>NC_057806.1:38251410-38851410 GCF_018294505.1 Triticum aestivum | reverse complement strand
GCTTTAAATGACCATGTTCATTGCAAAGTTCACAAGGGGCACGAAAAATATTGAATCTTTCAGCACATTCATCTAGACTTTCTTGCAACAATTTAGTTTCTAAGTACTTATGCCTCTTGCAATATCTATCTTCCCTATTCGGTGTGTACTTGCAAACCCAATCTACTCCACAAAAACTGACATGTTTATAGGAGGTATTTTCATCATAACTAGTGCAATCATCGTTAGCATCATGGATATTAAAAGAATTAGTACTAACAACATTGCAATCATGCTCATCATTCAAAGATTTAGTGACAAACATTTTGTAGATTTCTTCTTCTAGCACTTGAGCACAATTATCCTTTCCATCATACTCACGAAAGATATTAAAAAGGTGAAGCGTATGAGACAAACTCAATTCCATTTTTTTTGTAATTTTCTTTTATAAACTAAACTAGTGATAAAACAAGAAACTAAAAGACTCGATTGAAAGATCTAAAGATATACCTTCAAGCACTCACCTCCCCGGCAACGGCGCCAGAAAAGAGCTTGATATCTACTACACAACCTTCTTCTTGTAGACGTTGTTGGGCCTCCAAGTGCAGAGGTTTGTAGGACAGTAGAAAATTTCCCTCAAGTGGATGACCTAAGGTTTATCAATCCGTAGGAGGCGTAGGATGAAGATGGTCTCTCTCAAGCAACCCTGCAACCAAATAACAAAGAGTCTCTTGTGTCCCCAACACACCCAATACAATGGTAAATTGTATAGGTGCACTAGTTCGGCGAAGAGATGGTGATACAAGTGCAATATGGATGGTAGATAAAGGTATTTGTAATCTGAAAATATAAAAACAGCAAGGTAACTAATGATAAAAGTGAGCGTAAACGATATTGCATGATAGGAAATAAGGCCTAGGGTTCATACTTTCACTAGTGTAAGTCCTCTCAACAATACTAACATAATTGGATCATAAAATTATCCCTCAACATGCAACAAAGAGTCACTCCAAAGTCACTAATAGCGGAGAACGAACGAAGAGATTATGGTAGGGTACGAAACCACCTCAAAGTTATTCTTTCCAATCAATCCGTTGGGCTATTCCTATAAGTGTCACAAACAGCCCTAGAGTTCGTACTAGAATAACACCTTAAGATACAAATCAACCAAAACCCTAATGTCACCTAGATACTTCAATGTCACCTCAAGTATCCGTGGGCATGATTATACGATATGCATCACACAATCTCAATTCATCTATTCAACCAACACAAAGAACCTCAAAGAGTGCCCCAAAGTTTCTACCGGAGAATCATGACGAAAACGTGTGCCAACCCCTATGCATAGGTTCCCAATGTCACGAAACCCGCAAGTTGTTCACCAAAACGTACATCAAGTGGCACGTGGTATCCCATTGTCACCACAAATATCCACGGCAAGACATACATCAAGTGTTCTCAAGTCTTTAAAGACTCAATCCGATAAGATTACTTCAAAGGGGAAACTCGATTCATTACAAGAGAGAAGAGGGGGGGAGAAACATCATAGGATCCAAATATAAATAGAAAAGCTCGCGATACATCAAGATCGTATCATCTCAAGAACACGAGAGAGAGAGAGAGAGATCAAACAGATAGCTACTGGTACATACCCTCAGCCCCGAGGGAGAACTACTCCCTCCTCATCATGGAGAGCACCGGGATGATGAAGATGGCCACCGGAGAAGCATTGCCCCCTCCGGCAGGGTGCCGGAGTGGGTCTAGATTGAGTTTCGGTGGCTACGGAGGCTTCTGGCGGCGGAACTCCTGATCTATGTTGCTCCCGGATGTTTTTAGGGTATATGGAGATATACAGGCGGAAGAAGTACGTCAGGGGGGCCACGAGGGGCTCACGAGGGTGGAGGGCGCGCCCAGGGGGGTGGGCGCGCCCCCTGCCTCATGACCTCCTCGTAGGTTCCCCGACGTGCACTCCAAGTCTTCTGGGCTTCTTTCCTTCTAAAAATGAGTTCCGTGAAGTTTCGGGTCAATTGGACTCCGTTTGATTTTCCTTTTCTTCGAAACCCTAAAACAGGGTAAAAACAAAAACTAGCACTAGGCTCTGGGTTAATAGGTTGGTCCCAAAAATGATATAAAAGTGCATAATAAAGCCCATAAACATTCAAAATAGTAGATAATATAGCATGGAGCAATCAAAAATTATAGATACGTTGGAGACGTATCAGCCTCCATGTCGTGGGAGGGGCGAGAGCCCCTCCGAGATTGGATTTGTCTCTCTGTCTCTCTCTGTTTCTGCGTTCTCACATTCTTCCCTTTCACCGTTTCTTATATTCTCGGAGATCCGTAACTCCGATTGGGCTGAAATTTTAACACGATCTCTATCCGGATATTGCTTTCTTGCGGCGAAAGAAGGGCATCAACCGCCTTACGGGTGGCCCACGAGGGTCAGGGGTGCGCCCCCTGCCTCGTGGCCACCTCGGGCACCGTCTCGCGTGAATTTTTCTTCCCAAAAATCATATATATTCCAAAAAATATCTCCGTCAATTTTTATCCCGTTTGGACTCCGTTTGATATGGATATTCCGCGAAACAAAAAACATGCAACAAACAGGAACTGGCACTGTGCACTGGATCAATATGTTAGTCCCAAAAATAGTATAAAAAGTTGCCAAAAGTATATGAATGTTGTAGAATATTGGCATGGAACAATAAAAAATTATAGATACGACGGAGACGTATCATTGATCAAGTCTTGTTAACGAACTCATTCTGAATAACATGGAATCGGGAAAATTTCGAATAACACTATGTTACCTCAACGGGGATATGTAAGTCCCCAATAACAAGAATATCATATTTCTTCTTGACAGTAGGAAGAGGAAATTCAAAACCTCCAAATATAATCGATGGAATTTTTCCAATAAAGTTGATACTATGAACTTGAGGTTGTTTCCTCGGAAAGTGTACCGTATGCTCATTACCATTAACATGAAAAGTGGCATTGCCCTTAGTGCAATCAATAACAGCCCCTGCAGTATTCAAAAAGGGTCTTCCAAGAATAATAGACATACTATCGTCCTCGGGAATATCAAGAATAACAAAGTCCGTTAAAATAGTAACGTTTGCAACTATAACAGGCCCATCCTCACAAATACCGACAGGTATAGCAGTTGATTTATCAGCCATTTGCAAAGATATTTCAGTAGGTGTCAACTTATTCAAATCAAGTCTACGATATAAAGAGAGAGGCATAACACTAACACCGGCTCCAAGATCACATAAAGCAGTATTAACATAGTTTATTTTAATGGAGCATGGTATAGTTGGTACACCAGGATCTCCAAGTTTCTTTGGTATTCCACCTTTAAAAGTATAATTAGCAAGCATGATGGAAATTTCAGCTTCCGGTATCTTTCTTTTATTTGTAACAATATCTTTCATGTACTTAGCATAAGGATTCATTTTAAGCATATCAGTTAATCGCATACGCAAAAAGATATATCTAATCATTTTAGCAAAGCGCTCAAAATCCTCATCATCATTTTTCTTGGATGGTTTGGGAGGAAAAGGCATGGGTTTCTGAACCCAATGCTCTCTTTCCTTACCGTGTTTCCTAGCAACAAAGTCTTTCTTATCATAACATTGATTCTTTGATTGTGGGCTATCAAGATCAATATCAGGTTCAATTTCTATATCATTATCATTACTAGGTTGAGCATCATCATGAACATTATCATTAACATTATCACTAGTTTCAGGTTCATTACCAGATTGTGTTTCAGCATTAGAGATAGAAATATCATTTGGATTCTCAGGTGTATCAATAACAGGTTCACTAGAAGCATGCAAAGTCCTATCATTTTTCTTTTTCTTCCTATTAGAAGGACTAGGTGCATCCACATTATTTCTCTGAGAATCTTGCTCAATTCTCTTAGGGTGGCCTTCAGGATACAAAGGTTCCTGAGTCATTCTACCACCTCTAGTCATAACTCTAATAACATTATCATTATTCTTGCTATTCAATTCATTTAGCAAATCATTTTGAGCCTTAAGTACTTGTTCTACTTGAGTGGTAACCATAGAAGCATGTTTACTAATAAGTTTAAGTTCACCTTTGACATTAGCCATATAATCACACTAGTGTTCAAGCATATTTGAATTGTATTTCGATTGTCTACCAAAATAAGCATTAAAATCTTCTTGCTTAGCCATAAATTTATCAAACTCATCTAAGCATGGGCTTTATCATATCTATAGAGAGAATTTACCTTCACGACCTGTGTCGGGTTATCAAGACCATGAGTTTCTTCAATAGGAGATGGATTAAGGTCATATGTTTCTTCAACAGGCGGTAAATTAAGACCGTGTATTTCTTCAATAGGAGGTAAATTCTTAACATCCTCAGCTTTAATACCTTTTTCTTTCATGGATTTCTTTGCCTCTTGCATATCTTCAAGACTGAGAAATAGAATACCCCTCTTCTTTGGAGTTGGTTTAGGAATAGGCCCAGGAAGTGTCCAATTATTTTCATTTGCCAACATATTATTCAATAGAATTTCAGCTTCATCCGGTGTTCTTTCCCTGAAAACAGAACCAGCACAACTATCCAGGTAATCTCTGGAGGCATCGGTTAGTCCATTATAAAAGATATCAAGTATTTCATTTTTCTTAAGAGGATGATCAGGCAAAGCATTAAGTAATTGGAGAAGCCTCCCCCAAGCTTGTGGGAGACTCTCTTCTTCAATTTGCACAAAATTAATATATCCCTTAAAGCAGCTTGTTTCTTATGAGCAGGGAAAAATTTAGCAGAGAAGTAACAAATCATATCCTGGCGACTACGCACACAACCAGTATCAAGAGAATTAAACCATATCTTAGCATCACCCTTTAATGAGAACGGAAATATTTTAAGAAGTAACGAGTTCTCTCATCATTAGTGAACAGGGTGGTGATATGTCTCCAACGTATCTATAATTTTTGATTGCTCCATGCTATATTATCTACTGTTTTGGACATTATTGGGCTTTATTATCCACTTCTATATTATTTTTGGGACTAACCTATTAACCGGAGGCCCAGCCCAGAATTGTTGTTTTTTGCCTGTTTTAGGGTTTCAAAGAAAAGGAATATCAAACGGAGTCCAAATGGAATGAAACCTTCGGAAACGTGATTTTCTCATTAGATAAGATCGAGGAGACTTGGACCCTCCGTCAAGAAAGCCATGAAGCGGTCACGAGGGTGGAGGGCGCCCCCCCTAGGGCGCGCCCCTGCCTCGTGGGCCCCCTGTTGCTCCACCGACGTACTTCTTCCTCCTATATATATCCACGTACCCCCAAACGATCAGATACGGAGCCAAAAACCTAATTTCACCGCCGCAACTTTCTGTATCCACGAGATCCCATCTTGGGGCCAGTTTCGGAGCTCCGCCGGAGGGGGCATCAATCACGGAGGGCTTCTACATCATCATCCAAGCCCCTCCGATGAAGTGTGAGTAGTTTACTTCAGACCTACGGGTCCATAGTTAGTAGCTAGATGGCTTCTTCTCTCTTTTTGGATCTCAATACAATGTTCTCCCCCTCTCTCGTGGAGATCTATTCGATGTAATCTTCTTTTTGCGGTGTGTTTGTTGAGACCGATGAATTGTGGGTTTATGATCCAGTCTATCTATGAATAATATTTGGATCTTCTCTGAATTATTTTATGTATGATTGGTTATCTTTGAAAGTCTCTTTGAATTATCAGTTTGGTTTGGCCTACTAGATTGGTTGTTCTTGCTGAGGGAGTCCTGGATTAGGGGGTCTCCGGATAGCCGCACTATATCCTTTGGCCAGACTGTTAGACTATCAAGATACAAGATTGAAGACTTTGTCTAGTGTCCGGATGGGACTCTACTTGGCGTGGAAGGCAAGCTAGGCAATACGAATATGTACATCTCCTCCTTTGTAACCGACCTTGTGTAACCCTAGCCCCCCCCGGTGTCTATATAAACCGGAGAGTTTTAGTCCGTAGGACAACACACAATCATACCATAGGCTAGCTTCTAGGGTGTAGCCTCTCTGATCTCGTGGTAGATCTACTCTTGTACTACCCATATAATCAATATTAACAGGCAGGACGTAGGGTTTTACCTCCATCAAGAGGGCCCGAACCTGGGTAAAACATCGTGTTCCCTGCCTCCTGTTACCATCCGCCTTAGACGCACAGTTCAGGACCCCCTACCTGAGATCTGCCGGTTTTGACACCGACATTGGTGCTTTCATTGAGAGTTCCTCTATGTCGTCGCCGTTAGGCTTGATGGCTCCTTCTATCATCGACAGCGATGCAGTCTAGGGTGAGACTTTTCTCCCTGGTCAGATCTTGGTGTTCGGCGGCTTCGCACTGCGGGCCAACTCGCTTGGCCATCTGGAGCAGATCGAAAGTTACGCCCCTGGCCACCAGGTCATGTTTGGAAGCTTAAACTACACGACCGATATCCGCGGAGACTTGATCTTTGACGGATTCGAGCCTCTGCCTTGTGTGTCACGCGGTCGCAATGAGTACGATTTTGCTCTACCATCAGACAGTGTTCAGGAGATCGCACCGGCGACCGCTCCGACCCTCAATTCGGAGCCAGTTGCGCCGTCCATGGACGGGTGGATGGACCCCGCCATGGAAGCCTTATCCTCATCGGCGATCGAGCCGAACATCGACCTTACCCTGCACGAGAGCCGTGTTGTCAAACTGCCGGATCCTTCTCCGGCCACGGACTCCGAACCGCCTGCGCTCGTTCCTAGCGAATCCGATTGGGCGCCGATCATGGAGTTTACCTCCGCGGATATTTTTCAGCACTCGCCCTTTGGAGACATGCTGAACTCATTAAGCTCTCTCTCCTTGTCAGGAGGATCCTGGCCGAACTATGTCTGGCAGGATTGGGATGCAGACGACGAAGAAATTCGCGGCCCACCCACCACCCACTTAGTAGCCACTGTCGACGACTTAACCGACATGCTCGACTTCGACTCTGAAGACATCGACGATATGGACGATGATGCGGGAGACGAAGAGGAACCCTTGCCCACAGGGCACTGGACAGCCACCTCATCATATGATATATACATGGTGGACACACCCAAAGAAGGCAATGGCGACGAGACATCGGAGGATGACCCCTCCAAGAAGCAACCCAAGCGCCGACGTCAGCGGCGCCGCTCTAAGTCCCGCCAAAGCAAAAGTGGTGATACCAGCACAGGAGATAATAACACTCCGGATAGTGCCGAAGATGGCAACAATCCCCTCCAACACGATCTAGGACAGGAGGATGGAAAGGCCAGCCCTCCAGAGAGAGCGGCAGATGGAGAGGCGGAGGATGATAATTACATGCCCCCCTCCGAAGACGAGGCAAGCATCGACGATGCCGAATTCGTCGTGCCAGCGGATCACGTCGAACAAGAGCGCTTCAAGCGCCGGCTTATAGCCACGGCAAATAGCCTTAAGAAAAAGCAGCAGCAGCTTCAAGCTGATCAAGATCTGCTAGCTGACAGATGGACTGAAGTCCTCACGACCGAGGAATATAAACTCGAACGCCCCTCCAAGAGTTACCCAAAATGCAGGTTGCTGCCTCGACTGGAGAAGAAGCGTATGACGTGGCTGATCGGTCACCTCATGGCCGCGATAGAGAGGCATTCCAGCCAAAAAAACTCAGCCTGCACCCCGACATCATTCAAAAAAAGGCATGGGGAAATACGCCAGACCTGCGAGACGTATTGGAGGACAAAGCAAAGCATGCAAGATCGATCTACGGATCACGAGGGCGCGCCACTATGCGAGACGATAAACATCACGCCGGATACAGTAAAAGTAAATCCGGCCGGGCCGAACACAGCGGGCAAGACCCATTCGAGCTGCGTCGCGATATAGCCCAATACAGAGGCGCTGCACACCCCCTATGCTTCACAGACGAAGTGATGGATCATCAAATCCTAGAGGGTTTCAAACCCGTAAATATTGAATCATACGACGGCACAACAGATCCTGCGGTATGGATCGAGGATTTCCTCCTCCACATCCACATGGCCCGCGGTGATGACTTACACGCCATCAAATACCTCCCACTAAAGCTCAAAGGACCAGCGCGGCATTGGCTTAACAGCTTGCCAGTAGAGTCCATTAGCTGTTGGGAAGATCTGGAGGCCGCATTCCTCGACAACTTTTAGGGCACTTATGTGCGACCACCAGATGCCAATGACTTGAGCCACATAATTCAGCAGCCAGAAGAATCGGCCAGGCAATTATGGACTCGGTTCCTAACAAAGAAAAATCAAATCATCGACTATCCGGATGCAGAGGCCCTAGCAGCTTTCAAACACAACATCTGCGATGACTGGCTAGCCCGGCACTTGGTCAGGAAAAGCCGAAATCTATGGCAGCCCTCACGACACTCATGACCCTCTTTTGTGCGGGAGAAGACAGCTGGCTGGCTCGCAGTAATAACATATCAAAGAACCATGGTACTTCGGACACTAAGGATGGCAATAGCAGGTCACGTCGCAACAAACATAAGCGCCGCATTAACAGCAACAATACCGAGGACACGGCATTCAATGACGGATTCAAAGGCTCTAAACCCGGTCAGCGGAAAAAGCAATTTAAAAGAAGCACTCCGGACCCGTCCAGTTTGGACCGCATACTCGATCGCTCGTGTCAAATACATGGCACCCCCGACAAGCCAGCCAACCACACCAATAGGGATTGTTGGGTATTCAAGCAGGCCGGCAAGTTAATTGCCGAAAACAAAGATAAGGGGCCATATAGCGATGATGAGGAAGAGCCCCGGTAGCCGAACACCGGAGGACAGAAGAAGTTCCCCCCACAAGTGTGGACGGTGAACATGATATACGCAACCCACATCCCCAAGAGGGAGCGGAAGCGTGCGCTCAGGGACGTATATGCGTTGGAGCCAGTCGCCCCAAAGTTCAACCCATGGTCCTCCTGTCTGATCACCTCCGATCGCAGGGACCACCCCACTAGTATCCGTCATGGCGGATTAGCTGCACTGGTCCTAGACCCAATCATCGACGGATTTCACCTCACTCGAGTCCTTATGGACGGCGGCAGCAGCCTGAACCTGCTTTACCAGGACACAGTCCGCAAAATGGGTGTAGACCCCTCAAGGATCAAACTCACAAAAACAACCTTTAAAGGCGTCATTCCATGTGTAGAGGCCCATTGCACAGGCTCAATTACACTGGAAGTGGTCTTCGGATCCCCGGATAACTTCCGAAGCAAAGAATTAATCTTCGATATAGTCCCGTTCCGCAGTGGCTATCATGCACTGCTCGGGCGAACCGCATTTGCAAGATTCAATGCGGTACCGCAGTATGCATACCTCAAGCTCAAGATGCTAGGACCTCGGGGGGTCATCACAGTTAATGGAAACACAGAGCGCTCTCTCCGCACGGAGGAGCACACTGCGGCCCTCGCAGCAGAAGTGCAAAGCAGCCTCTCAAGGCAATCCACCAGTTCGGTGTTTCAAGACCCGAACACCTTCAAGCGCGCTCGGAGTAGTCGGCAACTAGACCGCCTGGCATGATCTAAGCTCACGTAGCAATGTGGCCCCCACCCCGGCCCAAGCCAAACGGCGAAATTCATGCCATGCGTACATAATTACACATTAAAAATACCATGGGCACAACTACGGCACGCCCCAATACGCGGCTTAAACCGCACCAGGGGCTTCCCGCTTTGTTATTTTTCTCTTTCAGGACTTTAATCTCTGGAAACCCTGTCCGGCAGCATGATTGCCGAACACATGATGCGGCAACCAAGGAGGCAGAAAGCTACGTCACACCATGGAACTCCCGCGTGGATTACGATAACGAGTGAAATATTTGCTTCAATACTATTCCTCAGCTTGCCCTTGGAAGGTACATAGTCCTACTTTTTGCTTATCGCACTATCTGTATCATTCTGCTTTAACACACCTTTTTTAATAAACAATGCATAACATTACGACTATTATTGGATTCTCGTTATATATATATATGTTCATTAATGACGCCTTGCAACCGTACACTTTGGTACGACCAATACACCAGGGGCTTAAGTACCCCACATTATGGTGTGAGAAGTCCGAACACTTTCACAAGTGCGGCACCCCGAACTTATAGCATTATATGCATCAGCTCCGAATCATGTCTTTGGTCAAATGTTGGGTTTGCCCGGCTCCTATGTTTTGGTACCTTACGTTCCGCTCTATCGGCTAAGGTAGCACTAGGAGAACTACTGCGATTGTGCCCCGGTTCTGCTAGGCTAAGCACCTCAGTAGAGAAAGCTAAAACTGGCTGTCATGATAAGGCGAGAGACTGGTCGCTCTTCGGCAAGGTTTCGAGTCCCTAAAGACTTATGCCGCTTAGAGCGAGGAGCCGGTCCTGTCCGGCTTAAAGGCGTGTATCGCGCCCCGAATTCGGCCTTCCGAATACCAGGGGCTTCGCCGAAATTTAAAATTATAGAATTCTATGGCTAAGTGAGAGTGATAAAGCATTATTAGTCCGGTTGCCTTGTTTGTTGTGCTGAGCACCTCCCTTGAAGGACCCAAAAATGGGAACAAGAGTGCTCAGGTTTATCCTGAACACCCCAGCACTCGCAGCATGGGGGCAGAAGCCAAGGGCTAGCCATCTCTCAGATTGGATAAACAACCAAACAGAAGGTAATATTTTAAATTCAAACAAGCGTTGCATAGCGCATATGAAACAAGTTTTCATCATACAGGATCACACGAGCAAGTTTACTCAAATATTACATCCTTTGGACATTCGTCTGCTACAAGACGGGCACCCTTCAGGACACCCTCATAATAAATTTCGGGGGTGCGATGCTCCTTGCCCTGTGGCGGTCCTTCCTTGATCAGCTTCACGGCGTCTAGCTTGGCCCATTGCACCTTCACACGGGCGAATGCCCGGCGTGCACCTTCGATGCAGACGGACCGCTTGACGACTTCCAGCCGTGGGCAGGCATCCACAAGCCGCCTCAATAGGCCGAAGTAGCTGTTCGGAAGGGCGTCGCCAGGCCACAGCCGGACTATAAAGCCCTTCATGGCCTATTCGGCCACCTTGTGTAGCTCGACCAACTATTTCAGCTGGTCGCTCATAGGCACCGGGTGTTCGGTCCCAGTATACTGAGACCAGAACAGCTTCTCCGTTGAGCTTCCCTCCTAGGCCTGATAAAACTGTGTGGCATCCGACACGCTGTGGGGCAAATCTGCGGATGCTCCTGGAGAGCTCCGGATTCGGGTAAGTAATAGGTAATTTACTTTCATATGCTTGCTTTGCATATAGAATGCCTTACCCGCCGCTATTTTCTTCATTGCGTCAATCTCCTGGAGGGCCTTTTGGGCTTCGGCCTTGGCACTCTTTGCGCTCTCGAGGGCCGCGGCAAGCTCAGACTCTCGTGTCTTCGAGTCAAGCTCCAACGCCTCGTGCTTCGTCACGAGAGCCTGTAGCTCTTGCTGCACCTCGCCCACCCGAGCCTCTTGCCTTTCCCGCTCGGTGTGCTCCTTGGCCGCTTTATCTTCGGCCTCGGACAACGCTTGCTTTAGGGTCGCCACTTCGGTCGTGGCCCCTGGCAAATTCATGATGATCCTGTCATTTTGCAATCGCATTCTTTTTATACATATCCATATACTAGGTACTACTTACCTTTGTTCTCCTCGAGCTGCCTCTTCGCAAGGCCGAGCTCGTCCTTGGACCCTTTAAGGTCCTGCTTCAGTGCGGCGACCTCCGCAGTCAGTGCGGCAGATGCCAGCAGCGAAGCCTGCATACGCATATTGACATACTTATATTAGACTCCTGCGATATTGTTTGATCCTCTGTTCGGCTTTTCTTTGTGAACACCGAACAGAGCATCAGGGGCTACTATCTATGCGGTAATATTTTTCCTATATTTTAAACACTTACCTCAAAGCCTGTTAGAAGGCTGGCACAGGCTTCAGTCAATCCGCTCTTGGCGGACTGAACCTTCTGGACCACCGCACTCATAATAGTATCGTGCTCCTCATCGATGGAAGCGCTGCAAAGTGCTCCCAGCAGATTGTCCGGCGCCTCTGGATGGACAGAGGTCACCGGCACAGGCGTCTTGCCCCTCTTGGAAGGAGGCCGCCTGCCCGAGTCCGGAACCATTGGAGGTCGGCGCGGTGTTCGACTGAGGGCCGAACTCGGAGCCCTCAGGGGCCTTGTTCCCTCTGCTCCCGGAGTCCGGAAGGTCGCCTTGAGGTGCCTCCGGGACTATCTCCCCTCGACCCGGTGCCTCTTGAGACAATACCTCGGCGTCATCTGCAGGGCAAGGGGAGGTGGTGGTCGGAAGTGGATCGCTATCCATATCCGACGAGCCCAGGGAGCCTTCCGACGATACATCGATACGGGCTCGTGGCGTCCTGCATAATCATATTCGGCGTTAGGGGAAGCAGTGCGACAAAGGAATGCTATGAGTTACTCTGGTATCCGAATACTTACGACTTCGCCAGGGGCTTGGCCCTGAGCAGCCAGTCGTCTTCGCCTTCGACGGCGGTGGTGGAACTGTCCGGAAGGAGAGTCCTTCCCTTCTTGGACCCCTCGGCCTCCCCAGTTGGGGCAGCCTTCCTTTTCTTGTCTCCCCCATCTAAAGGGGGAGCATCTTATTCTTCCTCCTCGTCTTCGGGGGAGGAGTGTGTCGCAGAGTTATCGGACGATGAGTCCGATGATGCCTGGCGTCGGGAACTCTTTCGGGTTCCCTTGGCCTTCTTGGTCTTCTTCGGCACCTTGTAAGGAGCCAGAGTCAACATCTTCACCAGGAGAGTGTCTGTTGGGCCTTCGGGAATAGGAGCCGGACAGTCGATCCGTCTGGCCGTCTCCTGCCAGTCCTGTCAAAGGTACGGGAGCTTAGATCCCGCATAAAGTCAAACTATGAAAAACAAGTATCCTGTGAGAGGTAAAATAGCTTACCGCGCTGGCTTGGCGCTTCGCGCAGAATCTGCGATCCTCGGTAGTGGGAGGGGGAACCTCGGCACCCTTGAATAGCACCTTCCAGGCATCCTCGTGAGTTGTGTCAAAGAGCCTATTCAGAGTTCGGTGCTGGGCTGGGTCGAACTCCCACAAGTTGAAAGCCCATTGTTGGCACGGGAGGATCCGGCGGATGAGCATGACCTGGACTACGTTGACGAGTTTGAGCTTCTTGTTCACCATGTTTTGAATACATGTTTGGAGTCCGGTCAGCTCTCCCGAACTACCCTAGGACAGGCCCTTCTCTTGCCAGGAGGTGAGCCGCGTGGGGATGCCAGATCGAAACTCGGAGGCCGCTGCCCATTTAGGGTCACGCGGCTCGGTGATGTAGAACCACCCCAATTGCCACCCCTTTACGGTCTCCACGAAGGAGCCCTCGAGCCATGTGATGTTAGGCATCTTTCCCACCATGGCTCCTCCGCACTTCGCCTGGTGGCCGCTCACAACCTTCGGCTTGACAATGAAGGTCTTCAGCCATAAGCCGAAGTGGGGCTTGATGCGGAGGAAGGCCTCGCACACGACGATAAACGCCAAGATGTTGAGGATGAAGTTTGGGGCCAGATCATGGAAATCCAGGCCATAGTAGAACATGAGCCCCCGGACGAATGGGTGGAGAGGGAATCCCAGTCCACGGAGGAAATGGGTAAGGAACACTACCCTCTCATGGGGCCTGGGGGTGGGGATGAGCTGCCCCTCATCTGGGAGCCGGTGCGCGATGTCGTCGGGCAGGTATCCGGCTCTCCTCAGCTTCTTGATGTGTCCCTCCGTGACGGAGGAGACCATCCACCTGCCTCCCGCTCCGGACATGGTTGGAGAAGGTTGAGGTAGGAAGTGCGGACTTGGGCGCTGGAGCTCGAGTGCGCGAAAATGGATGAGCAAAGGAGGAAGAAGGCGTGGATGAAAAGGTGAATCCTTATCCCTTTATATGGGCGGATGAAACTATGCATCCCCACTAGCTTGGTAAAACTCGTTTATCCCCCAAGCGCTGTAATCGATGGCACGGTTGGGTTACCCACGCCCGTATTGATGAGAATCCCATAATAAGGGGGACACGATCTCTGCTTTGACAAGACGTGTCAAAAAAATGCCTCGCGTTATGTGCGGAGCTAGTTAAAGGAAATGGTTCGAATAATCATCGGGCCATGGCATAATGTCGTGCTGCCAAAACAAGTCAGCAAATTGGATTTGTGGAAATATTATTCTCTCTACGGTGGTATGTGGAACTTATTTTGCAGGGTCGGACACTATCCTTGTATTCAAATTCTTCCGTGGTGTATTCGGAGGAGGAACCCGCCTTGCAATGCCGAAGACGATACTGCGCTCCGGACTCATCATGATTGAAGCATGGTTTAGAGGCTACTAAGGGAGTCCTGGATTAGGGGGTCTCCGGACAGCCGAACTATATCCTTTGGTCGGACTGTTAGACTATGAAGATACAAGATTGAAGACTTCGTCTCGTGTCCGGATGGGACTCTACTTGGCATGGAAGGAAAGCTAGGCAATAGGGATATGTACATCTCCTCCTTTGTAACCGACCTTGTGTAACCCTAGCCCCCCCCCCCCCGGTGTCTATATAAACCAGAGGGTTTTAGTCCATAGGACAACACACAATCATACCATAGGCTAGCTTCTAGGGTTTAGCCTCTCCGATCTCGTGGTAGATCTACTCTTGTACTACCCATATCATCAATATTAATCAAGCAGGACGTAGGGTGTTACCTCCATTAAGAGGGCCCGAACCTGGGTAAAACATCGTGTTCCCTGTCTCCTGTTACCATCCGCTTTAGACGCACAGTTCGGGACCCCCTACCCGAGATCCGCCGGTTTTGACACCGACACTTGCCACGGGAGAAGTGCTTAGCTTTGGGTTCGATCTTGCAGTGTCCTTTCCTAGTGACAGAAGGGGCAGCAAGGCACGTATTGTATCGTTGCCATCGAGGATAACAAGATGAGTTTTTTTTTATCATATTGCATGAAACTATCCCTCTACATCATGTCATCTTGCTTAAGGAGTTACTCTGTTTTTAACTTAATACTCTAGATGCATGTTGGATAGCGGTCGATGAGTGGAGTAATAGTAGTAGATGCAGGCAGGAGTCGGTCTACTTGTCTCGGACGTGATGCCTATATACATGATCATACCTAGATATTCTCATAACTATGCTCAATTCTGTCAATTGCTCAACAGTAATTTGTTCACCCACCGTAGAATACTTATGCTCTTGAGAGAAGCCACTAGTGAAACCTATGGCCCTTGGGTCTCTTTCTCATCATATCAATCTCCATCACTTTATTATTTCTTTGCTTTTACTTTGCCTTTTACTTTTCACTTTGCATCTCTATACCAAAAATATTATTTATCATCTCTATCAGATGTCACTTTCATAAGTGACCGTGAAGGGATTGACAACCCCTAAGCACGTTGGTTGCGTTGAGCTATTGTTTTTGTGTAGGTACGAGGGACTCGCGTGTAGCCTCCTACTGGATTGATACCTTGGTCTCAAAAACTAAGGGAAATACTTATGCTACTTTGCTGCATCATCCTCTCCTCTTGGGGGAAATCCAACTTAGTGCTCAAGAGGTAGAAAGAAGAATTCCTGGCGCTGTTGCCGGGGAGTCTGCGCAAAAGTCAACATACCAAGTACCCATCACAATCCCTATCTCCCGCATTACATTATTTGCCATTTGCCTCTCGTTTTCCTCTCCCCAATTCACCCTTGTCGTTTTATTTGCCCCCCCCTCTCTCTATCCCCCCTCTCTTTCTCTATTTGCCTCTTTTTGCTCATTTGCCTTTTTGTTCGCTTGTGTGTTAGTTTGCTTGTTTGTCGCAATGGCTCAAGATAATACTAAATTATGTGACTTCACCAATACCAACAATAATGATTTCCTTAGCACTCCGATTGCTCCTCCTACCGATGCTGAATCTTGTGGAATTAATACTGCTTTGTTGAATCTTGTCATGAAAGATCCATTCTCCGGCCTTCCTAGTGAAGATGCCGCTACCCATCTTAATAGCTTTGTTGATTTGTGTGACATGCAAAAGAAGAAAGATGTCGATAATGATATTGTTAAATTGAAGCTATTTCCTTTTTCGCTTAGAGATCGTGTTAAAGCTTGGTTTTCATCTTTGCCTAAAAATAGTATTGACTCATGGAACAAGTGCAAAGATGTTTTTATCTCCAAGTATTTTCCTCCCGCTAAGATCATCTCTCTTAGAAATGATATTATGAATTTTAAGCAACTTGCTCATGAACATGTTGCACAAGCTTGGGAGAGAATGAAATTAATGATACGTAATTGCCCTACTCATGGTTTGAATTTGTGGATGATTATACAAAAATTTTATGCCGGATTGAATTTTGCTTCTAGAAATCTTTTAGATTCGGCCGCGGGAGGCACTTTTATGGAAATCACTTTAGGAGATGCTACTAAACTCCTAGAAAATATTGTGTTTAATTATTCTCAATGGCATACTGAAAGATCTATTAATAAAAAGGTGCATGCGATAGAAGAAATTAATGTTTTGAGTGGAAAGATGGATGAACTTATGAAATTATTTGCTAAACATATCATTGATGCCTTGATGCAATCTTATGAAGAAAAACTTGAATTGGAAGTTTATATCCCTAGAAAACTTTATGATGATTGGGAACCTACTATTAAAATTAAAATTAAAGATCATGAGTTTTATGCTTTGTGTGATTTGGGGGTTAGTGTCTCTACTATTCCCAAAACTTTGTGTGATTTGCTAGATTTCCGTAATTTTGATGATTGCTCTCTAAACTTGCATCTTGCGGCTTCCACTATTAAGAAACCTATGGGAAGAATTAATGATGTTCTTATTGTTGCAAATAGGAATTATGTGCCCGTAGATTTTATCGTTCTTGATATAGATTGCAATCCTTCTTGCCCTATTATTCTCGGTAGACCTTTCCTTAGAACGGTTGGTGCAATTATTGATATGAAGGAAGGGAATATTAGATTCCAATTTCCATTAAAAAAGGGCATGTAACACTTTCCTAGAAATAAAATTAAATTACTTATGAATCTATTATGAGAGCCACTTATGGATTGCCTACCAAAGATGGAAATACCTAGATCTATTCTTGTTTGTTATGCCTAGTTAGGGGCGTTAAATGATAGCGCTTGTTGGGAGGCAACCCAATTTTATTTTTATTCCTTGCTTTTTGCTCCTGATTAGTAATAAATAGATTATTTAGCATCTGTTTTGGTTGTGTTTTTTGTGTTTAATTAGTGTTTGTTCCAAGTAGAACCGTTGGGAAGACTTGGGGAAAGTCTTGTTGAACTTGCTGTAAAAAACAGAAACTTTAGCGCTCACGAGAACTGCTGTCATTTTTATCTGGAGAGTGCTATTTAGTTAATTCTTTTTGAAGATGATTAATAGATAAATTCCTCACGTCCAGCAATTTATTTTAGAATTTTTGGGGTTCCAGATCTTGCACTAGCTACAGATAACTACAGACTGTTCTGTTTTTGACAGATTCTGTTTTTCGTGTGTTGTTTGCTTATTTTGATGAATCTATGGCTAGTATACTAGTTTATGAACCATAGAGAAGTTGGAATACAGTAGGTATAAAACCCATATAAATAAAGAATGAGTTCATTACAGTACCTTGAAGTGGTATTTTGTTTTATTTCGCTAACGGAGCTCACGAGATTTTCTACTTTAAGTTTTGTGTTGTGGAGTTTTCAAGTTTTTGGTAAAGATTTGATGGATTGTGGAACAAGGAGTGGCAAGAGCCTAAGCTTGGGGATGCCCATGGCACCCCAAGATAATCTAAGGACACCTAAAAGCCAAAGCTTGGGGATGCCCCGGAAGGCATCCCCTCTTTCGTATACTTCTATCGGTAACTTTACTTGGAGCTATATTTTTATTCACCACATGGTATGTGTTTTGATTGGAGCATATTTTATGATTTGAGTATTTGCTTGTTAGCCTACCACAATCATCCTTGCTGTACACACCTTTTGAGAGAGCCATACATAATTTGGAATTTGATAGAATACTCTATATGCTTCACTTATATCTTTTGAGTTATATGATTTTGCTCTAGTGCTTCACTTATATCTTTTAGAGCACGGTGGTGGATTTGTTTTATAGAAACTATTGATATCTCATGCTTCACTTAGATTATTTTGAGAGTCTTAATAGCATGGTAATTTTCTTAATAATAATATTCTTGGTATTCAAGATTTGTAAAACTTTCTTTTGAGTGTGTTGAATACTAAGAAAAAAAATTGATGCTTGATAATTGTTTTGAGATATGAGGATGGTGATACTAGAGTCATGCTAGTTGAGTAGTTGTGAATTTGAGAAATGCTTGTGTTAAAGTTTGTGATTCCCGTAGCATGCACGTATGGTGAACCATTATGTGATGAAGTCGGAGCATGATTTATTTATTGATTGTCTTCCTTATGAGTGGTGGTCGGGGACGAGCGATGGTCTTTTCCTACCAATCTATCCCCCTAGGAGCATGCGCGTAATACTTTGCTTTGATAACTTCTAGAATTTTGCAATAAGTATATGAGTTCTTTATGACTAATGTTGAGTCCATGGATTATACGCACTTTCCTTCCTTCTACCATTGCTAGCCTCTCTAATACCGCGCACTTTTCGCCGGTATCATACACCCACCAAATACCTTCCTCAAAACAGCCACCACACCTACCTATCATGGCATTTCCATAGTCATTCCGAGATATATTGCATTGCAAATTTCCACCGTTCTGTTCATTATGACACGCTCCATCATTGTCATATTGCTAGCATGATCATGTAGTTGACATCATATTCGTGGCAAAGCCACCGTTCATAATTCTTTCATACATCTCACTCTTGATTCATTGCATATCCCGGTACACCGCCGGAGGCATTCATATAGAGTCATATTTTGTTCTAAGTATTGAGTTGTAATTGTTGAGTTGTAAGAAAAATAAAAAGTGTGATGATCATCATTTTTAGAGCATTGTCCCAAGTGAGGAAAGGAAGATGGAGACTATGATTCCCCCACAAGTTGGGATGAGACTCCGGACGAAAAATAAAAAATAAAAGAGGCCAAAGAAGCCCAAATAAAAAAAAGAGAAAAGAGGCCATAAAAAAAGAGAAAGGCCCAAATAAAAAAATGAGAGAAAAAGAGAGAAGGGACAATGTACTATCCTTTTACCACACTTGTGCTTCAAAGTAGCACCATGATCTTCATGATAGAGAGTCTCTCATTCTGTCACTTTCATATACTAGTGGGAATTTTTCATTATAGAACTTGGCTTGTATATTCCAATGATGGGCTTCCTCAAAATGCCCTAGATCTTCGTGAGCAAGCGAGTTGGATGCACACCCACTTAGTTTCTTTTGTTGAGCTTCCATATACTTATAGCTCTAGTGCATCCGTTGCATGGCAATCCCTACTCACTCACATTGATATCTATTGATGGGCATCTCCATAGCCTGTTGATACGCCTAGTTGATGTGAGACTATCTTCTCCCTTTTTGTCTTCTCCACAACCACCATTCTATTCCACCTATAGTGCTATATCCATGGCTCACGCTCATGTATTGCGTGAAGATCGAAAAAGTTTTGAAAATGTCAAAAGTATGAAACAATTGCTTGGCTTGTCATCGGGGTTGTGCATGATTTAAATACTTTGTTGGTGAAGATAGATCATAGCCAGACTATATGATTTTGTAGGGATAGCTTTATTTGGCCATGTTATTTTGAGAAGACATAATTGCTTTGTTAGTATGCTTGAAGTATTATTATTTTTATGTCAACATGAACTTTTGTCTTGAATCTTTTGAATCTGAATATTCATACAACAATTAAGAAGATTTACCTTGAAATTATGCCAAGTAGCACTCCGCATCAAAAATTTTGTTTTTATCATTTACCTACTCGAGGACGAGCAGGAATTAAGCTTGGGGATGCTTGATATGTCTCCAATGTACCTATAATTTTTGATTGCTCCATGCTATATTATCTACTGTTTTGGACATTATTGGGCTTTATTATCCACTTTTATATTATTTTTGGGACTAACCTATTAACCGGAGGCCCAGCCCAGAATTGTTGTTTTTTGCCTGTTTTAGGGTTTTGAAGAAAAGGAATATCAAACGGAGTCCAAACGGAATGAAACCGTCGGAAACGTGATTTTCTCATCAGATAAGATCCAGGAGACTTGGACCCTCCGTCAAGAAAGCCACGAGGCGGTCACGAGGGTGGAGGGCACCCCCCTAGGGCGCACCCCCCTGCCTCGTGGGCTCCCTGTTGCTCCACCGACGTACTTCTTCCTCCTATATATATATCCATGTACCCCCAAACGATCAGATACGGAGCCAAAAACCTAATTCCACCGCCACAACTTTCTGTATCCACGAGATCTCGTCTTGGGGCCTGTTCCGGAGCTCCGCCGGAGGGGGCATCGATCACAGAGGGCTTCTACATCATCATCCAAGCCCCTCCGATGAAGTGTGAGTAGTTTACTTCAGACCTACGGGTCCATAGTTAGTAGCTAGATGGCTTCTTCTCTCTTTTTGGATCTCAATACAATGTTCTCCCCCTCTCTCGTGGAGATCTATTCGATGTAATCTTCTTTTTGCGGTGTGTTTGTTGAGACTGATGAATTGTGGGTTTATGATCCAGTCTATCTATGAATAATATTTGAATCTTCTCTGAATTATTTTATGTATGATTGGTTATCTTTGCAAGTCTCTTTGAATTATCAGTTTGGTTTGGCCTACTAGATTGGTTGTTCTTGCCATGGGAGAAGTGCTTAGCTTTGGGTTCGATCTTGCAGTGTCCTTTCCCAGTGACAGAAGGGGTAGCAAGGCACGTATTGTATCGTTGCCATCGAGGATAATAAGATGGGGTTTTTATCATATTGCATGAAACTATCTCTCTACATCATGTCATCTTGCTTAAGGCGTTACTCTGTTTTTAACTTAATACTCTAGATGCATGCTGGATAGCGGTCGATGAGTGGAGTAATAATAGTAGATGCAGGCAGGAGTCGGTCTACTTGTCTCGGACGTGATGCCTATATACATGATCATACCTAGATATTCTCATAACTATGCTCAATTCTGTCAATTGCTCAACAGTAATTTGTTCACCCACCGTAGAATACTTATGCTCTTGAGAGAAGCCACTAGTGAAACCTATGGCCCCTGGGTCTCTTTCTCATCATATCAATCTCCATCACTTTATTATTTCTTTGCTTTTACTTTGCCTTTTACTTTTCACTTTGCATCTCTATACCAAAAATATTATTTATCATCTCTATCAGATCTCACTTTCGTAAGTGACCGTGAAGGGATTGACAACCCCTAAGCTTGTTGGTTGCGTTGAGCTATTGTTTTCGCGTAGGTACGAGGGACTCGCGCGTAGCCTCCTACTGGATTGATACCTTGGTTCTCAAAAACTGAGGGAAATACTTACGCTACTTTGCTGCATCATCATCTCCTCTTCGGTGAAATCCAACGCAGTGCTCAAGAGGTAGTAGGTGGCTATATCATTTAATTTTGTAAGATGTGCCACAACAGTTTCAGATTCATAGCCATGAAAAGGATCAGATTCAACCAAAGTAATTATATCAGGATCAACAGAGAATTCATAATCCTTATCAGTAACAAAGATAGGTGAAGTAGCAAAAGCAGGGTCAGGTTTCATCCTAGCATTTAGAGATTGCTTATTCCATTTAGCTAATAACCTCTTAAGTTCATAACTATCTTTGCAAGCTAAAATAGCTAAAGAAGCTTCTTTATCAAAAACATAACCCTTAGGAATAACGGGCAAGTCTTCATCATCACTTTCATCACTATTATCAGATTCAATATTTTCATTCTCTCTAGCCCTAGCAAGTTGTTCATCAAGAAATTCACCAAGTGGCACAGTAGTATCAAGCATAGAAGTAGTTTCATCATAAGTATCATGCATAGCAGAAGTGGCATCATCAATAACATGCGACATATCAGAACGAATAGCAGAAGCAGGTTTAGGTGTAGCAAGCTTACTCAAAACAGAAGGTGAATCAAGTGCAGAGCTAGATGGCAGTTCCTTACCTCCCCTCGTAGTTGAGGGATAAATCTTGGTTTTTGGATCTCTTAAGTTCTTCATAATGATAAGCAGATATAAATCCCAAGTGACTCAAAGAATAGAGCTATGCTCCTGGGCAATGGCGCCAAAAAATAGTCTTGATAACCCACAAGTATAGGGGATCGCAACTGTTTTCGAGGGTAGAGTATTCAAACCAAATTTATTGATTCGACACAAGGGGAGCCAAAGAATATTCTCAAGTATTAGCAACTGAGTTGTCAATTCAACCACACCTGGAAACTTAATATCTGCAGCAAAGTATTTAGTAGCAAAGTAATATGATAGTAGTGGTAACGGTAGCAAAAGGTAACAGTAGTAAAAGTAGTGTTTTTGGTATTTTGTAATGATGATAGCAATAGCAACGGAAAAGTAAATAAGCGAAGAACAATATATGGAAACCTCGAACGCAATGGATCGGTGATGGAGAATTATGCCGGATGCGGTTCATCATGTAACAGTCATAACCTAGGGTGACACAGAACTAGCTCCAATTCATCAATGTAATATAGGCATGTATTCCGAATATAGTCATACGTGCTTACGGAAAAGAACTTGCATGACATATTTTGTCCTACCCTCCCATGGCAGCGGGGTCCTAATGGAAACTAAGGGGATATTAAGGCCTCCTTTTAATAGAGTACCGGAACAAAGCATTAGCACATAGTGAATACATGAACTCCTCAAACTATGGTCATCACCGGTAACTGTCCCAATTATTGTCACTTCGGGGTTAATGGATCATAACACATAATAGGTGACTATAGACTTGCAAGATAGGATCAAGAACTCTCATATATTGATGAAAACATAATAGGTTCAGATCTGAAATCATGGCACTCGGGCCCTAGTGACAAGCATTAAGCATAGCAAAGTCATAGCAACATCAATCTCAGAACATAGTGGATACTAGGGATCAAACCCTAACAAAACTAACTCGATTACATGATAAATCTCATCCAACCCATCACCGTCTAGCAAGCCTACGATGGAATTACTCACGCACGGCGGTGAGCATCATGAAATTGGTGATGGAGGATGGTTGATGATGACGATGGCGACGGATTCCCCTCTCCAGAGCCCCGAACGGACTCCAGATCAGCCCTCCCGAGAGGTTTTAGGGCTTGGCGGCGGCTCTGTATCGTAAAACGCGATGAATCCTTCTCTCTAATTTTTTTTCTCCCTGAAACCAAATATATAGAGTTGGAGTTGAGGTCGGAGGAACTTCAGGGGGCCCATGACGTAGGGGGCGTGCCCTAGGGGGGCAGGCGCGCTCCCCATCCTCGTGGACAGGTGGTGGGCCCCCTGGTCTTCATCTTCTGCAAGGATTTTTTATTATTTCTGAATAGATGTTCCGTGAAGTTTTAGGTCATTCTGAGAACTTTTGTTTCTGCACATAAATAACACCATAGCAATTCTGCTGAAAACAGCGTCAGTCCGGGTAAGTTCCATTCAAATCATACAAGTTAGAGTCCAAAACAAGGGCACAAGTGTTTGGAAAAGTAGATACGACGGAGTAATCTAGTGTTGGGGATCGTAGCAGAAATTTAAAATTTTCTACGCATCACCAAGATCAATCTATGGAGTAATCTAGCAACAAGGGGAAGGAGAGTGCATCTACATACCCTTGTAGATCGCTAAGCGGAAGCGTTGCAAGAACACGGATGAAGGAGTCGTACTCGCAGTGATTCAGATCGCGGTTGATTCTGATCTAAGCGCCGAACCACGGCGCCTCCGCGTTCAACACACGTGCAACCCGGTGACGTCTCCCACGCCTTGATCCAGCAAGGGGAGAAGGAGAGGTTGGGAAGACTCCGTCCAGCAGCAGCACGACGGCGTGGTGGTGGTGGAGGAGCGCGGAACTCCAGCAGGGCTTCGCCAAGCACTACGAGAGACGAGGAGGGAGAGAGGTAGGGTTGCGCCAAAAGAGAGATCAAATCGTGTGTTGGGCAGCCCCCATACCTCAAGTATATATATAGGGGGAGGGGAGGGGCTGCGCCCCCTCTAGGGTTCCCACCCCAAGGGGTGCGGCAGCCCCAGATCCCATCTAGGGTGGCGGCCACAAGGGGGATAGGGGAAGGCGCACCTGTGGTGGGCCTTAGGGCCCATCTGCCCTAGGGTTTGCCCCTTCCCCTCATGGAGGTGCCTTGGGCCTTGGTGGGAGGCGCCCCAGCCCACCTAGGGGCTGGTCCCTTCCCACTATTGGCCCATGTAGGCCTCCGGGGCTGGTGGCCCACCTGGTGGACCCCCGGGACCCTCCCGGTGGTCCCGGTACGTTACCGATAGCACCCGAAACCTTTCCGGTGACCAAAACGGGACTTCCCATATATAAATCTTTACCTCCGGACCATTCCGGAACTCCTCGTGACGTCCGGGATCTCATCCGGGACTCCGAACAACATTCGGTAACCGCGTACATACTTTCCCTATAACCCTAGCGTCATCGAACCTTAAGTGTGTAGACCCTACGGGCTCGGGAGTCATGTAGACATGGCCGAGACAACTCTCCGGTCAATAACCAACAGCGGGATCTGGATAACCATGTTGGTTCCCACATGCTCACCGATGATCTCATCGAATGAACCACGATGTCAAGGATTCAATCAATCCCGTATACAATTCCCTTTGTCTAGCGGTATAGTACTTGCCCGAGATTCGATCGTTGGTATCCCGATACCTTGTTCAATCTCGTTACCGGAAAGTCTCTTTACTCGTTCCGTAACACATCATCCCGTGATCAACTCCTTGGTCACGTTGTGCACATTATGATGATGTCCTACCGAGTGGGCCCAGAGATACCTCTCCGTTACACGGAGTGACAAATCCCAGTCTCGATTCGTGCCAACCCAACAGACACTTTCGGAGATACCCGTAGTGCACCTTTATAGCCACCCAGTTACGTTGTGACGTTTGGCACACCCAAAGCACTCCTACGGTATTCGGAAGTTGCACAATCTCATGGTCTAAGGAAATGATACTTGACATTAGAAAAGCTTTAGCATACGAACTACACGATCTTGTGCTAGGCTTAGGATTGGGTCTTGTCCATCACATCATTCTCCTAATGATGTGATCCCGTTATCAACGACATCCAATGTCCATGGTCAGGAAACCGTAACCATCTATTGATCAACGAGCTAGTCAACTAGAGGCTTACTAGGGACATGGTGTTGTCTATGTATCCACACATGTATCTGAGTTTCCTATCAATACAATTCTAGCATGGATAATAAACGATTATCATGAACAAGGAAATATAATAATAACCAATTTGTTATTGCCTCTAGGGCATATTTCCAACAGTCTCCCACTTGCACTAGAGTCAATAATCTAGTTCACATCGCCATGTGATTAACACTCACTGGTCACATCGCCATGTGACCAACATCCAAAGAGTTTACTAGACTCAATAATCTAGTTCACATCACTATGTGATTAACACTCAATGAGTTCTGGGTTTGATCATGTTATGCTTGTGAGAGAGGTTGTAGTCAATAGGTCTGCAATATTCAGATCCCTATGTATTTTGCAAAACTTTATGTCATATCGTAGATGCCGCTACCACATTCCACTTGGAGCTATTCCAAATTTTTGCTCCATTATACGTATCCGGTATCTCTACTCAGAGCTATCCGGATAGGTGTTAAGCTTGCATCAACGTAACTCTTTACGTCGAACTCTTTATCACCTCCATAACCGAGAAACATTTCCTTATTCCTCTAAGGATAATTTTGACCTCTATCTGGTGATCTACTCCTAGATCACCTTTGTACCCTCTTGCCAGACATGTGGCAAGGCACACATCAGGTGCGGTACTCAGCATGGCATATCGTATAGAGCCTATGACAAAAGCATAGGGGACAACCTTCGTCCTTCCTCTTTCTTCTGCCGTGGTCAATCTTTGAGTCTTACTCAACTTCACACCTTACAACTCAGGTAAGAACCCCTTCTTTGACTGATCTATTTTGAACTCCTTCAAAAACATGTCAAGGTGTGTGTTCTTTGAAAGTATCATCAGGCGTCTTGATCTATCTCTATAGATCTTGATGCCCAATATGTAAGCAGCTTTATCCAGGTCTTCCTTTGAAAAACACTCTTCAAACACCCGTTTATGCTTTCCAGAAATTCTACATTATTTCGAATCATCAATGTGTCATCCACATATACTTATCAGAAATGTTGTAGTGCTCCCGCTCACTTTCTTGTAAATACAAGTTTCTAGCAAACATTGTATAAACCTAAAAGCTTTGATCACTCCATCAAAGCATATATTCCGACTCCGAGATGCTTGCTCTAGTCCATAGAAGGATTGCTGGAGCCAGCATACCTTTTAGCATCCTTAGGATCGACAAAACCTTTTATTGTATCACATACAACCTTTTCTTACGAAAACTGGTAAGAAAACTTGCTTTGACATCCATCTGTTAGATTTCATAATCGAAAAATACAGCTAATGCTAACATGATTCCGACGGACTTAAGCATCGCTACAGGTGAGAAATTCTCATCATAGTCAACTCCTTGAACTTGTGAAAAGACTCTTTCCCACAAGTCGAGCTTCATAGACGGTAACATTACCACCCACGTCCGTCTTCTTCTTAAAGGTCCATTTATCTCAATGACTTGCCGATCATTGGGCAAGTCCACCAAAGTCCATACTTTGTTCTGATACATGGACCCTATCTCGGATTTCATGGCTTCTAACCATTTGTCGAAATACGGGCCCACCATCGCTTCTCCATAGCTCGTAGGTTCATTGTTGTCTAACAACATGATATCTAAGACAGGATTACCGTACCACTCAGGAGTAGTACATATCCTTGTCGACCTATGAGGTTCGATAGCAACTTGATCTGAAGCTTCATGATCACTATCATTAACTTCCTATTCAACAGACGTAGGTGCCACAGAAAACATCTTTCTGTGTTGCACCACTTTCTGGTTGAAGTAGAGGTTCAACAACCTCATCAAGTTCTATCTTCCTCCCACTCAATTCTTTTGAGAGAAACTCCTTCTCGAGAAAGGACCCGTTCTTAGCGACAAATAATTTTCCCTCGGATCTGAGATAGAAGGTATACCCAACTGTCACCTTTGGGTATCCTATGAAGATGTGTTTGTCCGCTTTTGGGTTCGAGCTTCTCCGGCTGAAGCCTTAAGCATCGAAGCCCCAAACATTAAGAAACGACAATTTTTGTTTCTTGCCAAACCATATTCATACGACGTCGACTCAACGGACTTAGATTGTGTCCTATCTAAAGTGAATGCAGCTGTCCCTAACGCATATCCTCAAAATGAAAATGGTAGATCGGTAAGAGACATCATAGATCGCACCATATCTCATAAGGTTCGATTACGACGTCCAGACAGACCATTACCCTGTGGTGTTCCAGGTGGCTTCAACTGTGAAACAATTCCACAATGTCTTAAGTGATTGCCAAACTCATAACTCAGAAATTCTCATTGATCAGATCGTAGGAATTTGATCTTCTTGTTATGATGGTTCTTAACTTCACTCTGAAACCGCTTGAACTTTTCAAATGTTTCAGACTTGTGCTTCATTAAGTAAATATACCTAAGTCTACTCAAATCGTCAGTGAAGATGAGAAAATAGCGATATCCACCACACGCTTCAATTCTCATTGGATCACACGCATCAACATATATGATTTCCAACAAGTCACTTGCTCGTTTCATTGTACCTGAAAACGGGGTCTTAGTCATCCTACCCATGAGGCATGGCATTGTGTCAAGCGATTCAAAATCAAGTGACTCCAAACATCCATCGACATGGAGTTTCTTCATGCATCTTACACCAATATGACCTAAGCGGCAGTGCCACAAGAAAGTGGTACTATCATTATTAACTCTACATCTTTTGGCGTGAACATGCGTATTACCACGACCGAGATTCAATGAACCATTCACATAGGGTGCATGACCATGAAAGGTATTATTCATGTAAACAGAATAACCATTATTCTCTAACTTAAATGAATAACCGTATTGCAATGAACATGATCTAATCATATTCATGCTCAACGTAGACACCTGATAACATTTATCTAGGTTCAATACTAATCCCGAAGGCAGATGGAGCGTGCGATGGTGATCTCATCAACTTCGGAAACACTACCAACACACATCGTCACCTCGCCCTTAGCCAGTCTCCGTTTAGTCCGTAGCTTTTGCTGCAAGTCACCAATAATAGCAACTGAACCAGTATCCAATACCCAGGTGCTACCAGGAGTACAAGTGAGGTACACATCAATAATACGTATATACTTTGTTGAAGTTGCCAGCCTTCTTATCTACCATGCATTTGGGGTAATTCCGCTACCAGTGACCGTTCCCCTTACAATAGAAGCACTTAGTCTCGGGTTTGGGTTCAACCTTGGGTTCCTTCACTGGAGCGGCAACTGGTTTGCCATCCATGAAGTTTCCCTTCTAGCCCTTGCCCTTCTTGAAACCAGTGGTCTTGTTAAACCATCAACACTTGATGCTCCTTCTTAATTTCTACCTTTTGCGGTCTTAAGTTCCGCGAACAGCTCCGGGATCAACTCCATCCCTTGCATGTCATAGTTCATCACGAAGATCTAGTAGCTTAGTGATAGTGGCTAGAGAACTCTATCAATCACTGTCTTATCTGGTAGTTTAACTCCCACTTGATTTACGTGATTGTAGCACCCAGACATTCTGAGCACATGCTCACTAGCTGAGCTATTCTCCTCCATCTTGTTGGCAAAAGAACTTGTCAGAGGTCTCATACCTCTCAACACGGGCATGAGCCTGAAATCCCAATTTCAGCTCTTGGAACATCTCATGCGTCTTATGGCGTTCAAAACATCATTGGGATCCCGATTCTAAGCCGTAAAGTATGGTGCACTAAACTATCAAGTAGTCATCAGGATGTGTCTGTCAGGTGTTCACAACATCCATAGACGAGTTGTAGGGGTTTGCACATCGAGCGGTGCATCAAAGACGTAAGCCTTCCGTGTAGCAGTGAGGACACTCCTCGGACTATGGACCCAGTCCGCATCATTGCTTACAATATCTTTCAACTTGGTCTTTCTCTAGGAACATATTGAAACAGGGAGCTACAACGTGAGCTATTTATCTACAACATATTTGCAAATACAATTTAGACTATGTTCATGATAATTAAGTTCATCTAATCAAAATATTTAATGAACTCCCACTCAGATAGACATCCCTCTAGTCATCTAAGTGAAACATGATCCGAGTCAACTAGGTCGTGTCCGATCATCATGTGAGACGGACTAGTCAACATCGGTGAACATCTTCATGTTGATCGTATCTTCTATACGACTCATGCTCGACCTTTCGATCTTTCGTGTTCCGAGGCCATGTCTGTACATGCTAGGCTCGTCAAGTCAACCTAAGTGTATTGCGTGTGTAAATCTGGCTTACACCCATTGTATTCGAACGTTAGAATCTATCACACCCGATCATCACGTGGTGCTTCGAAACAACGAACCTTCGCAACGGTGCACAGTTAGGGGGAACACTTTCTTGAAATTATTACGAGGGATCATCTTATTTAAGCTGCCGTCGTTCTAAGCAAATAAGATGTAAAACATGATAAACATTACATGCAATCAAATAGTGACATGATATGGCCAATATCATTTGCTCCTTTTGATCTCCATCTTCGAGGCTCCATGATCATCGTTGTCACCGACATGACACCATGATCTCCATCATCGTGTCTTCTTGAAGTTGTCTCGTCATCTATTACTTCTACTACTATGGCTAACGCTTTAGCAATAAAGTAAAGTAATTACATGACATTTATGTTGACACGCGGGTCATAAATAAATTAAGACAACTCCTATGGCTCCTGCCGGTTGTCATACTCATCGACATGCAAGTCGTGATTCCTATTACAAGAACATGATCAATCTCATACATCACATATATCATTCATCATATCCTTTTGGCCATATCACATCACACGACACATGCTGCAAAAACAAGTTAGACGTCCTCTAATTGTTGTTGCAAGTTTTTACGTGGCTGCTATAGGTTTCTAGCAAGAACGTTTCTTACCTACGCCAAAACCACAACGTGATATGCCAATTTCTATTTACCCTTCATAAGGACCCTTTTCATCGAATCCGATCCGACTAAAGTGGGAGAGACAGACACCCGCTAGCCACCTTATGCAACTAGTGCATGTCAGTCGGTGGAACCAGTCTCACGTAAGCGTACATGTAAGGTCGGTCTGGGCCGCTTCATCCCACGATGCCGCCGAATCAAGATAAGACTAGTAACAGCAAGTAAATTGACAATATCGACACCCACAACTGCTTTGTGTTCTACTCGTGCATAGAAACTACGCATAGACCTAGCTCATGATGCCACTGTTGGGGATCGTAGCAGAAATTTAAAATTTTCTACGCATCACCAAGATCAATCTATGGAGTAATCTAGCAACGAGGGGAAGGAGAGTGCATCTACATACCCTTGTATATCGCTAAGCGGAAGCGTTGCAAGAACGTGGATGAAGGAGTCGTACTTGCAGCGATTCATATCGCGGTTGATTCCGATCTAAGCACCGAACCACGGCGCCTCCGCGTTCAACACACGTGCAGCCCGGTGACGTCTCCCACGCCTTGATCCATCAATGGGAGAAGGAGAGGTTGGGAAGACTCCGTCCAGCAGCAGCACGACGGTGTGGTGGTGGTGGAGGAGCGCGGAACTCCAGCAGGGCTTCGCCAAGCACTACGAGAGACGAGGAGGGAGAGAGGTAGGGCTGCGCCAAAAGAGAGATCAAATCGTGTGTTGGGCAGCCCCCATACCTCAAGTATATATATAGGGGGAGGGGAGGGGCTGCGCCCCCTCTAGGGTTCCCACCCCAAGGGGTGCGGCAGCCCCAGATCCCATATAGGGTGGCGGCCACAAGGTGAAGAGGGGAAGGCGCACCTGTGGTGGGCCTTAGGGCCCATCTGCCCTAGGGTTTGCCCCCTTCCCCTCTTGGAGGCGCCTTGGGCCTTGGTGGGAGGCGCCCCAGCCCACCTAGGGGCTGGTCCCTTCCCACTATTGGCCCATGTAGGCCTCCGGGGCTGGTGGCCCAACTGGTGGACCCCCTGGGACCCTCCCGGTGGTCCCGGTACGTTATCGATAGCACCCGAAACCTTTCCGGTGACCAAAACGGGACTTCCCATAAATAAATCTTTACCTTTGGACCATTCCGGAACTCCTCGTGACGTCCGGGATCTCATCCGGGACTCCGAACAACATTCGGTAACCGCGTACATACTTTCCCTATAACCCTAGCGTCATGGAACCTTAAGTATGTAGACCCTATGGGCTCGGGAGTCATGCAGACATGGCCGAGACAACTCTCCGGTCAATAACCAACAGCGGGATCTGGATACCCATGTTGGTTTCCACATGCTCCACGATGATCTCATCGGATGAACCACGATGTCAAGGATTCAATCAATCCCGTATACAATTCCCTTTGTCTAGCGGTATAGTACTTGCCCAAGATTCGATCGTCGGTATCCCGATACCTTGTTCAATCTCATTACTGACAAGTCTATTTACTCGTTCCGTAACACATCATCCCGTGATCAACTCCTTGGTCACATTGTGCACATTATGATGATGTCCTACCGAGTGGGCCCAGAGATACCTCTCCGTTACACGGAGTGACAAATCCGAGTCCCGATTCGTGCCAACCCAACAGACACTTTCGGAGATACCCGTAGTGCACCTTTATAGCCACCCAGTTACGTTGTGACGTTTGGCACACCCAAAGCACTCCTACGGTATCTGGGAGTTGCATAATCTCATGGTCTAAGGAAATGATACTTGACATTAGAAAAGCTTTAGCATACGAACTACACGATCTTGTGCTAGGCTTAGGATTGGGTCTTGTCCATCACATCATTCTCCTAATGATGTGATCCCGTTATCAACGACATCCAATGTCCATGGTCAGGAAACCGTAACCATCTATTGATGAATGAGCTAGTCAACTAGAGGCTTACTAGGGACATGGTGTTGTTTATGTATCCACACATGTATCTGAGTTTCCTATCAATACAATTCTAGCATGGATAATAAACGATTATCATGAACAAGGAAATATAATAATAACCAATTTGTTATTGCCTCTAGGGCATATTTCCAACATCAAGCCCCAAGGGTGAGCAACTCCCTCCTCATCATGGAGAGCGCCGAGATGATGAAGATGGCCACCAGTGATGATTTCCTCCTCTGACAGGGTGCCGGAATAGGGTCTCGATTGGTTTTTGGTGGCTACAGAGGCTTGCGGCGGCGGAACTCCCGGCCTAGGTTTATTTCTGGGGGTTTCTATATTTATAGGAATTTTTGGCGTCGAGAACAAGTAAGGGGGGTCCACGAGTCAACTACAAGGTCGGAGGGCGCACCCTCCACCCGTGTGAAGGCCTCGTGGCTCTTCTGGCCCAACTCTTTTGCTTCAGGGGCTTCTTCTGGTCCATAAAAAATCACCGTAAATTTTCAGGTCATTTGGACTCCGTTTGATATTCCTTTTCTGTAAAACTCAAAAACAAGGAAAAAACAGAAACCGACACTAGGCTCTAGGTTAATAGGTTGGTCCCAAAAATCATATAAAATAGCATATAAATGCATATAAAACATCCAAGATAGATAATATAATAGCATGGAACAATCAAAAATTATAGATACGTTGGAGACGTATCACTTTCGGGTGCCTTGGTGCGCTGGCGAGGTGGAGGAAAACCCCGGCCCAATATGATTGGTCTTGGAGCTTGAGCTGTCCTAGGACTGAATTGGGTTTAGTCTAGGTGTCTGGCTAGCGGGGCAGAGGTGACGGCGTCATCAACAACATGGAATAAGTTCTCCCATCCCATCTACGTTTCGGTGATGTTGATTGGCATCGAAGGAGAACATGTGGAGCTTTGATCAGGACCAGAATAGAGCTCTGCTTTTGTCTGTTTCATTTAGGTGGTCTTCGACGACATCGTTCAATGGAGTGGATAGTGACTATTTCTGTTTTGGTCATCTGGCTTCTCTGTTCGGCGAAGCATAGCCAACTTTGGCTTCGTCGGGAAGCTAGTGAGGTTAGGCCTCCCCAGCTTTGTCTGGAAATAGCAAGGATGATTGTTTCTTCTTCGGGGCAACGATCTGATCTTTATTTTGTTGTCGCCGACTTCTGGCTTTGACCGGTGACTTCTCGTCTATTGCATCAAGAACGTTTCCCTGGATCTCGAAATGTTTCAGAGATCCAAAGGCAGCATTGAGCTTTTCTCACGTGCCGGGTGCAGAAGGAATACATCATTGATATACCCAATAACTAGCGTGTTATTTTCTACTCCCTCTGTTCCTAAATATATGTGTTTTGGTAGTTTAAATCAAACTACCAAAATGTCAAAAGGGGTACTTTGTAAGTATGGTCTTGTTAGGGTTGGACAATTTTTTTTTGAAGGAAAGGCTTTCATGGCTAGCTTTATTTTAGGGCTAGACAATTTTATTATATTATCTTGGCCTTTGAAGCATGAGAAACTCGAGTTGATTAAGTCTTGTCAACAACACTCCGCAAAACTAAAATCTATACATAATAATAAAGGGGACATTGCTTCTGGCAGTACGTCATCGAAATTGCCCACAAAATTTGCAAAATATTACTCACCGATGCCACCTATAAATGATAAAAAAAAGTTACACACAAGGAAATCCCCACTTGGGCGGCCCATGCAGTAGGAACCTACTATACTGCGCTCTGCGTGCTGAGAGAAGACATAGCGCGCCTGTTTGGGCTGGCCCATGTCCGGGCGACCTGTTTTTGATTTTTTGTTTTCCTTTTTCGTCGTTGCTTTTTCTACTTTAAAATATTTTGAGACTTAAAAAAGGTTCCAAAAATTAAAAAAATGGGAAATTTGAAATAAAATGTTTGTGGATTCAAACCTTCGCATGTTTTAAAAAAAATATTCGCATACTCAAAAAATGTTCACAATTTTGAAAACAAATGTTTTGGAAATCAGAAAATGTTTATGATTTTTTTAAATCGTGTATTAAAAATGTTAATGAAAGTGAACAAAATTTTGTCAATTCAAAAAATCTTCATGATCTAAATTTTTTCCTAAAAATTCAAAACATGTTCATGATTTACAAAATAGTTTATTGGTTCATAAATGTTTTGCTGATTCAAAAAATGATCATGCATTTCAAAACATGTTCGTTAAATCAAAAATATTCATCAGTTTAAAAATTATTCCACCAATTTCAAAAAAATGTTCGTTGATTGTAGAAATGTTCGCCTATTCAAGAAAAATGTTTTATTATAATGTTCACAATTTGAAAAAAAAAGGTTCGCAAATAGTATAAAATGTTCATGAATTCAAAAAATGTTCAAGAATTTAGAAAATGTTTGAAAATTTGTAAAAAAAATCACGATTTCATATATGCTCACGAGTTTAAAATGTTCATGATTTCTCAAAAGTTATTCATGATTTGACGAAAATGAGGGTGATAGTGTATCTTGGTGTCCAACAAAATACGGTCATGATCGTTGGAGATTATGAAAAAAAATCCCATTACAAGGCACGTGCCATTTTGCTAGTACTAATAACACACTATTTACACCCGAAAAAAACACACTATTTAGTTTTGTACTTCTTTGCAAAAATGAAAAGGAAAAATAATAGAGGGTTGGAAACCAAATAGTAAAACTTTTGCAGCCATTTGGTATGCAGGAAAAGGAGAAAGAAAAAAGTTTTCACCCGGCGCGCCGGCCGAACCGTTCCGCTGCGCGATGTGCTGGATGAGAAGCGATCATGCGGACCAGCGCGCTTGCTCCCCTGTAAGCCCACCTTATCCCTTCCTGAGTGTCTTCCTCCTCACACCATCCACCAACGCATCTCTCTTCTTTTTCCCTTCTTCTTCGCACCATCCACCAACGCATCTCCATGGCCTGCTCGGCACCAACCTCGCGTGCTCCATCGTTGCCGGCGAGCCTCTCTCCTCGAACAGCCATGGACACGGCACCCTCGAGCTTGACCTCTCACCCCTCCTCTATCTCTACCTCCCCTCCAGAACCACCGTTTGCACGCCCCTCACCACCGCTGCTGCAACGGCCCAACCCTGCTACTACTCTAAGCTTCCTTGTCGGGCTTCTGCAACCGATGGCGGCGGTGCGAGCGACGACCTTTTTTTTGCTTCAACCAAAACAGAACACTGTGAAACGAGATGAGGACAGTGCTACAACCGGCAACGTAGGAAGCTACAACCGGCTTTGGCAAAAGCTACAACCGAACCACAGTGCACTAGCCAAAAGCTAGAACAAGAGATACAAAAGTTACAACCACTCATTTAGTGTTGCAACCATTGCCAAAAAAAAGCTTCAAGCCTAGATAGAAAAAGCTTCAACCATCAACAGGGGAAGCTTCAACCAGCCATTGTCGGACTGAAAAAGTTGCAACTGCCATGAAAAGAGCTTCAACCTTAGGTGAAAAAAGATTCAACCGAAAGTTATATAAAGTTTCAACCGGGCACTGCAAGATGAAAAAAGTTGCAACCGTTTACAGAACAAGTTTCGATCGTAGATTAAAAAAAGCTTCAATCGGCACGGGGGAAGCTTCAATCTGCGTAAAAAACTTCAATCGGCATGGTAAAAGCTTCAACCGTTGTGAGAAAAAGCTTCAACTGACGCGTCAATGGTGCGAGCGGCGACGTTGAGAGCTGCGGCCGACGGCACGAGAGTGCAGCGACGGTGGCTGCTAGGTGCTGCAACGACAGGGGGCGTTGGCGTGCTTCAAGACGCCGTCGTTTTTGCTACGGGAGTGATGGCTTTGTGTTGGACTGGTGAGGACAGATGCTGTGGCGGTTACGAGGACGGCGAGCGAGGAAGGAGGTCTAGGTGAGAGGGTGGTGGCCCGCGGCCGGGAGGATGTCCAGTCGATGGGGGCAGTGCCTGCGCTGCGCGTGGAGAGAGAAGGAGACAGGCCAATGCGCGCCGGCGCCCAGTACTCGCCAAGGAGAAAAATATGAGAACTTCTTGAGAAAAGTTTTTTTTTACATGAATGAAGTGGTGAAGTACTGGTAGTAGAAGCGTACATCACAATTTCTCACCTCAGCACAAAACTTTTCCCTTTTCCCAAACCCTCGTCTCGCACCTTCTTCCACCGCCGCCGGCCTCTGAGGCAACGCCACTTCTTCCACCGCCGCCGGCCTTGATCGAGAGTTTCGACCCGCCCCATCCCCACCCCCCTCCCCCGATCTCCCACAATGGAAGGTTCGCAGAGTTCAATAGTGAGGGTGCCGGCGAGGTGCACAGCAGAGACGCAAACGTCGCGGGCCACGGTTGCGTTCGAGATCGCTGGCTACAGCCTTCACAAGGGCCTCGGTAGAGGCAAATACCTCCGTTCTCCGGCATTCTCCGTCGGCGGCTACGAATGGTGCATCCGCTACTACCCCGACGGAAGCCCAGACGAGGCGAGCGAAGGTTGCGTCTCTGTCTTCCTCAAGCTCTTGACCAAGAACGCCGAGGTGAGGGCGACCTACAATTTGATGCTTGTGGAGCCGGTTAAGGGGCAGTCGACTGTGGTGCCCTCCTCCGAAGAGCCACAAGTGTTCGACCGTGAAAGGCCATCCTGGGGCTTGCGGAGGTTCATGAAGACCACTGCTGAAGTAGAGTGGGCGAACCTGTGGAACGATTGTCTCGTGATCGAGTGTGAGGTCACTGTTATCAAGGAAACATTTGATGTCCATGTGCCGCCCTCTGACCTTTCGGATAATCTTGCAACATTGCTAGAGGGGAAGAAAGGAGCGGACGTGACATTTAAGGTTCAAGGGGAGGTATTTTCTGCTCATAAGATTTTGCTTGCGATGCGATCACCAGTCTTCGAAGCAGAGTTCTATGGGCCACTGGGGAACAAGGGGGCGCAGAACGGGCATGATTGGCTGGCAGACAAAAATTGGCAAGCCAACATTTGGCATTTCCAACAAGTGACAGCTATAAAACTTGCCAAAATTTTGCTAGTTTTAAGAGGTTGGCTAGGTGCCAACCAATTGCTAGACAAAATTTTGGTTTGCTTACCTATTGGCAACCCAAATTTTGGCAGCAAACCAAGCAGCCTTGACATAACAATTGATGACATGCAGCCTGCTGTTTTCAGGGCATTTCTTCACTTCATCTACACAGATTCAATGCCTTCCATGAGAGATCTTGAGGATGATGACAAAATAGAAATGGTTAAGCACTTACTCGTGGCTGCAGATAAGTATGGGATGGAAAGGATGAAGAGGATATGTGAAGGCATGCTATGCAAGAGTCTTGATGTTGAGACTGTGGCTGCCATATTAGCTCTAGCTGACCAGCACCATTGCAGCAACCTCAAAGATGCTTGCATCGAATTTATGCTCTCTTCGAACAGAATGAATGATGTGATGGCAAGCCAGGGTATGCACACCTCAAAAGATATTCTCCTGATGTCATTGTAGATGTGTTTGAGAGAGCAGCTAGGTCCTGCAAAATTTAGTACGCCTACCTGGTATAAGCTGCTGCTTATCCTTCAGTCTCCGTAGATCTTTGGAGGTGGATGCTTATGTTGGGTTCGAGAAGGCAATTAAGTCTTGCTAAATTCAGCACGCTCATTTTCTATCTAGTTATTTTTGGCACATATAGCCACCTGAGATGAGGTTGCCATGTCTTTCAGTTTCCAGAGATCTTTTGGAGGAACCGAGTTGGTCCTATAAAATGTATGTTTCTGTTGTATTGGTTGTCCTGTCTGATATAAGTATAGATGAATCTATGGTAGCTCACCTAGTTGCCTTTTTTATCTGCTTACTTTAATTTCTGTCCTGTGTGAACTAAGATAAAACTTTGAGTTCTTGGACATCACTTTTGAGATAAATCTATTTACCTGTATGGAGAACTTACATTTGGATGCCAACTGTTAGATTTTAATTAGAGACATTTACAAATGATTTCTTGACATGAACCTTGGCAGCACAGCAGTGTCTTCGATTCAGAAAATCAGTTAGAATATGAACTGAACCAAACTACTTTGAGATCAGAGAACAAGCAATTGTAGATTTAAGTTTCAGTTAGTAGCACTTCTATTATACTACTTTGAGATCAGAGAACAGGCAATTGTAGATTTATGTTTCAGTTAGTAGCACTTCTATTATACTACTTTGAGATCAGAGAACAGGCAATTGTAGATTTAAGTTTCAGTTAGTAGCACTTCTATTATACTAGCATACGTTCGGTGAAGTCTCTGTGTATGTTCGCTACACAAGCACAATCCTGTAAGAAATAGGCAACTACTTAAACCTCTATACTTGTGTTTGTACATAATTTAGGGAGGGATTAAGTGTACAAAAACCGAGAGAGCGATTGAGAGGAATCTAGAGGTTTAATCCCTAGGTATTGAGTGGGTATCACCCTACTCCGGGGTGGATCGAATCCCCTACGTTTTTAGCCCTACGCCCGAAGCTGGAGTTCACCTGGCAAGGCGATAATGGCACCGGTTCGTGGATCTCGCTCTGCCGACAGAATCTAGCAGCTAACGAGAAAAGAAGTGAGGTAATATGTTCGTGATACCTTCATACGGGTGATTTCGGTTAAGTTTGTACACAATTTCGTTTTGCATCCGTTGTTTCTATGCCAAAAAAAAAACCACTGCTTGACCATATTTATCTAGGAATAGTTCCAAATGTGGTTGATCTCTACACCTTTTTGTGTGCCTTTCTTCTATGCAGCGGGCATTGCAAAATTTGATGCACTGATACTATTTTATTTGAAACTAAACCCTTCATTGTTTTTATGTGATCCATGCAGTAATAGTTTGGTTTCTTTAGTTCAATAAACCTCTCTGTATCATGAAGGGGTATACTTGTTTCAGTCATATTGCCACTTCACTTTTCTGAATTGTATCATGAAGGGGTTCAACGTAGGTGCCTCTTAAGTGTTTCGTGGACACCAGATACTTCTGCATATCCAGCTAAAATCATTATTGACAGCTGTACAGTTTGTTTCTCTGGATTGATTGCAAAGATGTCACTCAATTTCCTCTCGATTGTTTCCTTTTACATATTGGAAGTTTCTTGGTTCAGAGTACAATATGATTGTAGTGCTCTGGATCTATCAGTGGTATGACTGTGTGTTCTAGTAAGATATGGAGGTTGTTGCTTTGTAGGATAGGAAAGTAGAGGAATTTTTCCTATGGCTGACTTTGCATGCGATTTCAGAGGAAATTGCCATACCTTTGTTTCTGTGACAACTATACCATGCACCTAATCTTTTAAGAAACTCCTGTGTTTTTTCATGTGCTGCAACAGAACACCTTCTATTACAGGTCCATTCATGTGTTTCTGAATTCTCTAAAATTCACTATGGCATGACATCCGGATCCTATATTTTTGTAGTTCTGAATTTTTAGAATTATATGCGAACCAAAGAGCCCTCTAACGGGGAACAATTATTTTGCCTCTGTCCAAACTCTTTTTTCTACCAGTGCTGCCCAAACTGAGTTAGTATGCAGTCTGGTTCTAAGTTCAATAAGATTATAGTGCTGGCTAGCAGACTATCGGGATCTATCAGTGGCACAATTGTGTGCTAGACTCTTCACCGAGGAAGCGAGAATGGTTTTCTTTCTTTGCTTAGTCCGTTGTAGATTCTGTTTTCTAAGATGTTAATTTGTTGATAATTTTGACTGTCTATATGCAATGTTGAATGTTTGAACTTTGGGTTCTTGGCTTCCACTTTTGAGACAATCTGGCTTATGTCAAGAATGATAAAATTTTGAGTTCTTGGCTTTCACTTTTGAGACAATCCGTTTTACCTGTATGAAAATTTTATATTTGAATGCTAACTGCTGTATTTTGAATTAGAGACAGTTGCAAATGGTTTCTTGACATGGTTGGCTGAGCCAACAAAGATGGAATTAACAATCAGCCCCTTTGAAAGGCACTGTACATGAATCTGCACAGATAAATTCTTTTATGCACTTACTTCATGTTCATGAACTTTGATCATACAGGATGTCGTGCGAAGAGAATTGTGGGGTTAATCTTTTTCTGAATTTAATATAGCGAGTGAATCAGATTGAAACAGCAACTTGCCTTTCCCATGAAACAGGCAGTTAAAGATGCTAATGTCATTGATGCAGCCTTCTGAGGCAAGTCACGGTTACATGTCTGATTTTGTTTTTCTGAGGTAGGATATTGGCCTAAAAGTATACTACTTGAAGGTAACGATGTGCCTCATTATGTTTCGGTAATTTGATGCAAATGGCAAGTACTAAAAAAATTTGATGTAAATAGGGAAAGTTTCTTCGCTGGCGACAAAAAGTATTGAGATTAGCTTAATCTAAATTGATAAATTTTGTTAGCTTAACTTCTGATTCTCAGTCCTCTTCTTCCCCTTCAGTTTTATTCTATTATCAACATTGTTACTCTGTGTGTCATTATCTCCGTTCCTCTTTCAGGTGAATGCACTTACATAGGAGCGTATTAAAAGGAAATGCGCGCACCATTCTCAGTTGTTGCTGACATACTTGTATTATAAGAAAAGTTGTGAGATTTATCATTTAAGCCTTTTGGTTCAAAGGAATTTACAGGATTTTTGGAATATTCCTGTTGAGGTTATTTGGTTTCTAGGATTGGCAACTATATGATTTTTTTCCCCTTTGCATGCAATTCTAGAGTAATATTTTCAAACCCGTGTGTTTATGCTTTTTTATGCTACACCTTGTTTTATGTCACAATTAGACCATGCGCCAAATTCTGAAGGAAAATTCTTGGTGTTTTCCCATGATGCAGATTCACCTGTTTTCAATTCCTCTAGAATTCACTGTGCCGCCCTCACCTATTTGCCTCGCCGTCGAGAATCGCTGCCGACACTCGCCTTCGTCAATCGCAACAAAACATTGACCGAAGCAACACCAGTGGCGACAGTGCCGTGGCTCCCAACCAACAATGGTGGTAGCATTTTGGGCACGGCAAAATGCCCCGCCAGTAGTAGCAGAAACGCCTCCCCGGTCCCAGCAAAAACTTGCCCCCATCAGTGATATGCAACCCCAACCCTGATCAAAGATGCAACAACCTCAAAGATGCTTGCATTGAATTTATGCTCTCTTCAAATAGAATGAAAGATGTGATCTCAAGCCAAGGTTATCTACACCTCAAAAGATCTTCTCCTGATGTCATCGTGGATGTGTTGGAGAGAGCAGCTAAGTCCTGCAAGATTTAGTGCGCCAACATGGCATGAGCTACTGCTAATCCTTCAGTCCTGATCTTCGCCTTAAATGTTGGATTGAAGAAAACAACCAAGTCTTGCTATATTTAACATGCTCGTCCTGGGTTAGCTTCCATCAATCCATCTAGCTACTTTTTGATACATAGCCACCTGAGATGAGGTGCCATCTCTTTCAGTTTCAGAGATCTTTTGGAGGAAGCGAGTTGGTTTTGTAAAATGTATGTCTACAGTGTATTGGTTGCCCCATCTGATATAAGTATATGTGAATTTGCGGTACCTCACTAGTTGCCTCTATTATTTGCTCACTTTAATATCTGGCTTATGTGAAGAATGATAAAACTTTGAGTTTCTTGGCTATCACTGTTGAGATAATCTGTTTTACCTATATGAAGAACTTCAATTTTGAATGCCAGCTGTTAGATTTCCAGTTAGAGACATTTACAAATGGTTTCTTGACATGAACCTTGGTTGCACAGCAGTTCGTCTTTGATTTAGAGAATTTCAGTAGAAAATGAAGTTGAAGTCTTGAACCAAACTACTGTGAGATCAGGAGCAGACAATTATAGATTTAATTTTTCAGTTAGTAGTACTTCTATTGTACAAGCATATGTTCAGTGAAGCCTCTGCGTATGTTAGCTACAAAAGCACAATCCTGTAAGAAATAGGCACTACTTAAGCCTCTTCACTTTTATTTGTACATAATTCAGGGAGGGGTTAGCCGTACAAAAACTGAGAGAGGGATTGGGAGGAATCTGGAGGGAATGGTTGAGGGAGTGACACACTTGAGTGAGAGCCTGAACAATGACTTGAAAACCCATTTCTAATCTGATTTTGATATGTCGTGTTCTTTAATCATTTTGAAAGGGTGGTGCAGGGAAAAAGGAATAATGAGCTGAATTTCGGAATTTGATTCAAGGAAAAGGTTGCCTAAAATATGTACTCCCTCCGTCCGAAAATACTTGTCATCAAAATGGACAAAAAGGGATGTATCTAAAACTAAAATACATCTAGATACATCCATTTTTATTCATTTTGATGACAAGTATTTCCGGACGGAGGAAGTATGAGGAGACCACCACCTATGTTGGTGCAGGCTAGCAAGCTCTATACACATAGTATATCTGAAGCCTTTCAAGGTGAATATGAAAGATCCCTGGCAGCTTGCACCAAGGCATTGGATGGTTGTAATGAATATCTAGCAGGAGATTTTACCTTTGAGGAGGAGCATAAAGTTATCCGTGATCCTTTGAAGCAAACAGTTGCATGCAGCTGCTGACAATTTGATAGAATGAGGATATTGTGTGGTCATGCTCTTAAAGTTCTTGATTTGATGAATATCAAGTCTCTACCTCCACACTATGCGTTAAAGCGATGGACATGAGAAACAAGAAGTGGGACCGTAAAAGACAACAAGGGTTAATTTACAATTGTAGACATTGTAATTTTTAAAATAACCTTTATTTCTTTATTTAATTAACAGGGACCAATCACAGACGACATTATTATTAATAGATTCTGGTGAAATACTACTCTTTGGGCAATCATGTAATCTAACTTGTGCACCAGTTCAGTTCAATTATGGGCACTAGTTGCCATTCAGTTATGTTTAGGTTCAGTTCTGGGAAACTATTGCATTCGCTTCAGTAAAATTTCAGTTCTGGGCAACATTTGGCATCCAGTTTAGTCCAGAAGTTTGCAGATGCTCAAATTCCATTTGGTTCTGTTCAATTCTACACAAGCAGCTTACTAAGTACTAGAACACTGATTGGATTGCTCAATCTCTTTTTGCCAAACTAAATTCAGTTATCAAGCCTGAAGATGTACAAGTAGCAAATGGAATGCTTAATCTCTTTTGCCAAACTGAATTCAGTTATCATGTCTGAAAATGTACAAGTAGCAAAAGTGGAAATGCTACAGCGACATGGGCTAATTCAGTCATCAAGTCTGAAAGCTAAATTCAGTTATCAGCTAATCGGCCTGCAGCGGCGCGACAACGATATGGAGACCGCTCCTATGGCGACGGCGAGGCCGCGCCATGAGCTCGTTCGGCGACGGGGAGGTGAGACCTTTTTTTTCTTCTTCTTTTATGTGGTGATTGTGGGCTGCTTATGGGCCGAGGCGTCGCTGGTTCTCGTTGCCAGTGGATGCTTCCGCCGTCGGATGGCTTACGAACGGGGGATACGCACATCCTTTGTCCAAACCCTCGTCTCGAACTTCCCCCAATCCCGGCGCTCACTTTCTTCCGTCGCGCCGCCGCTCCCCAGTCTCCCCTCTGAGGCAACCCGGCGCCGCCGGCCTTAATCCAGAGTTCCAACCCGGCGCACCCCCCCCCCCCCCCCCCCCCAATCCCACAATGGCAGCATCGCAGTGCTCAATATCGAGGATGCCGTCGAGGTGCACAGCAGAGACGCAGACGATGCGGGCCACGGTCGCGTTTGAGATCGCCGGTTACAGCCTTCTCAAGGGCATCGGTAGAGGCAAATTCCTCCGTTCTCCGGCATTCTCCGTCGGCGGCTACGAATGGTGCATCCGCTACTACCCCGACGGATACAAAAGCGAGGCAGGCGAAGGTTACGCCTCCCTCTTTCTCGAGTTCTTGACCAAGAACGCTGAGGTGAGAGCCACTTTTAACTTCATGATTGTGTGAGCCGGTTGAGGGGAAGTCGATTGTTGTGTGCTCCTTCACAGAGCCACTAGTGTTCGACCCTAAAAGGCTATCTTTGGGCATAACAAAGTTCATGAAGACCACCACTGAAGTAGAGTGGATGTACCTGAGAAACGATTGTCTCGTGATCGAGTGTGAAGTCAGTGTTATCAAGGAACCACTCGAGGCCCATGTTCCGCCGTCCCATCTTTTGGATAATCTTGCAAAATTACTAGATGGGAAGAAAGGAGCAGACGTGACTTTCAAGGTGCAGGGGGAGGTTTTTTCTGCTCATAAGGTTTTGCTTGCGACGCAATCAGCGGTCTTCGACGCCGAGTTCTACGGGCCGATGGGGGACAAAGGGGCGCAGGACATAACTATTGATGACATGCAGCCTGCTGTTTTCAAGTCATTTCTTCACTTCATCTACACGGATTCAATGCCTTCCATGGACGATCTCGAGGATGATGACAAAAGAGAAATGGTTAAGCACTTACTTGTGGCTGCAGATAAGTATGCCATGGAAAGGATGAAGCTGATATGTGAAGGCATGCTATGCAAGAGTCTTGATGTTGAGAATGTGGCAACCATCTTAGCTCTAGCTGACCAGCACAATTGCAGCAATCTCAAAGATGCTTGCATCGAATTTATGTTCTCTTTGAATAGAATGAATGATGTGATTGCAAGCCAAGGGTATGTACAACTCAAAAGATCTTCGCCTGATATCATTGTGGATGTGTTGGAGAGAGCAGCCATGTCCCGCAAAATTTAGTCCCGCAAGTATGAGCTACTGCCTATCCTTCCGTTCCGATTGATCTTTGGAGAGCAGCTAAGTCCTGCAAAAAGGCAACTAAGCCTGGATAAACTTGTAGTGCCCATCCTGGGTTAGCTTCTATCTAGTTACTTTTGATGCATAGCAACCTTAGATGAGGTTGCCATGTCTTTATGTTTCCAGGGATCTTTTGGAGGAAGCGAGTTGGTTTTGTAAAATGTGCTTCTCCAATATATTGGTTGATCTGTATGATATAAGTATATGTATGAATCTATGGTAGCTCACTAGTTGCCTTTTTTTTTATCTGCTTTTAATTTCTGCCTTGTGTGAGAATGATAAAACTTCTTAGCTATCATTTTTTAGATAATCCGTTTTACCTGTATGTAAACTTACATTTGAATGCCAACTCTTAGATTTTAATTAAGACAGTTACAAATGGTTCCTTCACATGGTTGTCTGACCATACAAAGATGGAATGAACAATCAGATTTGCGTTCACTTTGAAAGGCACTGTACATGAACTTATATGCAATTGTTTCCAGTTCATGAATTTCGCTGATGGAGGGTGTTATGGGGTGATAAATTTTGAGTGAATCTTTTTTTGAATTGAAAATATTTGAGTGAATACATTGGAACAGCAACACAGGTTTCGTACAAAAAAAGTTGTTGCGGCAATGAACCGTCAGGGTACAAGAGAAGGTACTGATTCTGTATTCAGATTAGCTTCCAGCTACATAATCTGCTAGGATAGATTATACTGTAGTGATCCTTGATTCTTAATAGTTTCAGTTACACACCCTTGTACTTCTGAAAAAAAAATTGTGTGTGTGTGTGTGTGGGGGGGGGGGGGGGGGGGGGTAAGTTATCTGCCCTGTCCAGACCATGTCTATCCTTATTCCTTTGAACTGTGTCTTTCAGTCGCTGAAAAACTTATGTTCAGTGGCTATTAAACATCTGATAAATACAGTTGGTACTGAATTCAATTCTTTAGCAGAGTCATATGAATTCCAGAATCTGTATTCTGGTGAAGTTAGTTATGGTATCCATTATGGATGTAGTAACACCAACGGTGACAATAACTGCTGCCCCCAGGAACTCGTATGTCAGGTAAATTCTGGATATAGGTGCTCATTTATAATTAGTCCTATACCATGCTAGCGAGAATTATAGACAGTTGACATTGACTTGAGGGTATTGAAAAGAGATGCCTGAATGAGTAAAGCAATGATTCAATTGCAACCTTCTGACGACAATGGCTGGTTTGTACCATTGCATCATGCAGACCACAAACCCCCCTGTGTGACCATAGAATTCACACAACAAGCTTCTGAAAGACAGGAATGACTTTGAAGATTCTGAGGAGCACGAGAACAAGCAGGTATGTGTGATGCTAAAATTGTGTTCCTCCTAACAAGTCATATCAAATCCGCACTTGACCCTTTCAATTAGTTGGTTTGCAGTGCAATTGCAAATATGAAGGGAGGATGGCCAGTAGATAGACATGTACGCAAGACTGACTAGAGCAGCCATGAAACCTTTCCAAATATGAGATCATGAGCAGTCTTACAATCCGAAGGCGGTAGTTGAGAACTTCGTATATGAGCTCGAAGGAGGGTACAAAGGTGGCAAAGAAGAAAAACCCAGGAAATAACCGGCTCCGAAGATGCCATGGTCATGGGTGCAATTTGGACACATGCACGAAGGATATACGAGTACATCAGTGTGTTTATATGTTTTCTCTCTGTGACCTTTCTAATGTGCCATTCGAAGTTCCTGAGTAAATGAGAAGCAATTATTTGCATGAAGACTTCTAACACTCCCATTTTACTTCTAAAATATGCACGGACGCACAGTTTCTGATTCAAACTCTGCTAGCACTACTAGGGAAAAGCCTATACACAGAATCTTACCAGCAGCGCGCTTTAAAATCAAGCGCTGCTGCTAAGTAGCAGTAGCGCGGGCTATAGAAACTCGCTGCTGAAACAAGTTTATCAGTAGCGCGTGCACTCCAAGAAGCGCTACTGCTAAAATTCCCATGATGCCGACGCGAGGCCAGTTATAGCAGCAGCGCGCTAAACTAAACAGCGCTACTGATAGGTCGTTTAGCAGTAGCGCATTCACCTATAGCGTGCTACTGCTATGCCATCCCATCTCCCCCCACTCACTAGCCTCATTCACAGATCACACTCACACACACTCATTCGGTCTCCTCCTCACCCCCCGCGCCGCCGGTCATCCCCCGTCGCCCCTCCCCCGATCTGCGCCGCTGTCGCCTCATCCTCCTCGCTGGACTCGGTACCGGCCTCCTCCTCCGTCCTCTCTCCACTCGCCGCAGGCCGGCCCCTCCTCGCTCCGCCTTCCTCCTCGATCCGTCCTTCCTCCACTCGCCGCAGGCCGGCCCCTCCTCGCCCCGCCTTCCTCCTCCGTCCTACTATCTTCTCCCTCCTCGAGTCGCCCCTCCTTGTCCCTCCTCCCTGATACATTTTGATTTAGTAGGCTTTCATATGTAACATTTTGATTTAGTTGATATGATTCAGTTGATTTAGTAGGCTAGTTGATTTAGTTGATTTAGAACATTTTGATTTAGTTTATTTAGTAGGCTAGTTGATTTAGTTGATTTAGTAGGCTAGTTGATTTAGAACATTTTGATTAAGTATGCTAGTGGATTTAGTATGCTAGTTGATTTAGTTGATTTAGTATGCTCGATTTAGTTTTTTTGTAATAAGTTATTTTTTGGCAAAATGTAGGTGCCAATTTAGTTAAATTTGCCACTTGTTTGTTTAAACAATTATCTTAGGCAATAGGGGCCAAATTAGGATTATAATTGTCCATAAAATTGTTTCTCGCGGAAGAACCAAAAATATCACATGCTACTGTTTTTCTTTCCTGTGAAGTGAATCGTTAATCCTTTGCTCATATTGCTTTAGGAAAATGGCGCCACCATCAGCACCACTATGTCGACTGTGCAAGTCAAGGTGCGCCAGCATCCTTGCAACTGGCAAGCTGTTCGGCATCTACTTCCATCCGAGTTTTCGTCATGCGGCGGTAAGAAATTAGATGAAATGTAATAACTATTTTATTTTTAGTGTTGGCATTACTGCATTGTGTCATTTTGCTTTTCTTACACAGATCGTCCCATGCAATGTGAGGTTGAAATTCAACAAGCTGACAGGAGACACTGTGACATTTGAGGCTCCTGGGGGGCCGTACACTATGGAGGTCGAGAAAGGACGCAATATGTCGCAGATTGGAGGAGATGGATGGGCCCGTTTCCTCGCTCGCATGCGTCTTACTGGTGGTGAGTTGATCAGATTCTCCTTCAGAGCAGAATGACCCAAGCTGGTTGTCATTTATATCAACCTGGTGGAAGATGATGAAGATGATGAAGATGATGAAGACCCACTCAATAAAGATGATGAGAACCCACTTCATGAGGCCATCATAGCTCAAAGAATGAGGCTAAGCGAGAAGGAGGTGTGCAACCTATGGGACATAATTCCGCCACGTGATGACTTTGTCGGGGTGCCATTCGTGACCCGCCTGACAAGTACCATGGTCGATTGGCATGAAATGGTATGTTATACGTACCGCATGTAGTAATTTGATGATATATATATATATGCTTTATTGTTATACTTACAAATGCAAATTATCCGATTATATGCTTAGTGAATCCGATGATATGCTTAGTGTAGAGTCCAATGATATGCTTTGTGGAATCTAGTCGATGATATACTTTAATGTAGAGTCTGATCACATGCTTATTAGTGTAGAATCTAAGAAACTATTAATAGTGTAGATAATCCATATATACTTATTAGTAGAATTCATGATTAATTCGTACAAATGCATAGTACTGTGTCTTTTGATAGTGTAGAAATCTAGACTTAATAGAAATATATTTGCAAGAGTATTTGTGAGGCTATTTATTAATTGATATGTTTTTCTTATTCAGAGATTGCCAAAGAACCTATCTGTGAGTTGTGGTATCGAGCCTGATGAAGAAGGCTTAGTTGGACTACGCCTTACCGCGAGGGGCTCCGTCACCACCTGTACTTACCGCATGGACACAGATGGTCGCACACACTTGAACTCGGTTGGGTGGAAGAGATTCCTCGTTGGCAATAATCTTCATGTTGGACAGGCCATCCTAATTACTATCAGGAACACCCACCGCCCAGGCTTGAGGATGATAATCGTCGTCGATATCATCTAGAACTACATATGTGTGTGTGGCTATATCATCTAGAACTACATATGATGATCGTTGTCGACATCATGTAGAACTACATACGATGATTGTCGTTGATATCATCTAGAACTAAATATGATGATTGCCGTCGATGTCACCTTGTACTGCTTGAGGATGCATGTTGAGTATATATGAAATTGTTATCTAGTACTCCCTCGGTTCCAAATTACTCGTCGTGGTTTGAGTTCAAATTTGAACTAAAACCACGACGAGTAATTTCGAACCGAGGGAGTACTACCTAGTACCTATAATGCTTTATGAAATTGATATCTAGTAGTACCTAGTATCTGAAAATTGCAGTTTATCGAAGCTGGAATGGGAAAATGATGAAAAATATAACAGTAACGCGGGACCAGGAAATCGCTACAGCTAACTAATAGCAGCGCGTTCCTGAAAAGTGTTGCTGCTATAGTCAATAGTAGTAGCGCGGGTACAGGCAGCGCTACTACTAAGAGTTAGTTGTAGCGCCTTATTGATAGCGCGGGCACCCGCGCTGCTGATAGGCCTAAAACCCGCGCTGCTGCTAGCCTTTTCTCTAGTAGTGTAGCAAAGAAACTGAGAAATGTTTTTCCCCTATTCTATACCGTACAGTGATAGGCATTTAAATGCTTTTTGTAATGATGAAAACCATTTATATGGCTGTCAAAATGCGCTTCCTTTTTGCGTCTTCAGTCAGAAGTCGTGATATTTGTCCATTATTTTTGCTAGATCGGATACTTAAAGATCTATGAGTTGTTCGATTAGATTGGTAATGTGCTATTTAGATATATTATAATTGGGCACTTTTCCTGCCCTTTCAGGCCATCAGCATTCTCAGCCATCCCATCGTCAGTTTTGAGCATTCTGGGACGCTAGATTCTTTGTGAATCGCATCTGATCAGGTTTTCTGCGCTATTAACGCGACCGCAAACTGTGTTGGGCCGCTGCTCTGGCTACTTTTTTGGGCGTCTCGGGTTAATTTGGGCCTAATGGGCCTATAGCAGCCAAAAAACAGGCCGCTCCTCTCCGACCTTTGGCGTGGCGGCTCTTCCCATGGCTCCCGACGCCCCGACCCGTGTCCGACCGCTGCCAGAGCGACGGATCCCCTGGCGGCTGCTCTGGGTTCGCCTGGCGATGGCATGAGATCTGCTCGACTACTTCGATCCGTTCGGTTTCAAGGCGCGGAAGGATGGTGTGTGGCCCCGAACAACCAATTGAGTTCTATCATCAACAATCATTGATTAAAAGATTAATCACCCATTAACAGCAGTCGATGGTCCGGCCATTCATTACTGCACGTCAGTTACATATGGCGACTCATATTCTACATTCAACTAACGCACGCCATATAACCCAGACAGGCCGCTGCTCCTTTCCCACTCTCCCCACTCTTGCAAACCAATCTCCAGCAGCGATGGGTGATGTTCAGGTCTCCAATTCGTTCCAATTGTCTCTCCTTCATGCACCTCCTCTTCCCCCAATTCTTCCTTCATTTTTAGAATTTGTTTTGTTTATTGATACAGTTCTTTGTGCTCACAAAAAATGCAGGTGTTCTGTTGGATTAGAAAGTTTAGGCATTAACCATTTGGAAGGTGATCCACCGGTTTCTATGTTTCAAATCTATACAGTAACGCTTGCTGCTCCCCTGCACAATTATTTGACCATGCAACAATATTATACTACATATTTTGTAATCCGGTCCAATGTTATTCGAATGCTTGCAAGTTCTATACAAGGTAGAATTCAAGCTACGTCACTAGTAGAAAAAGGCCCATTTGTCCCGGTTCCAGAGGGCCTTTAGTCCTGGTTCTGGAACCGGGACTAAAGGGTCGGTACTAAAGCCCCCCCCCCCCCCTTTAGTCTCGGTTCTTATACGAACCGGGACTAAAGGCCCTCCACATGGCCGCCGGCTGGAGCTCCACCTTTTGTCCTGGTTGGTAACACCAACCGGGACTAAAGGAAATTTTACGATATTTTTATTTTTTTTAAATAATTTTTTCCGATTTTCAAATTTCTGAATTATTTTACAATTCAATCTCTAATCACCCCTCATCATTGCTCAATTTAACCTCTAGTCTCTAATCACCCCTTATCATTGCAAATCATCTAACTTGCCGGCCGGTCACCCATCCTCTCACTACTCCAGCCTGAGCACGCTTAACTTTCGGATTCTATTCCCCCTCGTTTCCAAGTTTGCACTTGTTGTTTTCCTGACAATAGTAAGATGTCAATCCTATTAGCCCTTAGGAGTTTAGCTTGAGCATGAAGTCACACGTTTCACTATTTGAGTTTGACCATAATTATGAACGTTTCACTGTTTAAAATGTCAATCCTACTTATTCAAGAAATTTACTAAATAATTATTGTTTGACCAGATTTAACCAAAATTAAAAAAAAAACTGAAATTTGAGCATAACTTTTTTTCCTTTTAGAATTTGAGGATTCTAAAAATTTGCAATCAGGGCTATGGCGGTCAAAATCGGATGCGGATTTTGGTGCTGAACATTTTGATATATTATACGTTTTTTTCCGACATCGTATGCAAAAGTTATAGCCGTTTTACTTTTTCATAACATTTTTTTTGCAAAACATGTCCAAATTTAAGTTTTTTAATTTTTCTGACTAGTAGATGTAGTAATATAACTACATCTCGCGGGAATTTATTTTTTGAAGTTTTTATCATTTTTTTTTGTTTTTTTTCAAAACTGAAATGGCGATACACTGGGGGGGGGGGGGGGTAGAGTTTGAGTTTGAGACATGAACTCTTTAGTACCGCTTTGAGACACGAAGCAGGACTAAAGGGCATCGCACCCTTTAGTCCCGGTTCGTGTCTCAAACTGGGACTAAAGGTCTCATTTGAACCGGGACTAATGCTTTTAGCCGCTCAAACACATTAGTCCCGGTTTGTAATGCAACCGGGACTATGTGTATATTAAGCTGTGACCAAAGCCCTGTTTTCTACTAATGCGTACTGCTGGTTTTCTTTCTTTCCTCCACGGCGACCTGATACGGGTGCAAGGAGGCTCGAGAGTTACCACCACCATTGCTCCTCCCTGCCCTTTGCTGAATTATGCTTCATCGCATATCATTTTCCATGGCAGAATTTGTTGTTGATGTTCCATAATCGATCAATCCACTTCTCAGTGCTTAGATAATCTTCGTACGGGTAGGAACTAGGAATTTGGATATACAAATCAGTACTACTAATTTAGCGTGGACAACATCGTGCTTTGTTTATTCACTTTTACAAGTTAAACTTAAACTGGCAAAGTGGTTACTGATTTATCTTATCCCTGTTAGTCAAAGCTTATGAAATGTGACTTGCCAAGTTTTTGCTGAATGTATTGTTAAAAAAAAGATCCAAAGAAATGATTATTTGGCATCAAATTAAGTACGTACTGTCCTGCATGAACTTTGTTGTGTTTACCCTCTTCTGTAATTTTTATATGCTTTATCAACTATATCTCCCGATGTTATAAGTATTACCTTGCAGGCTGATACTATTACACTGAGTAAGACATACATGTTTAAGTGAAGAGAAAGCATCCTACCAGCGATTATCTCCCATTCTTTTGGTTGACCAATTTCATACAAGAATCCTTTGTACTTATCATCTTATTTATGAGTATTATGACACTTGATGACATGATTCTTTAGTGTAATATTCAGATTGTTCGGAAAGAAACAGCTAACATCCAGCTGACAGCATCATAAGCATTGTTTCCCCTTACGAACGGTGCCATGTAAAGGGACTAGCTACACCTACTGATTAATAATACAAAGATTATGATTCCCTGGAAGTTGGGATTGCATCTCTATTTTGCGGCCACTTCAGTTCTTTGTTTTAATATTGCAGGATTGGTCATCTGATAACCCTAAAAGGTGCTCTTTATTATCAAAACAAACCATACTACAATAGACAAAAATTGACCAGCTGATAGATAACTAGGTTTTATTTTTCTGAATGTTGTATTCATCGACTCTAGCATGGAAGAACAGAGTATGACCAGTGTGTTTGGAATATCAGTGAGGGCCTTGTTCTATTCTTTTTGGTTAGTTTGATTTATTTAGGTTCTGCTCTGGTTTATATAATCTGAATTTTCACTCGGTGACAATGTTAATTGTAAGTAAACTGAACCATTTGAATCTACTTTATGTTGCTACCAATTATATTCAATTAATTTCTTTATTATTTACTCAAGATGGGCATAATCAAACTAGGCAGGCTTCTCATAGTATTACTCTGTAGTACGATAAAATGGGAATCTTGCAAACATAAAACCATCTTAACATCCATGTTTGTGTCTATATCTTTATGAGCTATCATATAACCCAACCATCAAAATAGATGGGCGCAGCAACGCGCGCCATCAATGATCTAGTATTCTCTTATATCTGATGAAGTGATATGTGGCGCCATCTCGGATGGCAACAATGTCATCAATTTCAGCATACTCTTAACATATCACTTCTGTAGGATGAAAATCTTGAAACCTCTGTAATGCTTAGTGAAGACCTTTCTGACGAGGGAAATGCATGTTGCAGTATCTAATTTACTATAAAATGCGGCGAATATCTGATCTCTGCTAAACACTGGTGAATACTCCCTCAGCAAAAATCAGTCGACAGCTAGAAACTTCTTCCGCTTACTGCCAATTTTGTAAGCTCCTCAAGTGTATGGTTGTTAAGGTTCCAAATATGTGTGAATTGTAACTCTTGCATTGGCTGCTTTTACGAAACTATAATTTTGATGTCTCAGTGTTTGGCTCGCCCCACTGATGTTCATTGGAAGGCTATGAAGAGAATTCTTCGGTTTGTGAAGGGAAATGTGTCTGCCCAGCTAACCATTCGGTGCTCGTCATCAACCTTGTTGGGTGTATGTATGGTTGCAGATTGGGCAGACTGCGTTGATGATGGGAGGTCAAATGGCGACTTTATTGTGGTTTATTTGTACCAAATCTTATCCCATGGAATGCACACAAGCAACGAACAATGAACCAGTTCCTGGATCTTCAAAGCATCTCTAGCCGCGCCCCCAACAGGCCTCCCCAAGGCCATTTTTTAGTACCGGCGTCAAAAATTCGGCCCAGTCGCGCCCCAGGAGCCCATTTTCACTGGTTAGACCCGAAACTGGCGCCGGCGGACCCAGGCTGAACCCGGGGCGCCAGGGAAACTGATTTTGGCGTGAACGGGAATGGGCCCGCCGAGTCAGCGACACGCCGCTTCGTCGTCCTCATCGCCTCGCTTCCCGTGGGAATTAACCTTCCATTGATGCCTCACGGGCGGCGCAGTGAAGGCACCGCGACGCGCGTCCCGCCCGCTCCCGTCACACGGCACCCGACGGGCAGCTTCTCACCGCCCCGCGTCGGCTGTAAAAGCCGACCTCCCCGCCGGTGAACGCCACAGCCACCACAACTCACCACCTCTCTCGCCTCGTCTCGCCACAGAAGCCACTCTCTCCCTCTTCCCCCGCCAACGAACAATGGCCGAGCGTTACCCAGGCGACGCCGCGGCGGCGAACGGCTTCAGCCGATGCCATCTGCGCGAGGGCAAGGCGCGCCTCCTCTACGAGGCCGACTACCTGGCGCCCCCAGACATGTTGGTGCCGGGCTCATGGAGGCTGAGCGTCGGCGGCGTCCAGTGCCCCTGGTGCCCATCGGGGCTGAACGGCGCGCCGAGATCGCGCGCATCCGTTCGCCGCTATCGGAGGCGCAGTGGAACGAGCCGAGGTACGCCGCCGTCAGCCACACGCTGTGGATGATGTACTTCGACCGCCACCACGCCGACCAGGTCGCCTCCGCAAACGGCGCCATCCCCTGCGTCCGCCTCAATGCCGACGGGCGGCGCGAATGGTGGGGCGGGCCCGACCGCACCCTCAAAGCCGTCCTCGACCACATCGAGACCGGAAACACGCCGCGCCTCGAGTACCCGGCGCCCCCGTCCTTCTCTAGCCGCTGTGGTAGTTCCTGGATGCCGCGGTGAATGGAGGCGGCAACCTCCTCATCGTAGGGTTCCGGTTCGCGCTCCTCTGGGTCACCGGCGCTCCGCTCTGTCAAGCCGGAGCCGCAGGAGACGCCGCTTGGGCGCCACACCCACAGCGGCACCCTCGTCATCAACGAGGGCGGCCACCCTCCCTTGTTCCCTCCGCCTCGTCCGGCCGAAGACCGAGCCAGGGTTGCTCCCCGTCAAGAAGGAGCACACGGAGATGGCCACCGACGACGAGACCGCCCTCAAAGTGGGCGAAGGCGGACTACGTCCGCAAGCAGGTGGAGCACCAGCGCCGGGCCTACGAGGAGATCAAAGCTCGGCGCCGCGGACGCGACGAGGACGGTGTCGTCGTCCTCGATAGCGACGAGGAGGAGGACGCGCGCGGGCCGTCCAACCCCCCACGCATCGGTGACCCTGGTCAGGGGTGCAGCAGGGATGGCGGCAGCTCGGGCGGGACACAGGGCGGCGGCGGCGACAACGACGAGGACGACCGCGACTACACCCGGTTCTACAGGCTCCTCGACATGTAGAAGGCGGGCGGCGGCAGCGGCGTAGTAGGGCTAGGCGTAGTTGTTTTCTGTTTCGTACAAATTTGAATGAAATCACCGAATTTGTGCCGTGTTTGTACAAATTTGATTCAAATCACGCGAGTTTGCGCTGTGTTTGTGCCATGTTTGCACTGATTTTGGGGGCAACTGGGAACACAATCGCCCCCACGCCGAAATTAAATGTCGGTTCGGCCCCAGACGGCGCCTTTTCGGCGTCCTGGGGGGCCGAACGGCTGGAGATGCTCTTAGCCTCGCGTGGCTGCTGTGCATCTGGACGCAGATACACGGGACTCATCACCTAGTCCTGGGAGAAGGATGGTACACTAGTAGAAAAAGGGTCTAATATCAAGCACATTAGTGACGGTTTGCTTTTGAGCCGGCACTAATGTGTGCATTAGTGCCGATTCCAACGGCTAGCCCGCCGCTTTCATTAGTACCGGTTCGTGGCCGACCTTTAGCACCGGTTCGTGCCACGGACCGGTACTAAAGTGAGTGGTGGCAGGATGTTGTCAGTCCGGGGCCCCTCCAGCACCTTTAGTACCGGTTCGTGGCACAAACCGGTGCTAAAGGTCGTCGTACATAAACCCTTCGTCCACTCGAGCTCGCTCTGTTCTTCCCCTTTCCCCTCTCCTCTCTGTTCTTCCCCTCTACCTCTCGAGCTCATCACACATTTTGCCCAAATTTTGTCAAGATTTGAAGGCCCCCATCCATTCAAATGATCAAAAAGGTTAGCAACTTTGTCCTTTCATCTCTCATTGCTAGATTAGCTCTTGCAATGCTTTGTATAGTGATTAATTTATGAGTTTAGTAATTTGGGAGGAAATATATGTGCTAGTATTTGATTTATATGCAATTTGAGGTCAAAAATAACACTTGGTTTGCATATGTAGGTGTGGTTTACTTAGTGCCTTCTAAATCTCCGTCGTAACCACAGTCGATCGCCCGCACCGTTCCGTCGCCGGCACCACCTTGTGGTGAGCCTCTTGTTCATGAATGTTTTACATTACCAAATTGATGTTTGTGTGATTTGGATATATAGTTACTCGTATAATTATCTTACCCGTACGTTGTTTGTTATACATGGTGCCATGGTTTTGATATCCGTCCCGGTCGGCCCTCGTCCTTGTTATGATTCGGATGTGGTATATTCTCTTTTAAAAGTAGTTGTTGCATTTCGTGTTTATGACAAATTATGTCCATCAAGTTGACATAGATATTTTTGTCCAGGAGGTTTGTGAACCGGAAATTCCAACCGACCCTATTGTCGAGAGGTTAAATTTAGTTGAAAGAGAAAACGAGTATTTGAAAGAAAAATTGAAAAGAATTGAGGGGGGGGGGAGATGGAATTGGAGTTGCATGTTGCCGATGTCGTCGATGATCACAAGATCAAGATGGAGAAAATGCGCTTGAAGATTAGAAAGATTAGAAAATATGCCATTGATAGTGAGGCTTGGTATCATTATGTTGTTGGATCAATTGTTACCTTAGTTGCAATCTTGATCGCATTTGTTGTTGCATTTAAATGCTTTAGCTAGAGAGTTATTTGTTTGTTGCATTTAAGTCTTGTATGAACTTTATGTATGAACTTGTATTAATTTGGTCTTTTCGGTGTTGTGTAATGAAGATGAGCCGACAATGGATGTACGATGACCGATGCTCTCCCGAGTTCATTAATGGCGTGCAAACTTTTCTGCTTGCAGCTGAGGCAAACAAGCGAGCGGATGGTTTTATGCCTTGTCCATGTTTTGTCTATAAGAATGATCACAATTACTCTACGTCAAGAACCATTCACGTCCACCTATTTAAGTCCGGTTTCATGCCACACTATAATGTTTGGACCAAGCACGGAGAAAGAGGGGTTATGATGGAAGACAATGAAGAAGAAGAGGACGACGACAGCTATCCTGGCCATGGGTTCCCTGAATACGATGATACAACAATGGGGGAAGAAGCTGAGCCGGCAATGCGGGAAGAAGCTGAAGAAGAGGCATCAGATGAGCCCGCTGGTGATCTAGGTCGGGCCATTGCCGATGCAAAGAGAAACTGCGCAAGTGATTTGGAGAAGAAGTTGCAGCGCATGTTAGAGGATCACAAGAAATTGTTGTACCCGAATTGCGAAGCTAACAAGAAAAAGTTGGGCACCACACTGAAATTGCTGCAATGGAAGGCAGAGAATGGTGTATCTGACAAGGGATTTGGAAAGTTGCTGGTAATGATAAAGAATATGCTTCCAAAGGACAATGAATTGCCCGAGAGTACGTACGAAGCAAAGAAGGTTGTCTGCCCTCTAGGGTTAGAGGTGCAGAAGATACATGCATGCCCTAATGACTGCATCCTCTACCGCGGTGAGTACGAGGATCTGAACACTTGCCTGGTATGTGGTGCATTGCGCTATAAGATCAGGCGCGATGACCCTGGTGATGTCGAGGGCGAGCGACCCAGGAAGAAGATTCCTGCCAAGGTGATGTGGTATGCTCCTATAATACCACGGTTGAAACGCTTGTTCCAAAACAAAGAGCATGCCAAGGCAATACGATGGCACAGAGAAGACCGTAAGAAAGACGGAAAGTTGAGAGTACCCGCTGACGGGTCGCAGTGGAGAAAAATCAAGAGAAAGTACGGGAAGGAGTTTGCAGATGATTCAAGGAACGTATGGCGTGGTCTAAGCGTAGATGGCATTAATCCTTTTGGGGAGCAGAGCAGCAACCATAGCACCTGGCCTGTGACTCTATGTTTGTATAACCTTCCTCCTTGGTTGTGCATGAAGAGGAAGCTCATTATGATGCCAGTGCTCATCCAAGGCCCTAAGCAACCCGGCAACAACATTGATGTGTACCTAAGGCCATTAGTTGAAGAACTCTTACAACTGTGGAATGGAACAGGTGTACGTGCGTGGGATGAGCACATGGGGGAAGAATTTGACCTAAAGGCCTTGCTGTTTGTGACCATCAATGATTGGCCTGCTCTTAGTAACCTTTTAGGATAGACAAACAAGGGATACCGCGCATGCACGCACTGTTTGGATGATACCGACAGTATATATTTGGACAATTGTAGGAAGAATGTGTACCTAGGACATCTTCGATTTCTTCCGAGCAGGCATCCCGTAAGAAAGAAAGGCAAGCATTTCAAAGGTGAGGCGGATCACCGGACGAAGCCTCGCCACCGTACTGGTGTTGATGTACATGATATGGTCAAGGATTTGAAGGTAGTCTTTGGAAAGGGTCCTGGCGGACAACCTGTTCTGAATGACGCTGACGGACGCGCACCCATGTGGAAGAAGAAATCTATATTTTGGGACCTTCCCTATTGGAAAGACCTAGAGGTCCGCTCTGCAATTGACGTGATGCACGTGACGAAGAATCTTTGTGTGACCCTGCTTGGCTTCTTGGGCGTGTATGGAAAGACAAAAGATACGTCTGAGGCACGGGAGGACCAGCAACGTATGCATGGAAAATACGGCATACATCAGGGTCATGCCAGCTACGCTCTTACCAAGGAAGAGAAGGAAATCTTCTTTGAATGCCTGCTCAGTATTAAGGTACCGTCTGGCTTCTCGTCAAATATAAAGGGAATAATAAACATGGCAGAGAAAAAGTTCCAGAACCTAAAGTCTCATGACTGCCACGTGATTACGACGCAACTGCTTCCGGTTGCATTGAGGGGGCTTCTACCGGATAACGTTCGATTAGCCATTGTGAAGCTATGTGCATCCTCAATGCAATCTCTCAGAAGGTAATCCATCCAGAAATCATACCAAGGTTAGAGAATGATTTGGTGCAATGTCTTGTTAGTTTCGAGTTGGTGTTCCCACCATCCTTCTTCAACATCATGACGCACGTCCTAGTTCACCTATGCGAAGAGATTAACGTTTTGGGTCCTGTATTTCTACACAATATGTTCCCCTTTGAGAGGTTCATGGGAGTCTTAAAGAAATATGTTCATAACCATGCTAGGCCAGAAGGAAGCATCTCCAAGGGCCATGAAAATGAGGAGGTGATTGAGTTTTGTATTGACTATATTCCTGACCTTAAGCCGATTGGTGTTCCTGAATCATGGCATAAGGGCAGAATCGATGGAAAAGGCACGCTAGGAGGGGATCAAATAATATGTATGGACGGACATTCTCTCACTAAAGCACACTACACAGTTCTACAGAATTCCGCCTTGGTGGCTCCGTATATGGACGAACACAAGAATTTTCTACGCTCCAAACACCCGGAGTGGTCTGATGACTGGATTACACGTGAACAAACCAGGAGTTTCGCCGACTGGTTGCAGACACGTACCATGCATGACGCCTCTATTGAAGATGACCCGTACTCGCTATCTCAGTTACCATCTTCGAATATAATGACTTTCAAAGGGTACGAGATAAATGGTAATACATTTTATAAGATCGCCCAAGATAAGAAGAGCACGAACCAAAACAGTGGTGTCTGCTTTGATGCAACAAGCAAGACAGGAAAAGAAACATATTATGGTTACATAGAGGAGATATGGGAACTTGACTATGGAAGTGGTTTGAAGGTGCCTTTGTTTCCGTGCAAATGGGTCAATATGACACGAGGCGGGGTAACGGAAGACCCGCAGTATGGAATGACAACAGTGGATCTCAACAATCTTGCGTATGCAGACGAACCATTCGTCGTAGCTAATGATGTGGCACAGGTTTTCTATGTGAATGACATGTCTACCAAGCCGAGAAAAAGAAAAGATAAGAAAGGGAATGCATCATATGATGAGCCAAAGCGCCACATAGTTCTTTCTGGGAAGAGAAACATCGTGGGAGTGGATGACAAGACATACATGTCAGAAGATTATGAAAATTTTGATGAAATTTCTCCATTCAGAGTGAATATTGACCCGAGCATCCAGTTAAATGATGAAGATTTTTCATGGCTACGACGCAAAGGGACACACGCGAAGAAAAAGTTTCACACCCAAAGATCTGGGATGTGATTGGCTTCACTATCATCACTTTCTTCTGTGTTTTCACACCTAGGAGGGAATCTCTGTAATAGTTAGGGTAGCTAGTTATGTGTTTTGGCATTTGAAACGCGAAGAAACTTTATGTGCAAACAAATTCTTTCATGCATTTACTGATTTTTTTAGCTAAATGACCCTGAAATTGAAAAGCATTTCAAATGAACTCAGAAAAGGTTGAAAGTTGGCATGGTATCATAATTTCACCCACATAGCATGTGCCAAAAAGTAGAGAGGGTTACCGCAAAAACTGGATGCACTTCGTGTACAAAATGGACAATCTCTTTCGAAGTATCAGGGTTTTGGATGAAAACTCATCCGTTACAAAGGCATTTCATTTTTAAGTAACCTAAGCATTACCAAATTGAATATAATGGTAAAACACACTAATATTAAACATAAGAAAAAAGAATCACTGAAAAATCTATTTTCAAAGTTAAGTTATTCACAAACTAGTGATTCACACAAATTTCAAATAATTCAAAATGTAAACTATTCAAATTTATAAACTGCCGGCACTAATAGAAAGTTTGTAATTTTTTGTACCTAAAGCAAAAATATTCACAAAGAAACTCTAAATACAGAAAAAAACAACTCAAAAATAAATAAAACAAAAATAAATAAAGCAAAAAAATAAGAAAACAAAAAAGCCCGCCTACTGGGCCAGAGCGGCCTGCATACGACTAGAAACCCAACCTATAGTTGGGCCAGGATGCAGGTCCGCACGGCAGCGCACATAGGCAGAGTAGGAGAGGTAGGCCCAGACGGCCTGCTATTGAGAGGAGCTCAATGCAGTGCCCGCGCCAGGGCTTATAAACTGGTCCTGGCGCTCCTAAACTAGCGAGGTGGGACTAAACTTCTGCGCCCCTCGCCTGGCAGCGCACACCCTTTAGTACCGGGTCGTGGCACCAACCGGTACTAAAGGGTGGTCTTTAGTACCGGTTGGTGCTACCACCCAGTACTAAAGGTGGGCGCTTCCCGCCGCTTCGCCTGGCCAAAACAGAGTACCGGTTGGTGCCCCCAACCGATACTAAAGGTGTGTTCTATATAAGAAAACCCTTCAAAAAAATTCGACAGTTTCGTTCTCCTCTGCTTCTTCTCCTTTGCCCCGTTGCCGCCACCCCTCGTTGCCGCCCCCGTTGCCGTCCGTCACCGTCGCCGCCGCCCCCGGCGCCGTCCGTAGGCCCATAGGCAGAGTAGGAGAGGTAGGCCCAGACGGCCTGCTATTGAGAGGAGCTCAATGCAGTGCCCGCGCTGGGGCTTATAAACTTGTCCTGGCGCTCCTAAACTAGTGAGGTGGGACTAAACTTCTGCGCCCCTCGCCTGACAGCGCACACCCTTTAGTACCGGGTCGTGGCACCAACCGGTACTAAAGGGGGGTCTTTAGTACCGGTTGGTGCTACCACCCGGTACTAAAGGTGGGCGCTTCCCGCCGCTTCGCCTGGCCAAAACAGACCTTTAGTATCGGCTGGTGCCCCCAACCGGTACTAAAGGTGTGTTATATATAAGAAAACCCTTCAAAAAAATTCGACAGTTTCGTTCTCCTCTGCCCCGTTGCCGCCGCCCCTTGTCGCCGCCCCCGTCGCCGTCCGTCGCCGTCGCCGCCGCCCCCGTCGCCGTCTGGTCGCCTCGCCGTCCCCGTCCCCGTCCCCGTCCCCGTCCCCATCGTCCCCGTCACCGCACCCCGCCCAGTCGCCGCGCCCCGCCCCGCCCCCGGCCTCCCATCGTCCCCACCCGGCCCGTCCCCATCGTCCCCGTCGCCTTGCCCCGACCCGTCGCCGTCGCCGCCCCCCGGTGAGCTCCTAGACAAAACATCATGTCCCTAGTAAGCCTCTAATAGACTAGCTCATTAATCAAAGATGGTTAAGTTTTCTAACCATAGTCATGTGTTGTCATTTGATGAACGAGATCACATCATTAGGAGAATGATGTGATGGACAGGACCCATTCATTAGCTTAGCATTATGATTGTTCAGTTTTATTGCTATTGCTTTCTTCATGTTAAATACATATTCCTTCGACTGAGATTATGCAACTCCTGGATACCGGAGGAATGCCTTGTGTGCTATCAAACGTCACAACGTAACTGGGTGATTATAAAGATGCTCTACAGGTATCTCCGAAGGTGTTTGTTGGGTTGGCATAGATCGAGATTAGGATTTGTCACTCAAAGTATCGAAGAGGTATCTCTGGGCCCTCTCGGTAATGCACATCATAAGAAGCCTTGCAAGCAATGTGAGTAATGAGTTAGTTGCGAAATGATGCATTACGGAATGAGTAAAGACACATGCCGGTAACGAGATTGAACTAGGTATGAAGATACCGACGATCGAATCTCAGACAAGTAACATACCGATGACAAAGGGAATAACGTATGTTGTCATAATGGTTCGACCGATAAAGATCTTTGTAGAACATGTGAGAGCCAATATGAGCATCCAGGTTTCACTATTGGTTATTGAACGGAGAGGTGTCTCAATCATGTCTACTAGTTCTCGAACCCGTAGGGTCCGCACGCTTAACGTTCGATGATGATTTTGTTATTATATGAGATATGTGATTTGGTGACCGATTGTTGTTCGGAGTCCCAGAGGAGATCACGGACATGAGTAGGAGTCTCGAAATGGTCGAGAGGTAAATATTGATATATAGGATGCTGGTATTCGGACAGTGTTCCCGGAAGCACCGAGTACTTATCGGGTCACCGGAAGGGGTTCCGGGCACCCCCGACAAAAGATATGGGCCTTATGGGCCAAGAGGGGAAACACATAAGCCACAAAGGGGCTGGTGCGCCCCCCCATATGGGCTGGTCAAATTGGAGAAGGAAAGGGGAAGGAGGAAAGGCAAAAGGGAATAGGATTCCCCCTTGCCCCTCTTCCCGTCCTACTCCGAATAGGAATAGGAAAGGGGGGAGGCCGAATTGGGAGGTGCCCAAGTAGGATTCCTCCTACTTGGGGCACCCCTTGGCTGCCTCTCCTCCCCTCCAACCTATATATATGAGGGGGGCACCGCTAGAACACACACCAACAATTGTTAGCCGTGTGCGGCGCCCCCTCCACAGTTTACGCCTCCGGTCATATTCACGTAGTGCTTAGGCGAAGCCCTGCGCGGATTACTTCACCATCACCGTCACCACACTGTCGTGCTGACGGAACTCTCCCTCAACACTTTGCTGGATAAAGAGTTCAAGGGACGTCATAGAGATGAATGTGTGCAGAATGCGGAGGTGCTGTACCTTTGGTGCTTGATCGGTCGGAACGAGAAGAAGTTCGACTACATCAACCGCGTTAACAAACGCTTCCGCTTTCGGTCTACGAGGGTACGTAGACATACTCTCCCCCTCTTGTTGTTATGTATCTCCTAGATAGATCTTGTGTGAGCATATGATTTTTTTTGAAATTGCATGCTATGTTTCCCAACTATGGCATCTGAGCTAGGTCTATGCGTAGATGATATGCACGAGTAGAACACAAAGAGTTGTGGGCGGTGATAGTCATACTGCTTACCACCAACGTCTTATTTTGATTCAACGGTATTGTTGGATGAAGCGGCCCGGACCAACCTTACATGACCACGTTCGTGAGACCGGTTCCACCGACAGACATGCAACTAGTTTTGCATAAAGGTGGCAGGCGGGTGTCTGTTTCTCCAACTTTCGTTGAATCGTATTTGACTACGGCCGATCCTTGTTGAAGGTTAAAACAGCAAACTTGACGAAACACCGTTGTGGTTTTGATGCGTAGGTAAGAACGGTTCTTACTAGAAGCCCGTAGTGATACGTCTCCATCGTATCTACTTTTCCAAACACTTTTGCCCTTGTTTTGGACTCTAACTTGCATGATTTGAATGGAACTAACCCGGACTGACGCTGTTTTCAGCAGAACTGCCATGGTGTTATTTTTGTGCAGAAATAAAAGTTCTCGGAATGACTTGAAACTTCATGAAGAATATTTTTGGAATTTATAAAAAATACTGGCGAAAGAATCAAGGCCAGGGGGCCCACACCCTGTCCACAAGGGTGGGGGCGCGCCTATCCCCCTGGGCGCGCCCCCTGCCTCGTGGGCCCCCTGGAGCTCCACCGACCTCAACTCCAACTCTATATATTCACGTTCGGGAAGAAAAAAATCAGAGAGGAGGATTCATCGTGTTTTACGATACGGAGCCATCGCCAGGCGCTAAACTCTCTCGGGAGGGCTGTTTTGGAGTCCGTTCGGGGCTCCGGAGAGGGGAGTCCGTCGCCATCGTCATCATCGACCTTCCTCCATCACCAATTTCATGATGCTCACCGTCGTGCGTGAGTAATTCCATCGTAGGCTTGCTGGACGCTGATGGGTTGGATGAGATTTATCACGTAATTGAGTTAGTTTTGTTAGGGTTTGATCCCTAGTATCCACTATGTTCTGAGATTGATATTGCTATGACTTTGCTATGCTTAATGCTTGTCACTAGGGCTCGAGTGCCATGATTTCAGATCTGAACCTATTTTGTTTTCATGAATATATGTGAGTTCTTGATCCTATCTTGCAAGTCTATAGTCACCTACTATGTGTTATGATCCGGCAACCCCGAAGTGACAATAATCAGGACCACTCCCGGTGATGACCGTAGTTTGAGGAGTTCATGTATTCACTAAGTGTTAATGCTTTGGTCCGGTACTCTATTAAAAGGAGGCCTTAATATCCCTTAGTTTCCAATAGGACCCCGCCGCCATGGGAGGGTAGGACAAAAGATGTCATGCAAGTTCTTTTCCATAAGCATGTATGACTATTTTCGGAATACATGCCTACATTACATTGATGGATTGGAGCTAGTTCTGTGTCACCCTATGTTATAACTATTGCACGAGGAGTCGCATCCGACCTAATTATCCATCACCAATCCAATGCCTATGAGCTTTTCACATATTGCTCTTTGCTTAGTTACTTTACCGTTGCCATTGTTACAATTACTACAAAACTACTACTGTTACTTTTATTGCTATTACCGTTACTTCTAAACTACTTTACTACTAAATACTTTGCTGCAGATATTAAGTTATCCAGGTGTGGTTGAATTGACAACTCGACTGCTAATACTTGAGAATATTCTTTGGCTCCCCTTGTGTTGAATCAATAAATTTGGGTTGAATACTCTACTCTCGAAAACTGTTGCGATCCCCTATACTTGTGGGTTATCAAGACTATTTTCTGGTGCCATTGCCGGGGAGCATAGCTCTCTTTTTGAGTCACTTGGGATTTATATCTGCTGGTCACTATGAGGAACTTGAAAGACGAAAGAACTAAGATTTATCCCTCAACTACGTGGGGAGGTAAGGAACTGCCATCTAGCTCTGCACTTGATTCACCTTCTGTTTTGAGTAAACTTGCGACACCTAAACCTGCTTTTGCTATTAATTCTGATATGTCGCATGTTATTGATGATGTCACTTCTGCTATGCATGATACCTATGATGAAACTACTTCTATGCTTGATACTACTGTGCCACTAGGTGAATTTCTTGATGAACAACTTGCTAAGGCTAGAGAGAATGAAATTATTGAAACAAATAATATTGATGAAAGTGATGATGAAGATTCTCCCCCTAGATATGAATTGCCTGTTGTGCCTGAGGGTAATGTTATGGATGAAAAAACTGCTAGAGACTTTCTTGCTTGCAATGATAGGAATGATCTTAAGAAATTATTAGCTAAGCTAAAAGAAAAGTCTTTGAATGCTAGAATGAAATATGACCCTGCTTTTGCTACTTCACATATCTGTATTACTGATAAGGATTATGATTTCTCTGTTTATCCTGAGATAATTACTTTGGTTGAATCTGATCCTTTTTATGGCTATGAATCTGAGACTGTTGTGGCACATCTTACTAAATTAAATGATATAGCCACCCTATTCACTAATGATGAGAAAAGTCGTTACTATTATATCCTTAAGCTATTTCTGTTCTCATTAAAGGGTGATGCTAAAACATGGTTTAATTCTCTTGATCCTGGTTGTGTGCGTAGTCCCCAGGATATGAGTTATTACTTCTCTGCTAAATATTTCCCCTCTCATAAGAAACAAGCTGCTTTAAGGGAAATATATAATTTTGTGCAAATTGAAGAAGAGAGTCTCCCACAAGCTTGGGGGAGGCTTCTCCAATTACTTAATGCTTTGCCTGATCATCCTCTCAAGAAAAATGAAATACTTGATATCTTTTATAATGGACTAACTGATGCTTCCAGAGACCACCTGGATAGTTGTGCTGGTTGTGTTTTCAGGGAAAGAACAGTTGATCAAGCTGAATTGCTATTGAATAATATCTTGACTAATGAAAATAATTGGACACTTCCTGAACCAACTCCTAAGCCAACTCCGAAGAAAAGGGGTATTCTATTTCTCAGTCCTGAAGATATGCAAGAGGCAAAGAAATCTAAGGAAGAAAAAGGTATTAAAGCTGATGATGTTAAGAATTTGCCTCCTATTGAAGAAATAGATGGTCTTAATTTGCCGCATGTTAAGGAAATACATGGTCTTGATAACCCGACACATGTAGTAAAGGTAAATTCTCTCTATAGATTTGATGAAGGTGATATCCCTCGTTATAATTCTGCTAGCCAATGTTTAGATGAGTTTGATAATTTTATTGTCAAACAAGAAAACTTCAATGCTTATGTTGGTAGACAATTGAAACGTAATGCTTATATGATTGAACACTTGAGTGATTATATGTCTAGAGTTAAAGGTGAACTTAAACTCATTAGTAAACATGCTTCTATGGTTACCACTCAAGTAGAACAAGTGCTTAAAGCTAAAAATGATTTGCTCCATGAATTAAATAGTAAGAAAAATGATAATGCTGTTAGAGTTATGACTAAAATGACTCAGGAACCATTGTATCCTGAGGGCCACCTTAAGAGAATTGAGAAAGATTCTCAGAGAACTAATGTTGATGCAGCTAGTCCTTCTAAGAGGAAGAAAAAGAAAAATGATAGGAATTTGCATGCTTCTAGTGAACCTGTTGTAGACACACCTGAGAATCCCAATGATATTTCTATTTCTGATGCTGAAACACAATCTGGTAATGAACATGAACCTAGTGATATTGTTAATGATGATTTTCATGATGATTCTCCACCTAGCAATAATAATGATGTAGAAATCGAACCTGTTGTTGATCTTGATAACCCACAATCAAAGAATCAACGTTATGATAAGAGAGACTTTGTTGCTAGGAAGCACGGTAAAGAAAGAGAACCATGGGTTCAGAAACCCATGCCTTTTCCTCCCAAACCATCCCAAAAAAGGATGATGAGGATTTTGAGCGCTTTCCTAAAATGATTAGATCTATCTTCTTGCGTATGCGTTTTACTGATATCCTTAAAATGAATCCTTATGCTAAATATATGAAGGATTACCGGAAGCTGAAATTTCCACCATGCTTGCTAATTATACTTTTAAAGGTGGAATACCTAAGAAACTAGGAGATCCAAGAGTACCAACTATACCATGCTCCATTAAAAGAAACTATGTTAGAACTGCTTTATGTGATCTTGGAGCCGGTGTTAATGTTATGCCTCTCTCTTTATATCATAGACTTGATTTGAATAAGTTGACACCTACTGAAATATCTTTGCAAATGGCTAATAAATCAACTGCTATACATGTCGGTATTTGTGAGGATGTGCCTGTTGTGTTGCAAACGTCACTATCTTAACGGACTTTGTTATTCTTGATATTCCCGAGGATGATAGTATGCCGATTATCCTTGGTATACCCTTTTTGAATACTGCAGGGGCTGTCATTGATTGCAACAAAGGCAATGTCACTTTTCATGTTAATGGTAATGAGCATACGGTACACTTTCCGAGGAAACAACCTCTAGTTCACAGTATCAACTCTATTGGAAAAATTCCAACTATTACTATTGGAGGTTTTGAATTTCCTCTTCCTACTGTCAAAAAGAAATATGATATTCTTATTGTTGGGGATGTGCATATCCCCGTTGAGGTAACCTAGTGCTATTCGAAAATTCTCCGGTTTCAAGTAATTTGGAATGAGTTTGTTAACAAGACTTGATCAACCTTGTTAGTGGATTCCTTTTGATGAGCATGAGATGGATGAAGTTAGAAAACACAACCTTCTGTACCCTCCTTTCACTTTCTGTTATTTAGATTAAATAAAGCAAAAATAGTATATTCTGTCTGTTTTTTGAATTATTTGTGCAATAAAAAATATCCCCAAAATAAAAGTTTTACAAATGCCCTAAAAATGAAATATGATTTTTTCTAGAATATTTGAGAATATATGGCACTGAGAACACATCAGGGGGAGCAAGCACCTGGCCACGAGGGTCCAGGGCGCGCCCACCCCCTAGGCGCGCCCCCCTGCCTCGTGGGCCCCTTGTGGCCCCCCTCCACTTATTCCAGCCACCACACACTCCTTCTTCCTCCCAAAAAAATCACTAACTAGCTCAAGCACGAGTTCTAGCTCATCTTGCTGCAATTTTCGATCTCCTTGCTCAAAGCTCTACTCACAAAACTGCTTTGAGGGATTGTTCTTGGTATGTGACTCCTCCAATGGTCCAATTAGTTTTTGTTCTAGTGCTTTATTCATTGCAATTTTTGCTGCCTAGGTGACCCTGTTCTTGAGCTTGCATGTCAAATTTATATGGTCCCAAGTAGTTCTAATGCATGATATAGTCTCTAGGCACTTGTGGGAGTAGTTGCTATCAATTTTGTTGAGTTTGGTTCACTTTTATTTTAAGTTACTAAAAATTTCAGAAATTTTTAGAAATTGATGAAGAGATTTTTGAGGGGCTCTTCGAGCCGAAGCTTGAAGGATAAGCAAAGTGAAGAGGATAAAAGGCCCAAATATAATCTCCCTCGCACCGCGGAGTTTCGGCCGTGTGAATGGCCTTGTGATGATTTCTTGAGGGCAGCAGGGATTCATGATGATTTTTATTATTTGGCTGAGAATGCGGGCCTCACCGACTTCCTCCGCGACCAGCGCGAACAGTATCTCCTACTCACTAATATTTTCATGCAAAATTTTCATTTCCATACTACGAGATCACCACCTTCAGTCGATTTTTATCTATATGATGAGTTTAAGGAGATGTCACTATTTGATTTCTGCCGGGTCTGTAAGATACCCTTTGCGGGCAGCATAGAGGAACCACATCGTAATGATGTGGAAGGGTTTATTGATATGATTGCTATAGGGGAAACGAGGAAAGTTTCCGATGCAAAAATTACTAGCATACACTTTCCTGTTCTGTGTTACTTTGCAATATTTGCTAGTAGATGTTTAATTGGTCGCGGAAACTGTGGAAACCTTAGAAAAACCAAAAAAATTAGTTGTAACTTTTAGTTAGTTTACTTTCCATGCCTGTAGTAGTAGTAATTAAAAAGAAAACCCCAAAAGATTTCTCGTTCTTCTTTTGCTTGTTGGGAGTTTTCCCGTGTAAATAGTTTTATTTCTTTTCTTTGGGGGTCGGTAGGAGAAGACCATAATGAAAATGTTGAAGTGGATATTATACGCATTATTGTTGATTTAACAAAGAGCCCATATTACCTTGTCTTCTCCTTTGTACCAGATGCTTGCAGATTCCAACTTAGTCCAATGCACGTGCACTATTATTATTATCCACACTGTTCGGTCGTGCAAGTGAAAGGCAATAATGACGATATATGATGGACTGATTGAGATGAGAGAAGCTGGCATGAACTCGACCTCTATTGTTTTTGTAAATATGATTAGTTCATTGTTCCTGATTCAGCCTATTATGAATGAACATGTCTGCAATGACAATTAGAGATTATAGTTGCTCATGCCATGCTTAATTAGCTAGGAGTTTATAATGGTTTACCTTGCGTGCCAACATGCTATTAAAATGGTTGTGATGTGGTATGATAGGGTGGTATCCTCCTTTGAACGATTCGAGTGACTTGACTTGGCACATGTTCACGCATGTAGTTGAAACAAAATCAACATAGCCTCCACGATATTTATGTTCATGGTGGATTATATCCTACTCATGCTTGCACTCAATGTTTATTAATTTTAATGTATGTTCATGATTGTTGTCGCTCTCTAGTTGGTCGCTTCCCAGTCTCTTTCCAGCCTTCACTTGTACTAAGCAGGAATACTGCTTGTGCATCCACTTCCATAAACCCCAAAGTTATTCCATATGAGTCCACCATACACTACAAAAAAATACACTTCCGTGATGATACGTGTTTGTCACGGTAGGTCGCGTTTTTTGTCATGCATGTACATCCATGACAAATTTATGACAGAATCAAGATAGTCATACCTGTGCTGTCGTAGAAGTGTTCCATGACATTACCAAAATTATCATCACGGAAGTGTCCACTTCCATGACGATAAATCGCGCATCACAGAAGTGCTTTCGTCAAGGGTGACCGACCCGTGGCATCCACCGTAACGGAACGCCGTTAAGCTATCGGGTCGGGTTTTGGATCCGATAACCCGTTAACAGCCCCGACCAATGGGGATTTTCCACGTGTAAAATCATCATTGGCTGGAGGAGACACGTGTCAGGTCCGCGTTGGCACAGGTGTCACTCATCTAATGGGTGAGACGCGCCTATGATATATTGACACGTGGACCGGCCCATTAAGTTTAAATGGGCCGGCCCAACTGAAGGCCCACAAGATTTTGCGGACCATAATGGGCCGGCCCAGCTAAAGGCCCACGGGATTTTGCGGACCATAATTGGCTGGCCCAGCTAAAGGCCCACAAGATTTTGCGGGCCATAATGGGCCGACCCAGGTAAAGGCCCACAAGATTTTTGTGTGCCATAATGGGACGGCCCAGGTAAAGGCCCACAAGATTATTGCGGGTCATAATGGGCCGGCCCAGCTAAAGGCCCACGAGATTTTGCCGACATTAATGGGCCAGCCCAGCTGTAGGCCCACAAGATTTTGAGGACCCTAGTAGGCCGGCCCATTAACTGGCTGCCATGTTTTGGGCCAAATGCCGGCACATATTTGATCCGGTCCATTAATGGCCTGCCACGCTCCGGGCCTAATAGTGGCCCATATGAGATCCGACCCGTTAAAAGCCTACCATGTTCTGGGCCAAATTACGGCCCAGAACAGGTCCGGCCCTTTAAGAGGCTTTGGGCTCAATTATGGCCCATATCAGATTCGGCCCATCAACTAGACACTATGCTTTTGGGCCCACTTGCTAAAGGCCCACTTAGTAATTCGGCCTGATATTACTTTTGGCATGTTAAGGGCCCGTTTAACATTTCGGCCCTATATTAATTTCGGCCTGTTAAAAGCCCGTCATATAGTTGGGCCTAACTACGGCCCGGTTTGCATCCGGCCTGCTCGCAGCCGATATCTGATTGGGCCAAACAAGGACCGAGACAATTTTGGCATGTTAAAAGCCCGTGATTTGATTCACACAATCATGGGCCGGGGTTCATTTCGGGCTGCTGTCGGCCCATGGGCTGTTCGGCACGTTTCAGGCCCAACCTACATCGTGATTGCATGACGGCCCGATTATGTATCGTAATTTTACGGTTTGGCCGGTTTACTGCGAAGACATGATATATATACAGTAAAATAACTGCAGCATCGTGAATAAGAAAAAACCTAGACTATACAATAAAGAAATTACGGCATATTACATCCACTCGGCATCAAAGTTCGCCACTATGATAATAAAGCACAAGCAGATAGCAGATTACATACACTGGGCATCAAAGATCACCACCAGTGCAAATAAACACGCCGACAAAATAATATACAAAACCGACAGCACTTCAATAGAGTTCAAGAAAGGTTAGCCCTACTGGGGAGCTGCAGCGCAAGCAATTGAGCAAGATGATGAGACTGCGCTTGTTCAACACTTATATCTTCCTCACTCTGAAAGATAAACAAGCAGACAGACGACAGGTTTTGCACAAAAAAGTATCAGTGCTGACAATTCATCACATTTCTTACTGATGAATAAAGTGACACAGTTTAAAATTGCATTAACACAATATGGTATTGTTCAGGTCAAGACATGGCAGGAAATGACATTGTGAAGGAGTTGGCAGCTTCACGACACCACTGGATTACAGATCAAGAACTCATAAGTATCAATGGTTAGTGTGCTGTCAATTTATACCATTTCAGATTGGCAAATAAAGAGACGGTTTAAATAATAGTAGAATGATATGACATTGTTCGTAGTTAAGACATTGCAGAATATGACATTGTGCTGTAGTGGGTAGGTTCACCACACCACTGGATTACGGATGAAGAACAGACACATACATGCAGTGCAAAAGAAGATCACTTGCTCTGTATAGTTTAATTTACATGGTATGAAGAAGGAACTTGGTTGTACAACTGAAAACTTAAATTGAGAAAGGACAAACTTTTGTTTATGAACTACATAATAAACTTTAAACAAGCAATTTGATGCAAACACCAAAAATAAATAGCTGTTGCACTCATGCCTAACCAAATATATACAACAAAGTTTGAAGGCTTGAGATGGACAAACTTACATTATTGGTGAAGACAGGCTCTATAAAGGCCTTGTCCGTGCTGATGGGGGGGGGGGCAATTCAAGAAGTTTACCACAGAATCTTCTTCAAAAGCATTGCCTTTATTCTACATTTTGTTAAGAGTAAATATAGATGTGATAATATACGAAAAAATGGAGAATATTTAAGATAAGATGAAGAGTGATGCTACATAACCAAGTAGCTATAAATGTAAGTGCAGCGATACAGGCAAAAGGTACAGCCAAGAGCAATGCACAGCAAAACTTCTTCAATACCAACCTTATGGTAAGAGTAAATATAGATCTGATGTGTACAAAATGGATGGCAAAGGAAAATAAGCTGCAGAGTGATGGTACATGAACAACTACTTGTCATTATAAGTACACTGATAAAGGACAACATGTACTTACAAGAACAATGCAGAGCTAAAAAACATTGGCATTGGATATATTCTACACTAATGTAACCATTCATACAGATCAGATAATTTGGAGCGAACAATTGATAAGCAAGCTATCATGCATACTGCTGTCACATAATGAACCAGGTATGTATGCAAGTACAGTGATATAGGACAACAGGTACTAACAAGAGCAAAGCAGCGGGCAGCATATTTGCGATATCCTGTCGTTCTTGTCAAACTGGAATTCTTCTTCGAGCAGATTTCCTGCAAAAAAGATCCGTAAGGCACATGCGGAAAAGTAGAAGTTCAAATTGTCATGTGATTTCATAGTCAGTACCTCATCCTGGGAATGAGACCAGTGCATAACAAGGTTTTTCCATTCAATGTCTTCTGAATTTAGCACAGGAGACTTCACCGAAAATTCGTTTATAGACTTGCCATCGAAGTGTGATTTCCTCAGGTAACATCGATACTGCTGCAATGCTTCCTTGAAAAGCGCAAGTAAGCTTTGCTCGTCATGACTATCCATATTGACTCTCACCTACTTACAACAATGTAATGTAAATCACTGATGTGTTCAATCAGCAGAAAATAGGAAAATAATCACCGTGAATTATAGCACTTACACGTAAGTGGGACAGGAAGATGTGAAAATGGTGTTTGTCTTCACTATAATCTTCCCATGATGGGAATATATGCACGTAGTCCCTAACAACATTGAAAGCGTTGTCTTTTAAACTAGGAATAAATGGAATGGGGTTCCAATCTGCAGGAATTGGCCATCTCTGCAGTTGGGATAGGTCTTCAGCCGGTGGACTTGTTGTACTTTTTGCTGGAGTGGGATTTTTCTATGGTACGGCTGGTGCTATGGCAAATGAAATCGGTATACCTTTTGCTGGAGTGTAGGTCCTGTGTGGTGGGGCTAGTGGTGTGGCCAGTGAAGTATGGGTATAGTCAGCTGGAGTCGGTCCTACATTTTGTGTCACTGGTTGTACAACCAATATAAGTGGGGCGCTGTCTGATTTCTTCGGCACCACCACGTTTTTCAAGGACTTTGCTGGTGCTCCTTCAGGTTCGGCAATCACCCTCTTCCTTTTTGATGTCTGATGCACAAGAACAACATTTGAGTGGAAAAACATGGTATGATGACAGATGGAATATGTTTTGATAATGGATGGGCATGTCATCTCAAGTTATATGATGAGTAAACTAAGCAGATGGCGGTGCAACAAAGTAGAAGAAATGTAAGACAACATATGCAAGATACGCGCAATCAATAAAACCTTGCCAAATTAGAACAGGCACCTTGATGGGTGAACAGGACAGGCCATCTGCCTTTGACTCCTCGAGGTTAGAATAGTCATTAGGATGATATTCTGAACAAGAATCAACAGGTGGGGAGCGTACGAGTTTCATAGCTTCCAGAATGGCACTCAATGCCTTGCTGCCAATTTTGTAAGTCATTGGAGTGTTCCACAATATTCTTCGGATGCGCAGATTCTGATATTCACTGTAATTGCTTATAATATCTGAGAACCATGAAAACATAAATAGCTGTGAGATTATCTTTGAAATGAAGATGATATTCTAATATAGGGGCACCCCTGTAAACACTTGTGTGCTATCACTGGATTCTGATGAGAGAGCTCATGTGTGCTGTAATATGGTGCGTGCATTTATATAATCTGGCACAAGTACACAAAAAATAGGCTCCAGAAGTAAGGATAGCTGGCAGATGATAGGTTCATAATATACTGTATAGAGAGTTTATTGCCAAACCATGATAACAAGAGCACACAGCAACTAGGCAGATCATAGTGTACATAACAGGGGTACACCATAACCAAGATATATAAATCAGGAAAGTGGAACTGGCTGGAAATTACGGTATTGTATTGCCGCTACTAATTGAAAGCCTATCGATCACGTACAGGCCAGCTCTATCAGCTGTTGACTGCAGATGTCCCTGCTCCCCTTCCTGACAAGGAACATACTATGCTTCTCATACAGAAAACTGCACGGGCCGCCGGCCGAACCACCGGCCCCACCGCTTGTGTTCCTCCGCCACCCCTACCCCCGCCCCCACCCGCGTCGAGTTTTCTTTGTTCGACGAGGCCCCACCACCGCCCCCCACAACTACCGTCCCCACCCGAGCCCCTTCCTTCTCACCGGCGAACTCCGGCGAGCTCTCAAAAATCGACTGGCCCAATTTTGAAATTTAGTCTACTGTGATTTAACTAGTGTGGAATATAAAAGGGGAAAACCATAAGCATTGCGAATATGGTGTTGAGCGTGCCATGGCGGATCTGAAGGTGCAAACCGGACAAAGGCAACTTCGCAACCAAGATAAGAAATCAGAGTAAAGCAGTGGCGATCTATTTTCTTGCTGCGATAAATAAGTTGAGCAGATACGAAAGAGTATCGCCTCTGGTGCGGCGCCGTGTATGCATCTGCTGAGAATTTAACGGTGCTGCGATAGCGATGGCTGTCGGCGGCGTGGAAGCAGATCTAGGAGGGTAGACGGTGGCGGCAGGTCACGGTGGACGAGACGATCAAAGGAGCGGCGCCGGCAAGGTGGACGACGGCGGGGATGAAGCGAGAGGACGGGATGCAAGGATCCTGGTCCGAAGCCGTGGATGAGAGAGGTCGATCTCTTGTAATGGACGGCGGCGTCGGGTTATCAGCTCCGGCATGGTGGAGGAGGACGGCGGTGGATGGGGTGGCGGACGGCGGCGGACGGAGGAGGGTGGGGTGGAGAGGGTGTTTTGGCGCCCACGGAGTATGAATGGGGAAAAGGGGGGTAGAGAGGAAGGGGGGAACCATGTATTCAGGGCGCGCTTGTCTCAAATGCGAGGAAATTTACAAACTTAGTCCCCGTTTCAAATTTCTACTACATCACAGCAACACTAGTCAGTTGGGGATAGGACGGTAATCTCGCATCCACCGAATATTTGCCGACGAGAGTTTGTTTTTGGCGCCCACCGTGTATGAATATGAACCGGGGAGGGAGTCGATTTCGGCCGAGGACACACTATGTTTTGGCGCCCACCATGTATGAATCCGGGTGAGAGGCGGTTACGTCACGTTTGGGTGAATTTACAAACCTACCCCTATCGAAACCTATAGAAATCCAGCAGATAGGCGTTGCGTGGCAGGGATAGGCAGTAGTGATTTCCATCTCGCAGATTTTTGTTTCCGGCGGTTACTGCGACTTTCCCTGCTTCGTTCAAATTTTGCAGAGTGCACGTTTACCGTGCCAACTCAATTCGAATCCCATTTGTATTCTAACTTTTGTCGGGCGGGATCCATTTTCAATTGGAATTACATTCTATATACATCATTTTTTTATATATACTTTCAAAAGCACAACAAAGAATTCTGCTCCTTTATATGTATAATATGATTTACAAATAGAACAATCTCGAAATCTTAAGGTTGAATTAGAAATTTTTTAACCAAATTATGTTCTACTAAAATGTATGGATCAGTAATATCTACATATTAAATAACATAGATGTGCGTGAATTCATATGAGTATGCATGTTTGATAGATCAATTTTGGTTCGAGTATGGATTACATGTATCATCATCTCGAATTCAAATATTTGAATCCCTTTTTTGTTCACTCCTTTCATGCCCATCTCTCTCGCATGCATGCTCCTTCAGGTAGCTATCACTCTCTTTTCTCCAGCTCACCCGCACGCTCACTTCATGTTTCTCCTATCCTCGCAAACATGGTCTCTCGACATCTCCCTTGAGAAGTGTCACACTCTCCCTATCATTATACACTACACGGTTTTCATTATCTCTCACGTCTCTACTGTTCTCTGGTATCACTCGGTACCTAAGCTTTCTTTTTCACCGCCAAACACACAGTCTCCACTCGCCTTTCACTTTGTCTCTCTCTCTATGGGATTCTCTTACACACCCTATATGTCTCTACATATGACTCATACCACTAAAATTACTCTCTCTCTATCTCTCCTGTAGACACAACAATTGTTGCGGTCTCCTTTTCGTCTCCATCCCAGACTAACATTATTCATTTGTTTACCGATCAGACAACCCCGAGTACAGTCTCCTCTCTCTCTCTCTCTCTCAGATACACACACAACTCCTGCTTCCACTCCCCTTCCCGACCATCGTCTCTCTCTCACACACACAAAACTCTCGCTTTCGCACCCCGACTCGTCTTTCTCTCACAAACATTTATCGACTAGCTAGCCTCTAGATAGGTTTATACACCCGCACACTCGTGCTTCCACCATCGCATACATGTCTCTCTCCCGCTCCTTGTATCTATGTAGATTTTTCTTCCCTTGTTGAGACACGCCCTCTCGATCGTGCACACACACACTATCGCCTCATTTTAAGTTGATACCTATCGCACACACACGCCTTGTGTCTTTGTCACACATGCACTCCGTCCTCCTCCACTCTCCCTCTCTCTCACACACACATGGGCTTTTTGCAACAACTAGCAAGATGCCTATGCGTTGCACGGAACATCAAGATGCATTTGTATGAGTAGTTTATCTTGTGGGGGAAAAGGATGAATGAGGGAAGGCCTTATTTGCAAATGTGGAGAGGGGTGTGGGTATCTTTTTGCAAAATTGCCATAGTTTCCTTCCTATCCGTCAGATATAGATCGGACGACCTATATTGCAGGATGGCAGACACACGATCATCACCGACAATGCTTATTATAAGAGTAGGGATAAAAAATAGAGTTGGTGATGATGGTGGGCCTGCCATCCTGCAATGTAGGTCGTCTGATTTATATCTGACGGATAGGAAGGAAAATATGGCAATTACCCGCACTCTTCACCACATTTGCAGATAAGGCCTTCCCTCGTTCATCCTTTTCTCCCAGAAGATCTTGATGTTCCGTGCAACGCACGGGCATCTTGCTAGTAAGAGTAGAAATTAGATATATACCACTTCTCGAATCTTGAAACCAACAACATTCCTCCCTTATCTCATCAAAACCGCCAAAGGAATATATTTTGAGTGAAACATAACATATTTTTAGTGATATACGTATTTCAAAACTAGACTTTTTTCTATCAAATCGGTGAATATGTATTAATCCAGTGGCGGAGACATGCCTGGGGCAGCTAGGGCTATAGCCCCAGGCCTAGAAACAACTTCCTTTGTAATTTCCTCATGCAAAGCATAGAAAATCATAGAGGTATATCATTCAACATAGCACAGCCCCAGGCGTAATCTGCATCTAGCTCTGCCACTGTATTAATCTACTTTGATCGTGTGGCAACGCATTGGCACATTGCTAGTAGTTATTATAATTTTTTGGACACCAGACAAACGGTGGAGTACATATACGAAGAGAAGAGGCGCACGCAAGCAGTCGGCCTCTCACTGTCCCGCACAAATGAGTGTTACGTAAAGGCGACGTTAACAAATAAACCCTAAAACCCTAGGTGCACGATTGCTGCATTCGCGGGTACCGGGTACGTGGTGGAGCACCTTTGTAGGAATAGTAAGCTCGCGTGATAATTTGATCCGTAGGAGTTGATGGTCGGGACCACAGGTGAACGACTTGGAGTGCGTTGGCTCACCAGTTGCCACAGATCGAGTAGCCACGTTTGAAATATCATTTTTTAGCGGGGTTAAGAGTTTCGATTTTCAATGGCGCGTTATAAGTAGTAAGTAGTTTTTAGAACGATTGGTATTGAGCGAAAATGGAATTCATAGTACTATGTACCTCCTTGGCGTATGGTTGTATGGTTTTTTTTGCGATGGAGGTTGTATGGGTTTATGTTGCGAGATGTTGAACCTGGTAGTTCTAGGGCAAATACTATGGTTTAGATTTAGATGCTGGTTTTCAGTAATGAAAATCGGAAGGGGAAACCCTTCTTTTATTAAAAAAACTACTACCTCCATTCTGGTTTACTAGTCCCCATCGTACTTTGGGTCAAAGTTTGTCCACGAATTTTACTTGTAAAATGTGAATGGAAAACGAGATTTTGTTATACCCAAACAAAAAAGGACTGGAGGGAGTGATTGCTCTGACACGGACGCGACCTCTCATAGCGCAGGCATTGAACCGGCGCGCCGGCCAAGAGGGCCGCACTCGCTGCAGGCCCGGCTGAGCACGCCTCCTCGCCGCGTGCAACCAGCTTAAGACTACCCCATCTGCCTTCATTGAATCCGCGTGTGTGCCGGCAACACGTCCTTCTGCGAGCCGACAGGCATTTTAGAACACAAAAATGACTAAAATATAATTAATATACGCATGGTCTTGACTTGTTGTGCTCGCACTGGTAGCAGGAACTAGTAGAGGATTTTCTTTATTTATAACTCTCCTCACATTTTTTTGGCTTTGAAGTGAATCATGGTTGTGGACATTATGTATGAATGTGCAGATATTTGTGAACATGAGTTTGATGTGGAAGTTGAACTTGGAATGTCGGGCTTGCACGTGAACTATACCATGTCCAATGCTTCGTCTGTTATTGTTTGGAAAGTAATTGCTGTTATTACATGACCCAAAAAAACATTTTATGCCACATCAGTAGATGCATGGACATCACAACAGGCATGCTGACCGGATAAACATTTGAACCTAGCTATTATGAAGGAAATTTTGTATTGACAACAGTTTTAGATAGCAGGAGACACCTAGCCTACTCTGCCTCTGCTAGCTTATTTCTGGCTTCTTCCATCTCTTCTTTGTCTTGGGTGAAGAGAGCATCTGATTGCTCTTTTCGCTTCTTCAGGAACTCAGCTACATTCTCAAGGGCTGCTGCACGCTTTCTTTCAGCCTTTACTAATGCCACGAGGACACGAACAGCTGACGACTCCACCTGGCTTGTGTGTAATCCAACATCATCTGGGAATTTGCACCTTGTGTCTAATCCAGCATCATTAGGGAACAGGCACCTTGTGTGTAATCCAGCCTCATTTTGGAAACATGATCTCGAGGTTGACCATACTTCCCTCCTCACAGGAACTGCATCCTGACATGAAGTTACTTCTTTTTTAGATCAATACTCAGAGCAACCTAGATCCATTTAGTAGAAGTCAGATAAACAGAACTCGGAGAAGTGAATTCAAAAGGAATAAATAAATAAAAACAGACTACAAGGTGAGAACACCCACTTCCTACATCAAGCTAAAAACGAAAGCATTAGGACGATTAAGACTTTTCTTATTACACATCAAAGAACACCACGCTTAAGAGAAACAGAAACTACAACATATACACATCGAAGAACACGAGGCTATACGAAAGTAATTGAAAGGGTGTACTTACCAAAGCTCGTTTTACAGGTTTGGTGCAGCTCCTCTTTAACTTGCCACGCTCCTTGAAGACATCCCGAATATCCCGTGTTTGGTCTTCATTGCTCCTCTGCATGTTTGCACTCGTGGTTTTAAAATCTCAACATGGCAAGAAAAATATACTACTAGTAATACTCGCGCATCTTGTGGGCAACATTAAAGCACTTGTCTTCCATGTTAGAGCATCTCCAATAGAATCACAACGCGCGGCGCTTTAAAAAAGCGTTTACAGTGTTGAGATCTAGAAGTAGATACTAGAGAGTAGAGGATAGTTCTCAGCATAGATAGATAAAAAAAGATAATTCAACTACTCCTCGTCGTCCGACTCCTCCTCGGTGATGTCCTCCTCAGACGTCTGACTGTAGGCGTGAAGATACCAATCGTCGTCAGATTCCCAGGGCAACACTACTCCTAGTGTCATGTTGAATTGAGCGTCCGCTTTTCGCCTACGCTTGTCCTCACGATAGGCGGCTCGCTCCGCCCTCCTCTTATCCCTCTCCGCCCTCCTTTGCGTGTAGAACTCGCGCTCGTTGATGATGTCCTGCGGGAAGTGTTGGCGCCACAGCGCCATGGCTTCCTCGTCCATCTCGGCGATGCCGAGACGGTGCTCCCACCTCCGGTTGTCGCGGCGATCGTCGTCGGTGCTAAGCCGCGGCAGAGGCGCGAGCTCCTGCGCCCGCTCCCGCGTCGGCACGTTGGGGAAGTTCAATGTTCTATGAGGCCACCGGAGGAACCACACCGCCGCGTCGTACGCGTGGGCGGCCTCGTTGGCGGTGTCGAAACTGTCGAGGCCGAGGCGCATCCCGCGGAACCGGATCTCGGTGGAGAAGCCGCCGAAGGGGCGCACGCGGACGCCGCGGTATCCCCAAGTTTCCCGGTGACGCGGCGGCACGGTGGCGTGGCGGCGGCGAGGCGAAAAAGAGCGGGGAGAGAGCGGTCGTGAGGCACAGAGCGGGGAGAGAGCGGTGGCAAGGCACAGAGTGGTGGGAGGCGTTGGATTTTATAAAGCGCGCCGGATGCTGCGCGCCAAAACTAGCGCACGCCCAGCTGCTTTTTGCCGCGCGCGCGATCCTTTCCCGACGTCTCTGCTATCTCTACTCTCTTCTCTAATGTTATATTTATTTAATATTTAATATTTAATATTTATCTCTACTTCCTTTACTCTCTACTTTTGTTCTCTATATTTTTTTCTTGCAATATAGGCCGTCCGATTTATATCTGACAGATAGGAAGGAAACAAGGTACCCATACCCTGCTACCTCTTGAGCTTGCGTTGGATTTCCTCGAAGAGGAGAGGATGATGCAGCAAAGTAGCGTAAGTATTTCCCTTAGTTTTTGAGAACCAAGGTATCAATCCAGTAGGAGGCTATGCGCGAGTCCCTCGTACCTACACAAAACAGTAGCTCAACGCAACCAACGCGATTAGGGGTTGTCAATCCCTTCACGATCACTTACGAGAGTGAGATCTGATAGAGATGATAGATAATATTTTTGGTATTTTTGGTATAAAGATGCAAGGTAGAATAAAATGGAAAGTAAAAGGCAAAGCAATAATAAAGTGATGGAAGATTGATATGATGAGAATAGACCTGGGGGCCATAGGTTTTACTAGTGGCTTCTCTCAAGAGCATAAGTATTTCTACGGTGGGTGAACAAATTACTGTTGAGCAATTGACAGAATTGAGCATAGTTATGAGAATATCTAGGTATGATCATGTATATAGGCATCACGTCCGAGACAAGTAGACCGACTCCTGCCTGCATCTACTACTATTACTCCACTCATCGACCGCTATCCAGCATGCATCTAGAGTATTAAGTTAATGAAAACAGAGTAACACCTTAAGCAAGATGACATGATGTAGAGGAATAAATTCATGCAATATGATATAAACCCCATCTTGTTATCCTCGATGGCAACAATACAATACGTGCCTTGCCGCCCCTTCTGTCACTGGGTAAGGACACCGCAAGATTGAACCCAAAGCTAAGCACTTCTCCCATTGCAAGAAAAACCAATCTAGTAGGCCAAACCAACTGATAATTCGAAGAACCTTGCAAAGAAAACCAATCATACATAAAAGAATTCAGAGAAGATTCAAATATTGTTCATAGATAATCTTGATCATAAACCCACAATTCATCGGTCTCAACAAACACACCGCAAAAAGAAGATTACATCGAATAGATCTCCACGAGAGAGGGGGAGAACATTGTATTGAGATCCAAAAAGAGATAAGAAGCCATCTAGCTACTAACTATGGACCCGAAGGTCTGAGGTAAACTACTCACACTTCATCGGAGAGGCTATGATGATGATGTAGAAGCCCCCCGTGATGGATGCCCCCTCCGGCAGAGCTCCGGAACAGGCCCCAAGATGGGATCTCGTGGGTACAGAAGGTTGTGGCAGTGGAATGAGGTTTTTGGCTCCGTATCTGATCGTTTGGGGGTACGTAGGTATATATAGGAGGAAGGAGTACGTCGGTGGAGCTTAGAGGGGCCCACGAAGCAGGGGGCGCGCCCTAGGGGGGGAGGCACCCTCCACCCTCATGATCGCCTCGTGGCTTTCTTGATGGAGGGTCCAAGCCTCCTGGATCTTATCTGATGAGAAAATCACATTCCCGAAGGTTTCATTCCGTTTGGACTGCGTTTGATATTCCGTTTCTTCGAGACACTGAAATAGGCAAAAAAAACAGCAATTCTGGGCTGGGCCTGCGGTTAATAGGTTAGTCCCAAAATTAATATAAAAGTGGAAAATAAAGCCCAATATAGTCCAAAACAGTAGATAATATAGCATGGAGCAATCAAAAATTATAGATACGTTGGAGACGTATCATACCCCTCTCCAGATTTGCAAATAAGGTCTTCCCTCGTTCATCATTTTCTCCCACAAGATAAACTACTCATACAAATGCATCTTGATGCGTGCAAAGCATGGGCATCTTGCTAGTTCTAAAAACCTTTCCATCATTTGCCACACTACTGGTTGCAGATGAAAAACCTACCCAAGCACAGCGCGATACATGAGCGACGCACAATTACAAGCTGATATTCTGTTGGACAATGGAGGCTATAACCAATAACTTTTATGGGAACAGTAGCACCCAGGAAATTTGAAGGGTAGGTATGAAAAAAATTGGAACTGCACATGTACTACTAAGTGATTCAATACACACATTACCAATCGAGGAGGAGAACGATGGTCGCGGCGGCCTATGTGAGTCATGGTCGGCAACGGGAGTCAGTTCATTATCCATGACAGTGGTACTTCTGCGCTTGGCATCGGCTTCCGGGAAGCAGATCCGAGACCGTGGAAGACGATGCCGGGGAAGAGGCTCTGTGTACGACGATGACGGTGGACCGACTCTAGTGCGGCGTACGAGGTCGTCGATGAGGCAGATGCGCTGCGGTGGACGAGTGCGTCGGTGTAAAGGGGAGGAGCACGAAGGCTGTGGTGCCGTGGAGAAGTCTATTTTGCGGTGGGGATAGAAATTGGGGAGTATTCAGGTGTACTACTCTGGGTGCCGGGGTGGGGTTGGCTGGGTAGAGTGAACCTGAAGTTACGAAAACAGCCCCCTACCAAGCGTCATCCGTAGGCCTGTTCCGAAGGCTATGATGGTAACCTCCCACTGCTCGAATCAGGGTCGCGGGAGATTTTCCCGCCGACCTCAAAATTTTGTGACACTGGACTCCCCGTGTGGCGTGTTGAGTGATTCGGCTAAGCAACTAGCGAGTAGTAGTAGTAAACTCTGCATATTAGGTTTGACCGAAGTCAAACTTCCTAAAGTTTGACCAAGTTTATAGAAAAATATAAACATTTACCATAACAAATATGTATGATGTGAAAGTACATTCAATAATGAATCTAATGGTATTTATTTGTTATTGTATATGTTAATATTTTTTGTTATAAGCTTTCTGAGAGTTTACAAAACTTGACTTTGACCAATGCTAATACGCGGACTTAAATAAAAACGGAGGGAGTACACATTTGTTTTTTTAGTTTGTAGTGAACTAATCATTTCTTGAAATTGTGAAATAAATATATTAGGCTATTGACTTCGAATGTAATGCTCTATACAATTCAATAGTTACAATCATTGTCGAATCCCAAGATGTATACAAGGTCTATAGTACTTCACAACATGCTCAAACTCACATAATCCCAGTCAAATGAGAATCTAAATGCATTTCATAGTTATTACTTTGTAGGATGCAACAAAAACAACCATAACTCTACATCAGCCATTATAGAAGCAACATTTTGACATATCCCAATGTGTGAATGAAACGTGCAGAGAGAGCTTTTGAAGATGGAGTAGATAGGGCGGGAAAGATTGTATGTATGTGGACAAGAGAGTAGGAGACAAACCTAACGAGACAAAGAGAGAGATAGAGAGAGAAAGAGAGAGGAAGAAGTTAGGTCTATGAGAAAGATGGATACATGTAATATACATGAGATGCGTGTGCATCTGGATTCTGTATACGTGGAAGGAGAAGAGACAACATGTTTGATGAGAGAGCTGGAAAAACATGGACGAGAGGGGAAGGATCTCGTGGGTTGAGGGATTGACAATTTTGTGCGGGGGAGAGAGGGATTGGTAATTTTGTGCAAGAGAGAGAGAGAGGGTGGGGGAGGAGTCAGTCAGCCGTCGTCACATCACCCTGCTTCCAAATGACCCCACATTCTCTAGCGCGGTGTGGTCGCCGTCTTCGATCTGCTTGATGCCCTCTTTGAAGATTGAGGTGTTGTGCATATTGGGGTGCAAAGAAGCACAAGCGAGAGTGGTCACCGTATAACCTTGGATGGGGATGAATTGTGTGCTCGGGGGAGTGTGTGTGTGTGTTGTGTTGCGTGTGTCTCTGTGTGTGTGTGTGTGTGTGTCAGATATTGAGAGAAAACAAACCTAAGGAGAGAAATGGGTATTCACGAAGAGATTGTGTGGGCCTTGAGGTGGGCAGGGGCCGGGTGAGGGTGTCAAAATGTGCGCGTTGATGCATGTGTTGCATGCGACCGTGCAAGGGACGGACGAATCGAGAGAGATGGTTGTTGTGTTACGAATGCTCCTCTCTCTGTCTCTCTCTCCCTCTCTCTCTCTCTCTCACACACACACACACAAGTAAACTAGAAAACTATTCTCTCATGTATACACAACGTATCGGCATCTGTCTATGTCTCACTCATGCATGATCATTTGCACATTCACACCTCTCTATGTCTGTATCACACGCACACTGTCTCCACATTGCCCTTCCGCCACAACACACATGCATATGGACACATACACACGTTCTCTCTTAGTCACACACACAAAATCAGTATTAAAAAAACTAGGGCACACCTAAAATGTCCAAATCCAAATAAACACGAACTGGAGCTAAATTCAAATATATGGAAATATTGCAGCGTCAAGAACTTTCACAGGAAAAAAAGTTGAGTAATATTCGAGGATTGTTTTCACACACACACACAAAGGTTCGGTGGATGTCCTTCGAGCGCGACACGGTGACGCACCGTTCGATCGACCGCGCGGTCGTAGTTCACGCGCTTGCACAGGATTCCGTATCGTGGCTGTGGTACTAACTAATTAAAGCGCTGCCTAAGTCGAATGTTTACATGTACTAGTACGGTTTTCTTTTAAGTTTGACCAACCTTATATATATATATATATATAACTAAAGAAAGCTCCCACACGCGCACTCATCAATATGCCGCCGCCGCTGTTGTACATGCCGGCGCCCGCCTGCTCCGGCCAACAATTTCTCGGCCATCACCGCCGTGTCGCCGTCATCCCTGTGCCATGAAGCCGAAGGCTCGCCCGCTCACATCGTCTGCAGCCCCTCCTCGTGATGCCGTTGCGCTGCCAAGGACGCGAGCAGCTGGTGGAGCCGCGTCTATGCACGTAGCGTACGAAGAGGAGGACGAGCGTGTGCTCCAGCATGCCGGTGAGGAGGAACTAGCATGTCATTATCATCTCCGCCCGCGCGGAGGAGGCGCGCATGGTGGTTGTCACAACGGAAGCCGGTCGCGCGCGCGTCAAGCCCGCAAACCGGGTGCGGACGCAGAATCTACCTTCGAGACCTTGAATGCCACGTGGATCCTGCAGTCTGAAGGACCAATTTGGGTCAGTCGACTCATGTGAGCCGTTTGATGCAACATGGATGGCTAGAAGGGCTTCTTCCCCCTCTTCTGCCGTCTTCTCCCTTCGCTCTGTCGAACTTCTTTCACAAATCGACTGACCCAAATTATACTACTAGTACGAACGTATTAAGTACAGTAGGAACACAAAGATAGAAGACGGGGACGAGTAGGGCGTGCGAACGGCGTGGGGTTGCTGGCTTGCCCGGTGCATAAACGGCTGCAAGCCCCCAAAGAGTTCTCGAGAACTATGCGGGACCCACTAGATGTCATGTCTACTAGACCCATATCGTAGGCCTGACGGCATAGCTTCTGCCTGTTTGCACGCCATGCCGGCGCGTGGATGTAACTTCACTTAATTCCGTCAAACGTCATGCCTCCCACGACCTTCGCCTCCCTCGCGCGGTCGTGCCCTTTGAGACTTCGACCGGCTATAAATGAGAATTTTTTTTTTGCCTTTTTTTAGACAAGCAATTTTTTTGCCTACTCCACATGCATGATACTCCCTCTGGTCCTTTTTACTCCCGTCAACCGTTTGCAAAGTGTTTGACCAAATTTATACTTTTTTTGAACACCACCTTATATTAATTAACCAGCCACACCAGTACACTCATTCGATACAATATTCACCACACAGGGCGGTACATTACTTACAAGAATACCATCTAATCTACTATCAAAGCTATACTTAGCGATTAAGTGTGCCACCTTATTGGCCGAACGGCTAATCTTTGACAATTGAAGATTGTTGATCAACTTCGAGATGCTCAACACTTTCATCTTCAGGTCACGCATAGCAGACCTGTCATAGTCCCCGATGCAAGAGACGCTACCACAAAAGCGCAATCAGTCTCTAAAATTACAGGATTATGAAGAGAAATACCTATGTAGAGACCGGCAATGCAAGCCCTAAGCTCCGCTTCCTCCACGCTTTGACGTGCATCAATGAAATCCCACGACCAAATTTATACTAAAAATATCAATATCTACAATACTGATTATAATGAGTATAAGAACTACGTTTTATAATGAGTGTAAAAATATTGATTTGACATTGTGAATGTTGACACATTTTTCTATAAGTCTGGTGAAAGTAGATGTACATTGACTTCAGACAAAACTTAAATGCACAATGCAGACTAGTTCCTCCGTCCAGGTGCGTGCCATGTCCTATCTTGTCATCACAACAAGGTTAGGTATTAGAGTACCACTACCTCCCTTCTAGTTTAAAGGGCTCGATTCAAAAATTTCACCTAGTGTTGTCGTTCTTCACAAAAAAATGTGTTTACCAATGCATGCATGAACACTAGTTACTCTAACCCCCCTCTCTTCTTTAATTCTTTACCACATCAGCATGTTTGCTATTCCCGTGTGCATGATACCAACTAAGATACCACCATTATGGCCAGCCTTAATCATCGCATGCAATAAAGTGCACCTTGAAATATGAACATGTGTGGGTGTCTATGTTTTTAATGACTTGAGACTATACCTAGCCCGGCATGCAAGATGACTTATTATGCACCGTTCCCCATACCTGCAGGAAGCCCATTCGTCTCCAAATATTTTCCTCTCCATGTGTGGAAACAATATGCCTGCCAAACTCTCCTTCTCCCTCCGGCGGTCCCACCACTCCACCCCATGTGAAAACATCTGCATGCATGACCTCTACTCCCCCACGCTCGTCCAATCCGTTGTGACCAGCAATATTTCCACCCCTTCACTCCCCCGTAATTTACTCCAACAAATATGCCCACGTAGCTGTTACTTAACTGCAGGTGCATTGGGTCACTGACATAAGGGCCCAACAGGGGTCTGGCCCACATGTCAGTGACGCAACTGGACTTGCAGTTAAGTCAGTGCAGCTCAGTCCATATCTTACGTAGGTGTGCCATTGCTCGCTATAAATACTGCTCCTCCCACGACATCGCTATCTCCTCCCCTCACGTTCACGTTCATCGCTATCTCCTCCCCCTCCCTCTCACGTCGACCACCATGGCATCGCCCCTCCCAAGCCCTAGGAGCCCCTCGCTGCACCGCGTGGACGGTCACGCGTCGCCGTTCTGTTCCTCGCCGCCACTAGTCGAGGAGGACACGTCGGTGTTCCGCTCCTTGCCGCTACGCGATACGTCGCCGTTTCGTTCCTCGCCGCCACTAGTCGAGGAGGATGCGTCGGTGTTCCGCTCCTCGCCGCGACGCGACGCGTCGCCTTCCGTTCCTCGCCGCCACTAGTCGAGGAGGACGCGTCGGTGTTCCGCTCCTTGCCGCGACCCGTCGAGGTGGACGCGTCGGCGTTCCCAATCTCGCCAGCACGCGCGCCGGAGGACGCATTGGCTCCCCCCTATGAGGAGAACGCCGCGCTGCCCGCCGAGCCCCCCAGACTTGAGGAGCTTTGTAAAGAAATGGATGTCGCCTTGTGGGAGGATTTGCCTCCAGCAGAGCGTGCCAAAATAGAGGCGGAGAAGAAGGCTAAGGAAGAGAAGCGCACCGCGGAACAAGCTGCCTGGGAGGCCTATGTCGCGTCCGAGAGAGTCAGGCAATTGGCTCTTTGGCAGGAGGCTCATGCGAGGGCCGTGAGGGTGGCGGAGGACGCCCGTGCCGACGCCCTGAGTGCAGTCGGGCCCAAGCGCAACATCTACGCTTGGTGGTACGTGGACCAGGTGCATGCTTCCAGCAAGGAGGAGTACCTGTTGGCGCCGGATCACCACACCGGTGAGATCGCGCTCGCCCGCCGGCAAGCTGCCAATCAGCACCTCGCGAGTTGCGAGGCTGAGGAAGAGGCGTTCTGTCGGCGCGCTGGGAAACGGCCGCGCACCAGGGCACTCGTGGCGCGCTGCAAGCGCTCATGCGAGCGCTGTGGCTTTTAGGAGGAGTATAATTTTTGTTTCGTAAGGCGATCTCATTAGTTTTGGGACGCAAATGATAAATCCCGAACGTTCAGGAATTTTTAGCATCCTTAATTAAGTATGTAAAAGGGAAAGTTTGGAAACCTTGTGTATTCGTACGCATTTTGCAAGTACGTGCATATAGCACAAACTATACTATATACTATCGCACTACACGTCTCTCTCGATATATGCTTGCAGACTGTGCTACTCCCTCCGTCCAGGTCAATAAGTCATCTTTGGTTGTGCACCGTGACCAAGAAGGAGGGAAGACTTATACACCTAGATGTAGGGAGTACTACTATTACTTATGTACATGCAAATGCACGTTTTAACATTATGATGCGGTTTTTGTAAAAGTAGAAAAACAGCACTAGTCAAGCTTGTGAAACGATTCAATGTAAAAATGCTCGTTTGATTGTTTACTTTTAGCTTCCTTCTCTGTGGTTATTTCTCTGTCGTACTTTGTACGGAGTATCTCACTGGTTGGAAAGGCATGCAAATTCCCAAACCGCTTCCTACACCCTGTATCGAATTTTTTGCCTAACAAGTTGTGCCGTGCAATTGGAATTCCAACTTGAGTACTACTACTAGTAGGAGTACCAGGGGCCAGTTCTTTTAGGCTTCTAGATTAGTAATCCCATAACTACTACCTTTGTCCTGGTTTATTGGTCCCCGTTGTAATCTGTGTCAAATTTTGATCATAAATTTAACTAATGAAATGTTAGTGCATGTCACATGCACTACTCCATCCGTCCAGGTGAGTAAGTCATCTTAGGCTGTGCACCGTGACCAAGGAGGAGGAGAAAACGAGAAACGTTAATGTTTATTTGCTAATTAATAGTATTGCATGCAATGAACTAACCACAGCATGTCGTGTTTGATATCTCAAGTCATTAAAAGCATGCACACTCTTTATCTCTTATTGGTTGATATGTCAAGAAACAAGAAACGAGGTAGAAGTTAATGCACTGCGCCTAAGTGTTTTGGGATTAATTGGTTTTCATAAGATGACTTACACACCTAGACGGAGGGATTACAATGGTGAGGAATAAACCAGTTAAATCTTTGGTCAAAATTTAGCACAAATTACAATGGTGAGGAATAAACCAGGACGGAATAGTAGTTTAGAAACCCAAATAAATGAGTGAGGAGCCTTATTGTTACTCTCCACTGTGACTAGTCTTGTGGGAAAAGCTGGGGAAGCCGCCAAAAGAACTGGCCCTAGGAGTAGTAGCTAGGGATCGAGTGTGCGAGATGAACCGGAGAAAGTAAATGCAGAGAGATGAAATGCAAAAAAGACGGAGGGATGTGATGGTTGATTGTCCATTTATATTACCAGGCCACTTATTACTAGGAGTGGTTGGGTTTTGTGATATGACGACTTTACTGCCGCGCCCGGAGCGGGGTGAGAGGTGAGACTCCCGTGCGGCGCCGCCCTCTACACTAGTACTACTACTCCCTCCATACATTTTTACAGGGCCTAACTTGTCAATCTCTCGTACCAAGGCATGTCCGCAAAAAGAGGAACTGATTTTGGGACTAGTATCTGGATCCCGTGTAATCTTGCATGCAGCCTCCTTTGAATGCCTAGCCGCTGGCCTCCCTTCCTTTAATCCCTCGCATGCAAATTACTCTCCTCCCTTTTCTACATGCATGCCCAACCATAATTCCTCAAATCATGCATGCATTGGCTGAAATATAGAGCTCGCTCCTCCTTTGAAAATATGGTGGTGCTATCCATGCATGCAAATCAATGCGACGGCCAGAGCATTTTCACGATGAAGGGACCACGCACGACTTGCAAGAGAAAATTAAGATGGAGATGCCTCGGTTAGTTCATTTGGCCTTGTATAGATGGAAAAATAAAATTTGGGGTTAGGCCTTGTATAGATGGAAGGAGGGAGTACATCGGTCGTGGTTTATCCCCCATTGAATTTGACTGAAGATTTAACTGACAAAATGTTAGTGCATGTGAACAAAAAAAATATCGTTGGATTCGTATTTGAACATAGTTTTCAATGATATAATTTTAGGTGACATGCATCATCATTTATCGTACTATATATAATGTTAGTTTAATTTTTGGTCGTACTAATCTATAGTAAGGTGCCCGTGCGTTGCACAGAAGAGTGAAATGCATTGATCGGGGAGTTGTTTATTTTGACAAAGGATGTGGGGGTCATCTCATGTGTAACGAGTATCGATAGGTTTGTTCGGATACTATTTCATCTCTAGAGCTCACAACCATCCGGGTGAAATAGATAAAAAGTATCTTTTGCAAACAAAAGTGTTCAACTATTCAACCTACATCCAAAACTTGTGAAGAAATAACTCTTATTGTGCTTTGCAGGAAATGATCTTCAAGAATTAGTTTTTGAGTATCCATTGTTATACATGTTGGCTATAGATGACATGGCACTTTCTTATAGCCAACAGTTGGCTATACTATTTAAGTATTAACCATGCCCTTATACACCTAGACGGAGGGATTAAATCAGGATGACTTGGGAGGGGGCAGAGGATATGTAAGAAATGGTTCATCATATGTCTTTCACCAGTACTGTAGTAAAAATTCATCCATGGAAGATTCTAGACTAAAGCATAAATGGATACACTTTTATTCATGCGCGATACTCCAATAGAGCAAGATCATGCATGGGAGTCTCCACATGCTTAGACAGCGGATTACATTGAGCGAAGACTAATGATCAACATTTAACTTGAAAATGCAGATGTTCAGGTGAACCTCCTTGGAGTCCCCGTGCACATTGTTGGAGTCGAAATAACACCATGGGTTTTCCATGTCGACGTCGGCGGGAAGGTCCTAGCTCGGCAGAGTCCAAGTATGCTTGGCGTAGCCAGTGTCGCCGCCCACGTACCTCCGAGGGGTAGTAATAGTGAGCACGCACACGTACATAGGCCTCGTGTCAGTGTCAGCATCAGCGGCGTCGCCCCTGACGCACACTACAGAGATGTGGCGGCGGCCTGCGCGGGCCTCGCCGGTGGCCACGATCAAGAGGAAGACGCTGTCGTCCTCCTCCAAGACTAGCAGGCGGCGCTGATCCTCCAGCGACTCCGGCACGGTGAACGGGTAGCACGTCTCGTACTTGATGATCTTCGTCAAGGGCCAGTAGTGATTGCCTCATGCCTGCGTCAGGTGATGCACGATGTCCGCCGGCGAGCCCCAAAACGGCACCGGGCACTCATAGCAGTAGACGAAGGGCTCCTTGGAGGCATCGACCAGGCCGTCCATGAGTGGCTGTAGGGGACGTTCCGCCTGTTGAATATATGAGCAAGTTACTACGAGATTTACTACCAAAAAAATCATGACGGCTATAACAAAGATTAAACTAATCATGCGGACTAGCATAGTAGATGAACAGATCAAATCTAGGACACAGACTAGAAACATGAATTCTACCACGATTTCAAATAGGAAGGAGAGTAACACATACGGTGCAACGGGAGCAGCACCATTGGCATTGAGGTTGTCGCCCAGGTCGTTGAGGAAGAGGTTGCCGAGGTCGGGGAAGAAGTCGTCGTCGGTGAAGTCATCGCTGCTAGCAGTCGCGAGAGTGCGCTCCCCAAATTTCAACAGCGCCCGCCGAATGGAGCGCAGGAGGGAGTAGTTGTAGGGCACGTTGCGGCTGCCGAATGGAGCGCAAGAGTAGCCCACGAAGCAGTAGATGGTGCTCCTCCCTAGTCTCTATTCTTATCTCTATCTCTACTACTCTTCTTTGTTTTTTTATAATATACTGGTTGTAGTTGTCAAATCGAATAGTACTGCACCATCCACTGCACGCCCGGCTGAACACGCCTCCTCGCCTCCATCAAACCCCTCCGTTAAACCCGCATGCAAACCGAGAAACCTACTCCGGCCCGCGGGAGGAAATTTGCTGGTTGTCGTTGGAGAATAATAGTCACGTCCAATCCATTTGAGTTAATTGTGTGTATGATTATCCCTCTATAAAAAGTTAATTGCATCCTTAATCTTGTATTCTAAGTACTCTGTGGGTTCCACTGTCAGTACAGTGTACATGACTTGCAGGCTGGCTACAGTGTACTTATTACTGGAGTAGTTGGGTTTTGTGATATGACGGCTTTACTGCCACGCCACGAGCGGGTTGAGAGGTGAGACTCCCATGCAGCGCCGCCCTCTACACTTGTACTACATCGGTCGTGGTTTATTAGTCCCCCATTGAATTTGACTAAAGATTTAACTGACAAAATGTTAGTGCATGTCAACAAAAACTATATCGTTGGATTCGTATTTGAACATAGTTTTGAATGATATAATTTTAGGTGACATGCATCAGCATTTATCGTACTATATATAATGTTAGTTCAATTTTTGGTCGTACTAATCTATAGTAGTAAGGTGCCCGTGCGTTGCACCGAAGAGTGAAATGCATTGATAGGGGAGTTGTTTATTTTGACAAAGGATGTGGGGGTCATCTCATGTGTAACGGGTATCAATAGGTTTCTTCGGATATTATTTCATCTCTAGAGCTCACAAACATCCGGGTGAAATAGATAAAAAGGTATCTTTTGCAAACAAAAGCGTTCAACTGTTCAACCTGCATCCAAAACTTGTGAAGAAATAACACTTATTGTGCTTTGCAAGAAATGATCTTTAAGAATTAGTTTTTGAGTATCGATTGTTATACATGTTGGCTACAGATGACATGGCACTTTCTTATAGTCAACAGTTGGCTATACTATTAAGTAATATTAACCATGCCCTTATACACCTAGACGGAGGGATTAAATCAGGACGACTTGCAAGCGGGCAGAGGAGATGTAAGAAATGGTTCATCGTAAGTCTTTCACCAGTACTGTAGTAAAAATTCATACATGGAAGATTCTAGACTAAACCATAAACGGATACACTTTTTTTCATGCGCGATACTCCAATAGAGCAAGATCCTGCATGGAAGTCTCCACATGCTTAGACAGCGGATTACATTCAGCGAAGACTAATGATCAAAATTTAACTTGATAATGCGTATGGCCAGGTGAACCTCCTTGGAGTCCCCGTGAACCGCGTCGGTGGGTAAAGGATGCCATGGGTTTTCCAAGTCCACATTGGCGGGATAGTCCCAGCTCCCCAGAGTCCAAGTCCGTCCGATGAGGCCGGTGTCGCCACCCACGCGACCCGGAGGGGTAGTAACACTGACCACGCACCCGTACATCCGCCTTGTGTTAGTGTCAGCGTCAGCGGCGTCACCCCTGATGCACATTACAGAGACGGGGCGGCGGCCTACGCGGGCCTTGCCGGTGCCCACGATCAAGAGGAAGACGCTGTCGTCCTCCTCCGAGACTAGCAGGCGGCGGTGATCCTCCAGCGACTCCGGCATGGTGAACGGGTAGCATGTCTCGTACTTGATGTTCTCCGCCAAGGGCCAGCAATGACCGCTACACGCATCTGTGAGGTGATGCACCATGTCCGTCGGCGAGCCACAAAACAGCATCGGGCACTCATAGCACTGGACGAAGGGCTATTATGAGGTTTTTGGATTGTTGGAAATATCAGCAAATTACTATGATATTTAATCCGAATAAATAGGAAATAGATCATGACAGCATTGACAGAGATTAAACTAATCATGCGAACTAGCATAGCAGATGAACAAATCACATACTAGAAACATGAATTCTACCACGATGTCAAACAGGAAGGATAGAATCACATACGGTGCAGCGGGAGCAGCACTGCCGATGTTGACGTTGTCCCCCATGTCGTCGAGGATGAGGTTGCCGAGGTCGGGGAAGAAGTCGTCGTACTGCCAGCAGTCGCGCGAGTGCGCTCCCCAAAAACCTGATCACCCCTCTCCCGTATAGGATCACGAGGGGCGGGGTTCCGGAGGCCTGCTGTCCCTTCTCCCGGTGCACACCGAAAGGAGGGATGGAGCAGACTTGCTTGGCGGCACAATGATCTGGAATGGTGGTGAGAAACTATATAGTGTGGGCCGGGTAGGTCGTGGGAGTATAGCTCTATCCTCGGCTCGGCTCAATCCCGCAACCCGCGGCGCGTCGTGACGAGGCGTGGCGTGGCGAGGCGAGCGAGGAGGAGGAGTGCGCGTGTAGGTCTCCTCTTCTCATGCTCATACAAGTGGTAGAAGAGCTCACCTTATAAAGGCCTACTAGCAAAATTCCAACATCGACCAGGTCGTCCATGAAACGGGAGTGGCTGTAGGGGACGTTGCGCCAGTTGAATATATGAGCAAGTTACTACGAGATTTAATCCGAATAAGCACAAAATAAATCATGACGGCTATAACAGAGATGAAACTAATCATGTGAACTAGCATAGTAGTAGGATACAGAGTAGAAACATGAATTCTACCACGATTTCGAACAGGAAGGACAGAAACACATACGGTGCAACGGGAGCAGCACCGTTGGCATTGAGGTTGTCGCCCATGTCCAAACACCACGTAGACATGGTCTTTGAGCATGGTTCGTAGTCGTTCCACGCTCGGGCATTGAAGTTTGTAACTATTTTAGATTAGAATATACTACTCCTTCGGTGCTCATAGTAGAGCAGAGTCCTACTCTACTACTCTACTCAAGCAAGTTAGGGTATAGCACTGTAGGGAGTACCCGTACTGTGATCACTCAAGCAAGTTGTCTGGCATCGACATGACCCTACGCTGCTGGTATGTGTCTCGTAAGTCAAGTGGCGTGCTGTAGTCATCATCACCTGTCCACTTCCTGCAGCACATATTCGCTTCTCCATCTTTGTCCGCACATAATCTCGTCCAATCTTCAATCCCCGCTAAGGCGCCCCCCTCGTCCGAAACCCAAGCACTAACAATGGCAGAACCGAGCAGCGTCCGCCGAAAGAGTGGCTGGAATTCTCTCCCCACAGAGGTAATCAAGCTCATTGTTTCGCGTGTGGAAAATCTCAGTACCATGCCGCTCGCCGCGTGCTCGTCGGGGCTGTACCATTTACTCAAAGCCCTCAGGCTGGAGCTTTTTAAGCCAGCTCCTTGCTTGCTGATGCCGCCTGATCTTCAGAAATGGCATGTCACGCAGCATGGCGATCGTAGGGTGGCGAGCATCAACCCCCTTGACTGCGATCTGATCCCGTCAGCCTCAACTACATTAACGGTATGTACTGGGTCGGCATGAACACGTCTTGGATGGTGCTCGTCATCGGTCGCGGCAGCTGGATGCTCGTGGAGGTCTACACCCGGTGATTAACACCGCACTGCTTTGGCACCGCGGCCCAGAATACTCGGAATTTTATAGTAGCCAACATGATACCAAGTTTGATTTGCTCAAGGTTGTAATCTACCAAGTGACCACAAGATCTACGAATTATAAAGACTTCAGGCTAATTGCATTCTTCAACCGCGGTCTTGCCTATCTGACAGGTCACTGTGGTAAGTGGATAAATATGCACGTCCATCGCAGGATCATACATCCTCCATGGTTCTCTGATGCCATTGAACACAAGGGCTTCATTTATGCTGTCGACTCCTTCTATGGCTGGATGTATTGCTGCCTACTCCAGTCATCACTACAAACGGCTGTTACAGCAGTATGTTACTTTCCTATGATATCATGATGGCTTGCTTATATTACTGTCTACATTTGCTGAAAAAATATTCATGCTCATAACATGCTATTCTTAAGATTGAGTAAACCAAGAGTCCTTTTTATTTGACTCCAACTTGATATGATGTTGTAGGCCGCCTGGTGTCCCTACCCTTCCTAATCCCAGAACCTTTCAAAGAAAAGGGGCATGGCAGTTGCAGGTGGTTCCTGGCTCGATCAGACGACGGCGAAAGATTGATGATCGTTCACATGTACCGGACGTGTTGTTTCGCGGAATACAATCACAGTCACTGCAAGGTCTTTGAGCAGGATCCCAGCTTCTCCGGGCCTTCAGGAATTTTTGACTGGAGGCTGGTAAGTAGCCTTGGTACATGCTCTTTATTTGTCGGACTGAGTTATCCGATTAACCAGGAGATAACCGACGGCAAGGATCATGATGGCAGCACGGTTTCATTCATCAAGAAAAACTGTGTGTACACAGCGTACCATGCGTCTCTGCATGCACCATACCCTGATATGTGCCGCCACGCTCTGCAGCCCAAAGTAGGAGAGAGGATCGCAAGTATCAGACTTCGACCTGCTGGCTGGAGTTTCCCCCGTCAGGCACCCATCCGGTTCAAGCTGTCAGCCAATCTCCACAGCTTAATAAATAGTAATGTCTAACTGAGCCAGTTAGTTAGATGCGTACACTTGGTGTAGTAGGATCTTTATTTAGTTTGATGCATACACTTGTTCTTTTTTGGTAGCCCTTTTGTAATGATGGCTGATGTTTGGTTTGGAAGAGAGAGCCGCGTCTTCACTCTTCTGGCCTGCTTACTGCTTCTGTTGCACCCCCAGCCCTGGTTGCTGCTGCTGCTGTTTTCAATGTACAATCAACAGTATATTTCGTCTGTTGGTTGAATAAATGTGTTGTTAGAACGACAAACACAATGTTTTCGAAGTCTCTGCACGGTTCAATCCTTTAGTGCCCCGTACCATACGTAGCACATACTATTTTTCGTACAGAATACATTTTTTTGAAACTCGGAACACATTTTCCACTTGTTGATAACATGCAGCCCACTGATGAAGGCCCAATAGAGAAGCCCATAATTAACTGGAAGGGAGGCTCTCACATGAATCCGGCCCAGGTACATGCTCATGGTCCCCTAAACATAAATAATTAAATAAATAAAGCTAAATGCTCGTGCACCAGTTCTTTGGGAAAATAGGTAGCCCAGTATTTCTTTTTGAAGAATACCCAAGCTAGGCCTATTTGTTTTCTCCGAATTACTGGGCTGCAAATCTTTCAAGACGAGGAGGGATGCATTCCGCCCTGGCTTAAGAGTATGGTCAATGTCTGTTAAAAGTAATATCAAAAGGGGTTGAAAATTCCAAAAAAATTATAGCAAATGGGATATAAGTTTCTTTTTTTGTTTTTGTTCTTCACTGATATCTTATACGTATTTCATTGGATTTAACATGACATAGTACTAATTTATTTTTAAATTTGTTTTAGTATGGCTATTAATTTTTGGATTAAGAATATTTCGTTCCCCGGCAAAAATTTGCGAATTTTCAAAATTTCCAACATATTTAGTTAATTTTTTGACCCTGGTACTGACCAGAAAATGGCCAGCAATTCTAAAAATGGAAAACGGGCTGCAATAAATTCCATATGAATTAGAAAATGAGTAAAAATTATAAAAAGAATAGCAAATGGGCTGTACACGCCATAGATTTCGAGGCTGACTTATTTACGCAAGGCTTTGTCAGTGAACACATGATTCTAGCAGTAGTTAGTGTTGGATGTCCATCCAACGGCCGACATGCTTCTTCAATCTCTGATCTTCCTGCTCCAGCCGCCTAAACTAGCACCGGCGGGACTGCCTGCTCCCTCCACTTGTGGCCCACTATGATGCCGCGCAGGCTTCTCCGACCCACCCTACTCCCTCCGCTGGCCTGGCCGCACGCAATCAACTGCCTCCTTATTACGCGAAAAAATGATTCCTCCCACTGACATCTGGGGTGCACCGGTTGGGAGGCTGACCTGTGGGCCTACTAAGTTGACGCGTACGCATGGCTTGTCAACTTAGTCAACAAACGATTCTAGCAGCAGTAACCGTTGGATTTGAATCGAACAGTCCTGTTGCTTCTTCAATTGGTGCTCTTCTTGCACCAGCCGCCCAAACCAGTGCCGGGGAGACCGCCTGCTCCTGCCTCTAGTGGCCGACTGTGCTGCCGATGAGGCCTCATTGCCCCCTACTACTCCAACCGCTAGTCAGGCCCTGCGGTGACGGCAGCCTCACACCGCAGCCGAACCAGTGAACCCTCGTACTCCTCTCCGCGTGGGCATCCACTGCCGCGTCTTCCCCAGCTCCACGTCGTCCCCTTCCTAGGCCTCGCCGTCGTCCATCGCCTTGGTGCTCTCGGCGCGACGTGGTCAACGACATTCCATTAGAAGAGTACTGTACATGGAGAGGCTGACAGCTGGGTCCATGGCCACAGCCCAGTTTTTTTGTGATATGCCAAGTAAGTCGCTTTGTCAGGCCTGTTGGGCTGCAAATCTTTCAATACGAGGAGAGCTATCATTCGGCTGGCCGAGAAAATGGCCCATCAGTAATGAGAAATGGGCTGTACATTTTTAAAACACATCAAACCGGCAATTAGTTTCAAATATCTTTTTTTCATTTCGAGATTTGAAATTACATTCATTTTTATGCGTGGAGAATTTGTTGGATTTTATATTGATATATATTTATTTTTAAAATCTGTTTGAATGTGAGCCGAAATTTCGGGATTAAAAACAGTTCGGACCGCACCGAAATGTGCAAAATTTTGTATAATTTTTTAACTGTGGCCACAATATGGGTTGTAATGCTAACAAAAAGAATATGGGCTCCAAAAAAACCTTAGTAATTAGCAAATGGGCTGTAAATTATTAGAAATAATGGCAGATGGGATGTATGTTGTTTTCCACAGATTTGAGGCTTTCCTAAAAAAAGGTTGATGCACAAGCAGTGACTGTTGGATGGCCATCCAACGGCCGTCGTGCTTCTTCAATCTCTGCTCTTGCTGCTTCAGCCGCTCAAATAGGCGCCGGCGGGACTGCCTGCTCCCTCCTCCCCGCGGCCGGCTCTACTGCCGCGCAGGCCTCACCGCCCCACCGTACTCCCATCGCTGGCCTAGCCATCCCTCTACTCACCCACACCTGCTGTTATTCTCTGGCGACGGCAGACGAACCAATAAACCCTCGTACAGTCGTACTCCCCTCCGCGTGGGAAACCACTGCCGAGTCTTCCCTGCCTCCGTGTCGTTCCCTTCCTAGGCCTCGCCGTCGTCCACCGCCCTGGTGCTCTCGGCGCAGCCTGGTCAACGAGGTCAACGACCGACATGCATCTGAAGTGGACTTTACATGGAGAGGCCGACAGCTGGGTCCACGGCCGCACGCAAGGAAATGCCTCCTTATTACGCGCAAAATAATGATTCCTCCACCTGACATCAGGGACCCACCGAAAGGGCCTCTATATTTCGCGAAAAAAACGTTAGCGCCGCTAACAGCTCAGACCCACCAGCTATATCTTCGCACGCAAGGAAGTGCCTCCTTATTACGCACAAAAAAATGAATACTCCCCCTGTTAGCTGGGACCCAGTATAGTGGCAGGCTGACTTGTGGGCCTACTAAGTTGACGGGGACGGAGGGCTTTGTCAACTTAGTCAATATGCACGATTCTAGCTCCAGTGACCGTACGATGTCCATCTAACGGCCGTAGTGCTTCTTCAACCTCTGGTCTTCTTGCTCCAGCCGCCCAAACCAGTGCCGGTCGTGCCTCGTCCTCCTGCCTCCCGTGGCAGCTGCGATGCGGCGGAGGCCTCACCGCCCCCTACTACTCCCACCGCTGGCCAGGCCATCCCTCTACTCACCCACACCCCCTGTTATACTGCGGCGATGGCAGCCTCACACCGCAGCGAACCAGTGAACCCTCGTACTCCTCTACGCGTGGGCATCCACTGCCGCATCTTCCACGGCTCCGCGTCGTCCCCTTCCTAGGCCTCGCCGTCGTCCACCGCCCTGGTGCTCTCGGCGCGGCGTGGTCAACGTGGTCAAGGAACGGCTTCCATCGGATGTGGACTGTACGTGGAGAGGCTGACAGGTGGGTCCACGGCCGTAGCAAGGAAGTGCCTCCTTATTACGTGCAAAATAATTATTCCTCCACCTGACAGCGGGGACCCATCGAATGGGCCACCGTATTTTGTGAAAAAAAAACGTTTGTCCCTGACTGCTGGGACCCACCAACTACATCTTCGCATGCAAGAAAGTGCGTCCAGGCAAAAAAATGATTCGCCCCCCTGACTGCTGGGACCCACTAGCTACATCTTCGCAGGCAAGGAAGTGCCTGACAGTCGGGACCCACCTGGTCGAAGCGTATGTAGCGTTTTCATTCTGGTCGCGAACGTGTACATACATATATACTGGTGGATGTAGAGGCGCGCACGTGTCGTAGTAGAGACGCGCACGTAGCATGTACACGTACGTACAGCGGCCAGGGTGCAAGAATGAAAATACGGCCACGTATGTGTACATACGGACGGGGTCTCGAACGCCTACTCACGCATACGTACGGCGAGGGCTCGTGTACATGGCTGGGTCGGAACGGAGAAACAACGTCGTCGTCGTGTTCATGGGGAGGCAATGGAATGCGGCATGTTCATCGGGAGGCAACGGAACACGTGGGAGCCAACCGGCTGGGTCGGAACGGAATGCGTGGTCGTGTTCATCGGGAGGGCTTGGACGGAACAGGCGATGGAAACGAGGCCTGGCATACCGCACAACGGAGGAAACGGACCTCAAAACAGGGGTCCTGTTGATCCGGAGGGGTGTGGCGTACCGCAAAACGGAGGAAACGGACCTCCTGCGGTCGAAACGGGGGTCTTGTTGATCGGGAGGGGTGTGGCGTACCGCAAAACGGACGAAACGAACCTCCTACGGTCGAAACGGGGGTCCTGTTCATCGGGAGGGGTATGGTGTACCGCAAAACGGGACTCCATGGGATACTGTTCATCTCCACCGTCGACCTCCTCCAGCCTCCACGGGCTACCGTCGACCTCCTCCAGCCTCCACGGGCTCCTGTTCATCCAGCCTCCACCGCGTGCTACTCCACCGGCTACTGTTCAACCACCCCTCCACCATCTACTATTCATCCAGCCCTCCACACCACGGGGTCCTGTTCAACCACCCCTCCACGGGCACCCCTCCACCGTCTACTGTTCATCCAACCCTCCACACCACGGGGTCCTATTCATCCACCCCTCCACGGGCACCCCTCCACCGTCTACTGTTCATCCAACCCTCCACCACACCACGGGGTCCTGTTCATCCAGAGGCAACGCCACCGCTCACTGTTCATCCAACCCCCCCCCCCCCCGCAACGCTCACTGCTCATCCAATCGATCGGCTTCAGTTAGCAGCAGTAGCGAAGGAATCGCTCGATCGGGTTCAGTTAACAACCATCGATCGATCGCTCGGGTTCAGTAACGCGTAGCCTGCAGTGCAATCGCTCGGGTTCAGTTAGAGCCCAATGCCTCGCTCGGGTTTAGTTAGAGCCAACGCCTCGCACACACGCGCGTACGTGTACGGGAGAAATGTGCATCGCTCGGCCCCCGACCTCCCACCGTAACCGGGAACTCCCCGAAATTTTCCTCCCCCTTGCTTCTACCACAGTTTTTTCCATCATGGACGGCCCAAAGAATGTCATGCAGCTGCGTCTCCGGCCCGCCCAGGACGAAAAGCCCATTTTCTGACATGATTTTTTGTCATAGAAGTAGGAGCCCACCACATCTATGATGATACCGGGTTTTGTCACAATTATCATCATAGAAGTGTCATATGTATGACAGGAAAAAAATTCGTTCGGCCCAAAATGTCACGGATGTGTCTTTTTTTGTAGTGATACCTTCCTATATGCGGTATTTACCTGCCGTTCCAAGTAAATTTGTATGTGCCAAACTCTAAGCCTTCAAATGAAATTCTGTTTTGTATGCTCGAATAGCTCATGTATCAACTAGGGTTGTCTGTATCTTCCATGCTAGGCGGGTTATTCTCAAGAGGAGTGGACTCCGCTCCTCACTCACGAAAAAATGGGTAGTCACCAGGATGCCCAGTCCCATGCTCAAATCAAATCAAAATAATTGCAAACAAAACTCCCCCAGGGCTGTTGCTAGTTGGAGGCACTCGTTGTTTCGAGCAAGCTATGGATTGATGCTTGTTGGTGGTGGGGGATTATAAACTTTACCATTCTGCTTGGGAACCGCCTATAATGTGTGTAGCATGGAAGATATCAAGATCTCTCGGTTGTTATGTTGACAATGAAAGTATGCCGCTCAAAATATTATTTATCACTATTTCAAAATCAAGCTCTGGCACCTCTACAAATCCCTGCTTCCCTCTGTGAAGGGCCTATCTATTTACTTTTATGTTGAGTCATCCTCCTCTTATTAAAAAGCACCAGTTGGAGAGCACCGCTATCATTTGCATCCATTACTATTAATTTATATTGAGTATGACTATGACGGGATCTCTTTTACCATGAATTACAATGTTTAGTCAGTCCTTGATCTTTAAAGGTTCTCTGCATTTATGTTTAGCGGTCTCAGAAAGGGCTAGCGAGATACCATCTTGTTATATCATATTATGATTGTTTTGAGAAAGTGTTGTCATCCGAGATTTATTATTATTGCTCGCTAGTTGATTATGTCATTGATATGAGTAAACATGGGATCTAAATGTTATTATGAATATGGTTAGTTCATAATCTTTGTTGAAAACTTGGATGCTGGCTTTACATATTTACAACAGCAAGAGCAAACTAAGTTTGTAAAAGTTTTTCTTTATCACTTTCAGTTTGTCAATTGAATTGCTTGAGGACAAGCAAAGGTTTAAGCTTGGGGGAGTTGATACTTCTCCATCGTATCTACTTTTCCAAACACTTTTGCCCTTGTTTTGGACTCTAACTTGCATGATTTGAATGGAACTAACCTGGACTGACGTTGTTTTCAACAGAATTGCCATGGTGTTATTTTTGTGTAGAAATAGAAGTTCTCAGAATGACCTGAAACTTCACGGAGAATATTTTTAGAATTTATAAAAAATACTGGCGAAAGAATCAAGGCCAGGGGGCCCACAGCCTGTCCACGAGGGTGGGGGGCGCGCCCCCTGCCTCGTGGGCCCCCTGGAGCTCCATCGACCTCAACTCCAACTCTATATATTCACGTTCGGGGAGAAAAAAATCAGAGATAAGGATTCATCGTGTTTTACGATAAGGAGCCGCTGCCAAGCCCTAAACTCTCTTGGGAGGGCTGATCTGGAGTCCGTTCGGTGCTCCGGAGAGGGGAATCCGTCGCCATCGTCATCATCAACCTTCCTCCATCACCAATTTCATGATGCTCACCGCCGTGCGTGAGTAATTCCATCATAGGCTTGCTGGAAGGTGATGGGTTGGATGAGATTTATCATGTAATCGAGTTAGTTTTGTTAGGGTTTGATCCCTAGTATCCACTATGTTATGAGATTGATGTTGCTATGACTTTGCTATGCTTAATGCTTGTCACTAGGGACCGAGTGCCATGATTTCAGATCTGAACCTATTATGTTTTCATGAATATATGTGAGTTCTTGATCCTATCTTTCAAGTCTATAGTCACCTACTATGTGTTATTATTGGGCAACCCCGAAGCGACAATAATCCGGACCACTCCCGGTGATGACCGTAGTTTGAGGAGTTCATGTATTCACTAAGTGTTAATGCTTTGGTCCAATACTCTATTAAAAGGAGGCCTTAATATCCCTTAGTTTCCAATAGGACCCCACTGCCACGGGAGGGTAGGACAAAAGATGCCATGCAAGTTCTTTCCCATAAGCACGTATGACTATATTCGGAATACATGCCTACATTGCATTGATGAATTGGAGCTAGTTCTGTGTCACCCTATGTCATAACTATTGCATGAGGAATCACATCCGACATAATTATCCATCACCGATCCAATGCCTACGAGCTTTTCACATATTGCTCTTTGCTTAGTTAGTTTACCGTTGCCACTGTTACAATTACTACAAAACTACTACCATTACTTTTATCGCTGTTACCGTTACTTCCATACTACTTTGCTACTAAATACTTTGCTGCAGATATTAAGTTATCTAGGTGCGGTTGAATTGACAACTCGACTGCTAATACTTGAGAATATTCTTTCGCTCCCCTTGTGTCGAATCAATAAATTTGGGTTGAATACTCTACCCTTGAAAACTGTTGCGATCCCCTATACTTGTGGGTTATCACGTAGCAGCCACGTAAAACTTGCAACAACAAAGTAGAGGACGTCTAACTTGTTTTTGCGGGGCATGTTGTGATGTGATATGGTCAAGACATGATGTAATATACATTGTTATATGAGATGATCATGTTTTGTAAAAGTTATCGGCAACTGGCAGGAGCATTATGGTTATCGCTTTATTGTATGAAATGCAATCGCCATGTAATTGCTTTACTTTATCACTATGCGTTAGCGATAGTTGTAGAAGCAATAGTTGGTGAGCGACAACGAGGCTACGATGGAGATCAAGGTGCCGAGCCGGTGACGATGGAAATCATGACGGTGCTTTGGAGATGGAGATCAAAGGCACAAGATGATGATGGCCATATCATGTCACATATTTTGATTGCATGTGATGTTTATCTTTAATATGCACCCTATTTTGCTTAGTACGGCGGTAGCATTATAAGATGATCCCTTAACTAAATTTCAAGGTATAAGTGTCCTCCCTGAGTATGCACCGTTGCGAAAGTTCTTCGTGGTGAGACACCACGTGATGATCGGGTGTGATAGGCTCTACGATCGCATACAACGGGTGCAAGACAGTTTTGCACATGCGGAATACTTAGGTTAAACTTAACGAGCCTAGCATGTACAGACATGGCCTCGGAAGACTAGAGACCAAAAGGTCGAACGTGAATCATATAGTAGATATGATCAACATAGAGATGTTCACCATTGAATACTACTCCATCTCACGTGATGATCGGACATGGTTTAGTTGATTTGGATCACGTGATCATTTAGATGACTCGAGGGATGACTATCTAAGTGGGAGTTCTTAAGTAATTTGATTAATTAAACTTTAATTTATCATGAACTTAGTCCTGATAGTATTTCCAAATTATGTTGTAGATCAATAGCTCGCGTTGCAGCTCCCCTATGTTTTTTGATATGTTCCTAGAGAAAACTAAGTTGAAAGATGATAGTAGCAATGACACGGACTGGGTCCGTGATCTGAGGATTATCCTCATTGCTGCATAGAAGAATTATGTCCTTAATGCACCGCTAGGTGACAGACCTATTGCAGGAACATATACAGACGTTATGAACCTTTGGCAAGCTCGATATGATGACTACTTGATAGTTTAGTGCACCATGCTTTACGGCTTAGAACCGGGACTTCAAAAACATTTTGAACAACACAGAGCATATGAGATGTTCCATGAGCTGAAATTAGTATTTCAGACTCATGCCCGTGTCGGGAGGTATGAGACCTCTGACAAATACTTTGCCTACAAGATGGAGGAGAATAGCTCAGCTAGTGAGCATGTGCTCAGAATTTCTGGGCGCTACAATCGCTTGAATCAAGTGGGAGTTAATCTTTCAGATAAGATAGTGATTGACAGATTCTCTAGTCACTATCACCAAGCTACTAGAACTTCGTGATGAACTATAATGTGCAAGGGATAACGGAAAAGATTCCCGAGCTCTTCACGATGCTGAAATCAGTGAAGGTAGAAATCAAGAAAAGGCAAAGTAAAAAAGCAAAGCAATATTAAAGTGATGGAAGATTAATATGATGAAGATAGACCCGGGGGCCATAGATTTCACTAGTGGCTTCTCTCAAGAGCATAAGTATTCTACGGTGGGTGAACAAATTACTGTTGAGCAATTGGCAGAATTGAGCATAGTTATGAGAATATCTAGGTATGATCATGTATATAGGCATCACGTCCGAGACAAGTAGACCGACTCATTCCTGCATCTACTACTATTACTCCACTCATCGACCGCTATCCAGCATGCATCTAGAGTATTAAGTTCAAGAAAACAGAGTAACGCCTTAAGCAAGATGACATGATGTAGAGGGATAAATTCATGCAATATGATAAAAACCCCATCTTGTTATCCTCGATGGCAACAATACAATACGTGCCTTGCTGCCCCTACTGTCACTGGGAAAGGACACCGCAAGATTGAACCCAAAGCTAAGCACTTCTCCCATTGCAAGAAAAATCAATCTAGTAGGCCAAACCAAACTGATAATTCAAAGAGACTTGCAAAGATAACCAATCGTACATAAAAGAATTCAGAGAAGATTCAAATATTGTTCATAGATAATCTTCATCATAAACCCACAATTCATCGGTCTCAACAAACACGCTGCAAAAAGAAGATTATATTGAATAGATCTCCACGAGAGAGGGGGAGAACATTGTATTGAGATCCAAAAAGAGAGAAGAAGCCATCTAGCTACTAACTATGGACCCGAAGGTCTGAGGTAAACTACTCACACTTCATCGGAGGGGCTATGGTGATGATGTAGAAGCCCTCCGTGGTGGATTCCCCTTCCTGCGGAGCTCTGGAACAGGCTCCAAGATGGGATCTCGTGGGTACAGAAGATTGCGGCGGTGGAATTAGGTTTTTGGCTCCGTATCTGATCATTTGGGGGTACGTAGGTATATATAGGAGGAAGAAGTACGTCGGTGGAGCTTTGTGGGCCCCACGAGGGTGGGGGCGCGCCCTAGGGGGGTAGGCGCTCCTCCCTACCTCGTGCCCACCTTGAAGCTTCCTTGGTGTAGGGTCCAACTCTCCTGGGTCATATTCGGTGAGAAAATCATGTTCCCGAAGGTTTCATTCCGTTTGGACTCCGTTTGATATTCCGTTTCTTCGAAACTCTGAAATAGGCAAAAAACATCAATTCTGGGCTGGGCCTCCGGTTAATAGGTTAGTCCCAAAAATAATATAAAAGTGGAAAATAAAGCCCAATATGGTCCAAAACAATAGAAAATATAGCATGGAGCAATCAAATATTATATATATGTTGAAGACGTATCAGGCATCCCCAAGCTTAATTCCTGCTCGTCCTCGAGTAGGTAAATGATAAAAAAGAATTTTTGATGCGGAGTGCTACTTGGCATAATTTCAATGTAATTCTTCTTAATTGTGGTATGAATATTCAGATCCGAAAGATTCAAGACAAAAGTTCATATTGACATAAAAAATGACATGGCCAAAGAAAGTTCATCCCTACAAAATCATATAGTTTAGTCATGCTCCATTTTCGTCACACAAGAATGCTCTCATCATGCACAACCCCGATGACAAGCCAAGCAATTGTTTCATACTTTAGTAATCTCAAACTTTATAAACCTTCATGCAATACATGAGCGTGAGCCCTGGATATAGCACTATGGGTGGAATAGAATATGATGATGGGGGTTATGTGGAGAAGACAAAAAAGGAGAAGATCTCACATCAACGAGGCTAATCAATGGGCTATGGAGATGCCCATCGATTGATGTTAATGCAAGGAGTAGGGATTGCCATGCAACGGATGCACTAGAGCTATAAATGTATGAAAGCTCAACAAAAGAAACTAAGTGGGTGTGCATCCAACTTGCTTGCTCACGAAGACCTAGGGCACTTGAGGAGGCCCATTGTTGGAATATACAAGCCAAGTTCTATAATGAAAAATTCCCACTAGTATATGAAAGTGACAAAACAAGAGACTCTCTATCATGAAGATTATGGTGCTACTTTGAAGCACAAGTGTGGAAAAAGGATAGTAGCATTGCCCCTTTTTATTTCTTTCTCTCTTTTTTTGGGCCTTCCTTTTTTTTCTTTGGCCTTTATTTTTTTGGGACAATGCTCTAGTAAATGATGATCATCACACTTCTATTTATTTACAACTCAATGATTACAACTCGATACTAGAACAAAATATGACTCTATATGAATGCCTCCGGCGGTGTACCGGGATATGCAATGAATCAAAAGTGACATGTATGAAAGAATTATGAATGGTGGCTTTGCCACAAATACTATGTCAACTACATGATCATGCTAAGCAATATGACAATGATGAATGTGTCATGATGAACGGAATGGTGGAAAGTTGCATGGCAATATATCTCGGAATGGCTATGGAAATGCCATAATAGGTAGGTATGGTGGCTGTTTTGAGGAAGATATAAGGATGTTTATGTGTGAAAGAGTGTATCATATCACGGGGTTTTGGATGCAACGGCAAAGTTTGCACCAACTCTCAATGTGAGAAAGGGCAATGCACGGTACCGAAGAGGCTAGCAATGATGGAAGGGTGAGAGTGCGTATAATCCATGGACTCAACACTAGTCATAAAGAACTCACATACTTATTGCAAAAATCTACAAGCCATCAAAAACCAAGAACTACGCGCATGCTCCTAGGGGTATAGATTGGTAGGAAAAGAACATCTCTCGTCCCCGACCACCACTCATAAGGAGGACAATCAAAAGAACTCCTCATGTTTCAAATTTGTTACATAATGTTTACCATACGTGCATGCTACGGGACTTGCAAACTTCAACACAAGCATTTCTCAAATTCACAACAACTCAACTAGCATGACTTTCATATTATCAACTCCATATCTCAAAACAATCATCAAGTATTAAACTTTTCTTAGTATTCAACGCACTCAAAAGAAAGTTTTACAAATCTTGAATACCAAGCATATTAAGATTATTAAGCAAATTACCATGCTATTTAAGACTCTCAAAATAATCTAAGTGAAGTATGAGAGATCAATAGTTTCTTTAAAACAAATCCACCACCGTGCTCTAAAAGATATAAGTGAAGTACTAGAGCAAAACAATATAACTCAAAAGATATAAGTGAAGCACATAGAGTATTCTAACAAATTCCAATTCATGTATGGATCTCTCAAAAGGTGTATACAGCAAGTATGATTGTGGTAAACTAAAAAGCAAAGACTCAAATCATACAAGACGCTCCAAGCAAAACACATATCATGTGGTGAATAAAAATATAGCTCCAAGTAAAGTTACCGATGGAAGTAGACGAAAGAGGGGACGCCTTCCGGGGCATCCCCAAGCTTTGATTTTTGGTGTCCTTAGATTATCTTGGGGGTGCCATGGGCATCCCCAAGCTTATGCTCTTTCCACTCCTTGTTCAATAATCCATCAAAAGATTTCACCCAAAACTTGAAAACTTCACAACACAAAACTCAATAGAAATCTCGCGAGCTCCGTTAGCAAAAGAAAACAAAAGACCACTTCAAGGTACTGTAATGAACTCATTATTTATTTATATTGGTGTTAAACCTACTGTATTCCAACTTCTCTATGGTTTATAAACTATTTTACTAGCCATAGATTCATCAAAATAAGCAAACAACACACAAAAAACAGAATCTATCAAAAACAGAACAGTCTGTAGTAATCTGTAACTAACGCAAACTTCTGGAACTCCACAAATTCAGCCAAAATAAGAAGACCTAGGCAATTTGTTTATTGATCAGCAGCAATTGGAATCACTATTTTATCACGTTTTGGTGATTTTTAACAATTGTTTTCGTGAACAGAAAGTTTCTGGAAATTACAGCAAGATCAAATAACTATCATCCAAGAAGATCCTATAGGTTTAACTTGGCACAAACACTAATTAAAACATAAAAACACATCTAACCAGAGGCTAGATCAAAGATTTATTCCCAAACAGAAGCAAAAGCAAAAAAAACTAAAAACAAAATTGGGTTGCCTCCCAACAAGCGCTATCGTTTAACGCCGCTAGCTAGGCATAAAAGCGAGGATAGATCTAAGTATTGCCATCTTTGGTAGGCAATCCATAAGTGGCTCTCATGATAGATTCATATGGTAATTTTATTTTCTTCCTAGGGAAGTGTTCCATGTATTTCTTTAATGGAAATTGGAATCTAATATTCCCTTCCTTCATATCAATAATTGCACCAACCGTTCTAAGGAAAGGTCTACCAAGAATAATAGGACAAGAAGGATTGCAATCTATATCAAGAACGATAAAATCTACGGGCACATAATTCCTATTTTCAACAATAAGAACATCATTAATTCTTCCCATAGGTTTCTTAATAGTAGAATCCACAAGGTGCAAGTTTAGAGAGCAATCATCAAAATCACGGAAATCTAGCAAATCGCACAAAGTTTTGGGAATAGTAGAAACACTAGCACCCAAATAACATAAAGCATAAAATTCATGATCCTTAATCTTAATTTTAATAGTTGGTTCCCACTCATCATAAAGTTTTCTAGGGATAAAAACTTCCAGCTCAAGTTTTTCTTCATAAGATTGCATCAAGGCATCAACGATATGTTTGGTAAAGGCTTTATTTTGACTGTAAGCATGAGGAGAATTTAGCACGGATTGCAACAAGGAAATACAATCAATCAAAGAGCAATTTTCATAATTAAATTCCTTGAAGTCCAAAATAGTGGGTTTAGCAACATCTAGGGTTTTGCTTTCTTTAATCCCACTTTTATCAATTTCATCATCAAGATCTAAAAACTCCGAATTCTTGGAACGCCTTCTAGGTAAAGGTGGATCATATTCAGTCCCATCATTATCAAGATTCATATTACAAAACAATGATTTAATAGGGGACACATCAATAACTTTTAGATCTTCATCTTGATTTTCATAGGAATTGGAAGAACACGCTTTAATAAAGGCATCTTTCATAGCACCCATCCTAGCGGTTCTTTCCTTGCACTCATCAATGGAAATTCTCATGGATTTCAGAGACTCACTGATATCATGCTTAGGCGGAATAGATCTAAGTTTTAAAGAATCAACATCAAGAGAAATTCTATCAATGTTCCTAGCCAATTCATCAACTTTAAGCAATTTCTCTTCAAGCAAAGCATTAAAATTCTTTTGTGAATTCATAAACTCTTTAACACTAGTCTCAAATTCAGAGGGCATCTTATTAAAGTTTCCATAAGAGTTGTTGTAGGAATTTCCATAATTATTAGAAGGATTACTAGGATAAGGCCTAGGATTAAAGTTCCCTTTATACGCGTTGTTACCAAAATTATTCCTACCAACAAAATTCACATCCATAGATTCATTATTATTCTCAATCAAAGTAGACAAAGGCATATCATTAGGATCAGAAGAAACACTCTTAGTAGCAAATAATTTCATAAGTTCATCCATCTTTCCACTCAAAACATTAATTTGTTCTATCGCATGCACTTTTTTATTAGTAGATCTTTTAGTATGCCATTGAGAATTATTAACCATAATATTATCTAGGAGTTTAGTAGCATATCCTAACGTGATTTCCATAAAAGTGCCTCCCGCGGCCGAATCTAAAAGATTTCTAGAAGCAAAATTCAATCTGGCATAAAAAATTGTATAATCATCCACAAGTTCAAACCATGAGTAGGGTAATTACGTATCATTAATTTCATTCTCTCCCAGGCTTGTACAACATGTTCATGATCAAGTTGCTTAAAATTCATAATATCATTTCTAAGAGAGATGATTTTAGCGGGAGGAAAATACTTAGAGATAAAAGCATCTTTGCATTTGTTCCAAGAATCAATACTATTTTTAGGCAAAGATGAAAACCAAACTTTAGCACGATCTCTAAGTGAAAAAGGAAATAGCTTCAATTTAACAATATCATTATCAACATCTTTCTTCTTTTGCATATCACACAAATCAACGAAGCTATTTAGAGGAGTAGCGGCATCTTCACTAGGAAGGCCGGTGAATTGATCTTTCATGACAAGATTCAACAAAGCAGTATTAATTTCACAAGATCCAGTGTTGGTAAGAGGAACAATCGGAGTGCTAAGGAAATCATTATTGTTGGTATTGGTAAAGTCACATGATTTGGTATTATCTTGAGCCATCGTGACAAACAAGCAATCCAACACATGAGCAAACAAAAAGCAAGGAAAAAAGGCAAACGGAAAAGAGAGGGCGAATAAAACGGCAAGGGTGAAGTGGGGGAGAAGAAAACGAGAGGCAAATGGCAAATAATGTAATGCATAGAGATAAGGGATTGTGATGGGTACTTGGTATGTTGACTTTTGCATAGACTCCCCGGCAACGGCGCCAGAAATTCTTCTTGCTACCTCTTGAGCACTGCGTTGGATTTCCTTGAAGAGGAAAGGATGATGTAGCAAAGTAGCGTAAGTATTTCCCTCAGTTTTTGAGAACCAAGGTATCAATCCAGTAGGAGGCTACGCGTGAGTCCCTCGTACCTACACAAAGCAAATAGCTCCTCGCAACCAACGCGAATAGGGGTTGTCAATCCCTTCACGGTCACTTACGAGAGTGAGATCTAATAGAGATGATAGATAATATTTTTGGTATTTTTGTGATAAAGATGCAAAGTAAAATAAAAGGCAAATTAAAAAAGCAAAGCAATATTAAAGTGATGGAAGATTAATATGATGAAGATAGACCCGGGGGCCATAGATTTCACTAGTGGCTTCTCTCAAGAGCATAAGTATTCTACGGTGGGTGAACAAATTACTGTTGAGCAATTGACAGAATTGAGCATAGTTATGAGAATATCTAGGTATGATCATGTATGTAGGCATCACGTTCGAGACAAGTAGACCGACTCCTGCCTGCATCTACTACCATTACTCCACTCATCGACCGCTATCCAGCATGCATCTAGAGTATTAAGTTCAAGAAAACAGAGTAACGCCTTAAGCAAGATGACATGATGTAGAGGGATAAATTCATGCAATATGATAAAAAAACCCATCTTGTTATCCTCGATGGCAACAATACAATATGTGCCTTGCTGCCCCTACTGTCACTGGGAAAGGACACCGCAAGATTGAACCCAAAGCTAAGCACTTCTCCCATTGCAAGAAAAACCAATCTAGTAGGCCAAACCAAATTGATAAATCGAAGAGACTTGCAAAGATAACCAATCATACATAAAAGAATTCATAGAAGATTCAAATATTGTTCATAGATAATCTTGATCATAAACCCACAATTCATCAGTCTCAACAAACACACCGCAAAAAGAAGATTACATCGAATAGATCTCCACGAGAGAGGGGGAGAACATTGTATTGAGATCCAAAAAGAGAGAAGAAACCATCTAGCTACTAACTATGGACCCGAAGGTCTGAGGTAAACTACTCACACTTCATCGGAGGGGCTATGGTGATGATGTAGAAGCCCTCCATGGTGGATTCCCCTTCCGGCGGAGCTCCGAAACAGGCCCCAAGATGGGATCTCGTGGGTACAGAAGGTTGTGGCAGTGGAATTAGGTTTTTGGCTCCGTATCTGATCGTTTGGGGGTACGTAGGTATATATAGGAGGAAGAAGTACGTCGGTGGAGCTTTGTGGGCCCCACAAGGGTGGGAGTGCGCCCTAGGGGGGTAGGCGCACCCCCTACCTCGTGCCCACCTCGAAGCTCCCTTGGCGTAGGGTCCAGGTCTTCTGGGCCATATTCGGTGAGAAAATCACGTTCCCTAAGGTTTCATTCCGTTTGGACTCCGTTTGATATTCCGTTTCTTCGAAACTCTGAAATAGGCAAAAAACAGCAATTCTGGGTTGGGCCTCCGGTTAATAGGTTAGTCCCAAAAATAATATAAAAGTGTAAAATAAAGCCCAATATGGTCCAAAGCAGTAGATAATATAGCATGGAGCAATCAAAAATTATAGATACATTGGAGACGTATCAGTGGACTTGCCTGATGATCGGCAAGCCATAGAGAATAAATAGATCTTCATGAAGAAGACTGACGCTGATGGTAATGTTACTGTCTACAAAGCTCGACTTGTCGCAAAAGGTTTTCGGCAAGTTCAAGGTGTTGACTATGATGAGACCTTCTCACCCATAGCGATGCTTAAGTCTGTCCGAATCATGTTAGCAATTGCCGCATTTTATGAAATCTAGCAAATGGATGTTAAAACTGCATTCCTTAATGGATTTATTGAAGAAGAGTTGTATATGATGCAACCAGAAGGTTTTGTCAATCCTAAAGGTGCTAATAAAGTGTGCAAGCTCCAGTGATCCATCTATGGATTGGTGCAAGCATCTCGGAGTTGGAATATATGCTTTGATGAGTTGATCAAAGCATATAGTTTTATACAGACTTGCGGTGAAGCCTGTATTTACAAGAAAGTGAGTGGGAGCACTACAAACTTTCTGATAAGTATCTGTGAATGACATATTGTTGATCGGAAATGATGTAGAATTTTCTGGAAAGCATAAAGGAGTTTTTGAAAGGAGTTTTTCAAAGAAAGACCTCGGTGAAGCTGCTTACATATTGGGCATCAAGATCTATAGAGATAGATCAAGATGCTTGATAAGACTTTCAATGAGTACATACCTTGATAATATTTTGAAGGAGTTTAAAACGGATCAGTCAAAGAAGGAGTTCTTGCCTGAGTTGTAAGGTATGAAGTTGAGTAAGACTCAAAACCTGACCACATCAGAAGATAGAGAGAGAATGAAAGTCATTCCCTATGCCTCAGCCATAGGTTCTATAGAGTATGCCATGTTGTATACCAGACCTATTGTGTACCTTGCCATGAGTTTGACAAGGGGGTACAATAGTGATCCAGGAGTAGATCACTGGACAATGGTAAAAATTATCCTTATAGGACTATGGAAATGTTTCTCGGTTATGGAGGTGACAAAGAGTTCGCCGTAAAGGGTTCTATCGATGCAAGCTTTGACACTGATCCAGATGACTCCGAGTCTCAATCTGGATACGTATTGAAAGTGGGAGCAATTAGCTAGAGTAGCTCCATGCAGAGCATTGTAGAATAGAAATTTTTGAAATACATACGAAACCGAATGTGACAGACCCGTTGACTAAGCTTCTCTCACAAGCAAAACATGATCACACCTTAGTACTCTTTGGGTGTTAATCACATGGCGATGTGAACTAGATTATTGAATCTAGTAAACCCTTTGGGTGTTGGTCACACGACAATGTGAACTATGGGTGTTAATCACATTACGATGTGATCTATCAGTGTTAAATCACATGGCAATATGAACTAGATTATTGACTCTAGTGCAAGTGGGAGACTGAAGGAAATATGCCCTAGAGGCAATAATAAAGTTGCTATTTTATTTTTCCTTACATCATGATAAATGTTTATTATTCATGCTATTAACCGGAAACTTGATACATGTGTGGATACATACACAAAACATCGCGTCCCTAGTAAGCCTCTACTAGACTAGCTCGTTAATCAAAGATGGTTAAGTTTCCTAACCATAGACATGTGTTGTCATTTGATGAACGGGATCACATCATTAGGAGAATGATGTGATGGACAAGGCCCATTCGTTAGCATAGCATATTGATCATTCAGTTTTATTGCTATTGCTTTGTTCATGTCAAATACATATTCCTTCGACTATGAGATTATGAAACTCCCATATACCGGAGGAATGCCTTATGTGCTATCAAACGTCACAACGTAACTGGGTGATTATAAAGATGCTCTACAGGTATCTCCGAAGGTGTTCGTTGGGTTGGCATAGATCGAGCTTAGGATTTGTCACTCCGAGTATCAGAGAGGTATCTTGATGACCCACAAGTATAGGGGATCAATTGTAGCTCTTTTCGATAAGTAAGAGTGTCGAGCCCAACGAGGAGCAGAAGGAAATGACAAGTAGTTTTTAGTAAGGTAATGTCTGCAAGTGCTGAAATTGTAAGTAGCGGGTAGTTTGATAGCAAGATAATTTGTAACGAGCAAGTAACGATAATAGCAACAAGTATGCAGCAAGGTAGCCCAATCCTTTTGAGGCAAAGGACAGGCCAAAATGGTCTATTATGATAAGCAAAGCGTTCTTGAGGGTACACGGGAATTTCATCTAGTCACTTTCATCATGTTGGTTTGATTTGTGTTCGCTACCTTGATAATTTGAGATGTGGGTGGAGCGGTGCTTAGGTGCTGTTCTTACTTGAAAAAACCTCCTACTTATGATTAACCCTCCTGCAAGCATCCGCAACTACGAGAAAAGTATTAAGAATAAAATCTAACCATAGAATTAAACTTTTGGATCCAATCGGTCCCTTACAAAATAGCGCATAAACTGGGGTTTAAGCTTCTGTCAATCTCGCAACCCATCATCTAATTACTACTCAACAATGCATTCCCTTAGGCCCAAATATGGTGAAGTGTCATGTAGTCGATGTTCACATGACACCACTAAGGGAATAACAACATACATACTATCAAAATATCGAACACATATCAAGTTCACATGATTACTTGCAACATGATTTCTCCCATGACCTCAAGAACAGAAGTAACTACTCACAAATGATAAACATGTTCATGATCAGAGGAGTATTAAATAGCATAATGGATCTGAACATATAATCTTCCACCAAATAAGCCATATAGTGATCAACTACAAGATGTAATCAACACTACTAGTCACCCACAGGCACCAATCTATAGTTCCGGTAACAAGATTGAATACAAGAGATGAACTAGGGTTTGAGATGAGATGGTGCTGCTGAAGATGTTGATGGAGATTGCCATCCCTAAGATGGGAGAGTTGTTGGTGATGATGATGACGATGATTTCCCCCTCCGGGAGGGAAGTTCCCCCGACGGAATCGCTCCTCCGGAGGGCAAATGTGCTCCTGCCCAAGTTCCATCTCGAGACGGCGGCACTCCGTCCCGAAAGCCTTCTCCTGGTTTTTTCTAGGTAAAAATGACTTATATACCAGAAGATGGGCACCGGAGGTGGGCCAAGGAGGCCACAACCCACCAGGTGCAACTGGGGGCCCTGGCGCGCCCAGGTGGGTTGTGCCCAACTGGTGGCCCCCCTCTGGTGGTTATTTGCTCCAATAATTCTTAAATGATCCTTAAAAAATCTCCGTAAGAAAACATGATGCAAAATGGACGTATAATATCTCTGGGCTCTCTCGGTAATGCACATCATAAGAAGCCTTGCAAGAAATGTGACTAATGAGTTAGTTGCGGGATGATGCATTACGAAACGAGTACAGAGACTTGCCGGTAACAAGATTGAACTAGGTATGAAGATACCGACGATCGAATCTCGGGCAAGTAACATACCAATGACAAAGGGAATAATGTATTTTGTCATAATGGTTCGACCGATAAAGATCTTCGTAGAATATGTGGGAGCCAATATGAGCATCCAGGTTCCGCTATTGGTTATTGATCGGAGAGGTGTCTCGGTCATGTCTACATAGTTCTCGAACCCGTAGGGTCCGCACGCTTAACGTTCAATGACGATTTTGTTATTATATGAGTTATGTGATTTGGTGACCGAATGTTGTTCAGAGTCCCGGATGAGATCACGGACATGACGAGGAGTCTCAAAATGGTCGAGAGGTAAATATTGATATATAGGACGATGGTATTCGGACATCGGAAGTGTTCCTGGAAGCACCGGCTACTTATCGGGTCACCGGAAGGGGTTCCGGGCACCCCCGGCAAAAGATATGGGCCTTATGGGCGAAGAGGGGAAACACACCAGCCACAAAGGGGCCGGTGCGCCCCCCCCCCCATATGGGCTGGCCAAATAGGAGAAGGAAAGAGGAAGGAGGAAAGGAAAAAGGGAATAGGATTCCCCCTTCCCCATCTTCCCTTCCTACTCCGAATAGGAATAGGAAAGGGGGGGCGAATTGGGAGGTGCCCAAGTAGGATTCCTCCTACTTGGGGCGCCCCCTTGGCTGCCTATCCTCCCCTCCAACCTATATATGTGGGGGGGACACCGCTAGAACACACACCAACAATTCTTAGCCGTGTGCGGCGCCCCCCTCCATAGTTTACGCCTCCGGTCATATTCATGTAGTGCTTAGGCGAAGCCCTGCACGGATTACTTCACCATCTCCGTCACCAGTACACCGTGGTGTTTACGAAACTCTTCCTCGACACTTTGCTGGATCAAGAGTTCGAGGGACGTCATCAAGCTGAACGTATGCAGAACTCGGAGGTGCCGTACGTTCGGTGCTTGATCGGTCGGAACGAGAAGAAGTTTGACTACATCAACCGCGTTAACAAACGCTTCTGCTTTCGGTCTACAGGGTACATAGACACACTCTCCCCCTCTCGTTGCTATGCATCTCCTAGATAGATCTTGCGTGAGCGTAGGAATTTTTTTGAAATTGCATGCTATGTTTCCCAACAGTTTGTGGGCTTTGAGGTCTCACCCATGGCCGTCTTCATGTGGAAGTCTAGAGGGCCGCTCCCAATGCCGCTTCTTTGCTTTGCTGGCACTAACAGCGTGTTTGGTAGTTTGAGGGAAAGGGACAGGGAATTATTAAGGGGGAACTGGGTGAGGGATTAGATATGGGAAGTGGACTATTAGTTCCCATCCCACCTTTAGTGTAGGGTGGGAATTATTCATGGGATCCCCAAAACCCTAAAACCTCTGGCGGCACCCGAGGCGATTAGGGTTTTGAAGTGGAACTTGGCTTCCGCCCGGGGTTTCGTCGCCGATGCGAAGGGAGAAGAGAGCTAGGGAAGAGGGTCACAGATGGCTGTCCATGGTGCCGCGGGGAGCGATCCCGAGGCGAGCGCTGATGTTAGGAAGAAATTGGAGGAGGCCTTGGGAAAGCATGATATATCCGAGGAAGAGGCGACTCCTCTGGTACTCGACGATCGGGTCGATGGAGGTCCAGCGAAGTGGTTACTGGCTGGGAAGTTACTTCACCAGAACCAATTTCATATCCAGACCATCACCAATGCCCTTCGGCCGGCGTGGGGGAACCCACGTGGTTTGCAATTCCGATCTGCAGGAATCAATGTGTTCGTGGCAGAATTTGAGCATCAGTGAAACATGGATCGAGTATGGGGAGGATCGCCATGGCACATAAACAACAATGTTGTGGTGCTAGCCGAGTTTGATGAATGTATGAGGCCGTATGAAGTTAAGTTTGACCGGCTACAAGTTTGGGCTAGGGTTATAAATTTACCCTACAATTTGAGGGATGAGGCATGGTGGAGCCCAATAGCCAAGCAGATGGATCAGAATGCGCAAATGGTGAAGTTTGACCACAATGGGGGATTTCTGCAGGCCAGGATCTCTATTGATGTAGCTAAACCAATCAGGCGGTGGATTTTGATAGATTCTGCCAGGAGAAAGAAGGTGGATTTGTATGATATCCAGTATGAACAACTGCCATATTTTTGTTTCTCTCGTGGTAGATTGGGGCACTCAGATCTTTATTTCCCAACCCCGGGATCACGTGATGAAAACGGGGATCTGCCGTTTGGCCCTTCACTTCGTGCACCGGATGAACTCAAGAAGCAGACGTCCAATGATAACTCCTCTATGGATCTAAGATCAGGTGCTCACAGCAAGGCAACCACCAAAAACTCGAGCACCAATAAGGATTCGGGTGAGGAAGTGGTTTCTCCACATAAGAGCAAGCAACCGCCGAAACGCAAAGAAGCTCCCACTCAAGTTTGTAGGCCAGTGACGAAGACCTTGCTTCTTACTGATGGGGGTACACGTGCTGATGGTGTAGGAACAAGCATGACTAAGGATGATACAACCTCAGCCAACAATGACACTGAGGGTGATGGCTTCGTTCGTGAACCGAAGAAGAAGAAACCCACTCCAGAAAAGTCGGCAGAGACCGCGTCGTGGTCCTGCCAAGATTAATGAGTTGTTTGAGCTGGAACTGTCGGGGGGCTTGGGAACCCCGAGGCAGTTCGTGAACTTCACAGTATTGTGAAGTTGGAAGGACCCACTCTTCTCTTTGTAATGGAAACAAAAATTAGAGCAAAAAGAGTTGAGGATTTGAAGCATACGCTAGGTTTTAGTGGATGTTTTGCTGTAGACAGTGTTGGCCTTAGTGGCGGCATTGGTCTTTTTTGGTCTTAAGATGTAACTGTTGAGTTAAAGAATTATAGCCAATGTCAATTGATGTGGTTGTTCAGAATAATAATCAAGATTTGACTTGGTGTTTCACAGGTTTTTATGGAGCTCCGCGAGCAGAAGATAGACATCACAGCTGGTGGTTCTTGCGTACACTTCACACTCTACCACATTCAGCTTGGTTGAGCATGGGGGATTACAATGAGACTTTCTATACCTGTGAGCACTTTAGTAGAGCGGCGAGGTCTGAAAATCATATGCGTGCTTTCAGGGAGGTTACGGTGAGATCTCTTTCCAAGATTTGGGCTAGTCTGGTATAGCCTATACTTGGGATAATCATCAAGCAGGAGGAGCTAATGTCAAAGCTAGATTGGATCGAGCTTTCGCAAATGAAGATTTCAGACAACTCTTTCAGCATATATGTGTCAGGCACATCCCTTCGTTGGAGTCTGATCATTGTTTTGTGTTTGCAAAGATTAAAGAGAGTTTGCCAGCGAGACCACTGACAAAGAAGCAATTCAGGTAGGAGAACGCCTGGCAGACTCACGCACACAATGACCGCTTGGTTTGTGACACCTAGCGGAGCATACAACATACGCTGGGGCTCCAAGGTGTAGCATCTGCGTTGGGCACCTTGCAGGCTACGCTAGAGCCTTGGGGTTCCAGGGAGTTCGGCAGCCTGACACATTTAGTCAGGCAGCTCCAGAAGAAGTTGGATCTCCTTCGTTGCTGGTCTATTGGTACAGGTCCGACAGAGGAGGAGAAAAGTATTGTTAAGAAGCTGAAGGAGGCACTGCATCACGAAGAAATTTGGCTCCGACAGCGTTCTCGTGTCCCTTTGCTCCGGGATGGAGACCTGAATACTTCCTACTTTCAAGCTCAAGCAGCACAACGCAAACGAATGAACATAATATCGGGCCTAAGACGAGCTGATGGCTCCGTTTGTGCTACTGAAAGTGAGGACAAGGAGGAGGTGCAAACCTTCTATCAAAATCTCTACCGATCGCAGGGTTTTGGTGACTCCAGTCATTTATTATCACATGTACCGGTGCGAGTCACCCAAGCCATGAACGATGAGCTGACTAAACCCTACACGGGTGAGGAGGTCAAGTTGGCATTGTTTCAAATGGCACCGTCAAAGCTCCTGGTGTGGACGGTTTCACTGTAGGGTTTTACCAACGTCATTGGGATTTGTTGGGAAGTGAGGTGACCTTTGAAGTATTGGATTTCCTTAATGGAGGTGAACTACCGACAGGTTTGAATGACACTTCTATTACACTGATACCAAAGGTACGTCACCCCCAATCAATTACACAATATCGTCCCATAGCTTTGTGCCCAGCGCTATACAAGATTGCAGCCAAGGCTGTAATGAATCGGTTACAAAGCTTGATGGATGTGATCATTAGTGGGAGCAAAGTGCTTTCGTTCCCGGACGAATCATCACAGATAACGTACTTGTTGCATATGAAAGTATTCACTCGATGAAGAGGAGGAAGAAGGGAAAGAACTTTTCTTGTGTTGTTAAGCTTGATAGGATGAAGGCTTACGACCGTGTCGAGTGGCATTACCTTGAAGCAATATTGTCACGGTTGGGTTTCAGTATGGGCTTCGTGAGGCCGATAATGAAATGTGTTTCCTCTATCTGGTTTTCAGTGAGAATCAATGGGGAGCTACTTCCTTATTTTACACCCACTAGAGGTTTTCGGCAAGAAGATTGATACGTCCATTTTGCATCATGCTTTTATATCGATATTTATTGCATTATGGGCTGCTATTACACGTTATGTCACAATACTTATGCCTATTCTCTCTTATTTTACAAGGTTTACATAAGGAGGGAGAATGCCGGCAGCTGGAATTCTGGGCTGGAAAAGGAGCAAATATTAGAGACCTATTCTGCACAACTCCAAAAGTCCTGAAACTCCAAGAAAGTCATTTTTGGAAATAATAAAAAATACTAAGCGGAAGAAATACATCAGGGGGGCCACCACCTATCCACGAGGGTGGGGGCGTGCCCCCTGCCTCGTCGGCCCCCTATTGGCTCTCCAGTGGCTACGTTCTGCTATATGAGGTCTTTCGTCCAGGAAAAAAATCATAAGCAATCTTTCGGGACGAGACTCCACCGCCACGAGGCGGAACCTTGGCGGAACCAATCTAGGGCTCCGGCAGAGCTGTTCTACCGGCTGGGACACTTCCCTCCGGGAGGGGGAAATCATCGCCATCGTCATCACCAACGCTCCTCTCATCCGGAGAGGGCAATCTCCATCAACATCTTCACCAACACCATCTCCTCTCAAAACCCTAGTTCATCTCTTGTATCCAATTCTTGTCTCCAAGTCTGGGATTGGTACCTGTAGGTTGCTAGTAGTGTTGATTACTCCTTGTAGTTGATGCTAGTTGGTTTATTTGGTGGAAGATCATATGTTCAGATCCTTTATGCATATTAATACCCCTCTGATTATGAACATGTATATGCTTTGTGAGTAGTTACGCTTTTTCCTGAGGACATGGGAGAAGTCTTGCTATTAGTAGTCATGTGAATTTGGTATTCGTTCGATATTTTGATGAGATGTATGTTGTCTATCCTCTAGTGGTGTTATGTGAACGTCGACTACATGACACTTCACCATTATTTGGGCCTAGAGGAAGGCATTGGTAAGTAATAAGTAGATGATGGGTTGCTAGAGTGACAGAAGCTTAAACCCTAGTTTATGTGTTGCTTCATAAGGGGCTGATTTGGATCCATATGTTTCATGCTATGGTTAGGTTTACCTTAATACTTTTGTTGTAGTTGCGGATGCTTGCAATAGAGGTTAATCATAAGTGGGATGCTTGTTCAAGTAAGAACAACACCCAAGCACCGGTCCACCCACATATCAAAGTACCGAACACGAATCATATGAACGTGATGAAAACTAGCTTGATGATAATTCCCATGTGTCCTCGGCAGCGCTTTTCTCTATATAAGAGTTTGTCCAGGCTTGTCCTTTGCTACAAAAAGGATTGGGCCACCTTGCTGCACTTTATTTACTTTTGTTACTTGTTGCTCGTTACCAATTATCCTATCACAAAACTATCTGTTACCTATTATTTCAGTGCTTGCAGAGAATACCTTGCTGAAAACCGCTTATCATTTCCTTCTACTCCTCATTGGGTTCGACACTCTTACTTATCGAAAGGACTATGATAGATCCGCTATACTTTTCGGTCATCAAGACTCTTTTCTGGTGCCGTTTCCGGGGAGTGAAGCGCCTTTGGTGGGTGGAATGTTGGAAATATGCCCTAGAGGAAATAATAAATTGATTATTATTATATTTCCTTGTTCATGATAATCGTTTATTATCCATGCTAGAATTGTATTGATAGGAAACTCAGATACATGTGTGGATACATAGACAACACCATGTCCCTAGTAAGCCTCTAGTTGACTAGCTCGTTAATCAATAGATGGTTACGGTTTCCTGACCATGGACATTGGATGTCGTTGATAACGGGATCACATCATTAGGAGAATGATGTGATGGACAAGACCCAATCCTAAGCCTAGCACAAGATCATGTAGTTCGTATGCTAAAGCTTTTCTAATGTCAAGTATCATTTCCTTAGACCATGAGATTGTGCAACTCCCGGATACCGTAGGAGTGCTTTGGGTGTGCCAAACGTCACAACGTAACTGGGTGGCTATAAAGGTACACTACGGGTATCTCTGAAAGTGTCTGTTGGGTTGGCACGAATCGAGATTGGGATTTTGTCACTCCGTGTAAACGGAGAGGTATCTCTGGGCCCACTCGGTAGGACATCATCATAATGTGCACAATGTGACCAAGGGGTTGATCACGGGATGATGTGTTACGGAACGAGTAAAGAGACTTGCCGGTAACGAGATTGAACAAGGTATCGGTATACCGACGATCGAATCTCGGGCAAGTACCATACCGCTAGACAAAGGGAATTGTATACGGGATTGATTGAGTCCTTGACATCGTGGTTCATCCGATGAGATCATCGTGGAACATGTGGGAGCCAACATGGGTATCCAGATCCCGCTGTTGGTTATTGACCGGAGAACATCTCGGTCATGACTACATGTCTCCCGAACCCGTAGGGTCTACACACTTAAGGTTCGATGACGCTAGGGTTATAAAGGAAGTTTGTATGTGGTTACCGAATGTTGTTCGGAGTCCCGGATGAGATCCCGGACGTCACGAGGAGTTCCGGAATGGTCCGGAGGTAAAGATTTATATATAGGAAGTCCTGTTTCGGCCATCGGGACAAGTTTCGGGGTCATCGGTATTGTACCGGGACCACCGGAAGGGTCCCGGGGGCCCACCGGGTGGGGCCACCTGCCCCGGGGGGCCACATGGGCTGTAGGGGGTGCGCCTTGGCCTACATGGGCCAAGGGCACCAGCCCCTAGAGGCCCATGCGCCAAGATATAGGAAAAGGGGAGAGTCCTAAAGGGGAAGGCACCTCCGAGGTGCCTTGGGGAGGATGGACTCCTCCCCCCCTCTTAGCCGCACCCCTTCCTTGGAGGAAGGGGCAAGGCTGCGCCTCCCCCCTCTCCCCTGCCCCTATATATAGTGGAGGGGAGGGAGGGCATCCATACCTGAGCCCTTGGCGCCTCCCTCCCTCCCGTGACACCTCCTCCTCTCCCGTAGGTGCTTGGCGAAGCCCTGCAGGATTGCCACGCTCCTCCATCACCACCACGCCGTTGTGCTGCTGCTGGATGGAGTCTTCCTCAACCTCTCCCTCTCTCCTTGCTGGATCAAGGCGTGGGAGACATCGTCGAGCTGTACGTGTGTTGAACGCGGAGGTGCCGTCCGTTCGGCACTAGGATCATCGGTGATCTGAATCACGACGAGTACGACTCCATCAACCCCGTTCACTTGAACGCTTCCGCTTAGCGATCTACAAGGGTATGTAGATGCACTCTCCTTCCCCTCGTTGCTAGTCTCTCCATAGATAGATCTTGGTGACACGTAGGAAAATTTTGAATTTCTGCTACGTTCCCCAACAGTGGCATCATGAGCTAGGTCTATTGCGTAGATTCTTTGCACGAGTAGAACACAAAGTAGTTGTGGGCGTTGATATTGTTCAATATGCTTGCCGTTACTAGTCTTATCTTGATTCGGCGGCATCGTGGGATGAAGCGGCCCGGACCAACCTTACACGTACGCTTACGTGAGACCGGTTCCACCGACAAACATGCACTAGTTGCATAAGGTGGCTGGCGGGTGTCTGTCTCTCCCACTTTAGTCGGATCGGATTCGATGAAAAGGGTCCTTATGAAGGGTAAATAGCAATTGGCATATCACGTTGTGGTTCATGCGTAGGTAAGAAACGTTCTTGCTAGAAACCCATAGCAGCCACGTAAAACATGCAAACAACAATTAGAGGACGTCTAACTTGTTTTTGCAGGGTATGCTATGTGATGTGATATGGCCAAAAAGGATGTGATGAATGATATATGTGATGTATGAGATTGATCATGTTCTTGTAATAGGAATCACGACTTGCATGTCGATGAGTATGACAACCGGCAGGAGCCATAGGAGTTGTCTTTATTTATTTGTGACCTGCGTGTCAACTTAAACGTCATGTAATTACTTTACTTTATTGCTAACCGTTAGCCATAGTAGTAGAAGTAATAGTTGGCGAGGCAACTTCATGAAGACACGATGATGGAGATCATGATGATGGAGATCATGGTGTCATGCCGGTGACGATGATGATCATGGAGCCCCGAAGATGGAGATCAAAAGGAGCAAAGTGATGATGGCCATATCATGTCACTATTTGATTGCATGTGATGTTTATCATGTTTATACATCTTATTTGCTTAGAACGACGGTAGTAAATAAGATGATCCCTTACAACAATTTCAAGAAGTGTTCTCCCCTAACTGTGCACCGTTGCGACAGTTCGTGTTTCGAAGCACCACGTGATGATCGGGTGTTAGATTCTAACGTTCACATACAACGGGTGTAAGACAGATTTACACACGCGAAACACTTAGGGTTAACTTGACGAGCCTAGCATGTACAGACATGGCCTCGGAACACGGAGACCGAAAGGTCGAACATGAGTCGTATAGAAGATACGATCAACATGAAGATGTTCACCGATGATGACTAGTCCGTCTCACGTGATGATCGGACACGGCCTAGTTTGACTCGGATCATGTAATCACTTAGATGACTAGAGGGATGTCTATCTGAGTGGGAGTTCATAAGATGAACTTAATTATCCTGAACATAGTCAAAAGGTTTTTGCAAATTATGTCGTAGCTCACGCTATAGTTCTACTGTTTAGATATGTTCCTAGAGAAAAATTAGTTGAAAGTTGATAGTAGCAATTATGCGGACTAGGTCCGTAAACTGAGGATTGTCCTCATTGCTTCATAGAAGGCTTATGTCCTTAATGCACCGCTCAGTGTGCTGAACCTCGAACGTTGTCTGTGGTTGTTGCGAACATCTGACATACACGTTTTGATAACTACGTGATAGTTCAGTTAAACGGTTTAGAGTTGAGGCACCAAAGACGTTTTTGAAACATCGCGAAACATATGAGATGTTTTGAGGGCTGAAATTGGGATTTCAGGCTCGTGCCCATGTCAAGAGGTATAAGACCTCCGATGACTTTCTTAACCTGCAAACTAAGGAGAAAAGCTCAATTGTTGAGCTTGTGCTCAGATTGTCTGAGTACAACAATCATTTGAATCGAGTGGGAGTTGATCTTCCAGATAAGACAGTGATGGTTCTCCAAAGTCATTGCCACCAAGCTGTTAGAGCTTCGTGATGAACTATAACATATCAGGGATAGATATGATGATCCTTGAGGTATTCGCGATGTTTGACACCGCGAAAGTAGAAATCAAGAAGGAGCATCAATTGTTGATGGTTGGTGAAACCACTAGTTTCAAGAAGGGCAAGGGCAAGAAGGGATACTTCATGAAACGGCAAATCAGCTGCTGCTCTAGTGAAGAAACCCAAGGTAAAACCCAAACCCGAGACTAAGTGCTTCTGTAATAAGGGGAACAACCACTAGAGCAGAATTACCCTAGATACTTGGTAGATAAGAAGGCTGGCAAGGTCGATAGAAGTATATTGGATATACATTGTGTTAATGTGTACTTTGCTAGTACTCCTAGTAGCACCAGGGTATTAGATACCGGTTCGGTTGCTAAGTGTTAGTAACTCGAAACAAAAGGCTACGGAATAAACGGAGACTAGCTAAAGGTGAGCTGACGATATGTGTTGGAAGTTTTTCCAAGCTTGATATGATCAAGCATCGCACGCTCCCTCTACCAAAGAGATTGGTGTTAAACCTAAATAATTGTTATTTGGTGTTTGCGTTGAGCATAGACATGATTGGATTACGTCTATCGCAATACGGTTATTCATTTAAGGAGAATAATGGTTACTCTGTTTATTTGAATAATACCTTCAATGGTCTTACACCTAAAATGAATGGTTTATTAAATCTCGATCGTAGTGATACACATGTTCATGCCAAAAGATAGTAATGATAGTACCACCTACTTGTGGCACTGCCACGTAAGTCATATCGGTATAAAACGCATGAAGAAGCTCCATATTGATGGATCTTTGGGCTCACTCGTTTTTGAAAAGTTTGAGACATGCGAACCATGTCTATTGGTGTATATGCATGAAGAAACTCCATGCAAATGGACCGTTTTGACTCACTTGATTTTGAATCACTTGGGACATGCAAATCATACCACATGGGCAAGATGACTGAAAAGCCTCGTTTTCAGTAAGATGGAACAAGATAGCAACTTGTTGGAAGTAACACATTTTGATGTGTGCAGTCCAATGAGTGCTGAGGCATGCAGTGAATATCGTTATGTTCTTACTTCACAGATGATTCGAGTAGATGTTGAGTATATTTACTTGATGAATCACGAGTCTGAATTATTGAAAGGTTCAAGTAATTTCAGTGTGAAGTTGAAAGATCGTCGTGACAAGAGGATAAAAGATCTATGATATGATCATAGAGATGAATATCTGAATCACGAGTTTGGCACAGAATTAAGACATTGTGGAAATTGTTTCACAACTGATACAGCCTGGAACACCATAGTGTGATGGTGTGTCCAAACGTCATAGTTGCACCCTATTGGATATGGTGCATACCATGATGTCTCTTATCGAGTTACCACTATCGTTCATGGGTTAGGCATTAGAGACAACCACATTCACTTTAAATAGGGCACCACGTAATTCGTTGAGACGACACCGTATGAACTATGGTTTGGAGAAACCTAAGTTGTCGTTTCTTAAAGTTTGGGGCTGCGACGCTTATGTGAAAAAGTTTCAGGATTGATAAGCTCGAACCCAAAGCGGATAAATGCATCTTCATAGGACACCCAAAACAGTTGGGTATACCTCCTATTCAGATCCGAAAGCAATAAGGGATTGTTTCTAGAATCGGGTCCTTTCTCGAGGAAAAGTTTCTCTCGAAAGAATTGAGTGGGAGGATGGTGGAGACTTGATGAGGTTATTGAACCGTCACTTCAACTAGTGTGTAGCAGGGCACAGGAAGTTGTTCCTGTGGCACGTACACCAACTGAAGTGGAAGCTTATGATAGTGATCATGAAACTTCGGATCGAGTCACTACCAAACCTCGTAGGGATGACAAGGATGCGTACTACTTCAGAGTGGTACGTAATCCTGTCTTGGAAGTCATGTTGCTAGACAACAATGAACCTACGAGCTATGGAGAAGCGATGGTGGGCCCGGATTCCGATAAATGGCTCAAGGCCATAAAACCCGAGAGAGGATCCATGTATGAAAACAAAGTGTAGACTTTGGAAGAACTACTTGATGGTCGTAAGGCTGTTAGGTACATATGGATTTTGAAAGGAAGACAGACAATGATGGTAAGTGTCACCATTGAGAAAGCTCGACTTGTCGTTAAGATGTTTTTCGACAAGTTCAAGGAGTTGACTACGATGAGACTTTCTCACTCGTAGCGATGCTAAGAGTCTGTTGGAATTATATTAGCAATTACTGCATTATTTATGAAATCTTGCAGATAGGATGTCAAAACATTGTTTCCTCGACGATTCTTGAGGAAAGGTTGTATGTGATACAACCGGAAGGTTTTGTCTATCCTGAAATATGCTAATAAGTATGCAAAGCTCCAGCAATCCTTCTGAGGACTGGAGTGAGCATCTCGGAGTTGGAATGTATGCTTTGATGATGATCAAAGATTTTGGGTGTATACAAAGTTTATGAGAAACTTGTATTTCCAAAGAAGTGAGTGGGAGCACTATAGAATTTCTGATGAGTATATGTTGTTGACATATTAATGATCAGAAATGACGTAGAATTTCTGGAAAGCATATAGGGTTATTTGGAAAGTGTTTTCAATGGAAAACCTGGATTAAGCTACTTGAACATTGAGCATCAAGATCTATAAGGATAGATCAAAACGCTTAATAGTACTTTCAAATGAGCACATGCCTTGACGTGATCTTGAAGGTGTTCAAGATGGATCAGTCAAAGAAGGAGTTCTTGCCTGAGTTGTAAGGTATGAAGTTAAGACTTAAAGCTCGACCATGGCAGAATAGAGAGAAAGGAACGAAGGTCGTCCCCTATGCTTAAGACATAGGCTCTACAGTATGCTATGCTGTGTACCGCACCTGAAGTGTGCTTTACCATGAGTCAGTCAAGGGGTACAAGAGTGATCCAAGAATGGATCACAGGACAGCGGTCAAAGTTATCCTTAGTAACTAGTGGACTAAGGAATTTTCTCAATTATGGAGGTGGTAAAAGAGTTCGTCGTAAAGGGTTACGTCGATGCAAGCTTAACACCTATCCGGATAGCTCTGAGTAGAGATACCGGATACGTATAATGGAGCAACAATTTAGAATAGCTCCAAGTAGAACAGTTATTTGGAATAGCTCCAAATAGAACGTGGTAGCTGCATCTAGGAGATGACATAGAGATTTGTAAAGCACACACGGATCTGAAAGGTTCAGACCCGTTGACTATAACCTCTCTCACAAGCATAACATGATCAAACCCAGAACTCATCGAGTGTTAATCACATGGTAAATGTGAACTAGATTATTGACTCTAGTAAACTCTTTGGGTGTTAGTCACATGGGGATGTGACCTTGAGTGTTAATCACATATCGATGTGAACTAGATTATTGACTCTAGTGCAAGTGGGAGACTGTTGGAAATATGCCCTAGAGGCAATAATAAATTGATTATTATTATATTTCCTTGTTCATGATAATCGTTTATTATCCATGCTAGAATTGTATTGATAGGAAACTCAGATACATGTGTGGATACATAGACAACACCATGTCCCTAGTAAGCCTCTAGTTGACTAGCTCGTTAATCAATAGATGGTTACGGTTTCCTGACCATGGACATTGGATGTCGTTGATAACGGGATCACATCATTAGGAGAATGATGTGATGGACAAGACCCAATCCTAAGCCTAGCACAAGATCATGTAGTTCGTATGCTAAAGCTTTTCTAATGTCAAGTATCATTTCCTTAGACCATGAGATTGTGCAACTCCCGGATACCGTAGGAGTGCTTTGGGTGTGCCAAACGTCACAACGTAACTGGGTGGCTATAAAGGTACACTACGGGTATCTCTGAAAGTGTCTGTTGGGTTGGCACGAATCGAGATTGGGATTTTGTCACTCCGTGTAAACGGAGAGGTATCTCTGGGCCCACTCGGTAGGACATCATCATAATGTGCACAATGTGACCAAGGGGTTGATCACGGGATGATGTGTTACGGAACGAGTAAAGAGACTTGCCGGTAACGAGATTGAACAAGGTATCGGTATACCGACGATCGAATCTCGGGCAAGTACCATACCGCTAGACAAAGGGAATTGTATACGGGATTGATTGAGTCCTTGACATCGTGGTTCATCCGATGAGATCATCGTGGAACATGTGGGAGCCAACATGGGTATCCAGATCCCGCTGTTGGTTATTGACCGGAGAACATCTCGGTCATGACTACATGTCTCCCGAACCCGTAGGGTCTACACACTTAAGGTTCGATGACGCTAGGGTTATAAAGGAAGTTTGTATGTGGTTACCGAATGTTGTTCGGAGTCCCGGATGAGATCCCGGACGTCACGAGGAGTTCCGGAATGGTCCGGAGGTAAAGATTTATATATAGGAAGTCCTGTTTCGGCCATCGGGACAAGTTTCGGGGTCATCGGTATTGTACCGGGACCACCGGAAGGGTCCCGGGGGCCCACCGGGTGGGACCACCTGCCCCGGGGGGCCACATGGGCTGTAGGGGGTGCGCCTTGGCCTACATGGGCCAAGGGCACCAGCCCCTAGAGGCCCATGCGCCAAGATATAGGAAAAGGGGAGAGTCCTAAAGGGGAAGGCACCTCCGAGGTGCCTTGGGGAGGATGGACTCCTCCCCCCCTCTTAGCCGCACCCCTTCCTTGGAGGAAGGGGCAAGGCTGCGCCTCCCCCCTCTCCCCTGCCCCTATATATAGTAGAGGGGAGGGAGGGCATCCATACCTGAGCCTTTGGTGCCTCCCTCCCTCCCGTGACACCTCCTCCTCTCCCGTAGGTGCTTGGCGAAGCCCTGCAGGATTGCCACGCTCCTCCATCACCACCACGCCGTTGTGCTGCTGCTGGATGGAGTCTTCCTCAACCTCTCCCTCTCTCCTTGCTGGATCAAGGCGTGGGAGACATCGTCGAGCTGTACGTGTGTTGAACGCGGAGGTGCCGTCCGTTCGGCACTAGGATCATCGGTGATCTGAATCACGACGAGTACGACTCCATCAACCCCGTTCACTTGAACGCTTCCGCTTAGCGATCTACAAGGGTATGTAGATGCACTCTCCTTCCCCTTGTTGCTAGTCTCTCCATAGATAGATCTTGGTGACACGTAGGAAATTTTTTGAATTTCTGCTACGTTCCCCAACATGGAATTTGGTAAGGAAAAATTTATATAGTGTGCTGAAATTTACTGTCACTTGTTACTATGGAAAGTAATCCTCTGAGGGGCTTGTTCGGGGTATCTTCACCCCGACCAGTAGAGAAAAGAGTTGCTCCTCAACCTACTGAACCTACTGAAAATGAAAATGGAAATGAAAATATTCACTTTGAGATTTCTTCGGGTATGTTAGAAAAACTGCTAGCTAATCCTTTTGCAGGAGATGGAACAAAGCATCCTGATGAGCACCTAATATATGTGGATGAAGTTTGTGGATTATTTAAGCTTGCAGGTATACCCGGTGATGTTATTAAGAGGAAGGTCTTCCCTTTATCTTTGAAGGGAGATGCATCGACATGGTATAGGTTATGTGATGATACGGGGTCATGGAACTACAAATGATTGAAATTGGAATTTCATCAGAAATTTTATCCTATGCATCTTGTTCATCGTGATCGCAATTATATATATAATTTTTCGCCTCGCAAAGGAGAAAGAATCTCTCAAGCTTGGGGGAGGCTTAAATCAATGTTATATTCATGCCCCAATCATGAGCTCCCAAGAGAAATAATTATTCCAAGTTTTTATGCTCGGCTTTCTGATAACATCGCACCATGCTCGATACTTCTTGTGCTGGCTCTTTTATGATGAAGACTATTGAGTTCAAATGGGATTTATTGGATAGAATTAAATGCAACTCTGAAGATTGGGATCTCGACGAAGGTAAGGAGTCAGGTATGACACCTAAATTTGATTGTGTTAAATCTTTTATGGATACCGATGTTTTCCGTAAATTTGGCACTAAATATGGACTTGACTCTGAGATAGTAGCTTCTTTCTGTGAATCTTTTTCTACTTATGTTGATCTCCCCAAGGAGAAGTGGTTTAAATAGCATCCTCCCAAAGAACTAAAAGTAGCTGCACCTATTAAAGTGGAAGAAAAGACTATCACTTATAATGATCCTGTTGTTCCTACTTCTTATGTTGAGAAACCACCTTTCCCTGTTAGAATAAAGGATCATGCTAAAGCTTCAACTGTGGTTCGTAAAAGCAATATTAGAACTTATACACCTCCTGAGAAAATTAAAGTTTAACCTAATATTGCTATTGTTAAAGATCTCTTGTCTGATAATATCGATGGGCATGTTATTTATTTCTGTGAGGAAACTGCTAGAATTGCCAAACCTTGTGCTAAAGATAAACATAGACCTGTGGTAGGCATGCCTGTTATTTCTGTTAAAATAGGAGATCATTGTTATCATGGCTTATGTGATATGGGTTCTAGTGCTAGTGCCATACCTTTTGATTTATACAAAGAAATTATGCATGTATTGCACCTGCTGAGCTAGAAGATATTGATGTTATAATTAAACTTGCCAATAGAGATACTATTTCACCAATGGGAATTGTTAGAGATGTTGAAGTCTTGTGTGGGAAAACTAAATATCCTGCTGATTTTCTTGTTCTTGGTTCCCCACAAGATAGCTTTTGTCCCATTATATTTGGTAGACCCTTCTTGAACACTGTGAATGCTAAGATAGACTACAAAAAGGATGTTGTTACTATTGGTCTAGGTGATATGTCTCATGAGTTTAACTTCTCTAAATTTCATAGACAACACCGTGAAGAGGAATTACCTAGTAAGGATGAAATTATTGGTCTTGCTTCTATTGTCGTGCCTTCTAGTGATCCTTTAGAGCAATATTTGCTAGACCATGAGAATGATATGTTTATGAATGAAAGAAGGGAAATAGATGAAGTGTTCTTTTAACAGGAACCTATCTTGAAACACAATTTGCCTGTTGAAATCCTAGGGGATCCTCCTCCACCCAAGGGTGATCCCGTGTTTGAGCTTAAACCATTTCCCGATACTCTTAAATATGCTTATCTTGATGAGAAAAAGATATATCCTGTTATTATTAGCGCTAACCTTTCAGAGCATGAAGAAGAGAGATTATTGAAAACTCTGAAGAAGCATCATGCTGCTATTGGATATACTCTTGATAATATTAAGGGCATTGGTCCCACTCTATGTCAACATAAAATAAATTTGGAAAAAGATGCCAAACCAGTTCGTGATCATCAACGACGGCTGAATCCTAAGATGAAAGAAGTGAGATGTGAAGAAACTAATCTTGTCTTGAATTGGGAAAAGTGCCACTTTATGGTTAATGAAGGTATTGTCTTGGGGCATAAAGTTTCTGAAAGAGGTATTGAGGTTGATAAAGCCAAGGCTGATGCTATTGAAAAGATGCCATGTCCCAAGGACATCAAAGGTATAAGAAGTTTCCTTGGTCACGCCGAATTTTATAGGAGGTTCATTAAGGACTTCTCAAAAATCTCTCGGCCTCTGACTAATTTATTACAAAAAGATATACCATTTGTTTTTGATGATGATTGTGTAGAAGCATTTGAAATACTTAAGAAAGCATTGATCTCTGCACCTATTGTTCAACCACCTGATTGGAATTTACCTTTTGAAATTATGTGTGATGCTAGTGATTATGCTGTAGGTGTTGTTCTAGGGCAAAGAGTTGATAAGAAATTAAATGTTATTCAATATGCTAGCAAGACTCTAGATAATGCTCAGAGAAATTATGCTACTACTGAAAAGGAATTCTTAGCAGTTGTATTTGCTTGTGATAAGTTTAGACCATATATTGTTTATTCTAAAGTAACTATTCACACGGATCATGCTGCTATTAAATATCTTATGGAAAAGAAAGATGCTAAACCTAGACTTATTAGATGGGTTCTCCTGCTACAAGAATTTGATTTGCATATTGTTGATAGAAAGGGAGCTAAGAACCCCGTTGCAGACAACTTGTCTAGGCTAGAAAATGTTCTTGATGACCCACTACCTATTGATGACAGCTTTCCTGATGAGCAATTAAATGTCATAAATTCTTCTCGTACTACTCCATGGTATGCTGATTATGCTAATTATATTGTGGCTAAATTTATACCACCTAGTTTCACATACCAGCAAAAGAAAAAGTTTTTCTATGATTTGAGACGTTACTTTTGGGATGACCCATATCTTTATAAAGAAGGAGTAGATGGTGTTATTAGACGTTGTGTACCTGAGCATGAACATGAACAGATCCTACGCAAGTGTCACTCCGAAGCTTATGGAGGACACCACGCTGGAGATAGAACTGCACATAAGGTATTGCAATCCGGTTTTTATTGGCCTACTCTCTTCAAGGATGCCCGTAAGTTTGTCCTATCTTGTGATGAATGTCAAAGAATTGGTAATATTAATAGACGTCAAGAAATGCCTATGCATTATTCACTTGTTATTGAACCATTTGATGTTTGGGGCTTTGATTATATGGGACCTTTTCCTGCCTCTAATGGATACACACATATTTTAGTTGCTGTTGATTATGTTACTAAGTGGGTAGAAGCTATTCCAACTAGTAGTGTTGATCATAACACCTCTATTAAGATGCTTAAAGAAGTCATTTTTTCGAGGCTTGGAGTCCCTAGATATTTAATGACTGATGGCGGTTCACATTTTATTCATGGTTCTTTCGAAAAATGCTTGCTAAGTATGATGTTAATCATAGAATTGCATCTCCTTCTCACCCATAGTCTAGTGGTCAAGTAGAATTGAGTAATAGAGAACTCAAATTAATTTTGCAAAAGACTGTTAATAGATCTAAAAAGAATTGGTCCAAGAAACTTGATGATGCATTATGGTGTTGGGGAACGTAGCAGAAATTCAAAATTTTTCCTACGTAACACCAAGATCTATCTATGGAGAGACCAGCAACGAGTAGAAAGGGGAGTGCATCTACATACCCTTGTAGATCGCTAAGCGGAAGCGTTCAAGTGAACCGGGTTGATGGAGTCGTACTTGTCGTGATTCAGATCACCGATGATCCTAGTGCCGAACGGACGGCACCTCCGCGTTCAACACACGTACAGCTCGACGATGTCTCCCACGCCTTGATCCAGCAAGGAGAGAGGGAGAGGTTGAGGAAGACTCCATCCAGCAGCAGCACAACGGCGTGGTGGTGATGGAGGAGCGTGGCAATCCTGTAGGGCTTCGCCAAGCACCTACGTGAGAGGAGGAGGTGTCACGGGAGGGAGGGAGGCGCCAAGGGCTCAGGTATGGATGCCCTCCCTCCCCTCCACTATATATAGGGGCAGGGGAGAGGGGGGAGGCGCAGCCTTGCCCCTTCCTCCAAGGAAGGGGTGCGGCTAAGAGGGGGGGAGGAGTCCATCCTCCCCAAGGCACCTCGGAGGTGCCTTCCCCCTTTAGGACTCTCCCCTTTTTCCTATATCTTGGCGCATGGGCCTCTAGGGGCTGGTGCCCTTGGCCCATGTAGGCCAAGGCGCACCCCCTACAGCCCATGTGGCCCCCCGGGGCAGGTGGCCCCACCCGGTGGGCCCCCGGGACCCTTCCGGTGGTCCCGGTACAATACCGATGACCCCGAAACTTGTCCCGATGGCCGAAACAGGACTTCCTATATATAAATCTTTACCTCCGGACCATTCCGGAACTCCTCGTGACGTCCGGGATCTCATCCGGGACTCCGAACAACATTCGGTAACCACATACAAACTTCCTTTATAACCCTAGCGTCATCGAACCTTAAGTGTGTAGACCCTACGGGTTCGGGAGACATGTAGTCATGACCGAGATGTTCTCCGGTCAATAACCAACAGCGGGATCTGGATACCCATGTTGGCTCCCACATGTTCCACGATGATCTCATCGGATGAACCACGATGTCAAGGACTCAATCAATCCCGTATACAATTCCCTTTGTCTAGCGGTATGGTACTTGCCCGAGATTCGATCGTCGGTATACCGATACCTTGTTCAATCTCGTTACCGGCAAGTCTCTTTACTCGTTCCGTAACACATCATCCCGTGATCAACCCCTTGGTCACATTGTGCACATTATGATGATGTCCTACCGAGTGGGCCCAGAGATACCTCTCCGTTTACACGGAGTGACAAAATCCCAATCTCGATTCGTGCCAACCCAACAGACACTTTCAGAGATACCCGTAGTGTACCTTTATAGCCACCCAGTTACGTTGTGACGTTTGGCACACCCAAAGCACTCCTACGGTATCCGGGAGTTGCACAATCTCATGGTCTAAGGAAATGATACTTGACATTAGAAAAGCTTTAGCATACGAACTACATGATCTTGTGCTAGGCTTAGGATTGGGTCTTGTCCATCACATCATTCTCCTAATGATGTGATCCCGTTATCAACGACATCCAATGTCCATGGTCAGGAAACCGTAACCATCTATTGATTAACGAGCTAGTCAACTAGAGGCTTACTAGGGACATGGTGTTGTCTATGTATCCACACATGTATCTGAGTTTCCTATCAATACAATTCTAGCATGGATAATAAACGATTATCATGAACAAGGAAATATAATAATAATCAATTTATTATTGCCTCTAGGGCATATTTCCAACAGTCTCCCACTTGCACTAGAGTCAATAATCTAGTTCACATCGATATGTGATTAACACTCAAGGTCACATCCCCATGTGACTAACACCCAAAGAGTTTACTAGAGTCAATAATCTAGTTCACATTTACCATGTGATTAACACTCGATGAGTTCTGGGTTTGATCATGTTATGCTTGTGAGAGAGGTTATAGTCAACGGGTCTGAACCTTTCAGATCCGTGTGTGCTTTACAAATCTCTATGTCATCTCCTAGATGCAGCTACCACGTTCTATTTGGAGCTATTCCAAATAACTGTTCTACTTGGAGCTATTCTAAATTGTTGCTCCATTATACGTATCCGGTATCTCTACTCAGAGCTATCCGGATAGGTGTTAAGCTTGCATCGACGTAACCCTTTACGACGAACTCTTTTACCACCTCCATAATTGAGAAAATTCCTTAGTCCACTAGTTACTAAGGATAACTTTGACCGCTGTCCTGTGATCCATTCTTGGATCACTCTTGTACCCCTTGACTGACTCATGGTAAAGCACACTTCAGGTGCGGTACACAGCATAGCATACTGTAGAGCCTATGTCTTAAGCATAGGGGACGACCTTCGTTCCTTTCTCTCTATTCTGCCATGGTCGAGCTTTAAGTCTTAACTTCATACCTTACAACTCAGGCAAGAACTCCTTCTTTGACTGATCCATCTTGAACACCTTCAAGATCACGTCAAGGCATGTGCTCATTTGAAAGTACTATTAAGCGTTTTGATCTATCCTTATAGATCTTGATGCTCAATGTTCAAGTAGCTTAATCCAGGTTTTCCATTGAAAACACTTTCCAAATAACCCTATATGCTTTCCAGAAATTCTACGTCATTTCTGATCATTAATATGTCAACAACATATACTCATCAGAAATTCTATAGTGCTCCCACTCACTTCTTTGGAAATACAAGTTTCTCATAAACTTTGTATACACCCAAAATCTTTGATCATCATCAAAGCATACATTCCAACTCCGAGATGCTCACTCCAGTCCTCAGAAGGATTGCTGGAGCTTTGCATACTTATTAGCATATTTCAGGATAGACAAAACCTTCCGGTTGTATCACATACAACCTTTCCTCAAGAATCGTCGAGGAAACAATGTTTTGACATCCTATCTGCAAGATTTCATAAATAATGCAGTAATTGCTAATATAATTCCAACAGACTCTTAGCATCGCTACGAGTGAGAAAGTCTCATCGTAGTCAACTCCTTGAACTTGTCGAAAAACATCTTAACGACAAGTCGAGCTTTCTCAATGGTGACACTTACCATCATTGTCTGTCTTCCTTTCAAAATCCATATGTACCTAACAGCCTTACGACCATCAAGTAGTTCTTCCAAAGTCTACACTTTGTTTTCATACATGGATCCTCTCTCGGGTTTTATGGCCTTGAGCCATTTATCGGAATCCGGGCCCACCATCGCTTCTCCATAGCTCGTAGGTTCATTGTTGTCTAGCAACATGACTTCCAAGACAGGATTACGTACCACTCTGAAGTAGTACGCATCCTTGTCATCCCACGAGGTTTGGTAGTGACTTGATCCGAAGTTTCATGATCACTATCATAAGCTTCCACTTCAATTGGTGTAGGTGCCACAGGAACAACTTCCTGTGCCCTGCTACACACTTGTTGAAGTGACGGTTCAATAACCTCATCAAGTCTCCACCATCCTCCCACTCAACTTTTCGAGAGAAACCTTTCCTCGAAAAGGACCCGATTCAAGAAACAATCCCTATTGCTTTCGGATCTGAATTAGGAGGTATACCCAACTGTTTTGGGTGTCCTATGAAGATGCATTTTATCTGCTTTGGGTTCGAGCTTATCAACCTGAAACCTTTTCACATAAGCGTCGCAGCCCCAAACTTTCAAGAAACGGCAACTTAGGTTTCTCCAAACCATAGTTCATACGGTGTCGTCTCAACGAAATTATGTGGTGCCCTATTTAAAGTGAATGTGGTTGTCTCTAATGCCTAACCCATGAACGATAGTGGTAACTCGATAAGAGACATCATGGTATGCACCATATCCAATAGGGTGCAACTATGACGTTTGGACACACCATCACACTATGGTGTTCCAGGCTGTATCAGTTGTGAAACAATTTCCACAATGTCTTAATTCTGTGCCAAACTCGTGATTCAGATATTCATCTCTATGATCATATCATAGATCTTTTATCCTCTTGTCACGACGATCTTTCAACTTCACACTGAAATTACTTGAACCTTTCAATAATTCAGACTCGTGATTCATCAAGTAAATATACTCAACATCTACTCGAATCATCTGTGAAGTAAGAACATAACGATATTCACTGCATGCCTCAGCACTCATTGGACTGCACACATCAAAATGTGTTACTTCCAACAAGTTGCTATCTTGTTCCATCTTACTGAAAACGAGGCTTTTCAGTCATCTTGCCCATGTGGTATGATTTGCATGTCCCAAGTGATTCAAAATCAAGTGAGTCAAAACGGTCCATTTGCATGGAGTTTCTTCATGCATATACACCAATAGACATGGTTCGCATGTCTCAAACTTTTCAAAAACGAGTGAGCCCAAAGATCCATCAATATGGAGCTTCTTCATGCGTTTTATACCGATATGACTTACGTGGCAGTGCCACAAGTAGGTGGTACTATCATTACTATCTTTTGGCATGAACATGTGTATCACTACGATCGAGATTTAATAAACCATTCATTTTAGGTGTAAGACCATTGAAGGTATTATTCAAATAAACAGAGTAACCATTATTCTCCTTAAATGAATAACCGTATTGCGATAGACGTAATCCAATCATGTCTATGCTCAACGCAAACACCAAATAACAATTATTTAGGTTTAACACCAATCTCTTTGGTAGAGGGAGCGTGCGATGCTTGATCATATCAAGCTTGGAAAAACTTCCAACACATATCGTCAGCTCACCTTTAGCTAGTCTCCGTTTATTCCGTAGCCTTTTGTTTCGAGTTACTAACACTTAGCAACCGAACCGGTATCTAATACCCTGGTGCTACTAGGAGTACTAGCAAAGTACACATTAACACAATGTATATCCAATATACTTCTATCGACCTTGCCAGCCTTCTTATCTACCAAGTATCTAGGGTAATTCTGCTCTAGTGGTTGTTCCCCTTATTACAGAAGCACTTAGTCTCGGGTTTGGGTTTTACCTTGGGTTTCTTCACTAGAGCAGCAGCTGATTTGCCGTTTCATGAAGTATCCCTTCTTGCCCTTGCCCTTCTTGAAACTAGTGGTTTCACCAACCATCAACAATTGATGCTCCTTCTTGATTTCTACTTTCGCGGTGTCAAACATCGCGAATACCTCAAGGATCATCATATCTATCCCTGATATGTTATAGTTCATCACGAAGCTCTAACAGCTTGGTGGCAATGACTTTGGAGAACCATCACTGTCTTATCTGGAAGATCAACTCCCACTCGATTCAAATGATTGTTGTACTCAGACAATCTGAGCACAAGCTCAACAATTGAGCTTTTCTCCTTAGTTTGCAGGTTAAGAAAGTCATCGGAGGTCTTATACCTCTTGACATGGGCACGAGCCTGAAATCCCAATTTCAGCCCTCAAAACATCTCATATGTTTCGCGATGTTTCAAAAACGTCTTTGGTGCCTCAACTCTAAACCGTTTAACTGAACTATCACGTAGTTATCAAAACGTGTATGTCAGATGTTCGCAACAACCACAGACAACGTTCGAGGTTCAGCACACTGAGCGGTGCATTAAGGACATAAGCCTTCTATGAAGCAATGAGGACAATCCTCAGTTTACGGACCTAGTCCGCATAATTGCTACTATCAACTTTCAACTAATTTTTCTCTAGGAACATATCTAAACAGTAGAACTATAGCGTGAGCTACGACATAATTTGCAAAAACCTTTTGACTATGTTCAGGATAATTAAGTTCATCTTATGAACTCCCACTCAGATAGACATCCCTCTAGTCATCTAAGTGATTACATGATCCGAGTCAAACTAGGCCGTGTCCGATCATCACGTGAGACGGACTAGTCATCATCGGTGAACATCTTCATGTTGATCGTATCTTCTATACGACTCATGTTCGACCTTTCGGTCTCCGTGTTCCGAGGCCATGTCTGTACATGCTAGGCTCGTCAAGTTAACCCTAAGTGTTTCGCGTGTGTTCGAGCCATGTCTGTACATGCTAGCTCGTCACACCCGTTGTATGTGAACGTCTGAATAAACACCCGATCATCACGTGGTGTTTTGAAACAGCGAACTGTCGCAACGGTGCACAGTTAGGGGAGAACACTTCTTGAAATTGTTGTAAGGGATCATCTTATTTACTACCGTCGTTCTAAGCAAATAAGATGTATAAACATGATAAACATCACATGCAATCAAATAGTGACATGATATGGCCATCATCACTTTGCTCCTTTTGATCTCCATCTTCGGGGCTCCATGATCATCATCGTCACCGGCATGACACCATGATCTCCATCATCATGATCTCCATCATCGTGTCTTCATGAAGTTGCCTCGCCAACTATTACTTCTACTACTATGGCTAACGGTTAGCAATAAAGTAAAGTAATTACATGACGTTTAAGTTGACACGCAGGTCACAAATAAATAAAGACAACTCCTATGGCTCCTGCCGGTTGTCATACTCATCGACATGCAAGTCGTGATTCCTATTACAAGAACATGATCAATCTCATACATCACATATATCATTCATCACATCCTTTTGGCCATATCACATCACATAGCATACCCTGCAAAAACAAGTTAGACGTCCTCTAATTGTTGTTTGCATGTTTTACGTGGCTGCTATGGGTTTCTAGCAAGAACGTTTCTTACCTACGCATGAACCACAACGTGATATGCCAATTGCTATTTACCCTTCATAAGGACCCTTTTCATCGAATCCGATCCGACTAAAGTGGGAGAGACAGACACCCGCCAGCCACCTTATGCAACTAGTGCATGTTTGTCGGTGGAACCGGTCTCACGTAAGCGTACGTGTAAGGTTGGTCCGGGCCGCTTCATCCCACGATGCCGCCGAATCAAGATAAGACTAGTAACGGCAAGCATATTGAACAATATCGACGCCCACAACTACTTTGTGTTCTACTCGTGCAAAGAATCTACGCAATAGACCTAGCTCATGATGCCACTGTTGGGGAACGTAGCAGAAATTCAAAATTTTCCTACGTAACACCAAGATCTATCTATGGAGAGACCAGCAACGAGTAGAAAGGAGAGTGCATCTACATACCCTTGTAGATCGCTAAGCGGAAGCGTTCAAGTGAACGGGGTTGATGGAGTCGTACTCGTCGTGATTCAGATCACCGATGATCCTAGTGCCGAACGGACGGCACCTCCGCGTTCAACACACGTACAGCTCGACGATGTCTCCCACGCCTTGATCCAGCAAGGAGAGAGGGAGAGGTTGAGGAAGACTCCATCCAGCAGCAGCACAACGGCGTGGTGGTGATGGAGGAGCGTGGCAATCCTGCAGGGCTTCGCCAAGCACCTACGGGAGAGGAGGAGGTGTCACGGGAGGGAGGGAGGCGCCAAGGGCTCAGGTATGGATGCCCTCCCTCCCCTCCACTATATATAGGGGCAGGGGAGAGGGGGGAGGCGCAGCCTTGCCCCTTCCTCCAAGGAAGGGGTGCGGCTAAGAGGGGGGGAGGAGTCCATCCTCCCCAAGGCACCTCGGAGGTGCCTTCCCCCTTTAGGACTCTCCCCTTTTTCCTATATCTTGGCGCATGGGCCTCTAGGGGCTGGTGCCCTTGGCCCATGTAGGCCAAGGCGCACCCCCTACAGCCCATGTGGCCCCCCGGGGCAGGTGGCCCCACCCGGTGGGCCCCCGGGACCCTTCCGGTGGTCCCGGTACAATACCGATGACCCCGAAACTTGTCCCGATGGCCGAAACAGGACTTCCTATATATAAATCTTTACCTCCGGACCATTCCGGAACTCCTCGTGACGTCCGGGATCTCATCCGGGACTCCGAACAACATTCGGTAACCACATACAAACTTCCTTTATAACCCTAGCGTCATCGAACCTTAAGTGTGTAGACCCTACGGGTTCGGGAGACATGTAGTCATGACCGAGATGTTCTCCGGTCAATAACCAACAGCGGGATCTGGATACCCATGTTGGCTCCCACATGTTCCACGATGATCTCATCGGATGAACCACGATGTCAAGGACTCAATCAATCCCGTATACAATTCCCTTTGTCTAGCGGTATGGTACTTGCCCGAGATTCGATCGTCGGTATACCGATACCTTGTTCAATCTCGTTACCGGCAAGTCTCTTTACTCGTTCCGTAACACATCATCCCGTGATCAACCCCTTGGTCACATTGTGCACATTATGATGATGTCCTACCGAGTGGGCCCAGAGATACCTCTCCGTTTACACGGAGTGACAAAATCCCAATCTCGATTCGTGCCAACCCAACAGACACTTTCAGAGATACCCGTAGTGTACCTTTATAGCCACCCAGTTACGTTGTGACGTTTGGCACACCCAAAGCACTCCTACGGTATCCGGGAGTTGCACAATCTCATGGTCTAAGGAAATGATACTTGACATTAGAAAAGCTTTAGCATACGAACTACATGATCTTGTGCTAGGCTTAGGATTGGGTCTTGTCCATCACATCATTCTCCTAATGATGTGATCCCGTTATCAACGACATCCAATGTCCATGGTCAGGAAACCGTAACCATCTATTGATTAACGAGCTAGTCAACTAGAGGCTTACTAGGGACATGGTGTTGTCTATGTATCCACACATGTATCTGAGTTTCCTATCAATACAATTCTAGCATGGATAATAAACGATTATCATGAACAAGGAAATATAATAATAATCAATTTATTATTGCCTCTAGGGCATATTTCCAACTTATGGGCCTATAGAACTGCATATAAAAATCCTATGGGTATGTCTCCGTATAAAATGGTTTATGGAAAAGCATGTCACTTACCTCTCGAACTGGAACATAAGGCTTATTGGGCTATTAAAGAGCTCAATTATGATTTCAAACTTGCCGGTGAGAAGAGGTTATTTGATATTAGCTCACTTGATGAATGGAGGACCCAAGCTTATGAGAATGTCAAATTGTTTAAAGAAAAGTTAAAAGATGGCATGACAAAAGGATACAAAAAGCGTGAGTTTAATGTAGGTGATTATGTATTGCTATACAACTCTCGTTTAAGATTTTTTGTAGGAAAACTTCTCTCTAAATGGGAAGGCCCTTACGTTATCGAGGAGGTCTATCGTTCCGGTGCCATAAAAATCAACAACTTCGAAGGCACAAATCCGAAGGTGGTGAATGGTCAAAGAATCAAACATTATATCTCAGGTAATTCCATAAATGTTGAAACCAATGTTATTGAAACCGTAACCCCGGAGGAATACATAAGGGACACTTTCCAGAACGTTTCAGACTCCGAAAAGGAATAGGTATGTGGTGCGGTAAGTAAACCAACTCCAAAACAGCTCTAAAGGGAATAATTCTCTGTTTTGGAATATTTAGAAAAATAGAAAAATAAGAAGCAGTCCGGGAAGGACACGAGGCCTCCACAAGGGTGGAGGGCGCGCCCTACCCCCCTGGGCGCGCCCCCCTACCTTGTGGGCACCTCGTGTGCTCTCCGGACTCTGTTTTCTTGCACGATACGTATTTTGGTCGGTAAAAATTCATTATATAATCTCCCGAAGGTTTTGACTCCTGTATCACGCAAATATCCTCGGTTCTTGTTTCGAGCTGTTCTCTGTCAGGGTTGTCAGGGCCCAGGCATCATGTCGTTCCCCTCCTCCAAAAATGGTGACAACGATGCTTGGCTAATGAAGATAGAGCTAAAGAGGGAGGAACCCGTGGAGATCAACAAGGATGAAGGGATCAAGAAGGCCACGAAGGACCAAGTTCCGGCTGCAGAATGAGCATATCGGTGCACTCAAGGGCATTATCCGCAAGCTGGAGGATCTTTTACGCTCGATGTGCGACTACCCATCATCACCACCATTTTCTTCACCAACAAAGGAGATATAATCACATGGGTATGGGCACTCCCCTTGGCAACTACCAAGCTTGGGGGAGGTGCCCCGGTATTGTATCACCATCACAACTCCTATCTTCACCGTTTTTCTTAGTTCGATCCTTTTAGTAGTATCTTGATCTAGTAGAATAAAGTTTATGGCATGATCTAGTTTCGAGTTTTGCTTTATGATCCCTCTATGTAATCGAGTCCGTGAGCTATATAATAAAGATTAGTGTTGAGTCAAGGGCTTGATTATTTTGCCATGATCTTGAGTGAATAAAAGAAAAGAGAAAAGAATAAATAAAGAAATAAAGAGATCATATTGATCTTATTGAGAGTAATGACTTCACATAGAAAGAGTATGATGATTAAAAATTGTTGAGAGTTGGAAAACATAGCTTTGGTCATCGTTGCGATTAATAGGAAGTAATAAAGAAAGAGAGGTTTCACATATAAATATACTATCTTGGACATCTTTTATGATTGGAAGCACTCATTAAAATATGACATGCTAAAGAGTTGATGTTGGACAAGGAAGACAACGTAATGGGTTATGTTTTCTTATATCTGAGATAAAGTATATTGTCATGGATCATCTAACATGTTGAGCTTGACTTTCCCCCTCATGCTAGCCAAATTCTTTGCACCAAGTAGAGATACTACTTGTGCTTCCAAAAACCCTTAAACTAGTTTTGCCATGAGAGTCCACCATACCTACCTATGGATTGAGTAAGATCCTTCAAGTAAGTTGTCATCGGTGCAAGAAATAAAAATTGCTCTCTAAATATGTATGATTGATTGGTGTGGAGGAAATAAGCTTTATGCGATCTTGTGATGTGGAAGAAATAAAAGCGACGGACTGCATACATATCACAAGTGGCAATATAAAGTGACGTTCTTTCGCATTAAGATTTTGTGCATCCAACCCTGAAAGCGCATGGCAACCTCTGCTTCCCTCTACAAAGGGCCTATCTTTTACTATTATCTTCTACCTTATGCAAGAGTCATGGTGATCTTTACCTTTCCTTTTTACATTTTACCTTTTGGCAAGCACAGGGTGTTGGAAAGATCCTGATAGATATATCTAATTGGATGTAAGTTAGCATGAATTATTATTTTTGACATTACCCTTGAGGTAAAAGGTTGGGAGGCGGAACTATAAGCCCCTATCTTTCTCTGTGTCCGATTAAAACTCCGTAACCACAAGTATTGCGTGAGTGTTAGCAATTATGAAAGACTAAATGATAGTTGAGTATGTGGACTTGCTAGAAAGCTCTGACATAGACTCTTTCTGATGTTATGATAAATTGCAATTGCCTCAATGACTGAGATTATAGTTTGTTAGTTCTCAATAAAGTTTCTGATTCATACTTTGCATTGTGAATATATTATTACTTGAGCATAAGAAATCATATGTCAATATCCATTTATGTTGCTGTTATGAGAATAATCATGACGCCCTCATGTCCGTATTTTGTTTTATCAACACCTCTACATCTAAACATGTGGACATATTTATCGTCATCGGCTTCCGCTTGAGAAGAAGCGAGGTCTAAGCTTGGAGGAGTTGATACGTCCATTTTGCATCATGCTTTTATATTGATATTTATTGCATTATGGGTTGTTATTACACGTTATGTCACAATACTTATGCCTATTCTCTCTTATTTTACAAGGTTTACATAAGGAGGGGGAATGCCGGCAGCTGGAATTCTGGGCTGAAAAAGGAGCAAATATTAGAGACCTATTCCGCACAACTCCAAAAGTCCTGAAACTCCACGAAAGTCATTTTTGGAAATAATAAAAAATACTGAGCGGAAGAAATACATCAGGGGGGCCACCACCTATCCACGAGGGTGGGGGGCGCGCCCTACCCCCATGGGCGCGCCCCCTGCCTCGTGGGCCCCCTATTGGCTCTCCGGTGGCCATGTTCTGCTATATGAGGTCTTTCGTCCAGGAAAAAAATCATAAGCAATCTTTTGGGACAAGACTCCACCACCACGAGGCGGAACCTTGGCGGAACCAATCTAGGGCTCCGGCAGAGCTGTTCTGCCGGCTGGGACACTTCCCTCCGGGAGGGGGAAATGATCGCCATCGTCATCACCAACGCTCCTCTCATCCGGAGAGGGCAATCTCCATCAACATCTTCACCAACACCATCTCCTCTCAAAACCCTAGTTCATCTCTTGTATCCAATTCTTGTCTCCATGTCTGGGATTGGTACCTGTAGGTTGCTAGTAGTGTTGATTACTCCTTGTAGTTGATGCTAGTTGGTTTATTTGGTGGAAGATCATATGTTCAGATCCTTTATGCATATTAATACCCCTTTGATTATGAACATGTATATGCTTTGTGAGTAGTTACGTTTGTTCCTGAGGACATGGGAGAAGTCTTGCTATTGGTAGTCATGTGAATTTGGTATTCGTTCGATATTTTGATGAGATGTATGTTGTCTATCCTCTAGTGGTGTTATGTGAACGTCGACTACATGACACTTCACCATTATTTGGGCCTAGAGGAAGGCATTGGTAAGTAATAAGTAGATGATGGGTTGCTAGAGTGACAGAAGCTTAAACCCTAGTTTATGTGTTGCTTCGTAAGGGGCTGATTTGGATCCATATGTTTCATGCTATGGTTAGGTTTACCTTAATACTTTTGTTGTAGTTGCGGATGCTTGCAATAGAGGTTAATCATAAGTGGGATGCTTGTTGAAGTAAGAACAACACCCAAGCACCGGTCCACCCACATATCAAATTATCAAAGTACCGAACGCGAATCATATGAACATGATGAAAACTAGCTTGACGATAATTCCCATGTGTCTTCGGCAGCGCTTTTCTCTATATAAGAGTTTGTCCAGGCTTGTCCTTTGCTACAAAAAGGATTGAGCCACCTTGCTGCACTTTATTTACTTTTGTTACTTGTTACTCGTTACAAATTATCCTATCACAAAACTATCTGTTACCTATTATTTCAGTGCTTGCAGAGAATACCTTGCTGAAAACCGCTTATCATTTCCTTCTACTCCTCGTTGGGTTCGACACTCTTACTTATCGAAAGGACTATGATAGATCCGCTATACTTTTCGGTCATCAGAGATCCAGTGTCACCATATTTTTTTTTGATGTGTGCCGAAGGTTTTTCCTCATTGTTGAAATATTACAATGGTGGAACCATTGATAGGGGACTACGGGTGAGCTATAGATCACCGTGGGTAACCCATTTGCTTTTTGCAGATGATAGTCTCATCTTCATCAATGCAAGTAACCCAAGTGCGCTCAGGTTAAATGAAATCTTGAGGATTTATGGAGATGCCTCGGGTCAGTGTATCAACAGAGAAAAAAGCTCTATACACTACTAGGAAAAGGCTAATTAGTGGCGCACCTATTTTGGCCATTAATGACGCACTATAGGTGCGCCAATATCATCACGCCACTAGTAACAAGTGCTAATGCGCCACTATCATCACGCATTAGTATACCAGATAATAGTGGCGCACCTGGTAGTGGGCCATTACTATGTCCAACAGTGCACCATTACTATCTGACTTAGTAATGGCGCACCACATATCTGGTGCGCCATTACTAACAAAAAAAATTCAATTTTTTTTCCAAATTTTTTTAGAAAATATTTTTTCAATTTTTTTCCAGAATTTTTTTGTTTTTTTCTTAATTTCGGATCACTATGGCTTAATCTCAGGTCAATATGCTTAATATCAAGTCAAATCGCACTCCGTGGTCAAACTTTCAGGAAGGTCATCCATCCTCACACTACTCCAGCCCGAGCACGCTTAACTTCGCAGTTCTATCCAACCCCAGCACCACCTCACTTAACAGGCACTTGTTGATATATCTATCATATCAATCCTATTAAACTTTGTTGATGTCTATGACTTTGTTCATGTTTATGAATGTGATGAAATTTTGAAATAATATTTCAAACTTGCCGGTCATATTACGTATCATATTTTGAACATTTTTCCCAAAAAAATCGAAACCAATTTTTTTTTCTGCTACTAGTGGCGCACTGTTTGAAATTTTTTTCGTCTTTCCCCCTCTAGATCTTAAAAGCCCCATATCTTTCGTTCTGTTAGGTTTTGGGGGATTCTGAAAATGTTCAACGGGGTTCCCCCTATTGAATTCGGATGTAACTTTTCGACTAGATGATTTTTCATATAAAAAACTTTTTAATCTGAGTTCGTATGCAAAAGTTATGCCCATTTTACTAAATTCCAGAGATATTTTGCATATCACGTGGGAAACTTATTTTCTTTTATTTTTTTGACATTTTCATCATTTTTTTTAAAACCGGAAAGGCGGTCCAGGGGGGTGCATTTGGTCAAAGCTACCAATGGTGCACCACCTACCAATGCGCCATTAGTAACCCTGGTTACTAATGACGCACCTGGTACGTGTTGCGCCATTACTAGTTTCGCAAAAATAAAATAAAAAAATTAGTAGTGGCGCACCGTGGTTGTGGTGCGCCATTACTAGTTTGAACTAGTAATGGCGCACCATGGGTATAGTGTGCCATTACTAGTTTAAAAAAATTGTTAGTAGTGGCGCACAGAGTGTGTGGTGCGCCATTACTAGTTAAAACTAGTAATGACGCACTATGCTCTGGTGCGCCATTACTAGTTTTGGAAAATTGCTAGTAGTAGCGCACCGTGGGTGTGGTGCGCCATTAGTGATATGGACACTAATGGTGTACCTACACATTTGGCTATAGCCCTTTTCCTAGTAGTGATATGTGGTGCACCATTAATCTTCATATTAGCTATAGCCCTTTTCCTAGTAGTGATATATTTCAGCTCCAATACACCGACAAACTTGAGGCAACTTTTGAAGGCAACCTTGAACATTCAGTTTGAGGCTTTTAATGAGAAATATTTGGGTCTCCCTATTGTTGTTGGACAGATCACAAGTGGAACCTTTGATCACATCAGTGAGAGGGCCCGGGCGAGAATGCAGGGATTGTCCGAGAAATTATTAGCTTGTGCAGGCCGTGAGACTTTGTTGAAATCAGTGGTTCAAGCTATTTCCACCAACCCGATGAGTACTTTTTTGTTAACCAAGAAAGTTTGCAAGAGTTTGACGTCTCCTATGGCCAAATATTTTTGGAGTAGTTCTCTTGACAAAAGATCAATGCACTGGGTGTCTTGGAAGGAGCTAGCAACACCCAAGTGTAAAGGCGGGATGGGTTTCAGAGACCCGCATCTGTTTAATCTTGCCATGTTGGGAAAGCATGCATGGCGTTTTCTAACGAACCCTAATGCCCTCTGTGCAAGAGTATTGAAGGGACGTTACTTTCCTGACACAGATTTTATGCATGCTATTTGCCTAAGTCGGCCTGGCCACTTGGAAAGCCATTATAGCAGGAAGAGAAGCTCTATGATGTGGCTTGATCTCACGTGTCGGAGATGGTAGCACCATCGACGTCTGGACCGATAAATGGATTCCAGGTACTATATCCATGTCACCTATCTCTAGACCACCGAACACTGCTATTCAAAGGGTGGCAGATCTAATTGACACATCAAATTGGTCTTGGAAGCATGAGGTGGTCAGGGAGACTTTCATTACCTCGGATGCTGAGGCCATTCTTAAGATTCCTATCCGGCAAGGGGGAGGTGATGATTATCTTGCTTGGGCATTCGAAAGATCAGGCAACTACACTGTGAAGACGGCGTACCATGCTCTTGTGACTAAGAACGAACGTTTGGCTCTAGACGAAGGGACGGCTACCGGTACCTCAACTGATAATCAACAGATGTGGAAAGCCTTGTGGAAATTGAATGTCATCCCAAAAGTGAGAGTTTTTTGGTGAAGAGTTCTTCGCGGGATTCTTCCAGATGAAGCCACTCTCAACTATAGACACATTGCATAAATTCGTAGATGCAAAGTATGTCTAGCTATGGACGAGGATCTGAAACATGCATTGATTCATTGCTCGCATGCTAAACGCTTCTGGGAGGAGGAGTGTGCATGGTTCAGTCTCCGGCTACCTCGTTTACATCCGGATTCGTGGGCTCGCCATATCTTATGCGACCCGCGGTTTACCGATGATGACTGTGCTAAGATCACTACTATTATGTGGTCTATTTGGCATTCCAGGAATCGTATCAAGCACGGTGAAGAAGGATACTCTGGTCTTGCCGGGCTTTGGGTGGCGGCCTCCTGATGATGATTTTGTACAAATCACCACCGATGGTGCTCTCAATCTAGCGGATGGCAGGGGGCACGGGAGGCATTGCTCGTTCTTCGACGACCCTACTAGGTGCCTGGTGCAAGCCATATATGGGGATCTCGGATCCCTTGATCATGGAGGGACTTTCTTTGCGAGATGGAGTTCGGTTTGCATCTCTTCGTGGATTCTCGCATGTGATAATGGAAGTCGATTGCTTGGAGTTGGTGACACTGTGGACCACTCGCCACAATTATCGTTCGATTGTGGCTCTTTTACTATTAGAGATGGAGAGCTTAGTGTTCATTTTTTCTCTTTTATTATACAACATGTAAACAGGTCAGCTAATCTCCCGGCTCACTTGTGTGCAAAGCATGCCTGCACACTTAATGTGACCGATAGTTGGCTTGACGAGACTCCTACCTTCTTAATGTCCAGCCTTTTGGATGACTGTTCCAAGAATGTTTTTACTCAATAAAGCTCTCTGAATTTCCCCGCAAAAAAAGTGTAGGGTGGAAATTATTCATGGGAATTTGACAGAAAATGAATTTCCTCTGTTTGTTTCGGGTCTTGGAATGGGAGTTGTTAGTGATACGGTTTAGTAGGTACAGAAACTGAACCGACCAAGGGCAAGTAAAAATGATGGGCGGTGTAGAAAGTGAGCAAAACTAGATACAAACACTGTTCCAGTAACTCAAAACGGGGGTGCACAATCAAACATCTTTTTTTTTACATCCACAACAAACATCCTTATAGGCAAGTCTTGTATGTACACACCCTCCGTCTCAAAATAAGTGTTTTGAGTTTAGTATAAATTTGTATTAAAGCTAGTATAAAGTTGAGACACTTATTTTGAACAAAGGAAGTACTATTCAAGATAAATGTCACTCTATTCCAACAGTTTTTTCTATTCTCACATTAAAAATCCTGCGAATCAGAGAGGGCCTGATACAGAGGGGTGTAATTGTAAATGACCCATTTCCCCCTCGTCCAAACCCTCGTCTTGAACCTTGCCCACCAAATCTGGCCGCCGCCGCCCCTATGTTCCGTCGCGACGCCGCTCGGCAGCTCCCCCTCGGAGGCAACCCCACCGCTTCCATCGCCACCGGCCTTAATCGAGAGTTCCAACCCGCCCCGTCCCCGTCCTCCCCCCCAACTCCCACAATGACAGCTTCGCAGAGTTCAATAGCGAGTGTGCCGTCGAGGTGCACAGCAGAGACGGCGCGGGGCACGGTTGCGTTCAAGATCGCCGGCTACAGCCTGCACAAGGGCCTCGGTATAGGCAAATGGCTCCGTTCTCCGTCATTCTCCATCGGCGGCTACGAGTGGTGCATCTACTACTACCCCGACGGATACCAAGAAGAGAATAGCACAGGTCACGTCTCCATCCTCCTCAGGCTCTTGACCAAGAACGCCAAGGTGAGGGTGCTCCACAAGTTGATGCTTGTGGAGCCGGTTAGTGGGCGGTCGATTGTGGTGAACTCCTGCAAAACGCCTAAAGTGTTCGACGATAAAATGTCTTGGGCCGTACCAAAGTTCATGAAGACGACCGCTGAAGTAGAGTCGGTGTACCTGCAGAACGATTGTCTCCTGATCGAGTGTGAACTCAGTGTTATCAAGGAAACTGAGATCCATGTGCCGCCCTCTGACCTTTCGGATAATCTTGCAACCTTGCTAGAGGGGAAGATAGGAGCAGAGGTGACTTTCAAGGTTCAAGGGGAGGTTTTTTCCGCTCATAAGATTTTGCTTGCAATGCGATCGGCGGTCTTCAACGCACAGTTCTATGGGCCGATGAGGGACAAGGGGGCACATGACATAACTATTGATGACATGCAGTCTGCTGTTTTCAAGTCATTTCTTCACTTCATCTACACTGATTCAATGCCTTCCATGGACGATCTCGAGGATGATGACAAAAGAGAAATGGTTAAACACTTACTGGTGGCTGCAGATAAGTATGCAATGGGAAGGATGAAGATGATATGTGAAGGCATGATATGCAAGAGTCTTGATGTTGAGAATGTGGCGACTCTATTAGCTCTAGCTGACAAGCACAATTGCAGAAATCTCAAAGATGCTTGCATTGAATTTATGCTCTCTTCGAATAGAATGAATGATGTGATTGCAAGCCAAGGGTATGTACAACTCAAAAGATCTTCGCCTGATATCATTGTGGATGTGTTGGAGAGAGCAGCTAAATCCCGCAAAATTTAGTACGCCAACCTGGTATGAGCTACTGCTTATCCTTCCGTTCCTGATTGATCTTTGGAGGCGAATGCCTTATGTTGGGTTGGAGAAGGCAATTAAGTCTTGCTAAATTTGTACTGTCCATCCTGGGGTTAGCTTCTATCTAGTTACTTTTGATACATAGTGACCTTAGATGAGATCTTTTGGAGTAAGCAGTTTGTTCTATAAAATGTATGTCTACAAGTGTATTGTTTGCCCTGTCTGATATAAGTATATATGAATCTACGGTAGCTCGCTAGTTGCCTTTGTTATCTGCTCCGTTTAATATCTGGCTCATGTGAAGAATGATAAAACTTCGAGTTTCGAGTTCTTGGCTATCACTTTTGAGATAATCTGTTTTACTACCTATATGAAAAACTTACATTTTGAATGCCAGCTGTTAGATTTTAATTAGAGACATTTACAAATGGTCTCTTGACATGAACCTTGGTTGCACAGCAGTTTTCTTTGATTCTGAAAATTTTAGTTAGAAAATGAAGTTGAAGTCTTGAACCAAACTACTTTGAGATCAGGAGCAGGCAATTGTAGATTTGATTTTCAGTTAGTAGTACTTCTATTGTACAAGCATATGTTCAGTGAAGTCTCTGTGTATGTTAGCTACACAAGCGCAGTCCTGTGAGAAATAGGTACATAATTGAGGGAGGGGTTAACCGTACAAAAACTGAGAGAGGGATTGAGACGAATCTGGAGGTTTAATCCCTACAGGGAATGGTTGAGGGAGTTGGGATTACCCTTGTTAGGAGCTAGGGTTCTGCCCGGTCTTGGCCGGAGGCTGTAGGGGAAGGAGGGAGAGGGGCGAGGGCTGGAGCGGGCGCGCCGGCGAGTGGGCGCCGTCGCGGCTAGGGTTCCGGCTTCTCAGGGAGCCGGGCAACAGAAGATGATAATATCTTTATTGCTTAATTCCAAAAAGAGTCTTACAGCCTATATTTATAACCTAGATAACTTGCATAAGAATTAACCTAAGATAACTTGCATAAGAATTAACCTAAGATAACTTGTGGGCTAAGATTGCCCGGTGGGCCTAGCTACCGGCCATAACACTTCTCCCCGCCTTCACAAACAGCTCGTCCTCGAGCTGTAAGGTGGGGAAGCGCTTGGGGAAATCCTCGAGGCGATCAGCCAGCGTCAAACACCTTCTCGACAGCTGGGGCGGCCAGGTTGGCGGCGACGGCGTCCTTCGGAATGTAGTCTGCAACCTTCAGGTAGAAGAGTCGCGGGCAGGCATGGCCGGGCGTGTAGGGTTCATCACAGTTGAAGCACAACCCTTGGCGGCGACGCTCGAGTATCTCGGCTGAGGTGAGCCGGCAGAACGGGCGCACCGCGGTCGCGGCGGGGGGTGCCGCGGAAGCCTGTGTAGGTCGACCCTGTGCGGGATCCGGTGAGACTAGCGACCCAACGGCCCGGGACGGTGATTCCTGCTGACTGGCCACCGCGCGGCGCTCGAACGCGCGGGCGTAGTGCATGGCCGTCTGGAGATCTTGAGGCCCCTTCATCTCAACATCCACGCGGATGTGGTCGGGAAGGCCGCCGACAAAGAGTTCAGCCCGCTGTAAGGCCGTCACACCCGGCGCGTGACACGCCAGGGCCTGGAAGCGGTCGGCGAAATCCTGCACCGAGGAGGTGAAGGGCAGGCGGCCCAACTCGGCCAGGAGGCTCCCGCGTATCGGTGGTCCGAACCGAAGAAGACGTAGCTCGCGGAAGTGATCCCACGGTGGCATGCCGCCCTCGTCCTGCTCGAGGGCGTAGTACCATGTCTGGGCGGCCCCGCGGAGATGGTAGGAAGCCAGCCAAGTGCGCTCCGACGCGGGCGTGCGCTGTCCACGGAAGAACTGGTCACACTGGTTGAGCCAGTTAAGCGGGTCGTCTGACCCGTCGTATGTGGCGAAGTCGATCTTTGCAAACCGGGGTGGCTGCTGGTGTGGCGCGCCCTGGCCCACTGCCTCGGCGGTACGGAGGGCTGATGACGGAGCTTGGTCCAGCGTGGAAGGGCCGGCATAGTTCCTTGTGGCACCCGACGCCTCGGGCTGCAACTGGAACCCTGACGGTGGCCGGGCCTCCGTGGAAGCCGACGGCGGCCTGTGGAGCCAGCCGGGAAGTGGCGACGGTGACGAAGGGAAGCGGACCTCCTGGATCGGAAGGCCGCTCGGCGAGGACCGGCCCAGGCTAGGGTTGGGCGGGGGCGGTGGTGGAACATGCATCGTTGCCACCGAGAGGGACGACGCGGTGGGGGACGGCGCGGGCGGCGGGGCCCAGGTCGGCCACTGCGGCCAAGGCGGCGTCGAAGCCGCCGGTGGGGGAAACGCCGGGTAGCCGCCGGTGATGGCCACCGGTACTGAGTACCACGGTAGCGCCTGCTGGCCCACGAGCGCGGCCGGATGAAGCGGTGGAGGCGGCCCGTATGGGCTTGCCAAGTAGAGGCGGATGCCCTGGACCGCGACGACTAGGTCGTTGAGCACGCCGGCCATGGCCTCCGGTGTGAACTGCGGCAGCGCTGGGGGAGGCGACGGCGGTGGTTGCTGGATGGGGGTTTGCGGCTGGCCCTGGCCCAGCGTGGTGCCGGGTGCGGAGGAGATCGACGCCGATAGGGAGGCCGTGGTGCCCGGTGACGCAGCGGTGGCATTGGTGGAATCGGTGGCAGCGGCGGTGGGAGAGGCGTTGGGCAGCAGCGGCTGCGGTGGTGGCGGGTTTGGAGGCGGTGAAGACATGGTCGAAACCCGGGTACCTGATACCAAGGTGTTAGGAGCTAGGGTTCTGCCCGGTCTTCACCGCCTCCAAACCCGCCACCACCGCAGCCGCCGCTGCCACCGATTCCACCAAGGGACGGTGACTCCTGCTGGATGGCCACCGCGCGGCGCTCGAACGCACGGGCGTAATACATGGCCGTCTGGAGGTCCTAGGGTCCACGAAGCTCCACGTCCACGCGGATGTGATCCGGAAGTCCACCAACAAAGAGGTCGGCTCGCTGTTGCGCCGTCACGCCCGACGCATGGCATGCCAGGGCCTGGAAGCGGTCGGCGAAGTCCTGCACCGTAGAGGTGAAGGGAAGGCGGCCGAGCTCCGCCAAGCGGCTCGCGCGAACCGGAGGTCTGAAGCGAAGGAGGCAGAGCTCGCGGAAGCGCTCCCAAGGGGGCATGGCGCCCTCGTCCTGCTCGAGAGCGTAATACCACGTCCGGGCCGCGCCGCGGAGGTGGTAAGAGGCAAGCCATGTACGCTCTGATGCGAGGGTGCACTGCCCGCGAAAAAACTGGTCGCACTGGTTGAGCCAGTTGAGGGGGTCCTCCGTGCCGTCATAGGTGGCGAAGTCGAGCTTGGCGAACCGCGGCGGTGTCTGTGTCGGAGCGCCGTGTCGAGCGGGCTCGGAGGTGCGAAGCAACGAGGCGGGCGGCGCCTGGTCGGAGTACCCCGGGTAGGGGCCCGCGGAGCCGGATGGCCCGCCGAACTGCAGGGACGGAGTCGGCTGTTCCGGAGCCGTGGTGTAGACCGGTGGTAGCGAAGACCCGGCCGCCCAAGATGGTAGTGGCGTGCCCTGGCCCACTGCCTCGGCGGTACGGAGGGCTGATGATGGAGCTCGGTCCATGGTGGGAAGGCCGGCGTAGTTCCCCGTGGCGCCCGATGCCTCGGGCTGCAACTGGGAACCCGACGGCGGCCGGGCCTCCATGTAAGCCGGCGGCGGCTCGTGGAGCCAGCCGGGAAGCGGAGACGGTGACGATGGGAAGCGGACCTCCTGGATCGGGAGTCCGCTCGGCGAGGACCGACCCAGGCTAGGGTTGGGCGGGGGCGGTGGTGGCACCTACACGGTTGCCGCCGGGAGGGACGGCGCGGCGGGTGACGGCGCGGACGACGCGGCCCAGGTCGGCCACTGCGGGCCCTGGGCGGCGGCTGGCGGCGCGGGTGGCGCCGCGAGTGTCGGCGTCGACCACTGTGGCCAAGGCGGCGCCGAAGCCGCTGGTGAGGGAAACGCCGGATAGCCTCCGGTGATGGCCGTAGGTACGGAGTACCACGGCAGTGCTTGCTGGCCCGCGGCCACGGCTGGATGGAGCGGCGGGAACGGCCCGTACGGGCTAGCCAAGTATAGGCGGATGCCCTGGACCGCGACGACCAAGTCGTTGAGCACGCCGGCCATGGCCTCCAGTGTAAACTGCTGCGGAACGGGGGGAGGCGACGGCGGCTGTTGTTGGACGGGGTGTGGCGGCTGGCCCTGGCCCGGCGTGGTGCTGGGTGCGGGGGAGATCGGTGCCGACAGCGAAGCCGTGGCGCCCGGCGATGAAGCAGCAGCGGTGGAGTTGGTGGCAGCTGCGGTGGTGGAGTTGGCGGGCAGCGGCGGTGGCGGTGGCGGCGAAGACATGGTCGAAACCCGGGTACCTGATACCAAGGTGTTAGGAGTTAGGGTTCTGCCCGGTCTTGGCCGGAGGCTGTAGGGGAAGGAGGGAGAGGGGCGAGGGCTGGAGCGGGCGCGCCGGCGAGTGGGCGCCGTCGCGGCTAGGGAGGAGCCGGGCAACAGAAGATGATAATATCTTTATTGCTTAATTCCAAAAAGAGTCTTACAGCCTATATTTATAACCTAGATAACTTGCATAAGAATTAATCTAAGATAACTTGCATAAAAATTAACCTAAGATAACTTGTGGGCTAAGATTGCTCGGTGGGCCTAGCTACCGGCCATAACAACCCTACTGCTGGGTGGATTGAAATCCCCGAGGGTATTAGAGCCCCACCAACTGAACAAAGCCTAATGTGGATTCGTGTGTGGTGCGCCCCTCTGTTTAGCTCCGCTCCTGCGCCGCACGAAGCTGGATTTGTCCTGGTAGGCGATTATGGCACCGGCTCATGGATCTCACGCTGCCGATATAATCTAGCAGCTTATGAGAAAAGTCAGGTAATGTGTCCGCGATAGCTGCATATGTGTAATTTCATTTGGTTTGTACACAATTTCGTTTTGTATCTGTCATTTCTTTCCCGAAAAAAGCACACTGCTTGACGATTTTTCTTGGAATATTCTGTCCCAGATGTGATTGATCTCTTATCTTTTTTGGCCCATTTCTTGTTTGAAATGCGCTTTCTCAAAATCTGATGGAGGGATATTCTGATTTCGTGAAACGAAACTCTTCATTGTTTTAATGTGATTCATGCAGTAAAAGTTTGGTTTTGCAGTTCAGTGATATTGCCACTTCATTTTTCTGAATTGTTCTGTTTAACATAACATAGGTGCCTCTCAGTTTTTTTGTGGCCACCAGATACTTCTACATATCCAGCTATTTGTTTCTCTGGATTTATTGCAAAGGTGTCACTCTGAATTTTCTCTGGAAGTTTCTTTGTTTAAAGTTTAATGTGATCTTGAGTTGCCTGGAAAATAAGCAAGCTGCCAGCAATTCTCTGTAGGAAAAAAAAATCTTATGCGACCCGGGTCGTACGCTCCAACCGTGCGACCCTCTTCAGCATAGGACACTTGGCAAAATAAATCTCAACGCAGACTGCCATTAATCCTCTAATTCCAGTAGTAACAAAACACTAACCCATTCCCATTGCAAACATCCAGCTGCCCCATCTATCAAATCCGGATCCCCTTTCGTTTCCGGCTTTCACGCTCGTTCGCCGCCGCCGTAAGCTCCCCAAAAAATGAAATCTGAATCCCCTTTTCCTTCTCCGGCGTCCTCTTTCGCTCGTCGCCGCTGCTGGAAGCTCGCTTTGTCGCGGAAGCACCGAAGCTCTGGTCCCGCTACTATCCCTGCCGTCCATGACCAGGTTCCTCGGCACCCCAGCAGCCACCGGCGCTCGCTATGTCGCTAACCACCGGCGTTTCGTCCATGGCCACCTCAGCTCGGCCCCGCTGGATGTGGCCTAGTTACTCGACATTGACCTGCTGGCTGCATCTTTGCAAAAGTGTAACTTCAAGTACAAAGCATCCTGGCTGCAACACAAGCACATAGCTATGTGCTCTGTCTATATGCTATATGCTATATGCATCCTTATATTCTGCTAGATATGCACAGACATTGCTGTCAACACTGGCGGAAGACGATCAGTAGAACGGCAAAAGGAAGAGAGATTGTGGGGAGCTTTGTTCAAGTCAAGTAGATTGGGATAGTTGGTTCTTTGTTCACGTTTCTTCGGATTTTTATCCTCAAGTCAAGATAGGGTAGTTGATGCATATTGTGAAGTTTTTTCTGTTGTATAAATGAATTTGATGTACACTATGAATAAAAGCTCCTGCTATTTGAAGCTCCTTGTGAAATGTGCAGTGTATGTTTGTTGTTGTCCACTCTTGTAATAGTAATGGTGTGCAGTTTGCAGTGTGTATCTGTTGTTGTCAACAATTTTATCAGCCAAGAATACAACCTACTAGCATGTGTGCCTATATGTTGATTCAACAAGCTCACACGCATATCCATATCTGAAAATTGCGTATCTACCTTGAAACATATAATTTTGTATTGAGGAGAACACCTATACTTCAGTGCCGCAAATTAGATTGCATATAGTCATTATTTTCAGATAAATAAAAATGATCATTCTAATGAACATAATTACAAAATAAAGGGAAAGCATCAGTTTAATGTTACAACAAGTGTATACAACCATTTGGCATGAACAGAAAATTAATTTTGCCAAGGAGACAAACACACAAGGTTTGACAATATATGTTCACTAATATTCTGGTAGCAACACAACCATATAGCTATAGAATAAAAGGACAACTTAAAGTAAAATTTCACCATTTCGCTGATATGCCCAGCTAACTAGCATTAAGGAAACAAGAAGATAGGAACCATCAGCGCACTACCCGGACGTCACAGCTGAAACCTTGATGTGCTAGCACCTCCACTGAAATCTAATTGATGAGCAACCGGTGGAGTTGTGCCATCTACATGAGGTTTAAGCAGTAGTCTTGTAAATTCTCCTGGAATAGGTGGAACAAAAACGGATGGATACTCCAAATTCCATGGCAATGGGTGGATATATAGTACCAGCACACTGCATATTGCACATCATTGTTATCAAGAGAGTGGATAACAACAAATATACGGTGCAAATTTCAGAAGGATCTTCAAATACCAGGAGCTTTTATTTAGTGTACACCAAATTCATTTATACAACAGAAAAGCTCCACAATCTGAATCAACTATGCTATCTTCACTTGAGGAGAAAATTCTGAAGAAAAGTAAACACGGCATCAACTATTCCAAGCTACTTGACTTGAGTTCCTGCTGGGCGAAACAAATCTCACGGGCATTTCTGGAAAGCACTTAATCCTGATCGCCGGAGGCATGCGCATCAGCAGTTTTTTGGTTCTTCTGTCTTCCTTTTGCCGTCCTGCTGATCGTCTTCTGTCAGTGTCGACACAACAGCATGCTCTGTGCAATTTGTTTTTGCTCCATTGTCAATGAATAAGAGGATAACTTTAACACAAAAATATTCAGCAGAATAAAAGGATGCAAACGGACAGAGCACATAGCTATGTGCTTGTGTTGCAACCTGTAGATGAGCAAACATGCTCTGAACTTGAAGTTATCCTTTTACTAAGATGCAGCCAGCAGGTCAATGTAGAGTAGGGTAGCCAGCAAAGCCAAACTGAGGAGGGTGGCCATGGACGGCAAGTAACACACCTGCACGTGAGAAGCTTGGCCGCAGCCAAGGGGTATATGCGCTGGTGATGCCGCGAGTGGAGGCGCCCGTGAGCATCGCCATGGCCGGCGGGGAGAAGTAGCTGGGCGGTGCTGCGAGTTGGGCCGCCCGACGGGGATGAATCGTACTAGTGGTGTGTGCTTGGTGTCGAGGAGCTCATCGGCGGCGACGGGGTGAGCATCGGAGAGTATCACACCGGCGGCTGGAATTTGGGGGCGTTCCAGAGGTTGAAGGTGTGTTTGGATTGTGGCCAAAGTGCATCCTATCAAAATTTTGGTCATGACTCAAAAATTGGTTTTTGTTTGAATGGTTGCCAATTTTTTGGCATATCAATGAACTCTAGCCAATTCTAATTCATTTTTTTATCAAGGTTGGCCAACTGTTGGGCAACCAAAACCTTAATCAAAATTTTGACTAGCCAATGCTTTGAAGGGGAGCCTTGGCGCAGTGGTAAAGTTGATGCCTTGTGACCATGGGGTCACGGGTTCAAATCCTGGAAATAGCCTCTTACAGAAATGTAGGAAAAAACTGCGTACAATAAATCCAAAGTGATCAGACCCAGCCTCTTACAGAAATGTAGGGAAATGCAGGAGCTACATGCACTGGTCGTATATAGCCACGCGTCGCACGCGAGAGAGAGTCTCACGATCGGCTTCGTACAGTCTTACACTGCCCGTAGTGACTAGTGAGGGGAAATTTTTTGGTATGACCGTGTCAAACTAGGCCAAACGGGAGACTGAAATGAAAATTGTACGGTAATGCTATGTACAGGCAACGGCAAGGTTGGCTCCAATAAAAAGCAGACACCAAACACTCTGTGGGCCAAGTATCTTTGTATTGTACTTTCTTCTCTATTTCTCATCATCGTATTTCTGCTCTCTCTTTGTCGGAAAAGGCTTTCGCCCCGCTTTATGTATAAAACACCGATCATCAAGCATCCAGTACAAACGCACATACTCAGGACAGGATACATAGGCGCTGAGCGCAGCAACACCATCTCTAACACTACCACCACGAAAAGATGCAGCTACATATGACAAACCATGTGCTCCAAGGCGGCGTCTTCAGGAAGGGTACGACACCGGAGCACCGGCACCGCCCGATCCTAGGATCAGAGTTTCCCCGGGAGCCGCATGACGGGCAATGAAAGCCGCGACGACGCCTTCAAAAAGAGAACGATCTTTGCCGCCGCCGGTCCGTCCGAAGATAGAACAGGTTTTCACCTCGGCCAACACTCACCGCCACCGAACGCCACACCTCGGCAACCACGTCGCCCACACGACCATGGTGACCGGGCAGCACCAAGCCAGGGGCTCTGCCCAAGAGCACCGCGCTACCACCACCAGAGCCGCCGCCCCGGCATCCAAGACCTTGACACGACCTCACCCGAGACCCACCGCAACCCCAACCAAAGAGACGAACGGAAAGGTCCCACCTTTCGCACCCCTGGGCAACCCCCAACGTCGAGACCCAATAGGCCGGCTAGAGCTGGCATCCACCGACCCGTCCTGCAGCCCCGCGCGCGAGACGAGCTCGGTTCTGCAGCACCGTGAGGGGGACGAGGTCAGTCCTGGTGCACCGTGCGCGAGACGAGCTCGGTCCTGCAGCACCGGGCACGAGACGAGCGATGGACTGCAGCTGGGGGAGGGCCACCCCTTTGATGTGACTAGCGCCCGGGCGACGAGGAGATGTGACGAAGGTCGTCCGAACGCAGACGAGCCGACACCGGAGAAGCCGGCTGCTGCCACGGCCAGATCCGTCAAGCCACCGTGAAGCCGCCACGACACTAGGAGGCCACCACCACACGCCGACCTCCTCACGCCGCTACCCACGGCCAGAGCAGCGGCCATGCCCGGCCGCCGCCCGGCGAGCTCCAAGCGCCGGAGCCGCCGGGTCCGCACCGCCACCACCACCAGCACGCCGCTGTTACCTCCGCCGAGTCGCCAGGAGGACACAGCCGATCATAGCCCAAGCCAATCGGAGCCCTCGGCACGCAGGCACAGCACAGACCACCGCATCGCAGCCAGCTACCGCCCCCAGTCCGCACCACCACTCACCGCCACCACGACCCCCTACCCCAGCTAGCAGCAGGGATGAGACGGCCGTGGGCCTTGCTGCCCATAGCCCCGGCCAGCCGACAGGTCGTCGGCGCCAGACCCGGCCAGATCTGGACACAGCTGACCCCCGCGCCACCACCCGAAGTGAAGCCTACCGCAGCCGCCGCGCGTCATTGGGGCCCCAGAGCGCCGCACCCCGCGAGGCAGAGGACCAGCCGCCCCGCAAGCCCATCACCGCGCCGCCGGGCCCCGCGGCAGCCCGACACCCGCACGCGCCGCGCATACCCGCGCCTAGCGCCGCACGTGCCGAGAGGGAGAAGCGCCCCCGCCACCACCTACGCCGGTCGGGCTTTGCCCGGCGGCCCCTCGTGGCGGCGGCGGGGGGAGGGGTGCCTGGAGGAGGAAGCTAGGACGCGGCGGCTAGGGTTTGCCCCCGAGGTCGTTCGTGGGAGCGGCTCGGGGGGAGGGGGAGGGAGCTCTGATTCTTGTTTTTTTTCGTCTTCTGGTATTCACCCTACTCTCTCTTTTCAACCTCACCATTGTACATCACATGTATGCATCACAGTAATATGGCAGAACAACTCTCTCTCTCTCTCTCTCTCTCTGTAATATGGCAGAACAACTCTCTCTCTCTCTCTCTCTCTCTCTCTCTCTCTCTCTCTCTCTCTCTCTCTCTCGCAATAACATTTTTCCATCTTGGCTAAGTTAAAACATCTATATCTTTTAAGGCGCATATTCATTTTCAAACTTTTCATATGTTTGAACTCCTTGCATCAAAACCTTTACAATAGGATCAAATTTTGGATATTTCCAACCATGTTTCAAATCGGACGTATATTTCACATTTCAAAAATCAGTTTCACAATGATACATTACAAAAAATTTGTAGTTGCTATTTCACAATTCAGAACCTACATTTTCCTTTTCACCGGCTTGTTTCAATTGCACATCTTTCAAAATAACATATTTCGCTCTTTTGAATAAATTAGTTTCACACTGCTATATTATAATCTTTTTTTGTGGTTACTGTTTCACAATTCAGAACCTAAATTTTACATTTCACTATCCTGTTTCACAGAAATGACATCTATTTCAATTACACATTTTGTTGAACTAACATATTTTACTTTTGAAATAAACAATTTCACATTGATACATTATAATTTCACCTTTTGTGATTACGGTTTCACAATTCAGAACCTACATTTTACATTTCATTGGCCTGTTTCACAGAAATCACATCTATTTCATTTACACATTTTTTGAAATACATATTTCACTCTTTTGAAATAAGCAATTTCACGTTGGTACGTTATAATTCATTTTTTGTGTTTACTATTTCACAATTTAGGACCTACATTTTACATTTCACTGGACTATTTCACAAAAATTGCACATATTTCAAGAAGCATTTTCACTCCTTTAAAACAAATGTTACACATTGCAAAAAATCAATTTCACAAAGTTGACATTTCAGTTTCATATTTGGGTTTAATAGGTTTCTAGTGAAATACATTGGTTTAACGTATTTCTATAAAAAAAGTTTTTTTCAAAAGAATATTAGTGAAATGGTATGTTCCATATGAAATGTGAAATATTTGAAATTTAAATGTGTTTGAAATGTATTCAAGATTGGTCTTGTTTTAGGCTTTGACATGAGGAGTTCAAATATATAAATTATTTCAAAAATAAAGTTATGATTTAAAATATATGAACGATTTAATTTAGCAAAGGGGTAATAAAAGGTTTGTAGCTGATGACTTTAATGAAGTCATATATTCTAATGAGAAGGAGGGCGGCGCGCCACGGCCGATGCACATGATGCAAAGCTTCCGAGATGCCCTAGTAGATTGTAAACTTGATGACATGGGCTTCACAGGTGATCCTTTTACCTGGCGAAGAAGGAGGCTCCGGGAATGTTTGGATAGAGCAGTTTGTAATGGCCAGTTTCATGGCCTTTCCCCGCATGCTAGGGTGATCAACGCAGAGCATACAAAGTCTGATCACAGACCTGTTTTTGTTGATACAGAAGGAGAGGTGATAGGGGGACCAACAGCATGTACATCAAAAGAAATTTGAGTCGAGGTGGTTTCAAGAGGAGAACATGGTGCAGCCCAAACCTGGCCAAATGGGCCATTCTTAGCATGTCGGTCCGATAGCCCGCGTGCCGGACCGTGTGGGCCTGGCTCCACACGTTTATAATCGGGTCGTGCCGGCACGGCGCTCGCCTAGGGCCGTGCTTGGGTCATGAGGGTGGGCACAAGTGCCAGCACGACACGGCCCATTTAGTGATATATGTATTTTATTTTATTAGTTTTTGGAAGTAATGGGGGGCAAGGACGGAAAGGCGTAGTTGGCATTATAATCTTGGATCTGCCGCATATCAGAAAAGGAAAATATATCTAGACCTAAATATCGATGCTCAAGCGGTTGATGAAGGTTCAGATGGGATCTTCTATTCTAACGAGGTGTATTAGATGGAAAAGAAGGGCTACAGCTATCATTGAACAGGATGAATAGCAAGGTTTGGATCAAAGAGCTATTATACAAGCAATGAACACCGACGAACACCGAGGAACACCGAAACCCTAGAAACAGATCTATGGTGGAAGAACAGGGAGCTTACCGATGCTGATGAAAGAGCGGAGAAGCACCGCAGTTCTCTGGTACGTTTAGGGTGATGCAGCGGCCAGTGTTGAGGCAGGAGCGACGGTCGATGGCGGCGGCGGAGCTTCAGAGGTCGGGCAGCACGAGGAAGAAGACGAGATGAAGAGGCACGGGGAAAAAATGGAAAGACCCCCTGACCCTATTTATAAAGGTAAAAGATAAGCGTCAGGCGTGAAAATCGAGGAGCCCAAAGTTTGGATATAAGGCGGAGCTGTCGCCTCGATTGTCGGAGGCTCGTTAATGAGAATGGATTATATATCATTTTAGACAACATATGATGTCATGGCGGTTTACCATGATCCTGGAAGATGACGTCATGGCGATTTACAAATTGTGTGAAGATATTGAAGAAGAAATCTTATTAAAATACTCAGAACTAACATGAACCAGTTCAAATCAGTCTGGGACCATGGAGGCATGTGTCCTCCTGGCAGGCTGCATGAGCGCACAATTGTGCCTCGATGCCACAAGCGTCAAGCGGACGAGGCGATCTGCAAAGCATGCCTTAGTCTGTCGCTTGGGCCAATTGTGCAGACGTGTCAAACAGGCCGCTGTGTTAGCCCGTGTAGTGAGGGGCCGCGCTTGGGCAAGGAAGGGCAAGTACGCATGCCGACCCGGCACGGCCTGTGTACTTAGCGTACCTGATCGGGCCGTGTCGTGCCTGGCCCGTTTAACTCCTGCCAGGCCGGGCCGGGCTGACCCATTTGTCCAGGTTTGGCGGAGCTCATTTCAGAAGCTTGGGAACATACTCAATCCTTGGTGACTTCTGCCACGTGAACAGCAAGCGTGCATGTGGCCATGCATGAATGGGATCGAGCTATCCTAAAGGCGCCACATCGGTGTTTGAAGGAACTTAACACGAAGCTGGAATTGTTGTAATCGGGCCAACTTTCTGATGAGTGGGCGAAACGACAACATGAGCTGCTAATAAAAATTGAAGAAAATCTACAGAAGGAGGAGATATACTGATCCAACGCGGTCATACTAACTGGTTAAAGTTTGGCGACCGCAATACTAATTATTTCCATAACTTTGCGTCAGCCAGGAAGAAGAAAAATCACATTAGGCGGTTGCTGGATGATGGTGGCGTTTGCAAGGAAGACAATGAGTCTATGAGAAGTCTGATCAGTGAATACTTTCAACATCTTTTTACTAAGAAGTTCATGTACCATCTATCCCTGTTTTGAATAAAGTGAAAAGGCGTGTTACTAATTATACGAGCGCATCTCTCCTAGCGCCATAAACAGAAGAGGAAGGCTCCAGGACGAGTGCGACAAAGTCAGAACTCCAGATTCAGTTCGGGGTGGAGCCACTACCAGGTGACAGAAAGCATGCTCGAGCTACCCGCACTTGACTTCTTGCCACCCACACAACCAAGAGGGAAGGCTAACACCGTCCCATGGTGCCCGCCGAAAAGCCAACCATGTGGACCATCATCTGGGGTCACCATCCCGGTATCCATGTCCGAGACACCACCAACCCCCACATCAAGGTGCACCCACTACGATAGGAGGAGTGAAGACGTCTCCTTTCACTCCTGCCCGGCATCAGCCACGAGAGCCCAACTCAGATGGTTAGTTGTTTTTTAATACAATACAGACGTAGACGCTCATACACACATATACTCATCCTATGAACCCACACACGCACACTACCCTATGAATGTCCTAGACTTGACATTGACACTCGTATTTTTCTGATTTTTTTCCCGACCTTTACGGCGATGTTCTTTTAGTGTGAGAATATGTTCCCGTCGATTATGAAGGTGCATGCGGTGACTTCGTCGATCTTAAGAGAATGTGCCGGCTCAGTCTCTCAAAAATGTTCATAGAGTTAGAATGTGCATGTGTGCATTTATATAAATATATATACATGTAACACCCCAGTGTCATGCTACAGTAACCCTCTGTGATTAAGCTAACCATTTACCCAAACAGTGCTTAATCATCTTTGTCCAATATCCCATTTGAAATTCCAGTCAATTCAAATTCAAGTGAAGTTTGAAGTTGATCAAAAGTTGCCGGAAAAATGTTCATCATCAGTCAAAAATTCCATAACAATTATTTGTTAAGGAACACAACATCACTTTGGTGCAAAGATGAACATTAGCAATTATAACAGCACCAATTCAGCATTTTTAAATGCTATCCTTTAAAAAAAACAAATGAATTCTTCTGGTCCCCAAAATAATTGTGGCAATGTCTATGATCACCAGGGATTTAATGGGACACCTCCCAAATGTTTGCTAAGTGAAATAGTTGGCCAAATAATTCCCATTCTCTCTCAAAAAAAAGGAAATAGAAAAGGGCCTAGCTACTACTGTGCACTTGTAGCCCATTGCTACACTGCACAGCCCAGCCCATTCCTCCCCGCGGTCGTCCCCTTCCCCTGTTCACCCGACCGAGGCACGCGCCCGCGCGGTCGCCGCCCGACCACCTCGCCACCCCGCTGCTCGCGCCGAGGGGATAAGGCCGAGCCTCCTGGCCTCGTCAGCTCCCCACTCCCACTTGCGCCTCTCCCCCCCAGATCCACCTTTCCCCTCTTCCTCACGCGCTCACTCCTCCCGAGCGCCACCGTCGCCGTGCGTTGGTTGATTCCGCGGCCACCGCTGTCCCCGGCCCTCTCCGACGAATCCCCGAGCGCCGTCGTGCCCCGCGACGTCTTCCTCGACCACCGGACCAAGCCAGGAGCCCCCACAGCAAGTGCGATGACCTCTTCTTCCTCCTCTGCTCCGACGAACGCCGGCGTCGAATTCGGCCACCCCGCACCTGCCCCGAGCCCACTGAGCACACCTACAGGCGCCCAGTGAGCTCCTCCTCCCTATCCCTCTCTTCCCGTGCTCTTCCTCGCGCCATGGCAGCCTCTGCCATCGCCGCCCGAACCTAGCTCCGCCGCATAGCTCGTCGTCGACGTTGTAGTCGCTGTCAGGCTCGCCCGAGCATGGGAACGTGCTCAGGTCCCCTCACCGCGGCCGCTCGTGCCGCTAGGTCCCATCCCCGTGGCCTCTGTCGCTCATCCCGCCTATGGCCGAACTCCGGCGGCCGCTAAGGTTCTCGCCGTCGTCGTATCGAGCCTCCCCGAGACCAACCGGTGGCACCTGGCGATGCGCGCCGACGCCAGCTCTCGAACGCGACCGAAAACGCGGCGAACCGAGCCTTGTAGCCGTTTTCCGGCCATCTCCGGCGGACTTCCGCCACGGGAATGGTCGCCGGCGCGACTCCGGTCGCCGTCCGACGGGGCGCTGACGCGGCAACCCTGGACCACGCCGCTGAGCCACTGCCACTGGGTCCCGCTAACCGTTGACCCAGTCAACTTGCTGACTAGGCGTCCCTGTGACACTGACGTGCGGGCCCCACCGCTTAATCCTCTAATTAAAATGTTTTAATAATTAAAACTAATTAGTTTAGCCAATTAGGCTATGACAGGTGGGGCCCAGTAGCTAATTAACCTAGATTAGTTAGTTTAATGCACTGTTAGGCTAGCAGGGGCTGACATGTGGGTCCCGCTGGACCCACAGGCCAGGTTTGACTTGGTCAGCCGCCCTGCTGACTGCTGATGTCGCTGTGACGTCATGCTGACGCAATAAACCTTTCTGATAATTTATTTAATTCCAGAAAATGGTTTAATCTTTAAAAATTCATAGAAAATAAACCGTAACTCGGATGAAAATGTTTTCTATATGAAAGTTGCTCAGAAAAATCCAACGAATCCGAATACGCGGTCCGTTCATCTGTAACATGCCCCTAGCATGCTGAACTTGGGACATTCCCCCTCCGGTCATCTGTCTGACACAGGTCCGGAACCGGGAAAACATTCCCGGTTGAATTCCCCCTTCACCTATATCGTGTAGCCATACGTTAGGTCACTCCCGGCACAACATATTGCCACGTTATGCTTTGTGATGTTTGTTTGCTTTATATTTACTGTTTCTTCCCCCTCTTCTCTCCGATAGACCCCGAGACCGATGCCGCCCATGTGATCGACTACGTCGACGATGACCCTTCCTTGCCAGAGCAACCAGGCAAGCCCCCCCCCTTTTTGATCATCCCGATATCGCCCATTCTATTCTCTCATGCTTGCATTAGATTTTACTACTGTTATTGTTTGCTCCTATTCTGATGCATAGCCTGCTTTTGTACCTACTGTTGTACCTTACCTGCTTATCCTAATTTGCTTAGTATAGGTTGGTTAGTGATCCATCAGTGACCCCCACCTTGTCCTTGTTGCCCCTGCTTCATCATTGAAGACCCGATCAACGGGATCGAAGACCAGGCCCCTGCACCGCACATCACTCTCCCCTTAGTTGCTCGACACTACTGGGATACTATCGAGTGCCGAGGGTGAGACCTCTACAACACTTCTGATGTTAACCCTGTAGTGTAGCTATTCGGTCGTGGTCATCGAGGGTGATTTCCTCTTTAACCACTTCCGATACGACTCTGTCGTGCAACCCCTCAAGTGTGAACCTCGAGGGTGATTCCTCTACGTTCACCTTGATGATTACATTGAGTGGAACCCACCGAGGGTGATTCCTTGGGTTTTCCTCTTGATGTTTGGACACACGGATACTTGGACTTTACAACTGTTACTTGGAAAGTGATGTGGAGACGGGTTGACCTGGAAGGTGCCCGTGAGATAATTACGAGGCGTGGCCGGGCATTCTTAGCCCTTGCCGCAAGTCCTCGAGACGGGCCAACACGGTCACCTCTTTCGTGAGTCTCTGCTTGTTACCGCGCGTTCCTAATCCACTACGATTTGGATATTTGATCCGAGGGGCCTCTGGCCTGATAGCACTAACCATCACGTGGGCATAGTATGGGCGTTCTGCGTCGTATGCATCAGCCGAAGCTTAATAGACGTCAGCGACGGAGCGGCGCGCGCCGGGTTGGACTGGTAAGCTCCTGCCTTTTTAGGGAGGTAGCTAGGTCTGCTCACCGGCCGCGTTCGCAACGTGCAGGAGTTTCCGGGGAGATGGCCCATGACCCCTGGGGGCATAGGTTTAGTCCGGCGTGTTGGACTCTCTATTAAGTCTAGGTCGGGTTGCGGCGTATTGTTTGGCCGAGGCCGGGCATGACCCAGGAAAGTGTGTCCGGCCAGAGTTAATCGAGCGTGGTGGGTAAGTTGGTGCACCCCTGCAGGGAAGAAAACATCTATCGATAGCCTGTCCTACGGTAACGGACACTTGGAGTTGTATCCCGATCGATACAACTAGAACTGGATACTCATGATGAGAAATGGATTGAGATGAGAAATGGATTGAGATGAGAACTGGATGGTGATGAGGATTTGATTGTGATGATAACTGGATAGTATGGCTCTGGGATTGCTTTCTCGCAGGGAGTCGAGAAAGGATCTCTGGCCGAGGTTGATAACACTACTACCGCTTTACTTTATGCTACTCTACTCCCTCCTGTTTGCTGCAAGATGGTGGTTTCCAGAAGATGCTAGTCTTCGATAGGACTAGACCTTCTCTCTATTCTGGCATTTCTGCAGCCCAGTCCACATATACAGCCTTCCTTTGATAATGTTGCATATGTAGTGTAGATCCTTGCTTGCGAGTACTTTGGATGAGTACTCACGGTTGCTTTGCTTCCCCTTTTTCCCCTTCTTTCTTCTTTCTGGTTGTTGCAACCAGATGGTGGAGTCCAGGAGCCAGATGCCACCTTTGACAACTGCTGCTACCCCGAGGGTGCCTCCTACCACGTGACGGACGCCGGCGACCGGGAGTAGTTAGGAGGCTCCCAGGCAGGAGGCCTTGCCTTTTCGATCGTTGTTGTTTTGTGCTAGCCTTCTTAAGGCAAACTTGTCTAACTCATGTCTGTTCTCAGATATTGTTGCTTCCGCTGACTCTTGTGTTTTCGAGCTTATGTATTCGAGCCCTCGAGGCCCCTGGCTTGTAATATAAAGCTTGTATTATTTTTAAATTGTGTCTAGAGTTGTGTTGTGATATCTTCCCGTGAGTCCTTGATCTTGATCGTACACATTTGCGTGTATGATTAGTGTACGATTGAATCGAGGGCGTCACAAGTTGGTATCAGAGCCGACTGCCTGTAGGTAGCCCCCTTTCCAACTCCTTGACCGAAGTTGAGTCTAGTCACTGAAAAACTTTTACTAACATTGGCTGTGTGGCTTACGGGCCCACGTCGCCATTGGGTGGTATTAGGATCTTTTATTCCTCGTCTATACTCCGGGACTCTGAACTCTCTTCTATTCGGGTTAAAGATTTTACTAACTCTGACTCTAGGATCTCGTAACCACTTCCTCCCGGAGAGCCCCTTCACTGCAGATGATCGCTTGCTTCGCCAGAAGATTCTGCAGATACTCCTCGATGTTTTCCCGAGACCCTTGTGCCCTTTGCCATTGCATTTCTCTACCACCGATAAATCCCCATTGATAGCTACATACACTTGCCGTCCATATAATCATTCCTCGATGCTCTTGTTATTACAAGATGCCCCGAAATTCTCTTTTGCTTCAAGAATCCGTTGAGCTTACTGCCTTGCAGTTTTTTTTGCCCCATGAATACACCCCCCTTCGGATAATTCCTCGCACTCACCGAGGATCCGTTCATCCTCAGTTGTTCGTGTGATTCACAAAATTCTTCGAAATACTATGTGATCTTCCGAAAATCCTCTGCAACCTATTGCTCTTGATTCTCCTTGCCTGCTTGCACTACGATTAGTTCCGTATGTCGAGCAATATCCTTTAAAATTCTTTGTGGTTGTACTTCTGTTCCTATGGATTCAACGTGTGAGCGAATACTGGCAATCACCAATTAATCCTTGGAAATTTTCTTTCCGTCTCCGACATCGCTCCGGTTATGAGTTGGTTCTTGCCCAATCAAGTTTTGATCAGGTGCACCTCTAAGTCTATTCAACTTATCATCTTTTGATCAGAGCCTCTGCTTCCGACCCTTCGTCTTGAAATCATAATTCCTTTGTACCCAAGCATCGAATCATTCAGACGTTTCTATAAGCCAATGCCTTTGCATCTCCTTCTTCATCTGATTGATTACCGATAATCACATCAACTCTGTCGTGAATCGCCAGATCCATTGCTGGGTTGTTATCCGACTGAGTCCTTCACATCCAAAGTCTTGTGAGTTTTTCCCTGATACATAACACCTTCGGTAAATTGTATCATCTGCTTTGACTCCGATACTCTTCTTTTGAACTCGTATCTTTGCTTGGTTGATGGTTGTATAGATTCGTAAAAATGCCCCGATGGGTTGAACTTATGCCTTCCATAATCCGTGTGAACCCGAGAGTTCTCACGAGTCTTACTCTACTGGTACTTCGGCAGATAAATCCTCTGCACTACAATTTCTTTAAAAACGAGGAGTGAATGAAAGGTTATGCATTGAAGAAGTGGGAGTCGACCTTGAACTTTGTGTTCATGCCCATGGACCCGATGTGAAACTTATCATGGAAGCTTCTTGTGATAATAATAATCCCCTTGTTATAAGTTCATATGGTATCTATGTTTGGTCCTTTGCAACCATGGTTCTGAACATGGTTGTTCCCCTTTGATTCCATTTCTCGGACAAGTTAAAGCACTTGTCTTCTACAGACCAATGCATCTCCGCAACCTCTATTTTGATTTTCCTTCGAGTATTACCCTTCGGTACCTCGAGAATAACAAAGAACCGTGTTGCTTCCTACGAGTCTTCATTTGGTATTGCTTCTCATCGATTTCATATTTCCCCGGGTTTTGAGTTGTTAGTCACTCGAGAACGCCGATAAGTGAATCGATTCCACACTCCGATTCTATAACTCTTAAGTAAATTTTGTTGCTTACGAGTTTAATAATCCTTCAAGTCATTCCTAGCCTGATCAGCTGTATTGTTACCGTGCTAAATTTCAACTGTGCTACCAGGTCCTTCCGGAGCACAATCTTCGACGACGAGCTAAGCTTATGTCGATCTTCCTCATTATACCATTTTGCCATGAACAACAAGCTTGCTATCGAGTTTGTGTCTTACTCGTGGTTTCAATAACCTTTCGCTTCATCCTTCCTGTTGCTTGATGGCATCGCTCCTCGATGGCATCTTCATAGAGCCTCTCGACAAATGCGTCGTGATCAGCATCAACATTTTGACTTGCATTGAAATGACAATTGAATTCATGGTGAGGAATACCATCCTTGACCTTCGATGATTTGAGTTATCATCGACAACCCCCTTTGTCTTCTTTCCAACGCATGTTTGATCATGTCTTGGTTATACCTTGGACTCCTTGCTAATCCCGCAACTCTTCCTTGGGTATTTCTTGTGTTTTTTTCAACTACAACCCCTACTTGTAGCACCATGTTAATGCTACCTCGAAGCATGACTGAGGTATTCCGAATATCAACAAGAACGTTGGAAACACATTGCCGAAAGTTTCTTGATCTATTATCCAAACACCGTTGTATGGGTAATATCATGATTCTTCCCTTGCCCCCTTTATCTAAATGCTTTTGAACTTGCTGTCATATCATGTATTTCCTGCTCCGCTTCCCCTTGGGAAGGATATGCTCCCAATTCTTGGGTATAAACACCTTTCCTTTCCATTGGTCTGATTATCCTAATAACCACTTATCTCCTTTCCATTGTTTTGTTTAACCTTCTTGTGAGCTATATGATATAAGCAGGAATAATTTTCTTCTTATAAAACACCCCGTTGTACAACCTTGTCAGTAAGACCCTGTTGCTATTGTTGATGACATTCCGGTATGCCACCGATGGATGAGAACCTTGCCTATTGGCCCGCCTCATTCAACGAGCAGGAAAATGGTTCTCTTCGTCCCTCGCCCTTGGTATCGAGGTTGTTGCCGACATAACTGATAGGCTACCCTCTGACATGCCTTGCTATCGTGATCGTACAAGATGTCAACCCCCTTTCTACTTTTAACCCACATGGTGAGCCCATAACCCACAGTTCCACAGGATCGAAACCTGGCTCTCCTGTACACCCCCTGTTCCCAAAGTTATTCCTCTCGCGTGGACTCGTAAGTAATTCACGAGCCACCTTCCGATGAGATCACCAATTCTGGCATCGGAAACAATAATTATTCCGTTGCTTGGAACCCCTTTTCACCATTTCATTAGGCATCGAATGATTGCCTGCCCGTTAAAACTTGTCATGGTACCCTCATACTTTGCTCTCGACGTTTTATTTAAGTTCAACTCGAGAGATACTTCCGCCTCATTCCCTGATTTATTCACCAGATAATTAACCCTATAAGGGTCAGTTCTCCCGAAGTTACTCTTTACTTCCCCACTTAAATCTCGGGACGAGATTTCTTGTAGTGGAGGAGATTTGTAACACCCCCAGTGTCATGCTACAGTAACCCTCTGTGATTAAGCTAACCATTTATCCAAACAGTGCTTAATCATCTTTGTCCAATATCCCATTTGAAATTCCAGTCAATTCAAATTCAAGTGAAGTTTGAAGTTGATCAAAAGTTGCCGGAAAAATGTTCATCATCTGTCAAAAATTCCATAACAATTATTTGTTAAGGAACACAACATCACTTTGGTGCAAAGATGAACATTAGCAATTATAACAGCACCAATTCAGCATTTTTAAATGCTATCCTTTAAAAAAACAAATGAATTCTTCTGGTCTCCAAAATAATTGTGGCAATGTCTATGATCACCAGGGATTTAATGGGACACCTCCCAAATGTTTGCTAAGTGAAATAGTTGGCCAAATAATTCCCTTTCTCTCTCAAAAAAAAAGGAAATAGAAAAGGGCCTAGCTACTACTGTGCACTTGTAGCCCATTGCTACAGTGCACAGCCCAGCCCACTCCTCCCCGCGGTCGTCCCCTTCCCCTGTTCACCCGACCGAGGCACGCGCCCGCGCGGTCGCCGCCCGACCACCTCGCCACCCCGCTGCTCGCGCCGAGGGGATAAGGCCGAGCCTCCTGGCCTCGTCAGCTCCCCACTCCCACTTGCGCCTCTCCCCCCCAGATCCACCTTTCCCCTCTTCCTCACGCGCTCACTCCTCCCGAGCGCCACCGTCGCCGTGCGTTGGTTGATTCCGCGGCCACCGCTGTCCCCGGCCCTCTCCGACGAATCCCCGAGCGCCGTCGTGCCCCGCGACGTCTTCCTCGACCACCGGACCAAGCCAGGAGCCCCCACAGCAAGCGCGATGACCTCTTCTTCCTCCTCTGCTCCGACGAACGCCGGCGTCGAATTCGGCCACCCCGCACCTGCCCCGAGCCCATTGAGCACACCTACAGGCGCCCAGTGAGCTCCTCCTCCCTATCCCTCTCTCCCCGTGCTCTTCCTCGCGCCATGGCAGCCTCTGCCATCGCCGCCCGAACCTAGCTCCGCCGCATAGCTCGTCGTCGATGTTGTAGTCGCTGTCAGGCTCGCCCAAGCATGGGAACGTGCTCAGGTCCCCTCACCGCGGCCGCTCGTGCCGCTAGGTCCCATCCCCGTGGCCTCTGTCGCTCATCCCGCCTATGGCCGAACTCCGGCGGCCGCTAAGGTTCTCGCCGTCGTCGTATCGAGCCTCCCCGAGACCAACCGGTGGCACCTGGCGATGCGCGCCGACGCCAGCTCTCGAACGCGACCGAAAACGCGGCGAACCGAGCCTTGTAGCCGTTTTCCGGCCATCTCCGGCGGACTTCCGCCACGGGAATGGTCGCCGGCGCGACTCCGGTCGCCGTCCGACGGGGCGCTGACGCGGCAACCCTGGACCACGCCGCTGAGCCACTGCCACTGGGTCCCGCTAACCGTTGACCCAGTCAACTTGCTGACTAGGCATCCCTGTGACACTGACGTGCGGGCCCCACCGCTTAATCCTCTAATTAAAATGTTTTAATAATTAAAACTAATTAGTTTAGCCAATTAGGCTATGACAGGTGGGGTCCAGTAGCTAATTAACCTAGATTAGTTAGTTTAATGCACTGTTAGGCTAGCAGGGGCTGACATGTGGGTCCCGCTGGACCCACAGGCCAGGTTTGACTTGGTCAGCCGCCCTGCTGACTGCTGATGTCGCTGTGACGTCATGCTAACGCAATAAACCTTTCTGATAATTTATTTAATTCCAGAAAATGGTTTAATCTTTAAAAATTCATAGAAAATAAACCGTAACTCGGATGAAAATGTTTTCTATATGAAAGTTGCTCAGAAAAATCCAACGAATCCGAATACGCGGTCCGTTCATCTGTAACATGCCCCTAGCATGCTGAACTTGGGACATTCCCCCTCCGGTCATCTGTCTGACACAGGTCCGGAACCGGGAAAACATTCCCGGTTGAATTCCCCCTTCACCTATATCGTGTAGCCATACGTTAGGTCACTCCCGGCACAACATATTGCCACGTTATGCTTTGTGATGTTTGTTTGCTTTATATTTACTGTTTCTTCCCCCTCTTCTCTCCGATAGACCCCGAGACCGATGCCGCCCCTGTGATCGACTACGTCGACGATGACCCCTCCTTGCCAGAGCAACCAGGCAAGCCCCCCCTTTTTGATCATCCCGATATCGCCCATTCTATTCTCTCATGCTTGCATTAGATTTTACTATTGTTATTGTTTGCTCCTATTCTGATGCATAGCCTGCTTTTGTACCTACTGTTGTACCTTACCTGCTTATCCTAAATTGCTTAGTATAGGTTGGTTAGTGATCCATCAGTGACCCCCACCTTGTCCTTGTTGCCCCTGCTTCATCATTGAAGACCCGATCAACGGGATCGAAGACCAGGCCCCTGCACCGCACATCACTCTCCCCTTAGTTGCTCGACACTACTGGGATACTATCGAGTGCCGAGGGTGAGACCTCTACAACACTTCTGATGTTAACCCTGTAGTGTAGCTATTCGGTCGTGGTCATCGAGGGTGATTTCCTCTTTAACCACTTCCGATACGACTCTGTCGTGCAACCCCTCAAGTGTGAACCTCGAGGGTGATTCCTCTACGTTCACCTTGATGATTACATTGAGTGGAACCCACCGAGGGTGATTCCTTGGGTTTTCCTCTTGATGTTTGGACACACGGATACTTGGACTTTACAACTGTTACTTGGAAAGTGATGTGGAGACGGGTTGACCTGGAAGGTGCCCGTGAGATAATTACGAGGCGTGGCCGGGCATTCTTAGCCCTTGCCGCAAGTCCTCGAGACGGGGCAACGGGGTCACCTCTTTCGTGAGTCTCTGCTTGTTACCGCGCGTTCCTAATCCACTACGATTTGGATATTTGATCCGAGGGGCCTCTGGCCTGATAGCACTAACCATCACGTGGGCATAGTATGGGCGTTCTGCGTCGTATGCATCAGCCGAAGCTTAATAGACGTCAGCGACGGAGCGGCGCGCGCCGGGTTGGACTGGTAAGCTCCTGCCTTTTTAGGGAGGTAGCTAGGTCTGCTCACCGGCCGCGTTCGCAACGTGCAGGAGTTTCCGGGGAGATGGCCCATGACCCCTGGGGGCATAGGTTTAGTCCGGCGTGTTGGCCTCTCTATTAAGCCTAGGTCGGGTTGCGGCGTATTGTTTGGCCGAGGCCGGGCATGACCTAGGAAAGTGTGTCCGGCCAGAGTTAATCGAGCGTGGTGGGTAAGTTGGTGCACCCCTGCAGGGAAGAAAACATCTATCGATAGCCTGTCCTACGGTAACGGACACTTGGAGTTGTATCCCGATCGATACAACTAGAATTGGATACTCATGATGAGAAATGGATTGAGATGAGAAATGGATTGAGATGAGAACTGGATGGTGATGAGGATTTGATTGTGATGATAACTGGATAGTATGGCTCTGGGATTGCTTTCTCGCAGGGAGTCGAGAAAGGATCTCTGGCCGAGGTTGATAACACTACTACCGCTTTACTTTATGCTACTCTACTCCCTCCTGTTTGCTGCAAGATGGTGGTTTCCAGAAGATGCTAGTCTTCGATAGGACTAGACCTTCTCTCTATTCTGGCATTTCTGCAGCCCAGTCCACATATACAGCCTTCCTTTGATAATGTTGCATATGTAGTGTAGATCCTTGCTTGCGAGTACTTTGGATGAGTACTCACGGTTGCTTTGCTTCCCCTTTTTCCTCTTCTTTCTTCTTTCTGGTTGTTGCAACCAGATGGTGGAGTCCAGGAGCCAGATGCCACCTTTGACAACTGCTGCTACCCCGAGGGTGCCTCCTACCACGTGACGGACGCCGACGACCGGGAGTAGTTAGGAGGCTCCCAGGCAGGAGGCCTTGCCTTTTCGATCGTTGTTGTTTTGTGCTAGCCTTCTTAAGGCAAACTTGTCTAACTCATGTCTGTTCTCAGATATTGTTGCTTCCGCTGACTCTTGTGTTTTCGAGCTTATGTATTCGAGCCCTCGAGGCCCCTGGCTTGTAATATAAAGCTTGTATTATTTTTAAATTGTGTCTAGAGTTGTGTTGTGATATCTTCCCGTGAGTCCTTGATCTTGATCGTACACATTTGCGTGTATGATTAGTGTACGATTGAATCGAGGGCGTCACAATACATATGTATGAGGGTCTACATTTATACCGTGTTAAAAAAATTGACATACAAATATACTACTAAAAAAACCGCTACATCATCACAAAACTTAACTGTCCCTTGTCCAAACCCTCTTCTCTCCGCTGCCGAACCATCCCTAATCCGTCCGCTCACTTTTCCGTCGCGTCGCTGCCTCCCAGTCCCCCCTTGGAGGCAACCGCTTCTGCCATCGTCGCTGGCCCTAATCGAGAGTTCCAACCGTCGCCGACCCCCGTCCTCCTTCCAACTCCCACAATGGCATCAATAGTGAGGGTGCCGTCAAGGTGCACAGCAGAGACGGCGCGGGCCACGGTCGCGTTCGAGATCGCCGGCTACAGCCGGCACAAGGGCCTTTTTAGAGGCAAATTCCTCCGTTCTCCTGCGTTCTCCATCGGTGGCTACGAATGGTGCGTCCGCTACTACACCGACGCTGAGGAGAGCGAAGGCCACGTCTCTGTCTACCTCGAGCTCTTGACCAAGAACGCCGAGGTGAGGGCGCTCTGCAGCTTTATGCTTGTGGATTCGGTTAAAGAGAAGTCGATTGTGGTGCACTCTTTCAAGGAACCACGAGTGTTTAGCGGTAAATGGCCATCATGGGGCCTGCTAAAGTTCATGAAGAGCACCCTTGAAGTAGAGTCCGTGTACCTGCGGAACGATCGTCTCGTGATCGAGTGCGAAGGCAGTGTTATCAAGGAAACACTCGAGATCCATGTGCCACCCTCTGACCTTTCGGATAATCTTGCAAAATTGCTAGAGCGGAAAGGAGCAGACGTGACTTTCAACGTTCAAGGGGAGTTTTTTCTGCTCATAAGATTTTGCTTGCGACACGGTCGGCGGTCTTCGACGCGGAGTACTACGGGCCGATGGGGGGCAAAGGGGCACAGGACATAACTATTGACGACATGCAGCCTGCTGTTTTCAAGTCATTTCTTCACTTCATTTACACGGATTCAATGCCTTCCATGGACGATCTTGAGGATGATGACAAAAGAGAAATGGTTAAGCACTTACTTGTGGCTGCAGATAAGTATGCCATGGAAAGGATGAAGATGGTATGTGAACGCATGCTATGCAAGAGTCTTGATGTTGAGAATGTGGCGACCATATTAGCTCTGGCTGACTAGCATAATTGCAGAAATCTCAAAGATGCTTGCATTGAATTTATGCTCTCTTCGAATAGAATGAATGATGTGATCGCAAGTCAAGGGTATGTACAGCTCAAAAGATCTTCGCCTGATATCATTGTAGATGTGTTGGAGAGGGCAGCCAAGTCCCGCAAAATTTAGTACGCCAACCTGGTATGAGCTACGTTTATCCTTCCATTCTGATAGATCTTTGGAGGCAAATCAGTTATGTTGGGTTGGAGAAAGTAATTAAGTCTTTCTGAATTTAGCATGCCCGTCCTGGCTTAGCTTCTTCCAGTTACTTTTTACACAGCCACATGAGATGAGGTTGCCATCATTTGAAGTTTCCAGAGATCTTTAGGAGGAAGCAGTTGGTTCTATAAAATGGATGTCTCCAATGTATTGGTTAGCCCGTCTGATATAAGTATATATGAATCAATGGTAGCTCACTAGTTGTCCTTTTCACTTTAGTGTCTGGCTTATGTGAAGAATGAATCCTATCACTTTTGAGATGATCTGTTTTACATGTATGAAAAACATATATTTGACTGCTAAATGCTAGGTTTTAATTAGAGACAGTTACAAATGGTTTCTTGGCATGGTTGACTAACCCAACAAATATGGAATATACTACCAATTTTTTTATGTTCCGCTTGGAAAGATACTATACATGAATTATGTGCAGTTAAAAAAATTATATGCAATAGTTTTCTGTTCATGAATTTTGATCATAGAGGGTATGATGGGAAGAGAAAATGTTTATTGAATCCTCATTTAATTGAAAATGTTGAGTGAGTCAGATTGAGACAGCAACACAGATTTTGTACAAGAACACGCGCTACATGAGCTATCCTATCCGCATGGTGTTGTTCAAGATTCATTCGACATTATTTCTGCAGCTAGCACCTCACTACCAGAAAAACTGGGGTTGCCGACGGCCAAATCTATGCCGACGGCCCCTGTCGGCATCTATGGACCTATGCCGACGGCCAAGGATAGGCCGTAGGCGTAGAATAGCCGTCGGCATACATCCATCTGCCGTCGGCATAGACGAGGCTGTCGGGACCGCCCGAGCTACGCCTACGGGGCCCGTTGGCATAGGACAGGCCGTCGGCATAGCCTGGCCCCACCTGCACGATCAGCGCTGACCATTTGACGGCGTTGATCCTACGCCGACGGGCGGTAACGGCGGTCGTCGGCATATCCTTGGCAGAGGTATGCCTACGGCATAGCCTCGGCATAGGCCCCTCTGCCACGTCAACGATCCGTGTGCCACGCCACGTCATCGATCCGTGTGTGCACAGATATGCCGACGGCCTTGCCGTCGGCATATGTTTACTTTATTTAATTTTTTATTTTTACTTTGGTTATCTGTGGCAGAGGTATGCCTACGGCACAGCCGTCGGCATAGGCCCCTTCGCCACGTCACCGATCCATGTGCCACGCCACGTCATCGATCCGTGGGACAACCTCCATCATCGATCCGTGTATTTTACTTTATTTTTTTATTTTTACTTTGTTTTGTTATTTTTACTTTATTTTAGTTTTTTCTTTTGCATAAGATAATTATGCCTTATCTAAAAAAACATACCCGATGGTATATCGGTTGCCCCCCGTTATGAACGTCGCTATCACCGTGTCACGGAGGGGGGAAACGGTCAACACGGAAGGAATTCTGGTTGGTGGGGGGATTCGGGGTGTAGCTATGTCACCGAAACATCACACGGGTCCCGATGCATATGTGAAAGTGTTCATGCATGCGTAGACGCCCGTCTTGGGGCTCCGGGGTGTGCCCCCCTCTCACGGATGGCGTTGCCGCCGGCACCTGGAGGGGGGAAACGAACGCGTGGGGTCTACACGGAGGGGATCTTGCTGTGGGTCTGGCCCGGATGTTGCTCCAAAGTGTTCCTATGGGCTGACCTAACACAACCGGGTGGGGAGGTCCACTGGTCAAAGCCCATCCGTGCAAAGTCAAATGGCTAGATCCCGTGGTAAACGCTACAGGGTTAGGCGGGACGGGGGCACTGGGGGGTAGCAATGCCACCGGAGCGTTGCACCGGGCCCTCATACATGCGGGGTGGTGTGGTGGCATGTCCGAAGAGGCGGGACGCGTCTCCGGTGTGTGGCCCCCCCTCACGGACGGCGATGACACGGTAGTAGACGTTCTGCGGTAACCATGCGGCGTCAATATTACTAAATACTCGGAGCGCGATAAAATCATGAGTTTTTTTGCACGACGTGGGCGCATGTGCTATAGGAACGATGGTATTTTTTCATAATTTTTGGTGATGGAGAAGTATCCGAAAAATTCCCTCTACGCGGATTGCCCTTCGCGCGTCTACGGTTGTGGCCAGCGGCCTCCGGGGGCTATCATGCCGCCAAATCTTGCGTAGGCGGCCTCTCACAAGTCTGGAAGTGTTGTGGCGGTTGCAAACGCCCGACACGCGTGTCCGGGGTGTGCCCCCCCTCACGGACGGCGCTGCCGCCGACACCTGGAGGGGGGAAACGGACGCGTGGGGTCTACACGGAGGGGATCTTGCTGTGGGTCTGGCCCGGATGTTGCTCCAAAGTGTTCCTATGGGCTAACCTAACACAACCGGGTGGGGAGGTCCACTGGTCAAAGCCCGTCCGTGCAAAGTCAAAGGCCTAGATCCCGTGGTCAAACGCTACAGGGTTAGGCGGGACGGGGGCACTGGGGGGTAGCAATGCCACCGGAGCGTCGCACCGGGCCCTCATACATGCGGGGTGGTGTGTGATACGTCTCCAACGTATCTATAATTTTTGATTGCTCCATGCTACTTTATCTACTGTTTTGGACTATATTGGGCTTTATTTTCCACTTTTATATTATTTTTGGGACTAACCTATTAACCGGAGGCCCAGCCCAGAATTGCTGTTTTTTTTGCCTATTTCAGTATTTCGAGGAAACAGAATATCAAACGGAGTCCAAACGGAATGAAACCTTCGGGAACGTGATCTTCTCACCGAACGTGATCCAGGAGACTTGGACCCTACTCCAAGAAGTTTCCGGGGAGGTCACGAGGGTGGAGGGCGCCCCCCCTGGGCGCGTCCCCCTGCCTTGTGGGCCCCTCGGAGCTCCACCGACGTGCTCCTTCCTCCTATATATACCTACGTACCCCCATTAGACCAAAGACGGAGCCAAAAACCTAATTCCACCGCCGCAACTTCCTGTATCCACGAGATCCCATCTTGGGGCCTGTTCCGGAGCTCCGCCGGAGAGGGCATCCATCACAGAGGGCTTCTACATCAACACCATAGCCCTTCCGATGAAGTGTGAGTAGTTTACTTCAGACCTTCGGGTCCATAGCTAGTAGCTAGATGACTTCTTCTCTCTTTTTGGATCTCAATACAATGTTCTCCCCCTCTCTCGTGGAGATCTATTCGATGTAATATTCTTTTTGCGGTGTGTTTGTTAAGACCGATGAATTGTGGGTTTATGATCCAACTTATCTATGAATAATATTTGAATCTTCTCTGAATTCTTTTATGTATGATTGAGTTATCTTTGCAAGTCTCTTCGAATTATCCATTTGGTTTGGCCAACTAGATTGGTAGTTCTTGCAATGGGAGAAGTGTTTAGCTTTGGGTTCAATCTTGCGGTGTCCTTACTCAGTGACAGAAAGAGTTGCAAGGCACATATTGTATTGTTGCCATCGAGGATAACAAGATGGGGTATTTATCATATTGCATGAATTTATTCCTCTACATCATGTCATCTTGCTTAAGGCGTTACTCTGTTTTTAACTTAATACTCTAGATGCATGCTAGATAGCGGTCGATGAGTGGAGTAATAGTAGTAGATGCAGGCAGGAGTCGGTCTACTTGTCACGGACGCGATGCCTATATACATGATCATACCTAGATAACCTCATAACTATGCTAAATTCTATCAATTGCTCCACAGTAATTTGTTCATCCACCGTAGAATATCTATGCTCTTGAGAGAAGCCACTAGTGAAACCTATGGCCCCCGGGTCTATTCTCATCATATCAATCTCCATTACTTTATTTTACTTGTTTTGCTTTTACTTTTCACTTTGCATCTTTATACCAAAAATACCAAAAATATTATCTCTATCAGATCTCACTCTCGTAAGTGACCGTGAAGGGATTGACAACCCCTAAGCGTTGGTTGCGAGTTGCTACCGTTTTGTGCAGGTACGAGGGACTTGCGCGTGACCTCCTACTGGATTGATACCTTGGTTCTCAAAAACTGAGGGAAATACTTACGCTACTGTGCTGCATCACCCCCTCCTCTTCAGGGAAAACCAACACTAGCTCGAGACGTAGCAAGAAGGATTTCTGGCGCCGTTGCCGGGGAGGCCTAGGCCATGTCAAGTGAATATTTACTCTCCCGTCAACGAGCCATTTCTGGCGCCGTTGCCGGGGAAGCCTACGCAAAAGTCAACATACCAAGTACCCATCACAATCTCTATCTCTCGCATTACATTATTTGCCATTTGCCTCTCGTTTTCCTCTCCCCCACTTCACCCTTGCCGTTTTATTCGCCCTCTCTTTCCCAATCTCCTCCTCTTTTTCCCTTTGCCTTTTGTTTGCTCATGTGTTAGTTTGCTTACCTGTCGCTATGCCGGATTCCTTATCCGCTCCTATGTCTTCCGAGTTTGAAGTTCTTCACTTCAAGCAATGGCAAGGAGAAAACTTAAAAGATGCTTGGTATAGGATGATGGAATCTTATCGTAAGTGCACCCTAGAGGTGAACTTTAGAATTCTTCTTCGCAATTTTTATGTTGGGTTAAACATGACGCATAGACAACTCTTGGATTGCATGGCCAAGGGAAATTTTATTAATATTGATCCTGGTATTGCGCATGAGATTATAGAGGGAATAGTGGGAACACCACCCCAAAAGGGAGGATCTCATCCTACCCAGGAAGAAACCCAAGTGTTTGAGAAGATTTGCGAAGTAACAAAGATTTTACAAAAGTCTCTTGATCCTCTTAAAAATATTAGCGGAAATCTTAACCGTATGAATATGTTGATTACTCTTGCAATAAACAGTTGGATTCTTTAGATCAAAAATTTCCGAGTATGAAGGGAAGAGGGAAGAACCCCCCGGATTCGAGCATGACTCCGCTAAAAAGTTGAAAATTAAAGATGGCAATACCTAGATCTATCCTTGCTTTTATGCCTAGCTAGGGGCGTTAAACGATAGCGCTTGTTGGGAGGCAACCCAATTTTATTTTGTGTTTTTTGTTTTTGGTTCTGTTTAGGAATAAATAATCCATCTAGATTCTGTTTAGATGTGGTTTTATCTTTTAATTAGTGTTTGTGCCAAGTTAAACCTATTAGATCTTCTTGGAAGATAGTTATTTGATCTTGCTGTAATTTCCAGAATCTTTGTGCTTAGTGCCCGAATTGTCAAAAATCACCAGAACGTGATAAAATAGTGATTCCAATTGCTTCTGATCAATAAACAAATTTCCCAGGTCTTCTAATTTTCGTAGAATTTTTTGGGTTCCAGAAGTTTGCGTTAGTAACAGATTACTACAGACTATTCTGTTTTTGACAGATTCTGTTTTGCGTGTGTTGTTTGCTTATTTTGATGAATCTATGGCTAGTAAAATAGTTTATAAACCATATAGAAGTTGGAATACAGTAGGTTTAACACCAATACAAATAAATAACAAGTTCACTACAGTACCTTAAAGTAGTCTTTTGTTTTCTTTCTCTAATGGAGCTCACGAGATTTCTATTGAGTTTTGTGTTGTGAAGTTTTCAAGTTTTGGGTGAATTCTTTTGATGGATTATGGAACAAGGAGTGGCAAGAGCCTAAGCTTGGGGATGCCCATGGCACCCCCAAGATAATCCAAGGACACCAAAAAGTCAAAGCTTGGGGATGCCCCGGAAGGCATCCCCTCTTTCGTCCACTTCCATCGGTAATTTACTTGGAGCTATATTTTTATTCACCACATGATATGTGTTTTGCTTGGAGCGTCTTGTATTATTTGTGTCTTTGCTTGTTAGTCTACCACAATCATCCTTTCTGTACACACCTTTTGAGAGAGCCATGTATGAATTGAAATTTGTTAGAATACTCTATGTGCTTCACTTATATCTTTTGAGCTTGATAGTTTACTCTATGTGCTTCACTTATATCTTTTTGAGCGTGATAATTTTTGCTCTAGTGCTTCACTTAGATCTTTTAGAGCACGGTGGTGGTTTGTTTTAAAGAAACTTGATCTCTCATGCTTCAGTTAGATTATTTTGAGAGTCGTTAATAGCATGGTAATTTGCTTAATGTTAATATACTTGGTATTCAAGATATGTGAAACTTTCTTTTTAGTGGGTTGAATACTAAGATAAGTTTGATGCTTGATAATTGTTTTGAGATATGGAGGTGATAATATCATAGTCATGCTAGTTGAGTAGTTGTGAATTTGAGAAATACTTGTGTTAAAGTTAGCAAGTCCCGTGGCATGCACGTATGGTTAAAGTTGTGTAACAAATTTGAAGCATGAAGTGTACCTGGCTTGTGCATCCTTATGAGTGGCGGTCGGGGACGAGCGATGGTCTTTTCCTACCAATCTATCCCCCTAGGAGCATGCGTGTAGTACTTGATTTTTGATGACTTCTAAATTTTTGCAATAAGTATATGAGTTCTTTTGACTAATGTTGAGTCCATGGATTATACGCACTTTTACCTTTCCGTCATTTGCTAGCCTCTTCGGTTCCGTGCATTGCCCTTTCTCACATTGAGAGTTGGTGCAAACTTCGCCGGTGCATCCAAACCCCGTGATATGATACGCTCTTTCACACATAAACCTCCCTATATCTTCCTCAAAACAGCCACCATACCTACCTATCATGGCATTTCCATAGCCATTCCGAGATATATTGCCATGCAACTTCCACCATCATCATCATCATCATGACATGCTTTACTTTTGTCATATTGCCATTGCATGATCTTGTAGTTGACATCGTATTTGTGGCAAAGCCACCATGCATTATTTTTCATACATGTCACTCTTGATTCATTGCACCATCCCGGTACACCGCCGGAGGCATTCATATAGAGTCATATCTTGTTCTAGTATCGAGTTGTAATAATTATGTTGTAATCAATAGAAGTGTGATGATCATCATTATTAGAGCATTGCCCAATCAAAAAAAAGAGAGAAAGGCCAACAAGAAAAAAAGAAAGGCCCAAAAAAAGAAGGAGAAAATAAAAAGGGCAATGCTACTATCTCTTTTTCCACACTTGTGCTTCAAAGTAGCACCTTGTTCTTCATGTAGTGAGTCTCATACATTGTGCTTCAAAGTAGCACCATGATTTTCATATAGTGAGTCTCATAATTTGTCTTGTTCATACTAGTGGGAATTTTTCATTATAGAACTTGACTTGTATATTCCAACGATGGGCTTCCTGAAAATGCCCTAGGTCTTCATGAGCAAGCAAGTTGGATGCACACCCACTAGTTTTCTTTTGTTGAGCATTCTTAGCTCTAGTGCATCCGTTGCATGGCAATCCCTACTCCTTGCATTAACATCAATTGATGGGCATCTCCATAGCTCATTGATTAGCCTCGTTGATGTGAGCTTTCTCCTTTTTGTCTTCTCCACACAATCCCCATCATCATATTCTATACCACCCATAGTGCTATGTCCATGGCTCGCGCTCATGTATTGCGTGAAGGTTGAAAAAGTTTGAGATTATTTGAGTATGAAACAATTGCTTGGCTTGTCATCGGGGGTATAGAAGTTGGGAACATCTTTGTGTGACGAAAATGAAGCATAGCCTAACTATATGATTTTGTAGGGATGAACTTCCTTTGGCCATGTTATTTTGAGATGACATAATTGTTTGATTAGTATGCTTGAAGTATTATAATTTTTATGTCAATATGAACTTTTGTCTTGAACCTTTCAGATCTGAATATTCATACCATGATTAAGAAGATTTACATTGAAATTATGCCAAAGTATCACTCCGCATCAAAAATTCTCTTTTTATCATTTACCTACTCGAGGACGAGCAAGAATTAAGCTTGGGGATGCCAGATACGTCTCCAACGTATCTATAATTTTTGATTGCTCCATGCTACTTTATCTACTGTTTTGGACTATATTGGGCTTTATTTTCCACTTTTATATTATTTTTGGGACTAACCTATTAACCGGAGGCCCAGCCCAGAATTGCTGTTTTTTTGCCTATTTCAGTATTTCAAGGAAACAGAATATCAAACGGAGTCCAAATGGAATGAAACCTTCGGGAACGTGATCTTCTCACCGAACGTGATCCAGGAGACTTGGACCCTACTCCAAGAAGTTTCCGGGGAGGTCACGAGGGTGGAGGGCGCCCCCCCCTGGGCGCGCCCCCCTGCCTCGTGGGCCCCTCGGAGCTCCACCGACGTGCTCCTTCCTCCTATATATACCTACGTACCCCCATTAGACCAAAGACGGAGCCAAAAACCTAATTCCACCGCCGCAACTTCCTGTATCCACGAGATCCCATCTTGGGGCCTGTTCCGGAGCTCCGCCGGAGAGGGCATCCATCACGGAGGGCTTCTACATCAACACCATAGCCCTTCCGATGAAGTGTGAGTAGTTTACTTCAGACCTTCGGGTCCATAGCTAGTAGCTAGATGGCTTCTTCTCTCTTTTTGGATCTCAATACAATGTTCTCCCCCTCTCTCGTGGAGATCTATTCGATGTAATATTCTTTTTGCGGTGTGTTTGTTGAGACCGATGAATTGTGGGTTTATGATCCAACTTATCTATGAATAATATTTGAATCTTCTCTGAATTCTTTTATGTATGATTGAGTTATCTTTGCAAGTCTCTTCGAATTATCCGTTTGGTTTGGCCAACTAGATTGGTAGTTCTTGCAATGGGAGAAGTGTTTAGCTTTGGGTTCAATCTTGCGGTGTCCTTACTCAGTGACAGAAAGAGTTGCAAGGCACGTATTGTATTGTTGCCATCGAGGATAACAAGATGGGGTATTTATCATATTGCATGAATTTATTCCTCTACATCATGTCATCTTGCTTAAGGCGTTACTCTGTTTTTAACTTAATACTCTAGATGCATGCTGGATAGCGGTCGATGAGTGGAGTAATAGTAGTAGATGTAGGCAGGAGTCGGTCTACTTGTCACGGACGCGATGCCTATATACATGATCATACCTAGATAACCTCATAACTATGCTAAATTCTATCAATTGCTCAACAGTAATTTGTTCATCCACCGTAGAATATCTATGCTCTTGAGAGAAGCCACTAGTGAAACCTATGGCCCCCGGGTCTATTCTCATCATATCAATCTCCATTACTTTATTTTACTTGTTTTGCTTTTACTTTTCACTTTGCATCTTTATACCAAAAATACAAAAAATATTATCTCTATCAGATCTCACTCTCGTAAGTGACCGTGAAGGGATTGACAACCCCTAAGCGTTGGTTGCGAGTTGCTACCGTTTTGTGCAGGTACGAGGGACTTGCGCGTGACCTCCTACTGGATTGATACCTTGGTTCTCAAAAACTGAGGGAAATACTTACGTTACTATGCTGAATCACCCCCTCCTCCTTGGGGGAAACCAACGCTAGCTCGAGATGTAGCAGTGTGGTGGCATGTTCGAAGAGGCGGGACGCGTCTCCGGTGCATGGCCCCCCCCTCACGGACGGCGATGACACGGTAGTAGACGTTCTGCGGTAACGATGCGGCGTCAATATTACTAAATACTCGGAGCGCGATAAAATCAAGAGTTTTTTTGCACGACGTGGGCACATGTGCTATAGGAACAATGGTATTTTTTCATAATTTTTGGTGATGGAGAAGTATCCGAAAAATTCCCTCTACGCGGATTGCCCTTCGCGCGTCTACGGCTGTGGCCGGCGGCCTCCGGGGGCTAGCATGCCACCAAATCTTGCGTAGGCGGCCTCTCACAAGTCTGGAAGTGTTGTGGCGGTTGCAAACACCCGGCACGCGTGTCCGGGGTGTGCCCCCCCTCACGGACGGCGCTGCCGCCGGCACCTGGAGGGGGGAAACGGACGCGTGGGGTCTACACGGAGGGGATCTTGCTGTGGGTCTGGCCCGGATGTTGCTCCAAAGTGTTCCTATGGGCTGACCTAACACAACCGGGGGGGGAGGTCCATTGGTCAAAGCCCGTCCGTGCATAGTCAAAGGGTTAGATCCCATGGTCAAATGCTACAGGGTTAGGCGGGACGGGGGCACTGGGGGGGGGGGGTAGCAATGCCACCCGATCGTCGCACCGGGCCCTCATACATGCAGGGTGGTGTGGTGGCATGTCCGAAGAGGCGGGACGCGTCTCCGGTGCGTGCCCCCCCCCCTCACGGTAGGCGATGACACGGTAGTAGACGTTTTGCGGTAACGATGCGGCGTCAATATTACTAAATACTCGAAGCGCGATAAAATCAAGAGTTTTTTTGCACGAGCACATGTGCTATAGGAACGATGGTATTTTTTCATAATTTTTGGTGATGGAGAAGTATCCGAAAAATTCCCTCTACGCGGATTGCCCTTCGCGCGTCTACGGCTGTGGCCGGCGGCCTCCGGGGGCTAGCATGCCGCCAAATCTTGCGTAGGCGGCCTCTCACAAGTCTGGAAGTGTTGTGGCGGTTGCAAATGCCCGGCACGCATGTACGGGGTGTGCCCCCCCTCACGGACGGCGCTGCCGCCGGCACCTGGAGGGGGGAAACGGACGCGTGGGGTCTACACGAAGGGGATCTTGCTGTGGGTCTGGCCCGGATGTTGATCCAAAGTGTTCCTATGGGCTGACCTAACACAACCGGGTGGGGAGGTCCACTGGTCAAAGCCTGTCTGTGCAAAGTCAAAGGGTTAGATCTCGTGGTCAAACGCTACAGGGTTAGGCAAGACGGGGGCACTGGGGGGTAGCAATGCCACCGGAGCGTCGCACCGGGCCCTCATACATGCGGGGTGGTGTGGTGGCATGTCCGAAGAGGCAGGACGCGTCTCCGGTGCATGGCCCCCACTCACGGACGGCGATGACACAGTAGTAGATGTTCTTCGGTAACGATGCGGTGTCAGTATTACTAAATACTCGGAGCGCGATAAAATCAAGAGTTTTTTTTTTGCATTACGTGGGCACATGTGCTATAGGAACGATGGTATTTTTTCATAATTTTTGGTGATGGAGAAGTATCCGAAAAATTCCCTCTACGCGGATTGCCCTTCGCGCGTCTACGGCTATGGCCGGCGGCCTCCGGGGGCTAGCATGCCGCCAAATCTTGCGTAGGCGGCCTCTCACAAGTCTAGAAGTGTTTTGGCGGTTGCAAACGCCCGGCACGCGTGTCCAGGGTGTGCCCCCCCCCTCACGGACGGCGCTGCCGCCGGCGCCTGGAGGGGGGAAACGGACGCGTGGGGTCTACACGGACTGGATCTTGCTGTGGGTCTGGCCCGGATGTTGCTCCAAACTGTTCCTATGGGCGGACCTAACACAACCGGGTGGGGAGGTCCACTGGTCAAAGCCCGTCCGTGCAAAGTCAAAGGGTTAGATCCCATGGTCAAACGCTGCAGGGTTAGGCGGGACGGGGGCACCGGGGGGTAGCAATGCCACCGGAGCGTCGCACCGGGCCCTCATACATGCGGGGTGGTGTGGTGGCATGTCCGAAGAGGCGGGATGCGTCTCCGGTGCATGGCCCCCCCTCACGGACGGCGATGACACGGTAGTAGACGTTCTGCGGAAACGATGCGGCGTCAATATTACTAAATACTCGGAGCGCGATAAAATCATGAGTTTTTTGCACGACGTGGGCACATGTGCTATAGGAACAATGGTATTTTTCATAATTTTTGGTGATGGAGAAGTATCTGAAAAATTCCCTTTACGCGGATTGCCCTTCGCGCATCTACGACTGTAGCCGGCGGCCTCCGGGGGCTAGCATGCCGCCAAATTTTGCGTAGGCGGCCTCTCACAAGTCTGGAAGTGTTGTGGCGGTTGCAAACGCCCGACACGCGTGTCCGGGGTGGGCCCCCCCTCACGGACGGCGCTGCCGCCGGCACCTGAAGGGGGGAAACGGACGCGTGGGGTCTACACGGACGGGATCTTGCTGTGGGTCTGGCCCGAATGTTGCTCCAAAGTGTTCCTATGGGCTGACCTAACACAACCGGGTGGGGAGGTCCACTGGTCAAAGCCCGTCCGTGCAAAGTCAAAGGGCTAGATCCCGTGGTCAAACGCTACAGGGTTAGGCAGGACGGGGGCACTGGGGGGTAGCAATGCCACTGGAGCGTCGCACCGGGCCCTCATACATGCGGGGTGGTGTGGTGGCATGTCCGAAGAGGCGGGACGCGTCTCCGGTGCGTGGCCCCCCCACACGAACGGTGATGACACGGTAGTAGACGTTCTGCGGTAACGATGCGGCATCAATATTACTAAATACTCGGAGCGCGATAAAATCATGAGTTTTTTTGCACGACCTGGGCACATGTGCTATAGGAACAATGGTATTTTTCATAATTTTTGGTGATGGAGAAGTATCCGAAAAATTGCCTTTACGCGGATTGCCCTTCGCGCGTCTACGACTGTGGCCGGCGGCCTCCGGGGGCTAGCATGCCGCCAAATCTTGCGTAGGCGGCCTCTCACAAGTCTGGAAGTGTTGTGGCGGTTGCAAATGCCTAGCACGCGTGTCCGGGGTGTGCCCCCCCTCACGGACGGCGCCGCCGCCGGCACCTGTAGGGGGGAAACGGACGCGTGGGGTCTACACGGAGGGGATCTTGCTGTGGATCTGGCCCAGATGTTGCTCCAAAGTGTTCCCATGGGATGACCTAACACAACCGGGTGGGGAGGTTCACTGGTCAAAGCCCGTCCGTGCAAAGTCAAAGGGCTAGATCCCGTGGTCAAACGCTACAGGGTTAGGCGGGACGGGGGCACTGGGGGTAGCAATGCCACCGGAGCGTCGCAGCGGGCCCTCATACATGTGGGGTGGTGTGGTGGCATGTCTGAAGAGGCGGGACGCGTCTCCGGGGCGTCCCCCCCCCCTCACGGACGGCAATGACACGATAGTAGACGTTCTGCGGTAACGATGCAGCAGAGGTGGAACGTCTACTACCGTGTCATCGCCATCCGTGAGGGCGGGCCACGCCTCGGAGACGCGTGCCGCCTCTTCGGACATGCCACCACACCACCCCGCATGTATGAGGGCCCGGTGCGACGCTTCGGTGGCATTGCTACCCCCCAGTGCCCCTGTCCCGCCTAACCCTGTAGTGTTTGACCATGGGATCTAGCCCTTTGAGTTTGCACGGACGGGCTTTGACCAGTGGACCTCCCCACCCGGTTGTGTTAGGTCAGCCCATAGGAACACTTTGGAGCAACATCCGGGCCAAACCCACAGCAAGATCCCCTTCGTGTAGACCCGACGCATCCGTTTACCCCTCCAGGTGCCGGCGGCGGCGCCGTCCGTGAGGGGGGGCACACCCCGGACACGCGTGCCGCCTCTTCGGACATGCCACCACACCACCCCGCATGTATGAGGGCCCGGTGCGACGCTCCGGTGGCATTGCTACCCCCAGTGTCCCCGTCCCGCCTAACCCTATAGCGTTTGACCACGGGATCTAGCCCTTTGACTTTGCACGGACGGGCTTTGACCAGTGGACCTCCCCACCCGGTTGTGTTAGGTCAGCCCATAGGAACACTTTGGAGCAACATCCGGGTCAGACCCACAGCAAGATCCCCTCCGTGTAGACCCGACGCGTCTGTTTCCCCCCTCCAAGTGCCGGCGGCGGCGCCGTCCGTGAGGGGGGGCACACCCCGGACACGCGTGCCGGGCGTTTGCAACCGCCACAACACTTCCAGACTTGTGAGAGGCTGCCTACGCAAGATTTGGCAGCATGCTAGCCCTCGGAGGCCGCCGGCCACAGCCGTAGACGCGCGAAGGGCAATCCGCGTAGAGGGAATTCTTCGGATACTTCTCCATCACCAAAAATTATGAAAAAATACCATCGTTCCTATAGCACATGTGCCCACGTCGTGCAAAAAAAACTCATGATTTTATCGCGCTCCGAGTATTTAGTAATATTGATGCCGCATCGTTACCGCAGAACGTCTACTACTGCGTCATCGCCGTCCGTGAGGGGGGGACACGTCCCGGAGACGCGTCCCGCCTCTTCGGACATGCCACCACACCACCCCGCATGTATGAGGGCCCGGTGTGACGCTCCGGTGGCATTGCTACCCCCCAAGTGCCCCCGTCCCGCCTAACCCTGTAGCGTTTGACCACGCGATCTAGCCCTTTGACTTTGCACGGACGGGCTTTGACCAGTGGACCTCCCCACCCGGTTGTGTTAGGTCAGCCCATAGGAACACTCTGGAGCAACATCCGGGCCAGACCCACAGCAAGATCCCCTCCGTGTAGACCCTACGCGTTCGTTTCCCCCCTCCAGGTGCCGGCGGCGGCGCCGTCCGTGAGGGGGGCACACCCCGGAGATGCGTGCCGCCTCTTCGGACATGCCACCACACCACCCCGCATGTATGAGGGCCCGGTGTGATGCTCCGGTGGCATTACTACTCCCCCACGGCCCCGTCCTGCCGTGTAGACCTCACGGGCGTGGCTGCCGCCGTGTCCCGGAGGGGGGAAACGGCCACGTCAGGCCGACACGGAGGGTATCTTTGGGTGGTTTGGGCCGGAATGGTGTTGGGGGGTGCAACACATGCCGTAACCAAAAAATTAAAAATTAAAAAAATGTCGTAACAAAAAATAAAAAAATGCAAAGTATCTATGCCGACGGCTTAGCCGTCGGCATAGCAGCGCACATGTCCACGGATCGATGACGTGGCAAAGGGGCGGGCCTATGCCGACGGCCAGGCCGTCGGCATAGGGCCGACCTTATCCCCTTGCGGTTCGCCCCCACCACCCATTCGCCATCCATCTCCCCCTTCCTCCCCGACCCACACCCGCGCCGCCGCCCACCACCTCCGCCGCCCGCCCTGAGCACGCCACCGCCTGCCCCGAGCCCGCCGCCTCGCGCCAGACCAACCCCGGGCCGCCCCGCCCCGCCCCGAACCCGCCATCGCCCACGCCTCCCCCGTCTCCCCCACCCACCAGCGGTGCACCGCCGTCCTCCCCGCCCCGCGCCGCACCGCCGTCCTCCCCGCCTCGCGCCGCGCCGCCGCCTGGATCCGCCCACGCTGCCGTCGTCTCCGCGCGGATCAGCCTGCACCGCCGCTGTATTCGCCCGTCCCGGCCTCCCTCGACACATCCCCGCGCGGCCGGCCCTCCCTCCCCCGACCTCCGTCCCCGCCCCGACCTCCATCGACCCTGCCCCAGCGGCCATTTCGTCCGTGCCTGCCCCTCCGCTGCCTGCTCTAGCCCATCGTCCGTGCCTGCCCCTCCCCCCGAGTCGGCCCTCCCCCACGGTGAGCTCCCTCCCTCCCTCTCTGTAGATTTTTTTGATAATTTTGTTGTTGTTCATAGTTATGTAACTAGATGGATGGATGCATCGTTAGTTGATAGATGATTTGATGATAGTTACAAATGTGAGAAATGCAAGAAAAGCAATTTTTTTAACAAGGGGCATGACGTTAGATGATAGATTTTTTGATGATAGTTGCAAATGTATGATAATTGTTACATGATAGATGTGATGTTAATGATGATAGATGATGATGTTGATGATAGATAATGATTTCTTTGCGGAAGAGATGATATAGGATGCTGATTTTTATGATTCGATGATTGTTAGATGATGATGATGAATATATTGTGATGTACTTAATTATTGTCACGATGCAGGTTCTGTGGTGTTCCATCTTGGTGGAGTGATCGTCGTAGGAGCTGTTGGTCCCCGGTTGTCCCTTCGGTGTTCGACTACTTCCTCTACAGCCGAGGGTGAGCTACGAATCATGTGACTAGATTTCATTCTCAAGTCAACTGACGTAACCTAGGCGTCTCCCGTCCGAAAGGGTTGCATCGATGAATATGCATTCAATTGCATATTTATCACCGCAGCTCTTTCGGATTGTCCGGCGTTTTCCATGGACAACCCGAGGAAGATTGGGTATGTTCTCCATGTTCTACCCCGTTCCGAGACAGGATTTCGGCGGCGCCTCCCCATTGTTCTCCGGAGCACATTCTCTCGGCTATTTGCTGAGACATGTATCTGGAGAACAGCGGGGAGGTGCTGCCGAAATTTTGTCTTGGAACGGGGTAGAATGGAGAACGTACTCAATCTACACATCCTCGGGTGGGATTATGACCCATCTTTACCTATTAGAGATGTAGGTGGATTAAACGCGGTAGAAACTGAAATTTTGATGTGATTAATTTAAGTGAATCCTTAATTATGTTGTGTGGGTTGCAAAAAAGCAGAGGATGGTAGATAATCAGTGGATGTACAGTGGTTTTATCCGTCGGAATCGAGTAACATCAGAGTGGATCGCGAAAACCGATGTGTATTTGAAGGAGATATTCCGTCGTCCAATGAGAATTATCCCACCATGCCCCTGTGCGAGATGTGCCAGACGTCACCGTAGAAATCAGACGGACATGAGTGAGCACCTTCGCACGCACGGATATATGCCAAACTTTGACATGCCGCCGATAAACATAGCCGAGCAGGACCGTGGTAGAGAGGAGGTGATGCGACAACGCATCGATGGATATGAGGACGACAGGGGTCAGGGACATGCTAGATGATGTCATTGTTGCAGAAACGGCAAATGCGACACCTTCAGAGAATGAACCGGAGGAGCCGGAGGCAACCGCAAAGGCCTTCTTGGAGGTCTTGGCCTCGTCGAAGAAACCTCTTTATGCGGGTGCGAAAATATCTCAGATGGATGCCATCTCGCAACTAATTGCAGTCAAGGCTGAGTACGGCTGTAGCCAGAAATGCTTCGAAGCATTCCTGGGAGTATGGGCTAACAGCCTCCCTGAGGGTCATGAACTGCCGAAAAGCATGTACGATACAAAGAAAATCATGAAGGCACTCTCTATGGATTATGAGAAAATAGATGTTTGCCCGAAGAATTGCCTTTTGTTTAGGCACGAGTATGCGGATGACAAGTACTGTAGGAAGTGCGGTTCGTCTCGGTACATTGAGGTGGTCGGTGAGGATGGTGAGAAAAAGCAGCTAACCATCCCCGTTAAGGTTCTTTGGTATCTTGATTTTATAAAGAGACTGCAGCGCCTTTTCATCACGAAGGAGTCTGCCAAAATGATGAAGTGGCACAAGGAAGGTATAAGGTACAATCCAAAAAAATCGTACATCCATCGGGAGGGGAAGCATGGAAGTCATTCGATGAAGAATACCCCGAGGAAGCAGCCGAGGCTGGGAATGTCAGAATAGCCATATCAGGTGATGGGTTGAATCCATATGGTATGTCGTCCAATCCATACAGCTGCTGGCCTGTGTTTGTAATTCCGCTCAATCTTCCTCCCGGTGCCCTAATGCAACGGAAGACCATGTTCTTGTCGCTCATCATTCCGGGGCCTGACTACCCGGGGAAGCAATTGGGTGTGTTTATGCAGCCGCTTGTGGATGCTTTGCACCATTCTTGGTACTTTCCGAGGTTGACATACGACCGGGATCTGCAGAGAAATTTCTTGATGAAAGTTTGGTTGCACTATTGCATGCATGACTTTCCCGGCTATGCTCTATTCTGCGGATGGTGTACAAGTGGTAAGATGCCATGCCCAGTGTGCATGCAGGCTCTGCGAATGATTTGGCTGAGTAAGGGTGGCAAGTATGTAGCCTTTGACCTGCATCGACAGTTCCTCCCTCCAGACCATCCAGACAGGGAAGACAAGAAGAACTTCACGAAAGGCCGGGTTGTTCATGAAGTAACCGAGATTCCAACATTTTCGGGGGCAGATGTTCTTGCTCAGCTAAAAGCTCTCAAGCCTAAAGTCAAAGGCAAAGGCAAAGCCAAAGCCAAAGGCTTCGAGGGATATGGTGAGACGCACAACTGGACGCACATTACCCCCTTCTCGCAGCTTCCCTATTTCAAGGACCTCAAACTTCCTTACAATATTGATGTGATGCACACCGAAAAGAATGTGGCAGAGTCCCTTTTCCACACGATCCTCAACATTCCTGATAAGACGAAGGATAACGTAAAAGCTAGAGCCGATCAACAGAGAATTTGTGATAGACCACGCCTGAACATGAAGCCTCCCACAGGCGGTCGAAAAAACTGGTTCAAGCCAGATGCTGACTTTGTCCTTAAACCGCCAGAAAAAAAGAAGTACTTATCTGGCTGAAACAAATTTTGAAGTTCACCGATGGTTATGCATCGAATATAAGTAAGGGAGTCAATCTTTCAACGGGCAAAGTGACCGGCCTGAAGAGTCATGACTACCATGTATGGATTGAGCGGATAATGCCGGTGATGGTTCGAGGCTATGTCCCCGAGCATGTCTGGCGAGTGCTTGCCGAGCTTAGCCATTTCTTCCGCACGCTCTGTGCTAAAGAAGTAAGTAAAGAGGTGATTGAAAAATTGCATAAGAAGGCACCGGAGTTGATAGTCAAGCTAGAGAAGATCTTTCCGCCAGGCTTCTTTACTCCGATGACACATCTCATTCTGCACCTCGCGAACGAGGTATTGTTGGGGGGCCCTGTGCAAAATCGCTGGCAGTACGGCCCTGAGAGGCAGAACAAGCATCTCCGACGGAAATGTGGAAACAAAGCTAAGATTGAAGCTTCCATAGCTGAGGCAGTTATCCTAGAGGAGGTGTCAGACCTCAGGACATCATACTATCCAGACCACGTTCCCCATCTGCATAACAAGGTGCCTCGATACAATATAGAAGAGCCCAAGTATCAACCCAGGCTCGATCTATTCAACGCGCAAGGTGGGAGGGCTGGGGCCTCGAAATCTTATAACATGCCACGACAAGAGTGGGAGGACCTCATGTTCTATATCTTGCACAACATCAAGGAAGTTGAGGAAGTGTGGATGAGGTAATACCACTACACCATTCCTTTATGTCTTCCACATCATCATGTTTCATGTTCACTTAGTCCCGGTCTAACACCGCTTATCTTTTTTTAGTGATTTCGTTCAAGAGGAATGGACGGGAGTGAATCCTCCTACTGAGGCGGAGGCACTTACTCTTCTCCGTCATGGAAACCCTGGACGTAAAAATTTTGTTGCTTGGTTCATGGAGAAAGTAATTTTCCACACTCCCCTATTAAATACCTACTTCAACATTTATTAGTTAACCGAACTAATGCACGCAACAATTTCCATTATACTTGTAGGGAAAAGATCCGAACATATCTATGGATGATGAATTGAGATGGGTTTCCATGGGTTTTGACCCTGCCGTCATGACATGTAAAAAGTATGATGTGAATGGGTATCGCTTCCATACAGAGGAGCACCAAAACAGCCGCCCCGATCCCAAAACTATAAATACTGGAGTGTACACCCCCGGTCAAAATTCAGTAGACTACTACGGAAGGGTACAAAATATATACGAGGTTAAATTCCGCCAGGGGCGTGAGACCCTAAGTCTGCCTGTGTTCAAATGCCGATGGTTCGATCCGCGGGAGGGGGTAAAACATACGCCTTCCATTGGTTTGGTCGAAGTTAAACCATCAACCGTCTATGCCGGAGCCGATCTCTTCATTGCGGCTACCCAAGCTACACAAGTATATTATCTGCCTTACCCATGCCAGAAAGTGTATCTAAAGGGTTGGGAAGTTGTGTTCAAGGTGTCGCCACATGGTAAGCTACCAGACCCGAATGAAGACGATTACTACAACATTAACCCCATGACATACGAGGGAGTGTTCTATCAAGAGCAACCTGATGATGATGATGATGATGATGATGTGGTTAGAAACGATGACGCTAGACCATTGGGTGATGATGATGTGGACCCAAACGTCGACGATGCACGGAATGATGGTGAGACCATTGTCAATGAAAATGACATACTTATGCTAGAAAAGTTAAACGAAGACGCTGACGACGAGGAAGAGCCTCCACCTCCGTCGGACAACGAAGATGATATGATTGATAGTGATGATGAGACGGACCGAGAAAGAGGTTACAACAGTGATGATTCATATGGGTTCTAGCAGATGTACGTTTCAAGTATTTTTTTCTATAGTTTAGGAATATGCCTTTTTATGCATTTTTATTAATGTGTTTATTATCATGCCTTTTCCTTCATTTCATTAATTTACTAATTGCTTTTTCTCTTTTCAATGCAGGTTCGTGGAACATGGGCAAGGGGAAGGCCGATGGCATGGGTTTCCTACGCAAGGTCGTCGGCCTGCCTAGTCGGAGTGGTCGAGCACGTAATCCTCCCCCTCGGCTACTTGACGATGACTCCTCACAGGGAGGTCGAGGGAGAGGTGCCCCTAGAGGAGGAGGGGGCGGGGGAGAGCCTCTAGAGGACGACGTGCTGGGGGGAGAGCCACTACAGGGGGTCGCGGCCAGAAAGAGCGCACCCTCACCGACTTAGGGGTGTTGTCTTCGAGGCCCTCCTCTAGTGAGGTACCCTCCTCTAGTGAGGTACACTCTAAGGAGGAGGGGGAGGAGGAGGAGGAGGTTAGGGAGGAGGTTGGGGAGGGGGAGGCAGGCGAGGAGGAGGGTGGTGGCGGGGATGATGGTGGTGACGGGAAGGGGGTTGACAAGAAGGGGTGGCTGCGTGGTAACGCAAAGCTACCAAAGCAGGTTCCGGCTACTGAGGAGCAGAAGTGGCTCATTGAGCCCATGGGAAAAGAGTAAGTGGTTCATTATTTTGCTTGTCACATGCTTATTCCGGTTGTTATTTATTTTGCTTGTCACATGCTAATAGTTCATTATTTTGCAGCAACTGGATATATTCTAAAGGGGTCCGTATTCCCAACGGCCTCATCACCGTCTTGCTGAAGTTATACTGGCCGGGGTTGTACTGTCCGGATCCAGTCAGGCAGCCGGACTCGTCGGGTTTTGGCCACGAGCTGGGACCACTGGGAAGCGGCCCGCCACGCGGACCATGAGACCCATGCCAAGGCCGTGATCACTACTTTCTGGGTGAGTTCTCTTCAGAAGAACAAGTCCATTCTAGTTTCATGAAATGATTTAACTCATGGCTTCTTCCATTCTTGTTTCATGCATGATTGTAGAAATTCTATCGAGTTCTTCCGGAGCACAGGGCTAGAGCGGACCAGATCGTGCTGCGCCAATGCAAGAAGAAGGCCCGCCAGATGCAGTACGAGGTGCGCTATGTGGCCATCTCCACATACTACCACGACTATCTTGGTGTGAAGATGACCAAGGAAGAAGCGCGGAGGATGGGCATTACCTTGGAGAGGCCCGAGTTCTTGGCGGTAAGTATAAAAGATTTTTCATTATGCTTTCATATATTATGCTTTCATTATGCTTTCATTACCTTGTGGTACATTATGCTTTATGCTTTATGCTTCCATAACACCAATTTGGACACACCTACATGCCATTATGCTTTTATTATGTAGGTGTGTCCAAATTGGTGTTATGGAAAAGACGAGTCCTGGGCGGCATTGGTGGATCTTTGGTGTGATGAGGCTGGAGCCTGGGCGGCTATGAGAACCAAAAATAAGGCTAACCGAGGGACGGAGGGAGTACATGCTCAGGGAAACCGAAACCACTATCTCCACAAGGCAGTTAATGTATGACTAACCCCATTAAACATTCTTCTTCTTCTATTTACCATCACTTTCTTATGTATGACTAACCTCTGTTTGGTGGTGCAGGAGGAGAAACTGAAGCGGCCGCTCTCACACATGCAGGCGTGGGAGATCGCCCATACGCGGAAGGACCCCAAGCCTGGCGAGCCCAAGTACTACGGCAAGAAGACCGCAGGGAGGAAGAAGGCCTACTCCGAAGCGTATCTGAAGTTACATCCTGACACACCTGACCCCATTGCGGCGCCTCTGGACGACATGGCGGTGGTGAGGATGGGGCCCAAGGAGCACGGTCGGGAGGCGGTTCTCGATGCTGTGATCACTCCTAGTATCTCCTACACACAGCTTCGTCGGATCGACCCGAGCCTGAGCCAGCGCACGAGCCAGCCAGTGACCAGTACACAGTCCCTCTTTCAGGAGCAACAATCTATAAGTATTTTCCCTCTTATCTTCATTGCTCACTTTATTTTCCGCATTTAGTAGTTTTATGAGTTCCATCATGTCATACCGTAGGCCTACCTGGAGTACACACGCCAGGAGACCATGGCGTGGCATCAGAGGCTTTATGAACACCAAGTGCAGAGGGATAGCCAGATGCAGCAAGCTTTTCAGGATATGGCGGCCGGCAGGTGTCCTCAGTTCCCTCCAGCACAATGCCCTCCAGCACAACCAGTGCTGATGAGCTTTGAGGAGTTTCTGGCATAGAACGCTGGCCCCTCGCCGGTTAGTTCATCCCCAATATATTCACCCAAAGCATGTCATGCCTTTCAACACAGTCATATATCCCGTGCATATGTCTTTTCAACATCCAGGGAACAGGTGGATCTACCGTTGGCGGTGGTCTTCGCAGCACTCCGGAGACACGGAGCCCGACCACTCTGATCCACGGAGGCGGAGGCGGAGGTGGAGGCGGAGGCGGTCTTGGCGGTAGCGCTGCCGCTAGCAGTGACGACCTGGGCTTCGGCCGTCTTGGCGGTGACGACCTCCGCGGTGCTCGATGATCCTTGTGTGTGGTGATGATGCTTGAGATGACTTGTGTGTGGTGATGATCATTTAGATGACTTGTGTGCTTCTCTATATGCTTATGCTTATGTTGGTTGTGATGATGTTCATTTAGAGACTTGTGTGTGATGATGCTTATGCATATATTGTTGTGATGGTGCCGGATGATATCCCGTTGTGTTTTATATGTCTATCCCATCATATATATCTGCTGATATGTACTGTTATTTGAATTGAATTGATTTGAAAACAAACAGAAAAAAGAAAAAAAAGCAAAAGCAAACTATGCCGACGGCTAGGCCGTGGGCATAGGGCTAGCGTGAGCTCCCAGTAGCTGACACGTGGCACCTATGCCGACGGCCTAGCCGTCGGCTTAGTTTAAAAACTGTGCCGACGGCTAGACCGTCGGCATAGGCGCCCACGTGTCAGCTACTGGGAGCTCTGTATGAAGGACTATCCGACGGCCCAGCCGTCGGCATAGCCCTGGTCCACGAGCAGCGGCTGGTCGCCACGTGGCACACCTATGCCGACGGTCGATCCGTCGGCATAGTTTTTGACTAAGCCGATGGCCTAGGTGCCACGTGGCGACCAGTCGTTGGGCAGACTTGACGGCGGCCGCCGTTAGGCGTGATAGTTGCCGACAGCCCGGGCCGTCGGAATAGATGTATGCCCCCCATCGGCGTATCATATATGCCGACGGCCTCCCTGGCTGTGCCGACGCATATGTTGCCGACGGCCCTATGCCGACAGGGGCCGTCGGCATAGGTCTATCCCAACGGGACTCAGGCCAGGGCCGTCGGCATAGGGGGCGATTCCGGTAGTGCCTTTTCAGATTACGTCAACTCATCCCCTGTAAATTTTCACATCGTCTTGTAACTTTTGACCGCCCCCCTACCGTGAATCGTGTGATGTGGGTTTCGACTCCACCACCGTCTTGCACTTTCTTCCTCAGGTATGGCCCAAATATCCCCCTATCCTGTTCCACATTGATTCAGGTTGCGCGCTTCGCAGAAGCTGGGAAGAAGCGATATCTGATGACGATTTGTTCCCAGTTCCTTCTGACTTTTGCAGCCGGTGTAGAAGGCTTGTGAGATTATTGGGTGAGTAGCCAGCGACGCCATTGTTGGTCAAGCTTCTCTCTATATCTACTAAGTTGGGGATTCGTCTCTTCTCTCGCCAGCTAGTTGCCCTGCCCAGGCCCTTCGTATTTTCTCTTTCAGTCAGTGAGAAACTTTGGGTATTCAGTGGCTATGTAAAATAATTGTAAATACAAATGGTAATTAAATTTGATTCGCTGGCAGAGGCATATCCGCTTATGAATTCTAGAACCTATATTCTTGTTAAGTTTGTTACAATATTTGTTACGGGGATGTAAATACACCAACGGTGGCAATAACTGCTCCTCCCAGGACCTTGTATGCCTGCTTGGGGTAAATTCTAGATATAGTTGCTCATTTTGTAGTCAGTACCATGCTAGCGACGAATTAGGCAGTTCAGGTTGTCTTGCAGGGTATTGACAATGACTCTCATGAACCATGGCTGGTTGTAGCATTGCATCGCGCAGACCACAACCTGCCGCCCCCTGTCCGACCAAGGAATCCTCTTCTAAAAGCAATGAACGGCATTGAAGATTCTGAAGAGCAGGTTTGTGTGATGCTAAAATTGTGTTCATTCTAACAAGTCATACCAAATCTGCACTTGACCGTTTGTTTTTGGTTGGCAGCGTAATTGCAAAGCGGACCCCGTGGGAAGCAAAGCTCTGGGCACCTCTATCTAGTCCCTATCTGCTATTGCCCGGAAAGTAAATGGCGGGGGATGAAAATGCAGTCAAACAAATCGATCCGAAAGTTAGAGAGGGAGACGAGCTCCTGCAACCAGCCGCCTGCGGCCTCCGGCGACCCGCTGCCCGCGGCCTCGCCGCCCCCGCTTCCGCCGCTGTCGGCCGCCCCTGTTGGCCCCTCGCCGCTGACTACCCCATCCGTCCCCACCTCCTCCCTCCCCCTGGCCCTGGCGCCGAAGCCGATGCCTTGATGGGCTGACCTCGCGGAGGTCGAGGATGTGGCGGCCGGTCGTCCGGTGGTCCGCCGCGACACGCCACTGCGGCCGGTTGTGGCTCGGGTGGTGACTGTCCCCTTGCCCCGGCAGGGCGGCTCCACTACCCCCGCTCGGACTCGCTGGCCCGTGGGTGCTGCGCACCCATCCCCGTCCTGGAAAGCTGCCTCCTTGGGCTCCAGGGCCGCTCGCCGCCACCGCGCTCAGGCGTGGGGTGTCGCGGGGTGGTCCGACCAGGGACGGGTGTGCTTCTCCTGGCGCCCCGCGCCCCTCGGGTCCCCTCCTTCCCCGGCCATTGCTCCCCCCCGCATCGCGACGGCTCGGTGCATCCCTCCTCTTCGCCGCACCTCGCCCTTCAGGCCTTTCATCGCGGCGTTCGGCTCGTCCTCGCTTCGCCTCTCCCCCAGCCGGGGCCCATAGCGATCTTGGCCCGCTCCCCCCTTGGCTCTGGCACCGGCCGCCGCAGGGATGACGGCGACGAGGGAAACCCTCACGCCCATCCCCCTGCCCCGCTGGCTGGGACGTGAGGCTTTGGGTCAGACGGTCCTTGGGCCGTTTGTCCCTTGCCGGACCGCTACACCCTCTGTTCTGGGCCTCCCCCATGCGGACGCCCATGGGCCGGCCCACGCGGTCCGCCAGTCTATCTGGCTCCCGGCTGGGCTCCCGCGCCCCCCAATCCCGCACTCCACCCCCGTGGCCGCGCCTGGAACCCTAGAGATCCTCCCCCGAGCCCCCCCCAGCTGCCGCCCCTCTGTTCGGTGCCCCCTCAGCCCCATCCTCGTCGGCGGCCATGCCCCGCGCGTGGGATGACGGTGCCCCCGCCACAAGCGGCGGGCGGACGAGCACCACGCGGCGCCCTGCCCCTCCCATGACACGGCGCGCCTCGAGACCGATCTCCTCCGTCAGTTGTCGGCTCGCGATGGCCGCCGCTCCCCTCCCCGCTCCGACCGTCGCTTGCCCCCACGCTCTGAATACCGTTCTCCTCCCCGTCGCTCGTCGGTCCGGGCTGAATGCAGGGACCGCTCTAGGTCCCGCTCGCCCACGCAGGCCACCGACTGGCGGGTTCAGCGCCACCTGTCCCCATCCCCTCCTCGCCGCCGTGATGGCGACTGCTCGCCGCGCCGAAGCGGGCGGTCCCGCTCCCCTGCCCGTGCGCATCCCCCTGCGCCTCTCGCGGAGCCGCGCCACTACCAGCCCCCTCGCGGTGAGCCTAGCTTCCCGCCGGGTACCAACGGTGCTGGTCGGGGCAAGGCAGGCCCCAAGCGCAAGAAGAAGAGGGGCATGGGGAGGGGCTCCGGCCCGGCCTACTCCACTCCTCGGCACGCGACCCGACCATCCCCGCTCTGACCGCCCTCCTCCCCGATGACCAGGCCGCCGACCTCATCAAGTGCTTCAACTACGGCATTGCCGGACACTCCCAGGTGGCATGCTCCCACCCCCAGTGCTGCTTCGTTTGCGCCGACTCTGGCCATCCGGCTGCCCTTTGCCCCGATCGGCCGATGCTGGAGGAGTCGATGATGTACGGGCATGGGATTGAGGGTCTCGGCTTCTTCCACATTGAGGTCTCGTACCTCCCTCCTCCCTCACCCTCGCTCCTCGCGATCATCACCGTCCAGGACGGGGTGGCGTCCCTAGAGATGATCGAGGCCGAGCTCAACCACCTCTACCACTGCACTTGGGACTGGCAGGCCACTCTTCTATCTGGCAACCAGTTCTCGGTGGTCTTCCCCGATGTTGTTAGTCACGGTTACGGCACCCGCAGCGGCGACATCACCCTCACGCTCTACAAGCTGGTAGTGGACATCTCTGTGCCGGTCCGGGACCCCCTGGCTGTGGCCGTCCTTGACAGGCATGGATTCTCATCGGCGGCCTCCCCGACATCACGCGCTCGGAGAGGGTCATTCGGAACATGTCCCACCTCCTCAGTAAGGTGGTCGTGGTGGACGAGCTCTCACTCCGCAAGGAGGAGGAGGTGCGGGTCAAGGTCAAATGCCTTGACTCGTCCAAGCTCCGGGCCACGGTCCGGGTGTTCTTCAACGACCAGCGGTTCGACCTTCGGATCTCTCCCAAGCCGCCGAACCACATCGGCCGCCCCCGCATCCCCGACGACAGCCTCTTGGGCGGCCTCGATGGTGGGGGCCTGGGGGGCACCGCAATGATTGTGGCCCTCGCCATGACCGGCACTCTGGATCGGAGGACGATGACAACGAGTCTGAGGACAACCCTCGCGCTCCTCCTCCTCCCCCAGCTGCTTCCAGGGGTGGCTCGGGCGCCGGCCGCGGCCACGGGGCAGCCCCCACACCCCCTTCGGACGGGAGTGATGCCTCCGACGTGAGCCTTGACGTTTTCCCGGCATCGTCCCCCCGCTCCCCTGCCGGTGTGCCTCCCTCCATCATCGCTGAGCTCTCCACTGGGATCGTCTCCTTGCCTGCTTCCCCACCCTCGCCGGATGCTCCTTCACCTCCCGAGGGGGATGGGCCGGTCCCGGAAGGGGACCCGCCCCTCCCTCTCCCCGCGCCACCCCGGGTCGGGCGGACCTGGGGATGCGTGCGTCCCTCCCTGTACTGGACGTGACCCCGGTGCCGATGGCTCTGGTCCCGACCGCGCCCGCCTCTTCGCCGACCCGCCCCTTGGCCCCCTCGTGCACCGCCCTCTGTGGGGGGTCTGCGATGGTGGCCGCCTCGGTGGCCGCCCCCCACTCCCGCCTCGGTCTGCAGCGTACTCCAGGAGGGGCCGGTCGACCTCGACCCCAGTGACTTCCTCGCGACGCAACGCTCGGATTGAGGCGACCAGGCCAGCGGGTAGCCTGGCTCTGCCCTTTCCCGAGCGGGCTGCGCTTCGGGCCGCTTCCAGGAACCTCGAGTCAGGTACCCCATCCATTCCGGCCACCTCGGCTACTTGTTCCTTCTCTGCTTTGGAGTCGGCTCCGCTTGGCCACCTAGCTAAGGTGGCAGCGAACTCAGCCATAGTGTTCAGGGGGAGGTTGCCCCCCCTCTAGTTCAGATCGAGGCGATACGCGCGCGGGAAATCCTCGATGGTCATTTGGCCGAGGCCCGTGCTCATCTCCCCCCTCATCGGCCGCCCCTTCCGGGGTTGCTTCGAGTGTCGCCTCCCTCGTGGCGGCCGCACCGGGTGAGATCCGGGGCCGCACCCGCTCGCGTACTGCTGCCATCCGCGCCCAGAGCGCCTCACGTGTCTTGGGGTCAAGCAGCCCCCTGATGGATGCGTGACGCGGACCCTCTTCTGGAACATCCGCGGTTTCGGCCAAGATGGTCGGCACCGCCAACTCATAGAATACATGCGAACTGAGCGAATCGACATTGTGGCAATCCAAGAAACAATGCGTGCCGAATTCTCCCTGTCGGAACTTGAGCATCTGAGCTCCGACTTGTTCGCTTGGCATTGGCTCCCTTCTAGTGGGAGTACGGGCCACTCAGGTGGCATCCTCCTAGGCGTGAAGGATGCCACCTTTGAGGTAGGAAGCATGGACCAGGGAGAGTTCTTCGTTAGCATGGAGGTGTTTGAGCGGGCCCTCAGTTTCAAATGGGAAATCATTGCGGTTTATGGCCCTGCCGATCATCGCCAGTCTGAGACCTTCCCCGCGGAGCTCCGTAGGAAGGTAGCCTCCGCCCAGCTACCGGTGGTAATGGGCGGCGACTTCAACCTCATCAGGACAGAAGAAGACAAGAGCAATAATTTAGTGAACTTCCCTCGCATGCAAATGTTCAATGACTACATTGCTGACATGGGGCTGCGAGAGCTCGATCGGGTCGGGGCCAAGTTCACTTGGACAAACTGCCAAGTTGATCCGACTCGCTCGGTCCTCGATCAGGTCTTCGCCTCCCCTGAGTGGGACATTCGCTGCCCCCTAGCTTCGCTCCGGGCGATTACGCGGATTGGTTCAGACCATGCCCCCCTACTCCTTTCTTCGGAGAATGAACGCCCACCCCTGCTGCCCCGCTTCCGCTTCGAAACCTTCTGGCTTCGCCAGCCTGGATTTACTACCGTAGTGGTTGCCAGATGGCGAGAGGCGCGTGATGCCCCCCACCATGCCCTCCCCGCCGTTGATTCATGGCATTTCTGTGCCAAACGGTCACGACAATTCATGAAAGGGTAGGGCGCCAATGTGGGCCGGAATATCCGTGAGCGGAAGAAAGCCTTCCTTGAGAACATTCAGGCCCTTGACCTACGGGCTGACGCCGCCAGCTTATCGGCGGACGAATGGATGCTTAGATATGACCTGGAAGATCAGCTCATGGTCATCTACACCGACGAGGAGGCATACTAGCGCTTACGAGGTACGCAGAATTGGGTCCTCAAGGGGGGCGCCAATACGTCCTACTTCCAGGCCATCTCTAATGGCCGCAGACGCGGTAACTCCATCCCCCTCCTGTGGGACGGAGCGACCCTCCTTTAGCGGCCTGAGGAGATCCGGGCCCATGTTGACGGCTTTTACAGAGACCTATTCTCTGCCTCCCCTCGGGGAGGTCTTGCCTTAGCACAAGATATCTGGCCGGCCCACTGCTACGTCACGCCCTTGGACAACGCGGCCCTCACGGCCCCGTTCTCTGAGGCTGAAGTATGGGCGGCAATTAAGAGCATGAACCCATCCTCGGCTCCTGGGCCGGATGGACTCCCAGTCAAGTTCTACCAGACTTTCTGGGAGGTGATCAAACCTGAGGTGATGGCCCTGTTTGACGAGTTCTTTGTAGGATCCATTGACCTCGCCCGGCTGAACTATGGGGTAATCACTCTCATCCCCAAGGAGGCTGGGGCGTCCGGCATCCGACAATTTCGGCCGATTACGGTGATTAATGTCATCTTCCGCATCCTTGCCAAGGGGTACGCCATTAGGGCGGCTCCTATCGCTGACCGGATCACCCACCTGGACCAGTCAGCCTTCATTCAGGGCCGTTATATCCTTGATGGAGTCTTGGTGTTCCACGAAGCGCTCCATGAGGTGCACTCCAAACACCTCAAGGCAGTCTTACTGAAACTGGATTTCCACAAGGCCTATGACACGGTTAGTTGGACCTTCCTTCGGGAATGTCTCCTTCGTAAGGGTTACGATGACCGTTGGGTGACCAAGGTGATGCAGATGGTTTCCTCGGGTCGCACTGCAGTGAACATCAATGGGGAGATTGGCCCATTCATCCCCACACTTTGTGGGGTGCGTCAGGGCGACCCCTTCTCCCCGTTCCTATTTAACATGGTGGTTGATGCCCTGGCGGCCATCCTTGATAGGGCCAAGGCAGCTGGCCACATTAAGGGAATAGTATCGCATCTGGTTGGGGGGAACGGAGTCTCCCTCCTCCAATATGCGGATGACACCATTATCATGGTGGAGGGTTCAGAGAGTGATATCTCCAACCTCAAGTTTCTCCTGCTGTGCTTTCAGCAAATGGCCGGCCTTAAGATCAACTTTGACAAGAGTGAGGTGATGGTCTTGGGCTACACCCAAGAAGAGCGCCAGAGCATTGCGGATTAGCTTAACTGCCACCTCGGCTGCTTCCCCATGACTTACCTGGGGATCCCCATTAGCGACTCCAGGCTTACGATGGCCGAGCTCCGCCCCACGGTGGGAAAGCTTCAACACCGGATTGAACCCTGGCAGGGTAGATGGCTCTCGAAAGCGGCCCACACTATGCTCATTAACTCATCCCTCTCCAGTCTACTGTTATTCATCATGAGCTTCTACAGCCTTCCTGAGACCCTCCATCACGAGATTGCCACCGTCCAGGGGCATTTCTTCTGGGCCGGCGAGGGAGATAAGCAGAAGTACCACATGGTCAGGTGGTCGGAGATCTGCAAACCCCGCGACCAGGGCGGTCTGGGTATCATGTCCTCCAAACGCATGAACATTGCCCTTCTGACTAAGTGGCTTTGGCGGATCGCGAATGGTGATGGTGGACTATGGCTCCGCATGATTCAGTAGAAGTACCTCTGGGGTCAGCCTCTCGCCTTCTGCCAGCGTTCGGGTGGTTCACAGTTCTGGCAGTCCATCATCCAGCTCCTCCCTGTCCTTCGGATCAGAACCTCGATTGAGGTTGGGTCCGACAACGCCACATGCCTCAGCACTCATTGGACTGCACACATCAAAATGTATTACTTCCAACAAGTTGCTTTCTAGTTCCATTTTACTGAAAACGAGGCTTTCAGTCATCTTGCCCATGTGGTATGATTTGCATGTCTCAAGTGATTCAAAATCAAGTGAGTCCAAACGGTCCATTTGCATGGAGTTTCTTCATGCATATACACCAATAGACATGGTTCGCATGTCTCAAACTTTTCAAAAACGAGTGAGGCCAAAGATCAATCAACATGGAGCTTATTCATGCGTTTTATACCGATATGACTCACGTGGTAGTGCCACAAGTAGGTGGTACTATCATTACTATCTTATATCTTTTGGCATGAACATGTGTATCACTACGATCGAGATTCAATAAACCATTCATTTTAGGTGCAAGACCATTGAAGGTATTATTAAAATAAACAGAGTAACCATTATTCTCCTTAAATGAATAACCGTATTGCGATAGACATAATCCAATCATGTCTATGCTCAACGCAAACACCAATCTTGATGGTAGAGGGAGCGTACGATATTTGATCAACCTTGGAAATACTTCCAACACATATCGTCATCTCACCTTTTAGCTAGTCTCGGTTTATTCCGTAGCTTTTATTTCGTGTTACTAACACTTAGTAACCGAACCAGTATCCAATACCCTGGTGCTACTAGGAGTACTAGTAAAGTACACATTAACACAATGTATATCCAATATACTTCTACCGACCTTGCCAGCCTTCTCATCTACCAAGTATCTAGGGTAATTCTGCTCCAGTGGCTGTTCCCCTTATTACAGAAGCACTTAGTCTCGGGTTTGGGTTCAACTTTGGGTTTCTTCACTAGAGCAGCAGCTGATTTGCCGTTTCATGAAGTATCCCTTCTTGCCCTTGCCCTTCTTGAAACTAGTGGTTTCACCAACCATCAACAATTGATGCTCCTTCTTGATTTCTACTTTTGTGGTGTCAAACATCGCGAATATCTCAAGGATCGTCATATATGTCCCCGATACATTATAGTTCATCACGAAGCACTAGCAGCTTGGTGGTAATGACTTCGGAGAAACATCACTATCTCATCTGGAAGATCAACTCCCACTCGATTCAAATGATTGTTGTACTCTGACAATCTGAGCACAAGCTCAACAATTGTGCTTTTCTCCTTAGTTTGCAGGCTAAGAAAATCGTCAGAGGTCTCATACCTCTTGACGTGGGCACGAGCCTGAAATCCCAATTTCAGCCCTCGAAACATCTCATATGTTTCGCGACGTTTCAAAACGTCTTCGGTGCCTCAACTCTAAACCGTTTAACTGAACTATCACGTAGTTATCAAAATGTGTATGTCAGATGTTCGCAACATCCACAGACAACGTTCAATGTTCAGCACACTGAGCGGTGCATTAAGGACATAAGCCTTCTATGAAGCAATGAGGACAATCCTCAGTTTACGGACCTAGTCCGCACAATTGCTACTATCATCTTTCAACTAAATTTTCTCTAGGAACATATCTAAACAGTAGAACTAAAGCGCGAGCTATAACATAATTTGCGAAGACCTTTTGACTATGTTCAGGATAATTAAGTTCATCTTATTAACTCCCACTCAGATAGACATCCCTCTAGTCATCTAAGTGATTACATGATCCGAGTCAACTAGGCCATGTCCGATCATCACGTGAGACGGACTAGTCATCATCGGTGAACATCTTCATGTTGATCGTATCTACCATACGACTCATGCTCGACCTTTCGGTCTCTTGTGTTCCGAGGCCATGTCTGTACATGCTAGGCTCGTCAAGTCAACCTAAGTGTTTCGCGTGTGTAAATCTGTCTTACACCCGTTGTATGTGAACGTTAGAATCTATCACACCCGATCATCACGTGGTGCTTCGAAACAACGAACTGTCGCAACGGTGCACAGTTAGGGGGAACAATTTCTTGAAATTATTATGAGGGATCATCTTATTTACTACCATCGTTCTAAGTAAACAAGATGCAAAAACATGATAAACATCACATGCAATCAAATAATAGTGACATGATATGGCCAATATCATATAGCTCCTTTGATCTCCATCTTGGGGCTCCATGATCATCTTGTCACCGGCATGACACTATGATCTCCATCATCATGATCTCCATCATCGTGTCTCCATGAAGTTGCTCGCCAACTATTACTTCTACAACTATGGCTACCGGTTAGCAATAAAGTAAAGTAATTACATGGCGTTGTTCAATGACACGCAGGTCATACAATAAATAAAGACAACTCCTATGGCTCCTGCCGGTTGTCATACTCATCGACATGCAAGTCGTGATTCCTATTACAAGAACATGATCAATCTCATACATCACATATATCATTCATCACATCCTTTTGGCCATATCACATCACATGGCATACCCTGCAAAAACAAGTTAGACGTCCTCTAATTGTTGTTTGCTTGTTTTACGTGGCTGCTATGGGTTTCTAGCAAGAACGTTTCTTACCTACGCAAAACCACAACGTGATATGCCAATTGCTATTTACCCTTCATAAGGACCCTTTTCATCAAATCTGTTCCGACTAAAGTGGGAGAGACTGGCACCCGCTAGCCACCTTATGCAACTAGTGCATGTCAGTCAGTGGAACCTGTCTCACGTAAGAGTACGTGTAAGGTCGGTCCAGGCCGCTTCATCCCACAATACCGTCGAAACAAGATTGGACTAGTAACGGTAAGCATATTGTACAAAATCAACGCCCACAACTACTTTGTGTTCTACTCGTGCATAGAATCTACGCAATAGACCTAGCTCATGATGCCACTGATGGGTAACGTAGCAAAAATTCAAAATTTTCCTACGTGTCACCAAGATCTATCTATGGAGAAACCAACAACGAGGGGAAGGAGAGTGTATCTACATACCCTTGTAGATTGCTAAGCGGAAGCATTCAAGAGAACGGGGTTGAAGGAGTCATACTCGTCGTGATTCAAATCACCGGAGATCCTAGTGCCGAACGGACGGCACCTCCGCGTTCAACACACGTACAGCCCGGTGACGTCTCCCATGCCTTGATCTAGCAAGGAGAGAGGGAGAGGTTGAGGAAGACTCCATACAGCAGCAGCACAACGGCGTGGTGGTGGTGGAGGAGCGTGGTACTCCAGTAGGGCTTCGCCAAGCACCGCAAGAGACGAGGAGGGAGAGGGGTAGGGCTGCGCCAAGAAGGAGAGGAACTCGTGTGTCTTGGGCAGCCCAAACCTCAAGTATATATAGGGGGAGGGGAGGGGCTGCGCCCCCACCTAGGGTTCCCTCCCTAGGGGTGGCGGCAGCCCCCCAGATCCCATCTGGGTGGCGGCCACAAGGGGGAGAGGGGGAGGCGCACCTGGGGTGGGCCTTAGGGCCCATCTGCCCTAGGGTTTGCCCCCTTCCCTCTTGGAGGCGCCTTGGGCCTTGGTGGGGGGGCGCACCAGCCCACCTGGGGCTGGTCCCCTCCCACACTTGGCCCATGCAGCCCTCCGGGGCTGGTGGCCCCACTTGGTGGACCCCCGGACCCCTCCGGTGGTCCCGGTACACTACCGGTAAAACCCGAAACTTTTCCGGTGACCAAAACAGGACTTCCCATATATAAATCTTTACCTCCGGACCATTCCGGAACTCCTCATGACGTCCGGGATCTCATTCGGGACTCCGAACAACATTCGGTAACCACGTATATCTATTCCTTATAACCCTAGCGTCATCGAACCTTAAGTGTGTAGACCCTACGGGTTCGGAAACCATGCAGACATGACCGAGACGTTCTCCGGTCAATAACCAACAGCAGGATCTGGATACCCGTTGGTTCCTACATGTTCCACGATGATCTCATCGGATGAACCACGATGTCGAGGATTCGATCAATCCCGTATACAATTCCCTTTGTCTAGCGGTACGATACTTGCCCAAGATTCGATCGTCGGTATCCCGATACCTTGTTCAATCTCGTTACTGGCAAGTCTCTTTACTCGTTCCGTAACACATCATCCCATGATCAACTCCTGGTCACATTGTGCACATTATGATGATGTCCTACCGAGTGGGCCCAGAGATACCTCTCCGTTTACACGGAGTGACAAATCCCAGTCTCGATTCGTGCCAACCCAACAGACACTTTCGGAGATACCCGTAGTGCACCTTTATAGCCACCCAGTTACGTTGTGACGTTTGGCACACCCAAAGTATTCCTACGGTATCCGGGAGTTGCACAATCTCATGGTCTGAGGAAATGATACTTGACATTAGAAAAGCTTTAGCATGCGAACTACACGATCTTGTGCTATGCTTAGGATTGGGTCTTGTCCATCACATCATTCTCCTAATGATGTGATCCCGTCATCAACGACATCCAATGTCCATGGTCAGGAAACCGTAACCATCTATTGATCAACGAGCTAGTCAACTAGAGGCTTACTAGGGACATGGTGTTGTCTATGTATCCACACATGTATCTGAGTTTCCTATCAATACAATTCTAGCATGGATAATAAACGATTATCATGAACAAGGAAATATAATAATAATCAATTTATTATTGCCTCTAGGGCATATTTCCAACAGTCTCCCACTTGCACTAGAGTCAATAATCTAGTTCACATCGCCATGTGATTAACACTCACAGGTCACATCGCCATGTGACCAACATCCAAAGAGTTTACTAGTGTCACTAAACTAGTTCACATCATCATGTGATTAAGACTCAATGAGTTCTGGGTTTGATCATGTTTTGCTTGTGAGAGAGGTTTTAGTCAACGGGTCTGCAACATTCAGATCCGTATGTACTTCGCAAATCTCTAGGTCATATTATAAATGCTGCTTCCACGCTCCACTTGGAGCTATTCCAAATGGTTGCTCCACTATACGTATCCGGTTTGCTACTCAGAGTCATTCGGATAGGTGTTAAAGCTTGCATCGATGTAACCCTTTACGCCGAACTCTTTATCACCTCCATAATCGAGAAACACGTCCTTATTACTCCAAGGACAATTTTGACCGCTATCTGGTGATCCACTCCTGGATCACCTTTGTACCCTCTTGCCAGACATGTGGCAAGGCACACATCAGGTGCGGTACTCAGCATGGCATACCGTATAGAGCCTATGACAAAAGCATAGGGGACGACATTCGTCCTTTCTCTTTCTTCTGCCGTGGTCGAGCTTTAAGTCTTAACTTCATACCTTACAACTCAGGCAAGAACTCCTTCTTTGACTGATCCATCTTGAACACCTTCAAGATCATGTCAAGGTATGTGCTCATTTGAAAGTACCATTAAGCGTTTTGATCTATCCTTATAGATCTTGATGCTCAATGTTCAAGTAGCTTAATCCAGGCTTTCCATTGAAAAACACTTTTCAAATAACTCTGCATGCTTTCTAGAAATTCTACATCATTTCCGATCAACAACATGTTAACAACACATACTCATCGGAAATTCTATAGTGCTCCCACTCACTTCTTTGGAAATACAAGTTTCTCATAAACTTTGTATACACCCAAAATCTTTGATCATCTCATCAAAGCATACATTCCAACTCCGAGATGCTTACTCCAGTCCTTAGAAGGATTGCTGGAGCTTTGCATACTTATTAGCATCTTTCAGGATTGACAAAACCTTCCGGTTGTATCACATACAACCTTTCCTCAAGAAAATCGTCGAGGAAACAATGTTTTGACATCCTGTCTGCAAGATTTCATAAATAATGCAGTAATCGCTAATATAATTCCAACAGACTCTTAGCATCGCTACGAGTGAGAAAGTCTCATCATAGTCAACTCCTTGAACTTGTCGGAAAAAAATCTTAACGACAAGTCGAGCTTTCTTAATGGTGATACTTACCATCATTGTCCGTCTTCCTTTTAAAATCCATCTGTACTCAATAGCCTTACGACCATCGAGCCGTTCTGCCAAAGTCTACACTTTGTTTTCATACATGGATCCTCTCTCGGATTTTATGGCCTCGAGCCATTTATCGGAATCCGGGCCCACCATCGCTTCTCCATAGCTCGTAGGTTCATTGTTGTCTAGCAACATGACTTCCAAGACAGGATTACGTACCACTCTGAAGTAGTACGCATCCTTGTCATCCTACGAGGTTTGGGAGTGACTTGATCCGAAGTCTCATGATCAATATCATAAGCTTCCACTTCAATTGGTGTAGGTGCCACAGGAACAACTCTTTGTGCCCTGCTATACACTAGTTGAAGTGACGGTTCAATAACCTCATCAAGTCTCCACCATCCTCCCACTCAATTCCTTCGAGAGAAACTTTTCCTCGAGAAAGGACCCGATTCTAGAAACAATCCCTTATTGCTTTCGGATCTGAGACAGGAGGTATACCCAACTGTTTTGGGTGTCCTATGAAGATGCATTTATCCGCTTTGGGTTCGAGCTTATCAGCCTGAAACTTTTTCACATAAGCGTCGCAGCCCCAAACTTTTAAGAAATGACAGCTTAGGTTTCTCTAAACCATAGTTCATACGGTGTCATCTCATCGGAATTACGTGGTGCCCTATTTAAAGTAAATGTGGTTGTCTCTAATGCCTAACCCATAAACTATCGTGGTAATTCGATAAGAGACATCATGGTATGCATCATATCCAATAGGGTGCAGTTATGATGTTCGGACACACCATCACACTATGGTGTTCCAGGCTGTATTAGTTGTGAAACAATTTCCACAATGTCTTAATTCTGTGCCAAACTCGTAATTCAGATATTCATCTCTATGATCATATCATAGATCTTTTATCCTCTTGTCACGACGATCTTTCAACTTCACCCTGAAATTACTTGAACCTTTCAATAATTCAGACTCATGATTCATCAAGTAAATATACTCAACATCTACTCAAATCATCTGTGAAGTAAGAACATAACGATATCCACTACATGCCTCAGCACTCATTGGACTGCACACATCAAAATGTATTACTTCCAACAAGTTGCTTTCTAGTTCCATTTTACTGAAAACGAGGCTTTCAGTCATCTTGCCCATGTGGTATGATTTGCATGTCTCAAGTGATTCAAAATCAAGTGAGTCCAAACGGTCCATTTGCATGGAGTTTCTTCATGCATATACACCAATAGACATGGTTCGCATGTCTCAAACTTTTCAAAAACGAGTGAGCCCAAAGATCCATCAACATGGAGCTTCTTCATGCGTTTTATACCGATATGACTTACGTGGCAGTGCCACAAGTAGGTGGTACTATCATTACTATCTTATATCTTTTGGCATGAACATGTGTATCACTACGATCGAGATTCAATAAACCATTCATTTTAGGTGCAAGACCATTGAAGGTATTATTCAAATAAACAGAGTAACCATTATTCTCCTTAAATGAATAACCGTATTGCGATAGACATAATCCAATCATGTCTATGCTCAACGCAAACACCAATCTTGATGGTAGAGGGAGCGTACGATATTTGATCAACCTTGGAAATACTTCCAACACATATCGTCATCTCACCTTTTAGCTAGTCTCCGTTTATTCCGTAGCTTTTATTTCGAGTTACTAACACTTAGTAACCGAACCGGTATCTAATACCCTGGTGCTACTAGGAGTACTAGTAAAGTACACATTAACACAATGTATATCCAATATACTTCTACCGACCTTGCCAGCCTTCTCATCTACCAAGTATCTAGGGTAATTCTGCTCCAGTGGCTGTTCCCCTTATTACAGAAGCACTTAGTCTTGGGTTTGGGTTCAACTTTGGGTTTCTTCACTAGAGCAGCAGCTGATTTGCCGTTTCATGAAGTATCCCTTCTTGCCCTTGCCCTTCTTGAAACTAGTGGTTTCACCAACCATCAACAATTGATGCTCCTTCTTGATTTCTACTTTTGTGGTGTCAAACATCGCGAATATCTCAAGGATCATCATATATGTCCCCGATACATTATAGTTCATCACGAAGCTCTAGCAGCTTGGTGGTAATGACTTCGGAGAAACATCACTATCTCATCTGGAAGATCAACTCCCACTCGATTCAAATGATTGTTGTACTCAGACAATCTGAGCACAAGCTCAACAATTGTGCTTTTCTCCTTAGTTTGCAGGCTAAGAAAATCGTCGGAGGTCTCATACCTCTTGACGTGGGCACGAGCCTGAAATCCCAATTTCAGCCCTCGAAACATCTCATATGTTTCGCGACGTTTCAAAACGTCTTCGGTGCCTCAACTCTAAACCGTTTAACTGAACTATCACGTAGTTATCAAAATGTGTATGTCAGATGTTCGCAACATCCACAGACGACGTTCGAGGTTCAGCACACTGAGTGGTGCATTAAGGACATAAGCCTTCTATGAAGCAATGAGGACAATCCTCAGTTTACGGACCTAGTCCGCATAATTGCTACTATCATCTTTCAACTAAATTTTCTCTAGGAACATATCTAAACAGTAGAACTAAAGCGCGAGCTATGACATAATTTGCGAAGACCTTTTGACTATGTTCAGGATAATTAAGTTCATCTTATGAACTCCCACTCAGATAGACATCCCTCTAGTCATCTAAGTGATTACATGATCCGAGTCAACTAGGCCGTGTCCGATCATCACGTGAGACGGACTAGTCATCATCGGTGAACATCTTCATGTTGATCGTATCTACCATACGACTCATGCTCGACCTTTCGGTCTCTTGTGTTCCGAGGCCATGTCTGTACATGCTAGGCTCGTCAAGTCAACCTAAGTGTTTCGCGTGTGTAAATCTGTCTTACACCCGTTGTATGTGAACGTTAGAATCTATCACACCCGATCATCACGTGGTGCTTCGAAACAACGAACTGTCGCAACGGTGCACAGTTAGGGGGAACACTTTCTTGAAATTATTATGAGGGATCATCTTATTTACTACCGTCGTTCTAAGTAAACAAGATGCAAAAACATGATAAACATCACATGCAATCAAATAATAGTGACATGATATGGCCAATATCATATAGCTCCTTTGATCTCCATCTTGGGGCTCCATGATCATCTTGTCACCGGCATGACACTATGATCTCCATCATCATGATCTCCATCATCGTGTCTCCATGAAGTTTCTCGCCAACTATTACTTCTACTACTATGGCTACCGGTTAGCAATAAAGTAAAGTAATTACATGGCGTTGTTCAATGACACGCAGGTCATACAATAAATAAAGACAACTCCTATGGCTCTTGCCGGTTGTCATACTCACCGACATGCAAGTCATGATTCCTATTACAAGAACATGATCAATCTCATACATCACATATATCATTCATCACATCCTTTTGGCCATATCACATCACATGGCATACCCTGCAAAAACAAGTTAGACGTCCTCTAATTGTTTCTTGCTTGTTTTACGTGGCTGCTATGGGTTACTAGCAAGAATGTTTCTTACCTACGCAAAACCACAAAGTAATCTGCCAATTGCTATTTACCCTTCATAAGGACCCTTTTCATCGAATCCGTTCGGACTAAAGTGGGAGAGACTGGCACCCGCTAGCCACCTTATGCAACTAGTGCATGTCAGTCGGTGGAACCTGTCTCACGTAAGAGTACGTGTAAGGTCGGTCCGGGCCGCTTCATCCCACAATACCGTCGAAACAAGATTGGACTAGTAACGGTAAGCATATTGAACAAAATCAACACCCACAACTACTTTGTGTTCTACTCATGCATAGAATCTACGCAATAGACCTAGCTCATGATGCCACTAATGGGTAACGTAGCAAAAATTCAAAATTTTCCTACGTGTCACCAAGATCTATCTATGGAGAAACCAGCAACGAGGGGAAGGAGAGTGCATCTACATACCCTTGTAGATCGCTAAGCGGAAGCGTTCAAGAGAACGGGGTTGAAGGAGTCGTACTCGTCGTGATCCAAATCACCGGAGATCCTAGTGCCGAACGGACGGCACCTCCGCGTTCAACACACGTACAGCCCGGTGACGTCTCCCATGCCTTGATCCAGCAAGGAGAGAGGGAGAGGTTGAGGAAGACTCCATCCAGCAGCAGCACAACGGCGTGGTGGTGGAGGAGCATGGTACTCCAGCAGGGCTTCGCCAAGCACCGCAAGAGACGAGGAGGGAGAGGGGTAGGGCTGCGCCAAGAAGGAGAGGAACTCGTGTGTCTTGGGCAGCCCAAACCTCAAGTATATATAGGGGGAGGGGAGGGGCTGCGCCCCCACCTAGGGTTCCCTCCCTAGGGGTGGCGGCAGCCCCCCAGATCCCATCTGGGTGGCGGCCACAAGGAGGGAGGGGGAGGCGCACCTGGGGTGGGCCTTAGGGCCCATCTGCCCTAGGGTTTGCCCCCCTTCCCTCTTGGAGGCACCTTGGGCCTTGGTGGGGGGGCGCACCAGCCCACCTGGGGCTGGTCCCCTCCCACACTTGGCCCATGCAGCCCTCTGGGGCTGGTGGCCCCACTTGGTGGACCCCCGGACCCCTCCGGTGGTCCCGGTACACTACTGGTAAAACCCGAAACTTTTTCGGTGACCAAAACAGGACTTCCCATATATAAATCTTTACCTCCGGACCATTCCGGAACTCCTCGTGATGTCCGGGATCTCATCCGGGACTCCGAACAACATTCGGTAACCACGTATATATATTCCTTATAACCCTAGCGTCATCGAACCTTAAGTGTGTAGACCCTACGGGTTCGGGAACCATGCAGACATGACCGAGACGTTCTCCGGTCAATAACCAACAGCGGGATCTGGATACCCATGTCGGTTCCTACATGTTCCACGATGATCTCATCGGATGAACCACGATGTCGAGGATTCGATCAATCCCGTATACAATTCCCTTTGTCTAGCGGTACAATACTTGCCCGAGATTCGATCGTCGGTATCCCGATACCTTGTTCAATCTCGTTACTGGCAAGTCTCTTTACTCGTTCCGTAACACATCATCCCGTGATCAACTCCTTGGTCACATTGTGCACATTATGATGATGTCCTACCGAGTGGGCCCAGAGATACCTCTCCGTTTACACGGAGTGACAAATCCCAGTCTCGATTCGTGCCAACCCAACAGACACTTTCGGAGATACCCGTAGTGCACCTTTATAGCCACCCAGTTACGTTGTGACGTTTGGCACACCCAAAGTATTCCTACGGTATCCGGGAGTTGCACAATCTCATGGTCTGAGGAAATGATACTTGACATTAGAAAAGCTTTAGCATGCGAACTACACGATCTTGTGCTATGCTTAGGATTGGGTCTTGTCCATCACATCATTCTCCTAATGATGTGATCCCATCATCAACGACATCCAATGTCCATGGTCAGGAAACCGTAACCATCTATTGATCAACGAGCTAGTCAACTAGAGGCTTACTAGGGATATGGTGTTGTCTATGTATCCACACATGTATCTGAGTTTCCTATCAATACAATTCTAGCATGGATAATAAATGATTATCATGAATAAGGAAATATAATAATAATCAATTTATTATTGCCTCTAGGGCATATTTCCGACATCCTCCACTCCTCGGCGCGCGACCCGACCATCCCCGCTCTGACCGCCCTCCTCCCCGATGACCGGGCCGCCGACCTCATCAAGTGCTTCAACTCCGGCATTGTCGGACACTCCCAGGTGGCATGCTCCCACCCCAGTGCTGCTTCGTTTGCGCCGACTCTGGCCATCCGGCTGCCCTTTGCCCCGATCGGCCGATGCCGGAGGAGTCGATGATGTACGGGCATGGGATTGAGGGTCTCGGCTTCTTCCACATTGAGGTCTCGGACCTTCCTCCTCCCTCACCCTCGCTCCTCGCGATCGTCACCGTCCGGGACGGGGTGGCGTCCCCAGAGATGATCGAGGCCGAGCTCAACCACCTCTACCACTGCACTTGGGACTAGCAGGCCACTCTTCTATCTGGCAACCGGTTCTCGGTGGTCTTCCCCGACGTTGTCAGTCACGGTTACGACACCCGCAGCGGCGACATCACCCTCACGCTCTACAAGTTGGTAGTGGACATCTCTGTGCCGGTCCGGGACCCCCTGGCTGTGGCCGTCCTTGACACGGCATGGATTCTCATCGGCGGCCTCCCCGACATCGCGCGCTCGGAGAGGGTCATTCGGAACATGTCCCACCTTCTCGGTAAGGTGGTCGTAGTGGACGAGCTCTCACTCTGCAAGGAGGAGGAGGTGCGGGTCAAGGTCAAATGCCTTGACTCGTCCAAGCTCCGGGCCACGGTCCGGGTGTTCTTCAATGACCAGGGGTTCGACCTCCGGATCTCTCCCGAGCCGTCGAACCACATCGGCCGCCCCCGCATCCCCGACGACAGCTTCTTGGGCGGCCCCGATGGTGGGGGCCCGAGGGGCACCGCAGTGATCGTGGCCCCCGCCATGACCGGCACTCTGGATCGGAGGACGACGACGACGAGTCTGAGGACAGCCCTCCCGCTCCTCCTCCGCCCCCAGCTGCTTCCAGGGGTGGCTCGGGCGCCGGCCGCGGCCACGGGGCAGCCCCCACACCCCCTTCGGACGGGAGTGATGCCTCCGACGTGAGCCTTGCCATTTTCCCGGCGTCGTCCCCCCGCTCCCCTGCCGGTGTGCCTCCCTCCATCATCGCTGAGCTCTCCACTGGGATCGTCTCCTTGCCTGCTTCCCCACCCTCGACGGATGCTCCTTCACCTCCCGAGGGGGGTGGGCCGGTCCCGGAAGGGGATCCGCCCCTCCCTCTCCTCGCGCCACCCCGGGTCGGGCGGACCTGGGGATGCCTGCGTCCCCCCCTGTACTGGACGTGACCCCGGTGCCGATGGCTCTGGTCCCGGCCGCGCCCGCCTCTTCGCCGACCCGCCCCTCGGCCCCCTCGTGCACCGCCCTTGGTGGGGGGTCTGCGGTGGTGGCCACCTCGGTGGCCGCCCCCACCCCCGCCTTGGTCTGCGGCGTACTCCAGGAGGGGCCGGTCGACCTCGACCCTGGTGACTTCCTCGCGACGCAACGCTCGGATTGAGGCGACCAGGCCGGCAGGTAGCCTGGCTCTGCCCATTCCCGAGCGGGCTGCGCTTCGGGCCGCTTCCAGGAACCTCGAGTCAGGTACCCCATCCATTCCGGCCACCTCGGCTACTTGTTCCTTCTCTGCTTTGGAGTCGGCTCCGCTTGGCCACCTAGCTAAGGTGGTAGCGAACTCGGCCATAGTGTTCAGGGGGGAGGTTGCCCCCCCTCTAGTTCAGATCGAGGCGATACGTGCGCGGGAAATCCTCGATGGTCATTTGGCCGAGGCCCATGCTCGTCTCCCCCCTCATCAGCCGCCCCTTCCGGGGTTGCTCCGAGTGTCGCCTCCCTCGTGGCGGCCGCACCGGGTGAGATCCGGGGCCGCACCCGCTCGCCTACTGCTACCATCCGCGCCCAGAGCGCCTCATGTGTCTTGGGGTCAAGCAGCCCCCCGATGGATGCGTGACGCGGACCCTCTTCTGGAACATCCGCGGTTTTGGCCAAGATGGTCGGCGCCACCAACTCATAGAATACATGCGAACCGAGTGAATCGACATTGTGGCAATCCAAGAAACAATGCGTACCGAATTCTCCCTGTCGGAACTTGTGCATCTGAGCTCCGACTTGTTCGCTTGGCATTGGCTCCCTTCTAGTGGGAGTACGGGCCACTCAGGTGGCATCCTCCTAGGCGTGAAGGATGCCACCTTTGAGGTAGGAAGCATGGACCGGGGAGAGTTCTTCGTTAGCATGGAGGTGTTTGAGCGGGCCCTTAGTTTCAAATGGGAAATCACTGCGGTTTATGGCCCTGCCGATCACCGCCGGTCTGAGACCTTCCTCGCGGAGCTCCGTAGGAAGGTAGCCTCCGCCTAGCTACCGGTGGTAATGGGCGGCGACTTCAACCTCATCAGGACGGAAGAAGACAAGAGCAATAATTTAGTGAACTTCCCTCGCATGCAAATGTTCAATGACTACATTGCTGACATGGGGCTGTGAGAGCTCGATCGAGTCGGGGCCAAGTTCACTTGGACAAATTGCCAAGTTGATCCGACTCGCTCGGTCCTCGATCGGGTCTTCGCCTCCCCTGAGTGGGACATTCGCTGCCCCCTAGCTTCGCTCCGGGCGATTACGCGGATTGGTCCAGACCATGTCCCCCTACTCCTTTCTTCGGAGAATGAACGCCCACCCCTACTGCCCCGCTTCCGCTTCAAAACCTTCTGGCTTCGCTAGCCTGGATTTACTACCATAGTGGTTGCCAGATGGCGAGAGGCGCGTGATGCCCCCCACCATGCCCTCTCCGCCGTTGATTCATGGCATTTCTGTGCCAAACGGTCACGACAATTCATGAAAGGGTAGGGCGCCAATGTGGGCCGGGATATCCGTGAGCGGAAGAAAGCCCTCCTTGAGAACATTCAGGCCCTTGACCTGTGGGCTGACGCTGCCAGCCTATCGGCGGACGAATGGATGCTTAGATATGACCTGGAAGATCAGCTCATGGTCATCTACACCAACAAGGAGGCATACTGGCGCTTACGAGGTACGCAGAATTGGGTCCTCAAGAGGGGCGCCAATACGGCCTACTTCCAGGCCATCGCTAATGGCCGCAGACGTGGTAACTCCATCCCCCTCCTGCGGGACGGAGCGACCCTCCTTCAGCGGCCTGAGGAGATCCGGGCCCATGTTGACGGCTTTTACAAAGACCTATTCTCTGCCTCCCCTCGGGGAGGTCTTGCCTTAGCACAAGATATCTGGCCGGCCCACTGCTGCATCACGCCCTTGGACAACGCGGCCCTCATGGCCCTCTTCTCTGAGGCTGAAGTATGGGCGGCAATTAAGAGCATGAACCCATCCTCGGCTCCTGGGCCGGATGGACTCCCAGACAAGTTCTTCCAGACTTTCTGGGAGGTGATCAAACCTGAGGTGATGGCCCTATTTGACGAGTTCTCTGTAGGATCCATTGACCTCGCCCGGCTGAACTATGGGGTAATCACTCTCATCCCCAAGGTGGCTGGGGCGTCTGACATCCGACAATTTCGGCCGATTACGGTCATTAATGTCATCTTCCGCATCCTTGCCAAGGGGTACGCCATTAGGGCGGCTCCTATCGCTGACCGGATCACCCACCCGGACCAGTCAGCCTTCATTCAGGGCCGTTATATCCTTGATGGAGTCTTGGTGTTCCACGAAGCGCTCCATGAGGTGCACTCCAAACACCTCAAGTCAGTCTTCCTGAAACTGGATTTCCACAAGGCCTATGACACAGTTAGTTGGACCTTCCTTCGGGAATGTCTCCTTCGTAAGGGTTTCGATGACCGTTGGGTGACCAGGGTGATGCAGATGGTTTCCTCGGGTCGCACTGCAGTAAACATCAATGGGGAGATTGGCCCATTCTTCCCCACACTTTGTTGGGTGCGTCAGGGCGACCCCTTCTCCCTGTTCCTATTTAACATGGTGGTTGATGCCCTGGCGGCCATCCTTGACAGGGCCAAGGCAGCTGGCCACATTAAGGGAATAGTACCGCATCTGGTTTGGGGGAACGGAGTCTCCCTCCTCCAATATGCGGATGACACCATTATCATGGTGGAGGGTTCAGAGAGTGATATCTCCAACCTCAAGTTTCTCCTGCTGTGCTTTCAGCAAATGGCCGGCCTTAAGATCAACTTTGACAAGAGTGAGGTGATGGTCTTGGGCTACACCCAAGAAGAGCGCCAGAGCATTGCGGATCAGCTTAACTGCCACCTCAGCTGCTTCCCCACGACTTACCTGGGGATCCCCATTAGCGACTCCAGGCTTACGGTGGCCGAGCTCCGCCCCACGGTGGGAAAGCTTCAACACCGGATTGAACCCTGGCAGGTTAGATGGCTCTCGAAAGCGGCCCGCACTGTGCTCATTAACTCATCCCTTTCCAGTCTACTGTTATTCATCATGAGCTTCTACAGCCTTCCTGAGACCCTCCATCATGAGATTGCCACCGTCCAGGGGCGTTTCTTCTGGGCCGGCGAGGGAGATAAGCAGAAGTACGACATGGTCAGGTGGTCGGAGATCTGCAAACCCCGCGACCAGGGCGGACTGGGTATCATGTCCTCCAAACGCATGAACATTGCCCTTCTGACTAAGTGGCTTTGGCGGACCGCGAATGGTGATGGTGGACTATGGCTCCGCATGATTCAGCAGAAGTACCTCCGGGGTCAGCCTCTCGCCTTCTGCCAGCGTTCGGGTGGTTCACAGTTCTGGCAGTCCATCATCCAGCTCCTCCCTGTCCTTCGGATCGGAACCTCGATTGAGGTTGGGTCCGACACCGCCACTCTGTTCTGGTTTGATAGGTGGGCTGGCGACTCGCCCCTTGCGGCCCGATTTCCGGACCTCTTCTCCATCGCGACCGCCCTTATTGACTTAGGGCAACTAGCGTTCCGAAGACCCTTCGGTCCTGCTGAGATCGAGGACTGGCAGGAGCTGCTCGACTGCATTGCACTACACGAACCTGAGCTCTCGACGGACGATGACCGTGCCAGATGGCGGCTAGAGCCGTCTGGGCAATTCTCCACCAAATCTCTATACCAGGCCATCACCCCTTCGCTTGGCCATGAGGCGCTCTCCTCCATTTGGGAGATCCGCCTCCCCCTGAAAATTAGGATATTCTTGTGGCAATGGATTCGCGGCCGCCTCCCATCTGGCGTTGAGGTTCTGAAACGCAATGGCCCTGGGGATGGGCGCTGCCCGCTCTGTGGGCCTGAATAAGATTCGAACCATATCTTCTTCACCTGCGTGTCCGCGCAGTTCCTTTGGAGCTGTCTCCGCGAGATTGTGGGTGGAAACTGGGACCATAACAATTTCCCCGCTCTCTTTGCCGAACTCCAGGCGATCCCACCCGCGTTGCCCCACACTAGGTGGCTGACCATTGGGGTCATGGCCTGGACGTTGTGGACTGTTAGGAATAAACTTGTGGTTCAGCATATCCCTCTTCGTCGTGCTACTGACGCTTTGTTCAAATGGTCAGGTTACTCGCAGCTTTGGCGGCCGCTTAGCCGGCCCAGGGAGAGAGACGCCATCACCTCCATCATCACCCAGCTTCGTGCGATGGCTCTCCGGTTGGCGCCGCCGCTCCCCCCCCCCCCCCCACCTCCGGAACCAGATTAGTTCGTCATGGCGTCGCCTCCGCCGCCGCCGTCTTGGGTTGTTTCGTCGGACATTTGTGTTGGGCTTGTTGTGCTGTGCCCACAGCGGAACTTGGGGTGTGTGTTCTGTTTGTGCGTGTTTGTGTGGTACCTGACTTGCAGTGGCATTGCGTGTGGGTGTGTGTTGTGTTCTGTCGCTACCTTGTTACTTTGTGCTTGGTGGGTGCTTTATTTATAAAGCGGGGCGAAAGCCTTTTTCGGTAATTGCAAAGAGAGGGGAGGCTGACCAGTAGGTAGACATGAACGCAAGATTGACTAGAGCAGTCATGAAACATTTCAAATATGAGATGATGAGAGGTCAATCTTACAATCCAAATGAGGTAGTTGTGAACTCTGTATATGGAATCGAAGGACGGTACAGAGGTGGCAAAAAAGAAAAGCCCAGGAAAGAATTGGCGCCAAAGATGCCATGGTCATGCGTGCAATTCGGCAACATGCACGAACGATATACGTCGGTGTGTTTATATGTTTGCTCCGTGACCTGTATAATCTGCCATTCGAAGTTTCTGAGTAAATGACAACAGTTCCTTGCATGAAGACTCCTAACACTCTTATTTTACTTGGAAAATATGCACGGATGGACACTCTCTGATTCAAACTCTGCTAACAAAAGAAACTGTGAAATGTTTTTGCCCACCTTATATATTGTACATGACAGGCATTTACATGCTTTCTCTAATAATCAAAACTATTTTTTGTAGAAATGTCAAAATGCCCTTCCTCTTCGTATCTTCAGTCAGAACCCATGATATGTGTCCATTACTTTTGCTAGATTGGAGCAGTTGAAGCTTTATGAGTTGTCTGGTTATGCTGGTATGTGCTATATTTTCTTACAAGCTGATGAAAGAATATGTAGTTATCATCGCGGTCTACTGACCACTTTTGTAGGATGTAAATCTGGAAACTTCTGTCCTGCATAAATAAGAAATATTTGATGAGGGAAATGCATGTTGCAGTATCTTATTTACTATAAAGTGCGTTGTATTATATCTGATCTCTGCTAAACACTAAGTCAATACTCCATGAACAAAAATCACAGTCAACAGCTAGAAACTTCTTTCACTTATTACTATACCAATTTTGATAAGCTCCTCAAGCGAGCTAGGCAGTATGATAAGCTTCCCATTTTGTACTGTAGAACCTGTTGCATTATCTATGAATTGTAACTCTTGTATTGACTGCTTTTATGAAACTATAATCTTGATGTGTCAGTATTTGTCTTGTCCCACTGATGTTCATTGGGAGGCTGTGAAGAGAATTGTTCGATTTGTGAAGGGGGTTGTGTCTGCCGGGCTAACCGTTTGGTGCTCGTCGTCAACTTTGCTAGAGTATTCTGGATGCAGATTGGGCAGGCTGTGTTGATGATAAGAGGTCAAATGGCGGCTTTGCTGCGGTTTCTTTGGTGCAAATACTACAAAGCAAGCCCTATGGGGCAGACCACAGCAATCACTACGTCTGACTAACTAAATTAGTACAATGGGATTCTCTGCTGATTACTTCATATATACATATGTGTCTTGTGAAGTTGTGATGGAAATCCATTTACGTTCCCGATCTTGTCTGATTTAATTTCCGTGATTTGTTCTGATGATGTGGATCTGGCGAGTGATTACAGATTCAGTTGTGATGCCGGCATGTAATGAAACCACTCATGCATGAATATATGATATCATGAGTTCTTGACCATACTGGCCTAGTAAGAAATCTACTTAATTTTGGGTAGCTGAAGCTTGATCTTCAACTATCTGTTGTGTATGCAGGAAACAGGTTACATGCATCAACTTTATTTGCGTGATAGAGAAAACCAAGATTAATTTGTCGGTGATTTGATATTGACACCATGTATCACTGTATGTAATTAAGCATAGTATACACCAGCATAATTGTATATCGCTAAAATATCATCCCAGCATTGATGGTACATAATTTTACACGGGGTATGTGACATGCTGTCGATCATCCTATATATATTCCACGCCTCATGGAGCAAGGTCCCAAACAATTTATGCATGCATACATCCCACTGTATGGGGCAAATGGAGTCCGGTTGCATTCTCCTACTGATCGCTAGCTTCGGGTTCGCTGTGACGACAGTGGCGCGAGAGACTCCTTCACTGCATCACCCACCTTCGTTCTTCGGAGCAAGTGCAACGTTTCTTACCTTCGTTCTTCGGAGCAAGTGCAAAGCATATCTACATACTTGCAACGAGGCCGCAACCTTCGCAAAGTGAAGGATTAAAGATATCAACTAGATAAAGGTGAATAGGCAATTACCAAATTGTCTTTTTCTTAGTTCATTTTAGAGCATCTCCAGCTGTTGGCCCCTCAGGGGGCGCCTAAAATCGCCGCCTGAAAGTGAGCCGGCGCAAAAATTGGATCTGAAGGCGAGTTGGCCCCAGACGCCGGCCCCAGGGCCGCCCCCAGGCGCGTTTAAAATTCAAAGATGTATAGCAAATTTCGGCACACAGTTCGGCGAAGTTCGGCTAAACACGATAAATTTCGGCCAACTTGAGCATATATTTCGACAAAGTTCGCGGAATTTCATTACATAGCACATATATAAACTAATCTAAAAAAACTGGCTGAAGTCGCCGCCGTCTCCGCCATCCTCACCGCCGTCGTCGTTGTCGACCTTATCGTCCTTGAGGCGGGTGCCCCTGCTAGATTCGGCGTCGCCATGGCGGACTGGTGGCGGCGCATTGTCATCGTCGCTGTCGTAGATGACGACCACTCCGCCTTCGTCGCGGCCGTGTCGGCGCTCCGCGAAGCGGCGCAGGGCGGCGCACTGGCGCTCCTTCGCCTTCTCCATGCGCTCCTTCTCCATCGCTATGGAGTCCCTGCGCGCCCATTCCAGGGCCGCGTCGTCGTCGTCGAGCTCCGTCTTCACCGGTGCGGCCGGCTCCGTCTTTGGCTTGACGAAGCGCGGAGAAGGAGCCGACGAGGAGGCGCGCCGGCCGCCCTCGTTGATGACGATGCCGGCACTGCAAGTGCGTCGGCCGAGCGGCGTCTCCGCCGCGGGCTCGACCTTGACGCCGAACAGGGCCGGAGTACCGGAGGAGTGCGAGGAAGATCGCGAGGAGGAAGAAGAAGAGGAGGACCTGAACCTCCTTGGCGCCCATGGCCCGGCGCGTTGGTGGTGCGCCGGGGGGTACGCCAACGGCGGGTCGTTGCCGCCCTCGAGGTACGTCAGCACGACCTCGAGTGTGCGGCCGGGGACGCCCCACCACAGGTGGCGCCCCTCGCTGTTCTTCAGGCTGCCGACCACCGGCGCGTCGTTGGTGGACGCCAACAGCTGCTGCTGGCGGCGCTCGAAGTACGCCGCCCAAGCCGCGTGGTTGTCGGCAGCGTACTGGGGGAGGGATAGTTGGGCGTCGGTGAGGGAGGCGCGCACGACCTCGACCTTCTCGGCGAAGTATTTGGGCTTGGCCACGGCATCGGGCAGCGGGGGAATGGTCAACCCCCCCCCCCCCCGTCGCTGAGCTTCCAGCCCGTCGGCCCGACGCGCATGTCCGGCGGCGTCTGGATGTTCGCCTGGAACAGGAGCCAGGACTCCTGTTCGCGGAGCGAACGGCGGCCGAAGCCGTTGGCCGCCGCCTCGTCTCCGGGGAAACGCTCTGCCATCGGGAAAGGGGAGAGGGAGAGGAAGGGGCTGGGCGGCGGCGCTCGGGAGAGGTAGAGGGAGGGGCTGGGCGGCGACGAGGGGCGGGGCTGGTGTGGGAACAGGCGAGTGAGGCCACCGGCTATATAGCCACGCCGCGCCCGTGTGTACGCGTGCGAGGGAGGGGAGGCGTCGGCGCGCCGTCCCGTGACGCGCCGCCCGTGAGGAATCAATGGCAAGGCTGACCGGCGGCAGCCTTGCCATTGATTCCCGGCGGGAACCGAGGCCGTTGGGGGAAGACGAGGCGCCGTGTCGCTGACGCGGCTGGCCCGCAGCTTTTTCGCGCCAAAACAGCTCGCCCCGGCGCCCCCGGGCGGCCCCCAGCGCGCCGGGTTCGGCCTGGGTCCGCCGGCGCTGTTTTCGGCCCAGGCCGGCGAAAATCGAACTTCTGGGGGCGCGACTGAGCCATTTTTTCGACGCCGGCGCGAAAAAATCGCCTGGGAAGGCCTTCCTGGAGGCGCGGCTCGGGATGCTCTTAGAGGCAATGGTAAATAGTAAGTTCTCTATGAAAACGGTTAGGGTGAGCAACCTATAAGATGTAACATTATGCACAAACAGACTGCGATAAGCTACACGTCGTAAACCTTACTAAGATAGATAAATCACAAGTGTTCCAGAGGAAGATGTATGTGGGTACTAATCTTCGTTGGAGAGGTGAAAGCCAACGAATGCCCTCATGACTGCGAATGTCTCGCCTACGTCTCCAAGTGCCTCAACCAACTAAGGGCACCCTCAACACCGACCCTCAAGACCGCATTGGATCGAGCAGGGCATGCCGGCCAATTCGCCCGAGGTCTCCAACGACGACCCCACGTGCTTCGACGATGACATGGCGCCGGACCAGCGTCGGTGCATGCCGGCCTGACCATGGAGCAGGCGCAGGAGCACTACGACGTCGTCACGGCGGAGGAGGAGCAGCCTGCGTCAGCTCCTCGGTTGGCGTTCCGGCAAGCGGAGGAGAAGTAGCGCTACAACTTGTTTCTCCTAGAGCATCACCGGCTAGCGGAGGGGGCTAGATTGATGCCGAGTGCGTGAACGAGGAGGCCGTGGCGGCCATGGCCGTGGCGAACCCCAGTTTCGTCGCGGAGAAGCGTGAGATCTACGAGGCCGTCCGGGCTCAAGCCGCCGCTCACCAATAAGCGGCCGTGGAGGCATGGCTACAGACGATCGTGGATGAGAACAACGCCAGTTGCGCCTCCAACAAACTATCGAGCGGCCCGGTTGGACGACGACAGCGACAGTGTCACCATCTCCATCGTGGACCTCATGTCCACCTTCGACGGACGGACTCCTCCAAGGATGAGTAGGGCACGGGAGGCGGCGGGGCCTTGTGTCCCATGTGGGCCAGTTTGTCTCCCGTGTTCTACTCTTCCTCGTCGGAGACCGTACCTTCCCTTCACGGGTCTTACCGCTGGTGGTCAAACCGTAGGATAGTTTAGGGTCGGGTTTCTTTTTTTGTTCTTGTAACGAAAATCCGGCGTCTTTTCATGAATCTCGTCCGGTTTATATGAAAATCTGTCATGTTTGCATGAACTTTATCCGTTTTGTTGAAAAAATGTTTGAAATGTATGCAGGCAATGTTAGATGGCCGACTCGTGCATTCGTGTCTGCAGACTAATCCCCCTGTCTACGGACAGGCGAGGGAGGAAATTTGCGGGTCCCCGTTGAAGATGCCCTAATGCACTCACAAACAAGCCTGAAGCATAAATCCAAAACATGAAAGCTCCCTGTGACTCCAATCCGCACAGAATTCCCACGAACCCAAGAGTGAAAAATCACACAAAGAACTTGGGGGTTCAAGATTTGGTGGAAACACGAATTTAGCACTCCTCTTTATTTTTCTCACAATAAATGTGAATTTGGTCGGCTAGAAAGGGGGTGAAAGCCTGGATGTGATCAGCAATGGTGGAACTCTGGATCTGGCCAGGACCGTACCCCGTACCTTAGTGGGATAACTTGTCAAGTCCGGCATCAAAGTGGTAATTTACAAAAATTTAGAGTGTTCCTCTTTTCTTGTATGAATCATCATGAGCGTCAAGAATCTCTTGATAGAAAATCTTGGTTAGAAAACTGAATGTAAACACAACTTCAAACATCTGTACTTCACTGCCTTTAAAAAATGTGTCAACTTTCTTTGTGTGACCTCGATGAAACTGGAAACGTTCAGCTCAAGAATCTGTCAATTTACACTGCTGGATTACTTGATATGTACTGTACTCATCACTTTACATGTAGACAAGGATTGAGAATGGTGAAAGCTAATCTAGCTACACTGTTGGCACTTTCAAAGTCACAACATGGGCAGTATGCCTTTGTATCAGTCATATCTAACAATTGTGTTTTTCGTGTCTTCAGTTTTGTAACAGTTTTATTGAGTACAGGCTTCTCAACTTGGAGACTCCATCCATGAACTTAGTGGGATAACTTGTCAAGTCGGGCATCAAAGTGGTAATTTACAAATATTCAGAATGCTGCTGTTCTTCAAATGAAATTTTTTTGCTTGGCTCGCTTTAGAGTACAGACTATGGACCTCTGACAGGCAAAGTTAGGCATGGGCTGCAGGAGAAAACATCGGCATTTGGAAGCACAAGCGCGCTGCTTCGACTCTCTTGATACAAAATTTTAGTTAGAAAACTGAATGTAAACACAAATTTCAAATATCTTTACTTTCGCTGCCTTCAAAAAATATGTCAACTTTCTTTGTGTGACCTTGATGAAACTGAAAAGTTTAGCTCAAGAGTCTTTCATTTTATATGTACTCAAGAGTCTGCCACTTTCAAAGTAACAGCACAAATTTATCCACAGGCTCCCCACCGTTTTTTATATTGGCAACTGGAAGAGGCATACATAATGTTAGGCCGAGGCCATCATGAGCAGGTTACAAGGTGGGGAACAGAAAGAAAACATTACAGCCCGCTTAGGCGGGAAATTATGAAATTTGTCCCCGAGTGGAGAGCCTCCCTATCGGTGAGGACGAGAGGCGAGATTCAGGACCATGGTCCACCTGCACCCACGCTCGGTGCCGTTTGATTAATACTGCTTTCATGGGATACACACCAGCTTATCACTCAAACTTCAAAGGTTAAGCTAATTCTAGAAAGGACCAGGCCTACACCCTTTCGTTTTTGAATCTATGTGGGCCCAAGCAGGTGCCCCAGTGCTGCTTCCCCTCCTGGTTGTCCCATACAAATAAAGCAATTAGTATATTTTTGGTTATTTATTTATAGAATGGCTACAGTGTACGCATGGTACATCGATGTTTCTGTGTGTGTGTTCATGTTATTTTTTCATGCAAAAAGGATACTTTAGCGTTCTTAGAAGAAAAGAACTCTTGTGCTGTCAAAAAAAGAAAGATTTCATGTGCTTTCACATAACCATCTCTATCCTTTTGTTGCTACGATTTTATTTTTCAAGAAATTATTCAAAAGATATAGATGACCCAAATAACCATGTTGATGCACAGACATGTAAAAAAACAAAAACAATGATGTTGCACATAATAAGGCAATACAAAATGTTGAACAGTGCTGACCACATGGAGAAAACTACATGCACTGATGCAAAGTTTCTATTTTATTCCTTATGGCACTCTCCATGCAGTAGGTTTATTAGGAACACTAGGGCTATTAAACAATGGTTGATGATTCTTGTCATAAAATATTATGGGCGTTAGGCACAAATCCCCGAACATGATGTGAGCCGATGTACGGCACCGAGTATAGGTGCGGCTGACCCATGGTTCCAAGCAACATTACTGCGGTGAGGACAGCAAAACCGGCGAGCCCATAGCTCAATGTCATTGACAGCATATCGAGCGTAAAAGCCACACACAGGGGAATAATCACGTTTTATCCGTCGTAGTTGCCATCAGCAAACTTGTCCTCAGGGTAGAACACGGCAATCACCTGCCTCCCGCGAAACCACGTCAAGTGCAACATCGTCTTTGAATGTGTTGAGCTGTCGAGATCCGCGTACTCGAGAAACACCTGCAATGCAATACAAAAAGGCTGATTAATTTCCCCCTGTTACGAGATCTCACCTCATCTTCTGTCGAAATAAACTACTACTCCAGTAATGATCTAAACACTTTTATATTTTTTTACAGAGGGAGTATAAATCAGAGACTAAACTGTAGTCCCTCACCTTGCCAACTCCGGGGACCGGAGCACCGCTGGGGTCAGGCCGTGGGCCCACGGCTCTCACCAGTTTACCACCGTGTCTCCGCACTTCTACCGTCATCCACCAGCAGAAGTTGCGGTAATACACATCGTCCGCGAGCCGATCGGGTGAAAACATGCGGGTCAAACAGAGCACCCTTGTGGCTCCATCTTCGTGCACGGGGCTCTGCTTAATCAGATAGATCGTCGGTGAGAAACTGATCCTACTGAACAAATTCTTGAACTTGGACACGTGAAAGAACAAGAGGAGGTGGTGAATTAGTAGGAATTACCGGAGGAGTGGCAGTACTTGGAGGAAGTGGCGTGTAGTGGAGCACAAAGGAAAGCGGAGTGCCCTGCAGCGCGCACAAATATCATATCAGTAGTACAAGTAGATAGAAGAATTAAAGGAATCAAGCCATATCTGTAAGATGTATGTATGTATGTATGTATATATACCTCAGGTGTTTTGGCGTACCGTGACTGGTACAAGACTGGAATCGGCTGAAAGATGCAAAATTGGAAGTCAGAATATGTCATCATGTTCAAGCTAGCATAAGCGGATATACGCATTTGTTTCTCCCCGTGGGGAAATCCCTGGGAGTGAAAGCAACCGATAGTATGCGAGGAAACGGCGGGAGATGCGAACCTGCTGCTGGGAGCGGCTGTCGGTCGGCGGGGAGAGATCCCCGTGGTTGGCCATGAGACGCGGCGGCGGCGGCGGCGATTCCGTATGTTCATGAGCAGCTTGGTCGATCGGATCGCGTGGGATTAAAATGAGATCGCCCCGGCCCTGGGTGGAGACGGGGAATTTGGGCTGTTCTTGTCAATATGATATGACGTTGGGGGGCCGATTTCAGATACGAGTCGGTTGTGTTTTGTATTTCTCGGACACGGTGGTGCAAACAGTTATATTTGATAGTCCCTCCATTTCACAATCTGGTGCGCCTGCGTTTTCCGAGATCTAAATTTAAGCATAAATTTAACCAACGAGATCGACTGCGGCGGGAGCGAAAATTATACCACTGAATTTGAATGGAATCGGGCCCAATACTATATTGTGGGATGAAGGGAGTATTGCTTAGTTTAGAGCATCTGCACTCGCGCAACATAGGCCGTCCGGATTGGCGCCGAAACGGTCGCTATGGGGACATCCGGACAAGACGGTCCCCATGGAGGGTGCCCGAGAGCTCCTATAGGGCGCATAACGCGCTGGGAACCAAGCCAACACGCAACCCCCCCCCCCCCCCCCGTCCCCTCCCCTGGCACCCATCTGGGCCGACCCATGTGCGTGCCGGGACGCCACCCACTTTTTTTCTTCTTTTCCTGTTATTTATTTCCTTTTTCAATAATTTGGGGTATCAAAAGATTCTAAATTTCAGATAAAGTTACGAATGTTGAATGAAATAATCACAAATTCACAAAAATATTCATGATTTCAAAAAATTGTTCGGGAATTCAAAAAATCACGGTTCAAGTGAACGTTCATGAATTTTTTAAAAACTGTTGATGAATTTAAAAATGTTTGGGAATTCAAAAAAAATCATGGTTCAAGTGAACGTTCAGGAATTTAAAAATGTTCGTGAATTTCAAAAAATGTTCATGATTTCAGAACATGTTCGCGATTTCAAAAAATGTTCTTGATTTCAAAAAAGGTTCATGATTTCAGAAAGTGTTCACGGTTTCAAAAAATGATCATGATTTCAAAAAAATCTCGATTTCAAAAAATATTCATGATTTAAAAAATGGTTCATGATTTCAGAAAATGTTCGCGGTTTCAAAAAACGTTCATGATTTCAAAAAATGTTCGTGAATTCAGTAAAATGTTCACGTATTTGCATAAAATGATCACAAATTTTAAAATATTTCATGATTTCAACAAAATTGGTGGTGAATTTATGAAATTTCCATGATTCAAAAATGTTCAAGATTTCGAGAAAAATGTTTCGCGAATTTAAAAACATATTCATGATTTTTTTAAAATGTTCACATTTCGAAAAAAATTATTGTGAGTTTTAAAAAATGTTCATGATCTAAGATACTGTTCACGAATTTGTAAAAGCAAAATCACTACTTAAAAATGGTCATCATTTAATAAAAAATTTGTGAATTTAAAGAATATCCGCAAATTCAAAAGATTTTCGCAAAATTAAAAAAGAATGAAAACCAAACAAGAAAACATAAAAGAAAGAAAAACGTAAAGAAAACAGAAAAGGAACAAAAAGAAAAGAAAAATGAAAAGAAATCAGAAACCGAAATAAACCAGAAAATCCCTATTCAGAGAAGGTTCCAGAACCTTCCCAAAACCGGTTGGGGGTGAAACCCCGAAATGGGCCGGCCCATTGAAACAGCACCGCGCGAGAGGGAGTACGCGCTAGGTCACTTCCCAGCGACCTACGCGCTATATCGGAGCGCACGAGGCACCCCTCCCCACTCGCCGCCCTTAATCAGAGTTATCCATGCCCTGATCAGCGTTGTCACGCCCAATATGCGGTCCTATCCTCGAGGAACTCGAATGTCCTACCAAGGATAGAAGCGCATATTGAAGACGATTTTCAAGATGGATATCATTACATCGTACCATGTACAACATAGATAGGGATAATACAAAGGCATACTCTTGCCATATGAATACATCAATACAAAAAGAGGAAAAATCATACAGAAGAGTAGAATCCGACTACAAATGAAAAACAAGAACAACATTCACCCTGCTAGTCCAGGCTACCAACCAGGAACCCATCCCTTGATCGAAGAAAAAGAAGGAGAAGAAGAACTCCAAAACAAGCAAGCATCACTATCACGTCAGATCATCGCATTACATGTACCCGCATCTGTTGTTGTAGTAATCTGTGAGCCACGAGGACTCAGCAATCTCATTATCATGGGTATCAAGACTAGCAAAGCCTAATGGGTATGTAATGGATAATTGATGAGGTTGCAGCAAGCACTAAGCATTTGTATGATGGCTAGCTTACGAGTACAAGAGTAAGAAGAGTGAACTACGCATAATCGGTCGCATTCAGTAATGATTAAGAAGTGATTTTGAACTACTTACAAGTAAAACATAACCCACTGTGTTCTCTTCCCGAACTCCCTCGAAAAGAGACGATCACGGTTACTCACGTGGTTGGTGTATTTTAGTTAGGATTTAGTGTCAAGTTCTCTACAACCGGATATTATAAATTTCAAGTTGCCACATAACCGCGAGCACGACTTCCTAAAAGATTTAACCCTGCAGGGGTGCTCCAAGTAGTCCATTATAAATTACCACACGCATCCAATGGAACATCCTCACACAATGATAATACGATGCTTACGGTAAGGAATCCCAGTGGACAAGTCGCTCGTCAAAGGTAAAACTAAATCAGCAAGACCTCCCGGCGTGTCGACAATCTCGATAGGAGCCGCACGTATCTCGTTCTCAGGACATGACTGGATGGGACAAGCTACAAGTAAAACCAGTCCCCGAGTTTCCCCGCGGTGGCCCTGCAGGCTGCTCGTTTTGGACCAACACCATCTGCGCTAGTCCACGTGCTTATGTTGAACTAATCCGGGGATAGCGCTAACTCCCTACTCGTTAACAAGTTATCAGTATTATTATGTTGACAAATTTTAAAATCAAAGCTGGGCCTTGCTGGAAGAGTTTTATTCTAAAATGAGTGATCAGGGGTCCCCATAAAACTCACACATGTTAGGAGCGCTTATCATGGGACATAACATCGGTATGACGCCAACTAGGGCGGTATGAATGGAACAAAACACCAGGCAAAAGGCCGAGCCTGCCACACACAACCAAGTATATATATATGTATTAATTAAATAGCAGATATTCTGATATCCCATGATATACATGTCTCAACATGGAACAACCTGCACTGCAGCTGCAACTAGCAACGCTATAAGAGGGGCTGAGAAAAGCGGTAACATAGCCAAACCAGTTTGTTGGGATGGCGAAAGGTTAGAGGTTGTTTCATGGCAATTTGGTAGGCTGATAGACAAGTGGTAGGGATCGAGACATAGGGATAGCACTGAGACAACTAGCAAAGTAAAGATAGTAGTGATATCCAAGGCAATGGCCATCTTGCCTGAAATCCCGCTAAGAAGAAGACTAATTCCATGAAATAGTCGAACCAAGCGTATTCCAACGAATCCTCACACTCACAATGGCCATCTTGCCTGAAATGGGCACTAGAGAAGCAAACCGGAAAGAACAAATGACACAGTAAACACGCAAGCATAATCATGGCATGATGCATGATACGTCTTCAACGTATCTATAATTTTTTATTGTTCCATGCTATTATATTATCTGTTTTGGATGTTTAATGGGTTTTAATTTACCTTTTTATATTATTTTTGGGACTAACCTACTAACCAAAGCCCAACACAAATTGCTGTTTTTTTGCCTATTTTAGTGTTTTGCAGAAAAGGAATATCAAACGGAATCCAAACGGAATGAAACCTTCGGGAGAGTTATTTTTGGAACAAACATGATCCAGAAGACTTGGAGTGGCCGTCAAGAAAGAAGCGAGGGGGCCACGAGGCAGGGGGGGCAGGCGCGCCCCCACCCTCATGGGCCCCTCTTAGCTCCACCAACGTACTTCTTCCTCCTATATATACCCATATACCCCGTAAACATCCAGGAGCACCACGAAACCCTATTTCCACCGCCGCAACCTTCTATACCCATGAGATCCCATCTTGGGGCCTTTTCCGGCGCTCCGCCGGAGGGGGAATCAATCATGGAGGGCTTCTACATCAACACCATAGCCTCTCCGATGATGTGTGAGTAGTTTACCACAGACCTTCGGGTCCATCGTTATTAGCTAGTGGCTTCTTCTCTCTCTTTGGATCGCCATACAAAGTTCTCCTTGATTCTCTTGGAGATCTATTCGATGTAATTCTTTTTGCGATGTGTTTGTCGAGAACCGATGAATTGTGGGTTTATGATCAAGATTATCTATGAACAATATTTGATTCTTCTTTGAAATCTTTTATGCATGATTTAAATATCTTTGCAAGTCTCTTCGAATTATCAGTTTGGTTTGGCCTACTACATTGATCATTCTTGCAATGGAAGAAGTGCTTAGCTTTGGGTTCAATCTTGCGGTGTCCTTTCCCAGTGGCAGTAGGGGCAGCAAGGCACGTATTGCATTGTTGCCATCGAGGATAAAAAGATGGGGTTTATATCATATTGCTTGAGTTTAACCCTCTACATCATGTCATCTTGCCTAATGCGTTACTCTGTTATGAACTTAATACTCTAGATGCATGCTGGATAGCGGTCGATGTGTGGAGTAACAGTAGTAGATGCAGAATCGTTTCGTTCTACTTGTCGTGGACGTGATGCCTATATACATGATCATTCCTAGATATTCTCATAACTATTCGCTTTTCTATATATTGCTCGACAGTAATTTGTTCATCCACCGTAGAAATTGCTATCTTAAGAGAAGCCACTAGTGAAACCTATGGCCCCCGGGTCTATCTTCCATCATATTATTTTCCTATCAATTTGCTATTTCTATTTTGCAATCTTTATTTTCCAATCTATACAAAAAAATATCAAAAATATTTATCTTATTATCTCTATCAGATCTCACTCTCGTAAGTGACCGTGAAGGGATTGACAACCCCTTTATCGCATTGGTTGTGAGGTTCTTGTTTGTTTGTGCAGGTACTAGGTGACTTGTGTGCTATCTCATACTGGATTGATACCTTATTTCTCAAAACTGAGGGAAATACTTATGCTACTGTGCTGCATCACCCTTTCCTCTTCAAGGGAAAACCAACGCAAGCTCAAGAGGTAGCAATGCACAATCAAGTATGATGCATGTCCATTTAAAGATGCATGGCATGGCAAAGTTCAACATCCTAATACTACATGTTAAGTGAAGCTCAATATGCTACGAGTTGCATATTGATGTAACTCCACATTCTATTATTTAGTTCACCCCCGTTTAGGTACCCAACAATTTTAAATGTTATTAAAGATGGAAGAGGTGAATCATAATTAATCTACTTATCTAGGCAATTTAGATTAGGCCAGAAATAACACATAGCAATTTCGGAAAATCCCTACATGCAAATTTTTAATTTGATACTATTCTACCTAAAACATAATTTTAATGTTGCTAAATGATACATCTCCATCGTATCTACTTTTCCAAACACTTTTGACCTTGTTTTGGACTCTAACTTGCATGATTTGAATGGAACTAACCAGGACTGACGTTGTTTTCAGCAGAATTGCCATGGTGTTATTTTTGTGCAGAAATAAAAGTTCTCAGAATGACCTGAAACTTCACGGAGTATATTTTTTGAATATATAAAAAATACTTGTGAAATAATCAACGTCAGGGAGCCCACACCCTATCCACGAGGGTGGGGGGGCGCCCCCCTATCTCGTGGGCCCCCTAATGCTCCACCGACCTTAACTCCAACTCTATATATTCACCTTCGGGGAGAAAAAATCAAAGAGAAGGATTCATCGCGTTTTACGATACAGAGCCGCCGCCAAGCCCTAATCTCTCTCTTGTGAGGGCTGAACTGGAGTCCGTTTGGGGCTCCGGAGAGGGGAATCCGTCGCCATCGTCATCATCAACCTTCCTCCATCACCAATTTCATGATGCTCACCGCCGTGCATGAGTAATTCCATCGTAGGCTTGTTGGATGGTGATGGGTTGGATGAGATTGTAATCGAGTTAGTTTTGTTAGGGTTTGATCCCTAGTATCCATTATGTCCTGAGATTGATGTTGATATGACTTTGCTATGCTTAATGCTTGTCACTAGGGCCCGAGTGCCATGATTTCAGATCTGAACCTATTATGTTTCCATGAATATATGTGAGTTCTTGATCCTATTTTGTAAGTCAATAGTCACCTACTATGTGTTATGATTCGGTAACCCCGAAGTGACAATAATCGGGACAACTCCTAGTGATGGCTATAGTTTGAGGAGTTCATGTATTCACTAAGTGTTAATGCTTTGTTCCCGTACTCTATTAAAAGGAGGCCTTAATATCCCTTAGTTTCCAATAGGACCCCGCTGCCACGGGAGGGTAGGACAAAAGATGTCATGGAAGTTCTTTTCCATAAGCACGTATGACTATATTCGGAATACATGCCTACATTACATTGATGAACTAGAGCTAGTTCTGTGTCACCCTATGTTATAACTGTTGCATGAGGAATCACATCCGACATAATTATCCATCACTGATCCAATGCCTACGAGCTTTTCACATATTGATCTTTGCTTAGTTACTTTTCTGTTGCCACTGTTACAATCACTACAAAACCAATACTGTTACTTTTTCCACTGTTACCTTTACTACCATATTACTTTGCTACTAAATACTTTGCTGCAGATATTAAGTCTTTTAGGTGCGGTTGAATTGACAACTCAACTGTTAATACTTGACAATATTCTTTGGCTTCCCTTGTGTCGAATCAATAAATTTGGGTTGAATACTCTTCCCTCGAAAATTGTTGCGATCCCCTATACTTATGGGTTATCAAGATTACTTTCTGGAGCCGTTGCCGGGGAGCATAGCTCTATTCTTTGAGTCACTTGGGATTTATATCTGTTTATCACTATGAGGAACTTGAAAGATGAAAGAACCAAGATTTTTCCCTCAACTACGAGGGAAGGTAAGGAACTGCCATCTAGCTCTGCACTTGATTCACCTTCTGTTTTGAGTAAACTTGCGACACCTACTCCTGCTATTTATCCTGATATGTCGCATGTTATCAATGATGCCACTTCTGCTATGCATGATGCTTATGATGAAACTACTTCTATGCTTGATAACACTATGCCACTAGGTGAATTTCTTGATGAACAACTTGCTAGGGTTAGAGAGAATGAAATTATTGAAACTGATAATATCGATGAAAGTGATGATGAAGATTCTCCCCCTAGATATGAATTGCCTGTTGTGCCTGAGGGTTATGTTATGGATGAAGAAACTGCTAGAGACTTTTTAGCTTACAATGATAGATGTGATCTTAAGAAACTGTTAGCTAAGCTGAAAGAAAAATCTTTGAATACTAGAATGAAATATGACCCTGCTTTTGCTACTTCACCTATCTGTATTTCTGATAAGGATTATGATTTCTCTGTCGATCCTGAGATAATTACTTTGGTTGAATCTGATCCGTCTTATGGCTATGAATCTGAAACTGTTGTGGCACATCTTACTAAATTGAATGATATAGCCACCCTGTTCACTAATGAGGAGAAAATTCGTTACTACTATATCCTTAAGTTATTTTCGTTCTCATTAAAGGGTGATGCTAAAACATGGTTTAATTCTCCTGATCCTCGTTGTGTGCGTAGTCCCCAGGATATGATTTATTACTTCTCTGCTAAATATTTCCCTGCTCATAAGAAACAAGTTGCCTTAAGGGAAATATTTTTTTTGTGCAAATTGAAGAATAGAGTCTCCCACAAGCTTGGGGGAGGCTTCTCCGATTACTTAATGCTTTGCCTGATCATCCTCTCAAGAAAAATGAAAATACTTGATATCTTTTATAATGGACTAACCGATGCTTCGAGAGACCACCTGGATAGTTGTGCTGGTTGTGTTTTCAGGGAAAGAACTATTGATCAAGCTGAATTGTTATTGAATAATATGTTGAGTAATGAAAATGATTGGACACTTCCTGAACCAACTCCTAAGCCAACTCTGAAGAAAGGGGGTATTCTATTTCTCCGTCCTAAAGATACGCAAGAGGCAAATAAATCTATGAAAGAAAAAGGTATTAAAGCTGAAGATGTTCAGAATTTACCACCTATTGAAGAAATACATGGTCTTGATAACCTGACACAGGTAGTAAAGGTAAATTCTCTCTATAGATCTGCTAAGGGTGAAATCTCATCTACTAAATTTGCTAGCCAATGCTTGGATGAGTTTGATAATTTTATTGGTAAGCAAGAAAACTTCAATGCTTATGTTGGTAGACAATTGAAACGTAATGCTTATATGATTGAACACTTGAGTGATTATATGTCTATAGTTAAAGGTGAACTTAAACTTATGAGTAAACATGCTTCTATGGTTACCACTCAAGTAGAACAAGTACTTAAAGCTCAGAATGATTTGCTCAATGAATGAAATAATAAGAAAAATGGAAATGTTGTTAGAGTTGTGACTAGAGGGGGTAAAATGACTCAGGAACCTTTGTATCCTCAGGGCCACCCTAAGAGAATTGAGCAAAATTCTCAGAGAACTAATGTTGATGCACCTAGTTCTTCTAAGAAGAGGAAAAAGAAAAATGATAGGACTTTGCATGCTTCTAGTAAACCTCTTGTTGACACACCTGAGAATCCCAATGATATTTCTATTTTTGATGCTGAAACACAATCTGGTAATGAACATGAACCTAGTGACAATGTTAATGATGATGTTCATGTTGATGCTCAACCTAGCAATAACAATGATGTAGAGATTGAACCTGCTGTTGATCTTGATAACCCACAATCAAAGAATAAACGTTATGATAAGAGAGACTTTGTTGCTAGGAAGCATGGTAAAGAAAGAGAACCCTGGGTTTAGAAACCCATGCCTTTTCCTCCTAAACCATCCAAGAAAAAGGATGATGAGGATTTGGAGCGCTTTGCTGAAATGATTAGACCTATCTTTTTGCGTATGTGTTTGACTGATATGCTAAGTATATGAAATATATTGTCACAAATAAAAGAAAGATACCGGAAGCTGAAAATTCCACCATGCTTGCTAATTATACTTTAAAGGTGGAATACCAAAGAAACTAGGAGATCCCGGAGTACCAACTATACCATGCTCCATTAAAAGAAAACTATGTTAAAACTGCCTTATGCGATCTTGGAGCCGGTGTTAGTGTTATGCCTCTCTCTTTATATCGTAGACTTGAGTTGAATAAGCTGACACCTACTGAAATAGCTTTGCAAATGGCTGATAAATCAACTGCTATACATGTCGATATTTGTGAGGATGTGCCTGTTGTGGTTGCAAACGTTACTATTTTAACGGACTTTGTTATTCTTGATATTCCCGATGATGATAGTATGTCTATTATTCTTGGTAGACCCTTTTTGAATACTGCAGAGGCTGTTATTGATTGCAACAAAGGCAATGTCACTTTTCATGTGAATGGTAATGAGCATGCGGTGCACTTTCCGAGGAAACAACCTCAAGTCCACAGTATTAATTCTATTGGAAAAACTTCAACAATTACTATTGGAGGTTTTGAATTTCCTCTTCCTACTGTCAAGAAGAAATATAATATTCTTATTGTTGGGGACATGCATATCCCCGTTGAGGTAACTTAGTGTTATTCGAAAATTCTCCGGTTTCATGTTATTCGGAAAGAGTTTGTTAACAAGACTTGATCAACCTTGTTAGTGGATTCCTTTTGATGAGCATGTGAAAGACGAAGTTAGAAAGCACAACTCTCTGTACCCTCTTTTTACTTTCTGTTATTTAGATTAAATAAAGCAAAAATAGTATTTTCTGTCTGTTCTCTAAATTATCCTTATAATAAAAAATACCCCAAAAATAGAAGTTCTCCAAATGTCCTGAAATTTTTAGATGATTTTTTGTAGAATATTTAAGAATTATTGGCACTGAGAACACACAGGGGGGCCACACCACCTGGCCACGAGGGTCCAGGGCGCGCCCACCCCCTGGGGCGCGCCCCTGCCTTGTGGACCCCACGTGGGCCCCTCCACTTATTCTTGCACCCACACACTTCGTCTTCCTCCAGAAAAATCATCCACCAGCTCAAACCGGAGTTCTATCTCATCTTGCTGCCATTTTCGATCTCCTTGCTCAAAGCTCCGTTCACAAAACTGCTTTGGGGGATTGTTCTTCGGTATGTGACTCCTCCAATGGTCCAATTAGTTTTTGCTCTAGTGCTTTATTTATTGCAATTTTTTGTTTCTTAGGTGACCCTGTTCTTGAGCTTGCATGTCAAATTTATGTGGTCAAAAGTAGTTTTAATGCACTTGTAGGAGTAGTTGCTATCAATCTTGTTAAGTTTGGGTGACCCCCCCCCCCCCCCCGATTCAATTGTACGCTAATCATATGCGCAAACGTGTACGATCAAGATCAGGGACTCATGGGAAGATATCACAACACAACTCTACAAATAAAATAAGTCATACAAGCATCATATTACAAGCCAGGGGCCTCGAGGGCTCGAATACAAGGGCTCGGTCATAGACGAGTCAGCGGAAGCAACAATATCTGAGTACAGACATAAGTAAACAAGTTTGCGTTAAGAAGGCCAGCAAAAACAGGGATACATATCGAAAGAGGCGCAGGCCTCCTGCCTGGGATCCTCCTAAACTACTCCTGGCCATCGTCAGCGGCCTACACGTAGTAGTAGGCACCTCCAGTGTAGTAGGAGTTGTCGTCGACGGTGGCGTCTGGCTCCTGGACTCCATCGTCTGGTCGCAACAAACGGGTATAGAAAGGGGGAAAAGGGGGAGCAAAGCAACCGTGAGTACTCATCCGAAGTACTCGCAAATAAGGAGCTACACTACATATGCATGCATTGGTATCAAATGGAAAAGGGGGTAGCATATGTGAACTGAACTGCAGAATGCCGGAATAAGAGGGGGATAGCTAGTCCTATCGAAGACTATGCTTCTGGCGACCTCCGTCTTGCAGCATGTAGAAGAGAGTAGATGGTAAGTTCACCAAGTACCATCGCATAGCATAATCCTACCCGGTGATCCTCCCCTCGTTGCCCTGTGAGAGAGCGATCATCGGTTATATCTGGCACTTGGAAGGGTGTGTTTTATTAAGTATCCGATTCTCCGATTCTAGTTGTCATAAGGTCGAGGTACAACTCCGGGTCGTCCTTTTATCGAGGGACACGGGTATTCGAATAGATAAACTTCCCTGCAGGGGTGCACCACATTTCCCAACACGCTCGATCCCTTTGGCCGGTCACACTTTCCTGGGTCATGCCCAGCCTCAGAAGATCAACACATCGTAGCCCCACCTAGGCACAACAGAGAGGTCAGCACGCCGGTCTAAATCCTATGGCGCAGTGGTCTGGGCCCATCGCCCACTGCACACCTGCACGTTGAGAACGCGGCCGGTCAGCAGACCTAGCCTCCCTTATACAAGAGCAGGCTTTCCAGTCCAACCCGGTGCGCGCTGCTCAGTCGCTGACGTCACGAAGGCTTCGGCTGATACCACGACGTCGAGTGCCCATAACTGTTCCCGCGTAGTTGGTTAGTGCGTATAGGCCAGTGGCCAGACTCAGATTAAATACCAAGATCTCGTTAAGCATGTTATTTTGAAATAACCGCAGACGCCGCCCAGGGCCAGGCCCACCTCTCTCATAGGTGGTCTCAACCTGCCCCGTCGCTCCGCCACAAAGTAATAGTCGGGGGCCGTCAGGAACCCAGGCCCACCTCTACCGGGATGGAGCCACTTGTCCTTCCAGCCCCCACATCAAAATCACATGCGGGTACTCTACGAGCCGACCGACTTTAGTCACCACCTGTATAATATGTATGCATGTATATACTCGTGATCAACTCCCGAGTGATCACGGCCCGATAGTATAGCATGGCAGATGGACAAGAATGTAGGGCTACTGATGGAATACTAGCATCCTATACTAAGCATTTAGGATTCGAGGTAAAGGTAACAACAGTAGTAGCAAAAACAGGCTATGCATCAGAATAGGATTATCGGAAAGCAGTAACATGCTACACTACTCTAATGCAAGCAATAAAGAGAAGAATAGGCGATATCGGGTTGGTCCGGGGGGCTTGCCTGGTTGCTCTGCAGACAGAAACGGATTCTCAAAGGTGAAGTAGTCGATCACTGGTTCAACCGTGGTCTCGGGGTCTACCGGAAAGAAGTAACGGAGGGGGAACACAATAAATAACAGAGCAATTGAAGCTTCACAAAACATAACAAGGCAATACGCGGTGCTAGGAGTGACCTAGAGCAGTACTAGGTGATACCGGCGAAGGAGGGAAACATCTGGGAAAGTATTCCCGGTGTTTCATGTTTTCGGACAAACAATCCGAAGAAGGAAAGTTGCGTGTTCGCTATGCTAGGGATGTGTGGCGGACGAACGGGCTGCGTATCCGAATTCGTCTCGTCGTTGTGAGCAACTTTCATATACAAAGTATTTTCATCCGAGTTACGAATTATTTTATATAAATTTCTAAAGTTTATTATATTTTCTGGAATTTATTCATATTTCGAAATTAAACAGTAAAATGCTTTTGTCACCTAATGCTATTGTAGCCACGGTGTTGGGGCTGGGTTGACCCAGTCAACAATTGACTGGTCAACAAACGAATAGTGTAAGGGGGCACATGTCATTGACTTAGACATTCTTTCTAAAATTGCTTTTTCTTTAAACTAACAGTGAGTCCACATGTCATCTACTATTAGACTAACTTACCACTAATTTTAATCATAAGCTATACTAGTTAAACAAGGGCCGGCCACACACAGCTGTTGCATAGCCGGCCACACACACCACACACATACAGCCCCACACATAGTGCTAGAGGTTAAAACTGTTTTCTGTTAACAAAAGATATCATTTTGTGATTTTCATAATATTTAATACATGCATCAAATGGATTTGGTCCAGTGGGATAAAATGGAGTTTGTCAAGTATACTACCTGAACAAATTAATTTCAGCTAAGTTAGACTTTGTTCAACCACAGTTTTGTTGCCGAGTAGAAATAACAGAAGCTAGCCAGCGCTACAGTAACATTCAATTATTGTACCAGTGGCAGCAGAGAAGCGAATTGGAGCGGCAGGAGCGGCCGCAAGCGGGCACGGCGCGGCGGGCACCGGCGGCCGTAGGCGATCGCGAGGCAGAAGCAGCAGAGCTGCAGCGGCAACGGCAGGGTTCAGCAGCGGCAGCAGGGGAGGAGCGCGACAGTAGCAGCAGCAGTTTGCAGGGCGCGGCATCGTCGGCCATGTCGTGGCCAGGGCCAGCAACCGAGGTGGGCAGGGCACCTGTGGGCTCGACCGTGAGCGGCGGCTGCAGGGGCATAGGCAGGCGGATTGCAGCAGCAGGACGGGCACGGGGCGACAGCAAGCGAACAGCAATAGCACAAGGCGAGCAGCAGCAGCACAGGGAAGCATAGCAGCAGTTGCACACATGTACGCGTACGCGGGAGTTCGGGCACGACGGTGACGGCGGTCTACGACGTCCAAATCGAAGGGGAAAAAGGAGGATCCGAGGGAGGGGCTCACAATGAGTTCGGCGGTGAGGTCGGGGTGGTGAGGGAGGCGCCGAAGCAAACACAACGACGGCGAGGTTGTGACGACCAGACGAGAAGATGAAGACGACGTCCGCTCGAGGGCGTCCCGGCTTGAGCTGGTCCCTGGGATGGACGAATCCGGCCGCGGCGAACCTCCTAGACGTGCTCCCGCACGTCGGAGACGTCGGTGGCCACGACAACAACGGTGTGGCAGTGGTGATTGCGATTTCTTCGAGCTCAAATTCGAGCTGCAGAGGAAGGGGGCAAAGAGGGAACAAGGGGGGAATGAAAGAGATCGATCTACGGTTTTCGGAGGACGCACTTATAGGACGAGGGGTGGCACTATCGCGTGCGTGGCGGCCATCGAGCCATGGTGGCCGTGGATGGCCTCCACACGCCATGGCTTCTGTACAGAGAGGAAGGAGATGGCTGGTTGGTGGGCTGGGCTGGGCACTGTAGCAATGGGCTATAAGTGCACAGTAGTAGATATGCCTTTTCCTTTTTTTAATATTTATTTTCTGTTTTGCTTTTCTTTACAGTTTTGTATTTTTGTTGATCTAATAAATGAGTATACTTAAATGTGTCACTTAGCACATAAATACTAGGCAAGGTTTTGAAGTGGCATACAAAGTTCCAAATTATTTTGAATAGCTTAACTATTTGTTTAAGTTGAAATGGTTCAAATAAACACTGATGATTTAGTTGTAAATAGGTTAGGGCCACTTTAAGTATTCAAAAGAGGTTGTCTCCTACATGAAAAATAGTTAGGGAATATTTTCAACCCATCGAACATTTTTCCTTGTCAGTTTGAAGAAATAATAATTTGACTTGTTTTTGGAATTTGAATTTGAGTTTGAGTTTGATTTGGAACAAGATCATGATTAGCAAAATAATTATGATGACATGGCATCATTAGGCTTGAGCTTACTGTAGCATGATTCTCGGGGTGTTATAATTCTCCTCCACTACAAGAAATCTCGTCCCGAGATTTAAGAGGTGGAGTAAGGGGAAAGAGTTGGTTACGAAATTCTAACGAGTCTTCTTGTTCTTGGCTGCTCTTCTCAAAGATGGTGATGCCTTTCATTGATGTCTTCATTCCTCTGCTTCACGTCATCGTGATGAAGTCATCATCCTTTCGTCGGAAACTCCATCGTACTTACAAAAATAATAAGGGGTAACTTTGGAAGAACGGGCCTCTACAAGGTTGATTAACTGATAGATAACTCAGGGAATGTGGCAAAAAGTAACTCTTGAATTGATCTTAAGAAAACATCGAGAGTAAAATAAGAAGGTACTATAAGAAGTTTCGAGCGGGTAGGCAACCGTTCGATGTCTTAATCAGGGCATGAAAGGGGTTCAGAGCAGCGGGAATAGGTATCGTATCTAATACCAGAATAGATCATCTCTAGAAAGGCGACACGTGAATTACTTACGAAGCCAAACACGAGTAATATCTTTGGCAACATGGGTATACATAAGATTCAGGTTTTGATCCTGTGGAACTATGGGTTATGGGCCCACCATGTGGGTTAAAAAGTTAGGGGGCGCTGTCATATTATTCGATCATGATAGCAAGGCATGTCAGAAAATAGACCATCAGTTATGTCGGCAACAACATCGATACCAAGGGCGAGGGACGAAGAGAACCATATCATGCTCATTGAACGAGGCGGACCAATAGGCAAAGTTCTCGTCCATCGATGGTTACCAGAATGTTATCAACGGTAGTAACAGGGTCTTACTGACACGGTTGTACACCAAGGTGTTTACATAAGCAGAAGAATATTACTGCTTAGAGCATATAGATCATAAGAAAGGTTAAACAAAAAAATGGGAAGGAAAATGTGATCATCAGATTAAACAGAACAATGGAAAGAAAAAATGTGTTTAAACACATATTTCAGGGGTATACCTTCCCAAGGACAAGCAGGGGATGATATCCATGACAGGATATAACGTAGAAAAAACCTTTAGGTTAAGGGGAGAGAAATTTCATGACATTACCCATACAATGGTGTTTGGATAATTGATAAAGAAATTTTAGCATTGTGCTTATGTTCTTATTGAAAATCATAGTACCATAGACATGCTTCGAGAGAGCAATGACATGGTCACTGGGTAAAGATCAGACTTTGGATACACAAAGGATCCATCAGGAACAACTTATAGAGTCTTACAATTTGCTCATGGAAGAATGGATAACCTTGCTAAAAAGGAAACTATAACAATAGGGCCTCCGGCCAGGTGTGCTAGGCATGACATCACCTTATCGGGTCAATTACTAATGCTATAACTCTTGGAAATATGTTCCAACCATCATATCTGACTGAGATTCAGATCTAATTTCTGTCTGGATGCCTCGGACTTGGGATGCCTGAGATGAAGAGGTGCAACACAAATCGACGAGATGACATTGTAAGATTCTTACTTGGGAAATGAACTATGGAAGCGAGTTCCGAAACAAGAGTTCAGCACTAAATCAAGGAGAGGGTGAGGAGGTGGCTGATGGACTCAGCGCCAATTCATTGAGATTTCCAAAAAGATGGATTTCCACAATTATATGAACAAGGACATAACATTTGCAAGATCAAATGATATAATGATGTATGCTCGAGGAAAACATACACAATTAACATTGGTTGAAGGGTGCACCCGAAATATGGGCTTTAGGTAGCAAAATTAATGTTAGAATGGTGATTCAATAATCAATGGCCTAAGGATGTAATGTTGACCATCAACTCCAAAGCAATAAGGTTGATAGAAGGGCAGAATCAAAACAGCACCGTTCACATGTTGGTATCCCGGTTAGAAACAACACACGAAAGAATGGTGATGGTGAGAAGTATCACTATACCAAGAATTCTCAAGTGGTGGAGCAATTCTCACAACATCCTTGACATAAAGGAAGGTAGCACTCCAAGGTAGAACATAACATAAGTTGGATAGGAAGGAGTTCCATAACATGAACAAGTTTGTGTTGATGGGAAGGAAATAATGTTGTCGATGATAAAACAAATCAGCGAGGGGTAAGTTCGTTATTTATCACTATGAATTCGATTGATATCCTGGAAGATCTCAGAATGTTGATGATGATCACGACACATTTGTCGAGAGATTTCTTGTAGATGTAATCGATCGACGATGACATCAAGTCAAAGGAATGATGAAGCGAAAGGTCATTGGAACCATGAGTATGACACAAACTCAAAATCAAGCTTGTGGTTTAAGGTGAAAGGGTATGACAAGGAAGATCGACATAAGCTTAGCTATCGTCGCAAATTGGTGCTCCAAGAATAAGGACCGGGTAGCATAGTTAAAATCAGCACAATAATGATATAGCCAATCCGGCTAGGAATGATGTGATCGAGTTCAAACCTATAAGCAATGATGGTTAATAAGAGTTGTTGAATCATAGTGCGGACTCGATTCAGTTATCGGTGTTCTCGAGTGACTAATAACTCATAACCCGAGGAAAAATTGGAATCGGTGAGAAATAATTGTAGATGAAGAACTCATAAGGAGTTATGTAGTTTCATGATATTCTCGAGATACCAGAAGGTAAAACTCGAAGGTAGAGCAGAGTAGAGGTTGGGCAGGCGTATTGATCTGCAAAAGGAAAGTACTCTAACTTGTCCGAGAAATGGAATCAAGAAGAAAATAAGGTCGGAACCATGGTTGCAAAAGACCAATTCCCATTTATAAGATGAACTTATACCAAAGAGGGTTTAAGAGAAGCATCCATGATAAGATCAGCATCGTGTCCATGGGCATGAACGCAAGGTTCAAGGTCGACTCCCACTTCTCCAATACACAACTTATCATTTACTGCTCTCAGTTAAGAATGTTTAGAGTTTGAAAGTTTAACTGGCGAAATACCAGAAGGTTATGACCCATGAAGAATTTTGGGTTCACACAAATTAAGGCAGGTATATGTTCAATCCATCGGGGCATCTTAGAAACATATACCACAACTCCATGAGTAATACATAAAAGCTCGAACGCAACACATGGTTGAGAAAGCAGAGGATACATTTTACCCAAGGCATTATGTATCCGAGGACGGCTCAGAGGATTATTGAATATGAAGGACGCTGTCGGATAAAATCCGACAAAGGGTCTGGTGGTCCACAAGGGATCTGATGTGAGCATCGGTACTCAACCAGAGGAAGAAAGAATGCAAGGAGATCAGATTATAGAAACAACTGACTAACTCAAAGATCAAATGCCAAGGAATTATGAATTCCAAGACAAGGGATCAGAAGCAATGCTCTGATAAGGGATGGATAAGTTGAATAGCCTTAGGGGTACAATCGATGGCAATTTGATTGGTCGACATCCAGCTCATGTTTAAAATGACGTCTGAGTCGGGAGGATGAATTCTAGGATCTGATTGAGGATTGCGAGCATTCACAACATAATGAATTAACGGACTCAAAATGATTAATGACAAAGGATGCCAATAATATTACCAGACTTATGGGATTAATCATAATGCAAGCAAGAATTTCAAGAGCAATAGACGGTTGAGGATTTTCGGAAGATCGAATGGTATTTCGAAGACTTTTGTGAAATACTTGAATTACCTAGGGTGAGCGGATACTCAGTAAGTGCGAGGAATTATCCGTAGGGGTATTCATGTGGCAAAGAACTGCAAGGCAGTAGGCACAAAGTATTCTCGGAACAATAGAGAGGATTTCGAGGTATCTTATAATAACAAGATCAACGGGGAATGATCATATGAAAGCAAGTGTACGTGGTTATCCATAGTGGTTTATCGATGGATGGGAATTGCAAAAGCGATGGCACAAAGTCTCGAGAGAACCTCATAGAGTATCCTCGGAATCTTCTAGTGCAACAGACGATCATCGGTAATGAGGTGCTCTCCGGGTGAAAGTGATCACGAGATCCTAATGTTAGATTTACCAAAATTCATTTAACCCGAATAGAAGAGAGTTCAGAGTCCCAGAGTATAGGTCGAGGAATAAAAGATTCTAATACCAACCAATGGCGACGTGGGTCCGTAAGCCACACAGCCATGTTAATAAAAGTTTTTCCGTGACTAGACTTAACTTCGGACAAGGAGTTGGAAGGGGGATTCCTACATGCAGTCGGCTCTGATACCAACTTGTGACGCGCCCGATTCAATCATACACTAATCATACACGCAAACATGTACGATCAAGATCAGGGACTCACGGGAAGATATCACAACACAACTCTACAAATAAAATAAGTCATACAAGCATCATATTACAAGCCAGGGGTCTTGAGGGCTCGAATACAAGGGCTCGATCATAGACGAGTCAGCGGAAGCAAAAATATCTGAGTACAGACATAGGTAAACAAGTTTGCCTTAAGAAGGCTAGCAAAACAGGGATACATATCGAAAGAGGCGCAGGCCTCCTGCCTGGGATCCTCCTAAACTACTCCTGGCCATCGTCAGCGGCCTACACGTAGTAGTAGGCACCTCCAGTGTAGTAGGAGTCGTCATCGACGGTGGCTTATGGCTCCTGAACTCCATCGTCTGGTCGCAACAAACGGGTATAGAAAGGGGGAAAAGGGGGAGCAAAGCAACCGTGAGTACTCATCCAAAGTACTCGCAAGCAAGGAGCTACACTACATATGCATGCATTGGTATCAAATGGAAAAGGGGGTAGCATATGTGAACTGAACTGCAGAATGCCCGAACTAGAGGGGGATAGCTAGTCCTATCGAAGACTACACTTCTGGCGACCTCTGTCTTGCAGCATGTAGAAGAGAGTAGATGGTAAGTTCACCAAGTACCATCGCATAGCATAATCCTACCCAGTGATCCTCCCCTCGTCGCCCTGTGAGAGAGCGATCACCGGTTGTATCTGGCACTTGGAAGACTGTGTTTTATTAAGTATCTGGTTCTAGTTGTCATAAGGTCGAGGTACAACTCCGGGTCGTCCTTTTACCGAGGGGCACAGCTATTCGAATAGATAAACTTCCCTGCAGGGGTGCACCACATTTCCCAACACGCTCGATCCCTTTGGTCGGACACACTTTCCTGGGTCAAGCCCGGCCTCCGAAGATCAACACGTCACAGCCCCACCTAGGCATAACAGAGAGGTCAGCACGCCGGTCTAAATCCTATGGCGCATGGGTCAGGGCCCATTGCACACCTGCACGTTGCAAACGCGGCCGGTGAGCAGACCTAGCCTCCCTTATATAAGAGCAGGCGTTCCAGTCCAACCCGGCGCGCGCCGCTCAGTCACTGATGTCACGAAGGCTTCGGCTGGTACCACGACGCTGAGTGCCCATAACTGTTCCGGCGTAGTTGGTTAGTGCGTATAGGCCAGTGGCTAGACTCAGATCAAATACCAAGATCTCGTTAAGCGTGTTATTTTGAAATAACCACGGACGCCGACCAGGGCCAGGCCCACCTCTCTCATAGGTGGTCACAACCTGCCCTGTCGCTCCGCCACAAAGTAACAGTCGGGGGCCGTCGGGAACCCAGGCCCACCTCTACCGGGATGGAGCCACCTGTCCTTCCAGCCCCCACATCAAAATCACATGCGGGTACTCTACGAGCCGACCCGACTTTAGTCACCATCTTTACAGTATGTATGCATGTATATACCCGTGATCAACTCCCGAGTGATCATGGCCCGATAGTATGGCATGGCAGACGGACAAGAATGTAGGGCCACTGACGGAATACTAGCATCATATACTAAGCATTTAGGATTGCAGGTAAAGGTAACAACAGTAGTAGCAAAAAACAGGCTATGCATCAAAATAGGATCACCGGAAAGCAGTAATATGCTACACTACTATAATGCAAGCAGTAGAGAGAAGAATAGGAGATAACAGGTTGATAAGGGGGGGCTTGCCTGGTTGCTCTGCAGACAGAAACAGATCCTCGAAGGTGAAGTAGTCGATCACTAGTTCAACCGCGGTCTCGGGGTCTACCGGAAAGAAGTAACGGAAGGGGAACACAATAAATAACAGAGCAATCGAAGCATCACAAAACATAACAAGGCAATACGCGGTGCTAGGAATGACCTAGAGCAGTACTAGGTGATACCGGCGAAGGAGGGAAACATCCGGGAAAGTATTCCCGGTGTTTCACGTTTTCGACAACAATCCGGAGGAGGAAAGTTGCGTGTTCGCTATGCTAGGGATGTGTGGCGGATGAACGGGCTGCGTATTCGGATTCGTCTCGTCATTCTAAACAACTTTCATGTACAAAGTATTTTCATCCGAGTTACGAATTATTTTATATGAATTTCTAAAGTTTCTTATATTTTCTGGAATTTATTCATATTTGAAATTAAACAGTAAAATATTTTTGTCACCTAATGCTATTGTAGCCACGGTGTTGAGGCTGGGTTGACCCAGTCAACAATTGACTGGTCAACAAATAAATAGTGTAGGGGGCCACATGTCATTGACTTAGGCATTCTTCCTAAAATTGCTTTTTCTTTAAACTAACACTGGGTCCACATGTCATTTACTATTAGACTAACTTACCACTAATATTAATCCTAAGCTATACTACTTAACAAGGGCCGGCCACAAACGGCTGTTGCATAGCCGGCCACACACACCACACACATACAGCCCCCCCCTCCCCCCCCCAACACACACCCAGTGCTAGAGGTTAGAACTGTTTTCTCTTAACAAAAGATAGCATTTTGTGATTTTCATAGTATTTAATACATGCATCAAATAGATTTGGTCCAATGGGATAAAATGGAGTTTGTCAAGTATACTACCTAAAAAAATTAATTTCAGCTAAGTTAGACTTTGTTTGACCATAGTTTTGTTGCCATCCAGATGGCTAATAGAGTAGAGATAACAGAAGCTAGCCAGGGCTACAGTAACATTCAGTTACTGTAGCAGCGGCAGCAGAGAAGCGAATTGCAGCGGCAGGAGCGGCCGCAAGCGGGCACGGCGCGGCGTGAGCAGAAGCGAGGCCACGCGCAGCCGGCAACGGGCACTACCGAGGCAAACACGGCACGGCGGGCACGGGCGGCCGTAGGCGGTCGCGAGGCAGAAGCAGCAGAGCTGCAGCGGCAACGACAGGGTTCAGCAGCGGCAGCAGGGGAGGAGCGCGGCAGTAGCAGCAGCAGTTTGCAGGGCGCGGTATCGTCGGCCATGCCGTGGCCAGGGCCAGCAACCGCGGTGGGCAGGGCACCTGTGGGCTCGACCGTGCGCGGCGGGTGCAGGGGTGCAGGGGCACAGGCAGGCGGGTTGCAGCAGCAGGACGGGCACGGGGCGACAGCGAGCGAACAGCAATAGCAGAAGGCGAGCAACAGCAGCACAAGGAAGCAGAGTAGCAGTTGCACACATCTACGCGTACGCGGGAGTTCGGGCACGACGGTGACGGCGGCCTACGGCGTCCAAATCGAAGGGGAAAAAGGAGCATCCGAGGGAGGGGCTCACAATGAGTTCGGCGGTGAGGTCGGGGTGGTGAGGGAGGCGCCGAAGCAAATACAACGACGGCGAGGTTGTGACGACCAGACGAGCAGATGAAGACGACGTCCGCTCGAGGGCGTCCCGGCTTGAGCTGGTCCCCGGGATGGACGAATCCGGCCGCGGCGGACCTCCTGGACGTGCTCCCGCACGTCGGATACGTCGGTGGCCATGACAACGACGGTGTGGCAGCGGTGATTGCGATTTCTTCGAGCTCAAATTCATGCTGCAGAGGAAGGGGGCAAAGAGGGAACAAGGGGGAATGAAAGAGCTCGATCTACGGTTTTCAGAGGACGCACTTATAGGACGAGGGGTGGCACTATCGCGTGCGTGTCGGCCATCGAGCCGTGGTGGCCGTGGATGGCCTCCACGCCATGGCTTCTGTACAGAGAGGAAGGAGATGGCTGGTTGGTGCGCTGGGCTGTGCACTGTAGCAATGGGCTATAAGTGCACGGTAGTAGATATGCCTTTTCCTTTTTTTAGTATTTATTTTCTGTTTTGCTTTTCTTTACAGTTTTGTATTTTTGTTGATCTAATAAATGAGTATACTTAAATGTGCCACTTAGCACATAAATACTAGGCAAGGTTTTGAAGTGGCACACAAAGTTCCAAATTATTTTGAATAGCTTAACTATTTGTTTAAGTTGAAATGGTTCAAATAAATACTGATGATTTAGTTTTAAATAGGTTAGGGCCACTTCAAAATATTCAAAAGAGGTTGGATCCTACATGAAAAATAGTTAGGGAATATTTTCAACTCATCGAACATTTTTCCTTGTCAGTTTGAAGAAATAATAATTTGACTTGTTTTTGGAATTTGAATTTGAGTTTGAGCTTGATTCGGAGCAAGCTCATGATTAGCAAAATTATTATGATGACATGGCATCATTAGGCATGAGCTTACTGTAGCATGATTCTCGGGGTGTTACAGTTTGGTTCACTTTTATTTTGAGTCGCTAAAAATTTCAGAAATTTTTCAGAGGAAGAAATATGTTTAGGAAAATGTACCAAGGTGGTTCCTCAAGGAAGCAAGGACAAAGGCTTGCGATACGAGAGCCGGACAATGAACTACCAAGGGAAGCTCAAGTGCGGCCTCGTGAATAGCCGTCAGAGGAGTTTATGGTCCGGGCAAGCATCAAGAAAGAATTTGACGCGTATGTGCGTAATGCTGATCTTGAGAGCTTCGTGTCAGATAAGTGCCGACAATACCGCTATCTAACTGACTCCTTTGTGAGAAGGTTTAAATTTATATCCTCGTGCAATTCTCACACTGTTTTATTTGATCTTTATGGTAAATCATATACCATGGACCTAGAAGATTTTAATATTGCTTGTAAACTTCCGCAGTGGGGCAATGTTAGTGAACCTCGCAAATATGAATATAAAGACTTTCTTGCTAGTATTACTGTTGGGGAATCTAGAGAAATAACACAAGCTACCATAGGGAGCATTCATTTCCCTTTCATATATTATTTTTCTCTCTTCATTGGTAGATGCATTAACAGTAAAGATGAGGCTTGTCACATGTGTGTTCCAGATCTTAGTGTTCTCAAGAGTGTGGTATTAGGTGATAAACAATATAACTTGAGGGCTATTGTTGCATGTAGGTTGCATCACAACAGTATAAGTGGAGATTTGTTTGGTGGAATGTATGTAACTCGTGTAGCTAATTATCTTGATATACCCATACATGGAAATGATATTGAGTTGCCTCCTGCTTAACTAGATTATGAGGCTATGGTTCGTCACCAGTTTCTTGAGATGAACGATCAGTTCCTCCAGTACCGACTAATATTTGACAGACGGCGCACCGTTGCTCTCCCTGCTCCTACTTTTTTTGACTTTCAGGTAAAAAGGAGATATGTTATAACCAGGGAGGAGGCAAACGAGTATGAGAGGAGGACGGAGGAAGCTCGCCTCCAAGCTACAACTCGTCAGACAGTAGCTACTGCATCCCAGTACGACCCCAGTTAAACTTTGTATATCCACCAGGCCAGCCGTGGCCCTAGACCAACTTAGGCCAAAAGCCTGAGCTTGGCGGAGTACGTATTTATCACCGACAATACATTCATGTTCACACACTCATGCCAGTTGTCGGTGCTCATTTTTTCATTGTACTATTCATGCTAGTTTATTTTCTTTTTAAGCCTTCTTCTTCTGTGTTTGAAAAACCTTAAAAACAAAAACAAAAAAATTAGTTGTAACTTTTAGCTAGTTTAATTTCCATGCTTGTAGTAGTAATAATTAAAAGAAAACCCAAAAAGATTTCTTGTTCTTCTTTTGCTTGTTGGGAGCTTTCCCGTGTAAATAGTTTTGTTTCTTTTCTTTTCTTTGGGGGTCGAGAGGAGAAGACCATAATGAAAACGTCGAGTGGCTCTTATATGCATTATTATTGATTTAACAAAGAGTCCATATTACCTTGTCTTCTCCCTTGTATTGAATGCTTACAGATTCCAGCTTAGCCCAATGCACGTGCGCTATTATTATTATCCACACTGTTCGGTCGTGCAAGTGAAAGGCAATAATGACGATATATGATGAACTGATTGAGATGAGAAAAGTTGGTATGAACTCGACCTATCTTATTTTTGTAAATATGATTAGTTCATCATTCCTGATTCAGTCTATTATGAATGAAACATGTTTGCAATGACAATTAGAGATTATAGTTGCCCATGCCATGCTTAATAAGCTAGGAGTTTATAATGGTTTACCTTGCGTGCCAACATGCTATTAAAATGGTTGTGATGTGGTATGATAGGATGGTATCCTTCTTTGAACGATTCGAGTGGCTTGACTTGGCACATGTTCACGCATGTAGTTGAAACAAAATCAACATAGACTCCACGATATTTATGTTCATGGTGCATTATATCCTACTCATGCTTGCATTCGGTGTTGATTAATTTTAATGCATGTTCATGACTGTTGTCGCTCTCTAGCTGGTCGCTTCCCAGTCTCTTTCTACCCTTCACTTGTACTAAACGGGAATACTGCTTGTGCATCCACTTCCATAAACCCCAAAGTTATTCCATATGAGTCCATCATACCTTCCTATATGCGGTATCTACCTGCCGTTCCAAATAAATTTGTATGTGCCAAACTCTAAACCTTCAAATGAAATTTTGTTTTGTATGCTCGAATAGCTCTTGTATCAATTAAGGTTGTCTATGTCTTCCATGCTAGGCGGGTTATTCTCAAGAGGAGTGTACTCCGCTCCTCACTCGCGAAAAAATGGCTGGTAACCGGGATGCCCAGTCCCATGCTTAAATTAAAATAATTGCAAACAAAACTCCCCCAGGATTGTTGTTAGTTGGAGGCACCCGTTGTTTCGGACAAGCCATGGATGGATGTTTGTTGGTGGTAGGGGGAGTATAAACTTTGCCATTCTGTTTGAGAACCGCCTATAATGTGTGTAGCATGGAAGATATCGAGATCTCTCGGTTGTTATGTTGATAATGAAAGTATACCGCTCAAAATACTATTTATTTCTATCTCAAAATCGAGCTCTGGCACCTCTACAAATTCCTGCTTCCCTCTGAGAAGGGTCTATCTATTTACTTTTATGTTGAGTTCTCACCCTCTTATTAAAAAGCACCAGTTGAAGAGCACCGCTGTCATTTGCATGCATTACTATTAGTTTACATTGAGTATAACTATGACTGGATCTCTTTTACCATGAATTACAATGTTTAGTCAGTCGTTGATCTTCAAAGGTGCTCTGCATTTATGTTTTGCGGTCTCAGAAAGGGCTAGCGAGATACCATCTTGTTATATCATATTATGATTGTTTCGAGAAAGTGTTGTCATACGAGATTTATTATTATTGCTCGCTAGTTTATTATGCCTTTGATATGAGTAAACATGAGACCTAAATGTTATTGTGAATATGGTTAGTTCATAATTTTTGCTGAAAACTTGAATGCTGGCTCTACATATTTACAACAACAAGATCAAACAGAGTTTGTAAAAGTTTTTCTTTATCACTTTCATTTTGTCAACTGAATTGCTTGAGGACAAGAAAAGGTTTAAGCTTGGGGGAATTGATACGTCTCCATTGTATCTACTTTTCCAAACACTTTTGACCTTGTTTTGGACTCTAACTTGCATGATTTGAATGAACTAACCCGGATTGACACTGTTTTTAGCAGAATTGCCATGGTGTTATTTTTGTGCAGAAATAAAAGTTCTCGGAATGACCTGAAACTTCACGGAGAATATTTTTAGAATATATAAAAAATACTGGCGAAAGAATCAACGTCAGGGGGCCCACACTCTGTCCACGAGGGTGGGGGCGCGCCCCTGTCTCGTGGCCCCCTGGTGCTCCACCGACCTTAACTCAAACTCTATATATTCACTTTCGGGGAGAAAAAAATTAGAGAGAACGATTCATCGCGTTTTATGATATGGAGACGCCACCAAGCCTTAATCTCTCTTAGGAGGGCTGATCTGGAGTCCGTTTGGGGCTCCGGAGAGGGGAATCCGTCGCCATCGCCATCATCAACCTTCCTCCATCACCAGTTTCAGGATTCTCACCGTTGTGCGTGAGTAATTCCATCGTAGGCTTGCTAGACAGTGATGTGTTGGATGAGATTTATCATGTAGTCGAGTTAGTTTTGTTAGGGTTTGATCCCTAGTATCCATTATGTTCTGAGGTTGATGTTGCTATGACTTTGCTATGCTTAATGCTTGTCACTAGGGCTCGAGTGCCATGATTTCAGATCTGAACCTATTATGTTTCCATGAATATATGTGAGTTCTTGATCCTATTTTGCAAGTCAATAGTCACCTACTATGTGTTATGATCCGGTAACCCCGAAGTGACAATAATCGGGACCACTCCCGGTGATGACTATAGTTTGAGGAGTTCATGTATTCACTAAGTGTTAATGCTTTGTTCTCGTACTCTATTAAAAGGAGGCCTTAATATCCCTTAGTTTCCAATAGGACCCCGCTGCCACGGGAGGGTAGGACAAAAGATGTCATGCAAGTTCTTTTCCATAAGCACGTATGACTATATTCGAAATACATGCCTACATTACATTGATGAACTGGAGCTAGTTCTGTGTCACCCTATGTTATAACTGTTGCATGAGGAATCACATCCGACATAATTATCCATCATTGATCCAATACCTACGAGCTTTTCACATATTGATCTTTGCTTAGTTACTTTTCCGTTGCCACTGTTACAATCACTACAAAACCAATACTGTTACTTTTGCCACTCTTATCGTTACTTCCATATTACTTTGCTAAAAATACTTTGTTGTAGATATTAAGTCTTTCAGGTGTGGTTGAATTGACAACTCAACTGTTAATACTTGAGAATATTCTTTGGCTCCCCTTGTGTCCAATCAATAAATTTGGGTTGAATACTCTAACCTCGAAAACTGTTGCGATCCCCTATACTTGTGGGTTATCACTAAACAAGAAAAAAATAATGCAACATGTTAATCTACACATTTTTCTAGACCATTTACATATATAATTTATTTAATTCAGAGTAATGGTTAATTAGTTATGAAATAAACTGTTTCAACGTGTCATTTATGCAAATTAATGCAAACCATAAGTTTAAACATTTTTATCATGGACGAAAGGTGCATATAATGAAAGTACATGAAATTCTGAGCAAGATGCATATATGACTTGTTTTATCTAGATGCATGATACGTCTCCGTCGTATCTACTTTTTCAAACACTTTTGCCCTTGTTTTGGACTCTAACTTGCATGATTTGAATGGAACTAACCCAGACTGATGTTGTTTTCAGCAGAATTGTCATGGTGTTATTTTTGTGCAGAAATAAAAGTTCTCGGAATGACCTGAAAATCAATGGAGAATTATTTTGGAATATATAAAAAATACTGGAAGAAGAATCCACGTCAGGGGGGCCTCCACCTGTCCACGAGGGCCCCCTGACGCTCCACCGACCTCAACCTTGACTCCATATATTCACTTTTGGGGAGACAAAAATCAAAGAGAAGGATTCATCGCGTTTTACGATACGGAGCCACCGCCAAGCCCTAAACTCTCTCGGGAGGGCTAATCTGGAGTCCGTTCGAGACTCCGGAGAGGGGAATCCGTCGCCATCGTCATCATCAACCTTCCTCCATCACCAATTTCATGATGCTCACCGCCGTGCGTGAGTAATTCCATCGTAGGCTTGCTGTACGGTGATGGGTGTGATGAGATTTATCATGTAATCGAGTTTGTTATGTTAGGGTTTGATCCCTAGTATCCACTATGTTCTCACATTGATGTTGCTATGACTTTGTTATGCTTAATGCTTGTCACTAGGGCCTGAGTGCCATGATTTCAGATCTGAACCTATTATGTTTTCATCAATATATGAGAGTTCTTGATCCTATCTTGCAAGTCTATAGTCACCTACTATGTGTTATGATCCGGCAACCCTGAAGTGACAATAATCAGGACCACTCCCGGTGATGACCGTAGTTTTAGGAGTTCATGTATTCACTATGTGTTAATGCTTTGGTCTCGTACTCTATTAAAAGGAGGCCTTAATATCCCTTAGTTTCCAATAGGACCCTGCTACCACGGGAGGGTAGGACAAAAGATGTCATGCAAGTTCTTTTCCATAAGCACGTATGACTATATTCGGAATACATGCCTACATTACATTGATGAACTGGAGCTAGTTCTGTGTCACCCTAGGTTATGACTGTTACACGATCGGTTGCATCCAGTATAATTCTCTATAACCAATCCATTGCCTACGAGCTTTTGCTATATTGTTCTTTGCTTATTTACTTTTCTGTTGCTATTGTTACAATCACTACAAAACCCAAAAATATTACTTTTTCTATCGTTGCCTTTTGCTATCGTTACCACTAGTATCATATTACTTTGCTACTAAATACCTTGCTGCACATATTAAGTTTCCAGGTGTGGTTGAATTGACAACTCAACTGCTAATACTTGAGAATATTCTTTGGCTCCCCTTGTGTCAAATCAATAAATTTGGTTGAATACTCTACCCTCAAAAACTGTTGCAATCCCCTATACTTGTGGGTTATCATGACTATTTTCTGGCGCCGTTGCCGGGGAGCATAGCTCTATTCTTTGAGTCACTTGGGATTTATATCTGCTTATCACTATGAAAAACTTGAAAGATCAAAGAACCAAGATTTTTCCCTCAACTACGAGGGGAGGTAAGGAACTGCCATCTAGCTCTGCACTTGATTCACCTTCTGTTTTGAGTAAGCTTGCGACACCTAAACCTGCTTCTGCTATTAATTCTGATATGTCGCATGTTATTGATGATGCCACTTCTGCTATGCATGATACTTATGATGAAACTACTTATATGCTTGATACTACTGTGCGACTTGGTGAATTTCTTGATGAAAAACTTGCTAGGGCTAGAGGGAATGAAATTATTGAAACTGATAATATTAATGAAAGTGATGATGAAGATTCTCCCCCTAGATATGAATTACCTGTTGTTCCTGAGGGTTATGTTATGGATGAAGAAACTGCTAGAGACTTTTTTGCTTGCAGTGATAGAAGTGATCTTAACAAATTATTAGCTAAGATGAAACAAAAATCTCTGAACGCTACAATGAAATATGATCCTGCTTATGCTACTTCACCTATCTTTATTATAGATAAGGATTATGATTTCTCTGTTGATCCTGAGTTAATTACTTTGGTTGAATCTGATCCTTTCTACGGCTATGAATCTGAAACTGTTGTGGCACATCTTACTAAATTAAATGATATAGCTACCCTATTCACTAATGATGAGAAAACTCGCTACTATTATATCCTTAAATTATTTCCGTTCTCATTAAAGGGTGATGCTAAGATATGGTTTAATTATCTTGATCCTGGTTGTGTGCGTAGTCCCATGATATGATTTATTACTTCTCTGCTAAATATTTCCCCGCTCATAAGAAACAAGCTGCTTTAAGGGAGATATATAATTTTGTGCAAATTGAAGAAGAGAGTCTCCCACAAGCTTGGGGGAGGCTTCTCCAATTACTTAATGCTTTGCCTGATCATCCTCTCAAGAAAAATGAAATACTTGATATCTTCTATAATGGACTAACCGATGCTTCCAGAGATTACCTAGATAGTTGTGCTGGTTGTGTTTTCAGGGAAAGAACTGTTGATCAAGCTGAAATTTTATTGAATAATATGTTGACTAATAAAAATAATTGGACACTTCCTGAACTAACACCAAAGCCAACTCCGAAGAAAAGGGGTATTCTATTTCTCAGTCCTGAAGATATGCAAGAGGCAAAGAAATCTATGAAAGAAAAGGGTATAAAAGCTAAAGATGTTAAGAATTTACCTTCTGTTGAAGAAATACATGGTCTTAGTTCATGACATATTGAAGAAACACATGGTCTTGATAACCCGACACAGGTAGTAAAGGTAAATTCTCTCTATAGATATGATAAAGCTGAAATCCCTCCTGCTAAGTTTGCTAGCCAATGTTTGGATGAATTTGATAAGTTTATGGTTAAGCAAGAAGATTTTAATGCTTATGTTGGTAGATAATTGAAACATAATGCTTACATGATTTAACACTTGAGTGATTATATGGCTAGTGTTAAAGGTGAACTTAAACTTATTAGTAAACATGCTTCTATGGTTACCACTCAAGTAGAACACGTACTTAAAGCTCAGAATGATTTGCTCAATGAATTGAATAGTAAAAATAATAATGTTGTTAGGGTTGTGACTAGAGGTGGTAAAATGACTCGGGAACCTTTGTATCTTGAGGGCCATCCTAAGAGAATTGAGAAAGATTCTCAGAGAATTAATATTGATGTACCTAGTCCTTCTAAGAGAAAGAAAAAAAATGATAGGACTTTGCATGCTTCTAGTGAACCTGTTGTAGACACACCTGAGAATCCTAATGATGTTTCTATTTCTGATGCTGAAACACAATCTGGTAATGAACATGAACCTAGTGATAATGTTAATGATGATGTTCATATTGATGCTCAACCTAGTAATAATAATGATGTAGAAATTGAACCTGCTGTTGATCTTGATAACCCACAATCAAAAAATCAATGTTATGATAAGAGAGACTTTGTTGCTAGGAAGAACGGTAAAGAAAGAGAACCATGGGTTCAGAAACCCATGCCCTTTCCTCCTAAACCATCCCAATAAAAGGATGATGAGGATTTTGAGCGCTTTGCTGAAATGATTAGACCTATCTTTTTGCGTATGTGTTTGACTGATATGCTTAAAATGAATCCTTATGCTAAATACATGAAAGATATTGTTACAAATAAGAGAAAGATACCGGAAGCTGAAATTTCCACCATGCTTGCTAATTATGCTTTTAAGGGTGGAATACCAAAGAAACTTGGAGATCCAGGAGTACCAACTATACCATGCTCCATTAAAAGAAACTATGTTAAAACTGCTTTATGTGATCTTGGAGCCAGTGTTAGTGTTATGCCTCTCTCTTTATATCGTAGACTTGATTTGAATAAGTTGACACCTACTGAAATATCTTTGTAAATGGCTAATAAATCAACTGCTATACCTGTCGGCATTTGTGAGGATGTGCCTGTTGTGGTTGCAAATGTTACTATTTTAACGGACTTTGTTATTCTTGATATTCCCGAGGACGATAGTATGACTATTATTCTTGGAATACCCTTTTTGAATACTGTAGGGGCTGTTATTGATTGCACCAAAGGCAATGTCACTTTTCATGTCAATGGTAATGAGCATACGGTACACTTTCCGAGGAAACAACCTCAAGTCCACAGTATCAATTCTATTGGAAAAATTCCATAGATTATTGTTGGAGGTTTTGAATTTCCTCCACCTACTATCAAGAAGAAATATGATATTCTTATTGTTGGGGACATGCATATCCCCATTGAGGTAACCTAGTTTTATTCAAAAATTCTCCGGTTTCATGTTATTTGAAATGAGTTTGTTAACAAGACCTAATCAACCTTGTTAGTGGATCCCTTTTGATGAGAATGAGATGGATGAATTTAGAAAACACAACTCTCTGTACCCTCTTTTTACTTTCTGTTATTTATATTAAATAAAGCAATAATAGTATTTTTCTGTCTGTTTTCTGAATTATCCTTGCAATAAACATACCCCGAAAATAAAAGTTCTCCAAATGCCCTGAAATTTAAATATGATTTTTTCTGGAATATTTGAGTATATCTCGCACTGAGAACACAGCAGGGGGAGCAAGTACCTGGCCATGAGGGTCCAAGGCGCGCCCACCCCCTGGGCGCGCCCCCTGCCTCGTGGGCCCACGGTGGCTCCCCTCCACTTATTCCAGCTAACACACACTCTTTCTTCCTCCCCAAAAAATCACCAACCAACTCAAACCCGAGTCGAAGCTCATTTTGCTGCCATTTTTGATCTCCTTGCTCAAAGCTTCATTCACAAAACTTCTTTGGGGGATTGTTCCTTGGTATGTGACTCCTCCAATGGTCCAATTAGTTTTTGTTCTAGTGCTTTATTCATTGCAAATTTTTGCTGCTTAGGTGACCTTGTTCTTGAGCTTGCATGTCAAATTTATATGGTCCCAAGTAGTTCTAATGCATGATATAGCCTCTAGGCAGTTGTAGGAGTAGTTGCTATCAATTTTGTTGAGTTTGGTTCACTTTTCTTTTGAAGTCACTAAAAATTTCAGAAATTTTTTAGAGGAAGAAATATGTTTAGGAAAATGTACCAAGGTGGTTCTTCAAGGAAGCAAGGACCCAGGCCCGCAATACGCGATGCGGACGAGGAACCACCAAGAGACGCTCAAGTGCGGCCTTGTGAATGGACGTCAGAGGACTTCATGATTCAAGCAGGAATGAAGGAGGAATTTGAAGCATATGTGCGTAACGCTGATCTTGAGAGCTTCGAGGTAGATGAGTGCCGCCAATACTATCACCTAACTGATTCCTTTGTGAGAAGGTTCAAATTCTCATCATCACGCAATTCTCAAACTGTCCTGTTTGAACTTTATGATAAATCTTATACCATGGACTTAGAAGGTTTTAACACTACTTGTAAACTCCCTCAGTGGGGGGATTTTAGTGAACCTCGCAAATCTGAATTTAGAGAATTTCTTGCTAGTATAACTGTGGGGGAATCTAGGGATGTGACGCAAGCTACTATAGGGAGCATTCATTTTCCTGCTATACATTATTCTGCTCTCTTTATAGGTAGATGGATAAATGGTAAAGATGAGGCTTGTCACATGTGTGTACCAGATCTTAGCGTTCTCAGGAGTGCTGTTTTAGGAGATAAACAATACAACTTGAGGGCTATTGTTGCACGTAGGTTGCATAATAATCGTATTCATGGAGATTTCTTTGGTGGAATTTATGCGACTCGTATAGCTAACTTTCTTGAGATACCCATACGTGGAGATGATATTGAGTTGCCTCCTTCTTATTTAGATTATGAGGCTATGGTTCGTCATCAGTTTGTTGAGAGCAACGATCAGTTCCTCCAGTAACGACTAATATTTGACAGACGACGCACCTATCACATCGCCCTCCCTGCTCCTACTTTCTTTGACTTTCAGGCAATGGGGCGATATTTTATAACCAGGGAGGAGGCGACCGAGTACGAGAGGAGGGCAGAGACAGCTCACCTCCAAGCCGCAGCTCATCAGGCAATTGCCGCTACATCTCAGTACAACCCCAACTACAACTTTGGATATCCGCCAGGCCAACCGTGGCCATAAACCAACTTAGGCCAAAAGCCTAAGCTTAGGGGAGTACGTATTTCTCACCGATATTACATTCATGTTCACACACTCATGCTTGTTGTTGGTGCTCATACTTTTTCATTGTAATATCCATGCTAGTTTATTTTCCTTTTTACGATTTCTTCTTGTGTGTTTGATAAACCTTAAGAAAAAACAAAAAAAATAGTTGTAGCTTTCAGCTAGTTTACTTTCCATGCTTGTAGTAGTAATTAAAAAGAAAACCCAAAAAGATTTATCGTTCTTCTTTTGCTTGTTGGAGCTTTCCCGTGTAAATAGTTTTATTTCTTTCTTGTTCTTTGGGGGTCGAGAGGAGAAGACCATAATGAAAATGTTAAAGTGGCTCTCATACGCATTATTGTTTATCTAACAAAGATCCCATATTACCTTGTTTTCTCTCTTGAATTGAATGCTTGCAGATTCCAGCTTAGTCCAATTCACGTGCACTATTATTATAATCCACACTATTCGGTCGTGCAAGTGAAAGGCAATAATGATGATTATATTATGAACTTATTGAGATGAGAAAAGCTGGTATGAACTCGACCTCTCTTATTTTTGTAAATATGATTAGTTCATCGTTCCTAATTCAGCCTATTATGAAAGAAACATGTTTGCAATGACAATTAGAGATTGTAGTTGCTTATGCCATGCTTAATTATCTAGGAGTTTACAATGGTTTACCTTGCATGCCAACATTCTATTAAAATGGTCGTGATGTGGTATGATAGGGTGGTATCCTCTTTTGAATGATTCCAGTGGCTTGACTTGGCACATGTTCACGCATGTAGTTGAAACAAAATCAACATAGCCTCTACAATATTTATGTTCATGGTGCGTTATATCCTACTCATGCTTGCATTCGGTGTTGATTAATTTTAATGCATGTTCATGATTGTTGTCGCTCTCTAGCTGGTTGCTTCCCAGTCTTTTTCTAGCCTTCACCTGTACTAAGCGGGAATACTGCTTGTGCATCCAACTCCATAAACCCCAAAGTTGTTCCATATGAGTCCACCATACCTACCTATATACGGTATCTACCTACCGTTCCAAGTAAATTTATATCTGCCAAACTCTAAACCTTCAAATAAACATCCTATTTTGTATGCTCGAATAGCTCATGTATCAACTAGGGCTGTCTGTATCTTCCATGCTAGGAGGGTTATTCTCAAGAGGAGTGGACTCCGCTCCTCACTCACGAGAAAATGGCTGGTCACCGGGATGCCCAGTCCCGTGCTTTCTGCAAATCAGATCAAAATAACTGCAAACAAAACTCCCACGGGACTCTTGTTAGTTGGAGGCACTCGTTGTTTCGAGCAAGCCATGGATTGATGCTTGTTGGTGGAGGGGGGGGGGTATAAACTTTACCATTCTGTTTGGGAACCGCCTATAATGTGTAGCATGGAAGATATTGAGATCTCTCGGTTGTTATGTTGACAATGAAAGTATACCGCTCAAAATATTATTCATATCTATTTCAAAACCGAGCTCTGGCACCTCTACAAATCCCTGCTTCCCTCTGCGAAGGGCCTATCCATTTACTTTTATGTTGAGTCATCATCCTCTTATTAAAAAGCACCAGTTGGAGAGCACCGCTGTCATTTGCGTCCATTACTATTAGTTTACATTGAGTATGACTTGACTGAAGCTCTTTTACCATGAATTACAATGTCTAGTCAGTCCTTGATCTTTAAAGGCGCTCTGCATTTATGTTTTGCGGTCTCAGAGAGGGCTAGCGAGATACCATCTTGTCATATCATATCATGATTATTATGAGAAAATGTTTTCATCTGAGATTTATTATTATTGCTCGCTAGTTGATTATGCCATTGATACTAGTAAACATGAGACCTAAATGTTATTGCGAATGCGGTTAGTTCATAATCTTTGTTGAAAACTTGAATGTTGGATGACCATAGTTTGAGGAGTTCATGTATTCACTATGTGCTAATGCTTTGTTTCGGTTCTCTATTAAAAGGAGGCCTTAATATCCCTTAGTTTCCAATAGGACCCCGCTGCCACGGGAGGGTAGGACAAAAGATGTCATGCAAGTTCTTTTCCATAAGCACGTATGACTATATACGGAATACATGCCTACATTACATTGATGAATTGGAGCTAGTTCTGTGTCACCTTATGTTATGACTGTTACATGATGAACCACATCCGCCATAATTATCCATCACTGATCCGGTGCCTACGAGTTTTCCATATACTGGTTCTCGCTTATTTACTTTCCCGCTGCTACTGTTACAATCACTACAAAATACCAAAAATATTTACTTTTGCTGTCTTTACTTTTGTTATCACTACCACCACTATCATATTACTGTGCTACTAAACACTTTGCTGCAGATACTAAGTTTCTAGGTGTGGTTGAATTGACAACTCAGCTGCTAATACTTGAGAATATTCTTTGACTCCCCTTGTGTCAAATCAATAAATTTGGGTTGATTACTCTACCCTCGAAAGCTGTTGCGATCCCCTATACTTGTGGGTTATCAAGACAAATTTCTGGCGCCGTTGCCGGGGAGCATAGCTCTATTCTATGAGTCACTTGGGATTTATATCTGCTTATCATTATGAAGAACTTGAGAGATTCAAAAACCAAGATCTATCCCTCAACTATGAGGGGAGGTAAGGAACTGCCATCTAGCTCTGCACTTGATTCACCTTCTGTTATGAGTAAGCTAGCGACACCTACACCTGCTTCTGCTATTCGTTCTGATATGTCGCATGTTATTGATGATGGCACTTCTGCTATGCATGATACTTATGCTGAAACTGCTTCTATGCCTGATACTACTGTGCCCCTTGGTGAATTTCTTGATGAACAAATTGCTAGGGCTAGAGAAAAAGAAATTATTGAATCTGAATACGATGATGATAGATGAAAATATGCCCGTTATCCCTGAGGGTTATCTTTTTGATATGGAATCTTCTGCCGCTATTTTAGCTTGCAAAGATAGATATGAGCTTAAGAGGTTATTAATTAAATGGAACAAAGAATCACTTAGAGATAAAATGAAACCCGACCCTGCTTTTGCTACTTCACCTATATGTGTTCCTGATAAGGATTATGAATTCTCTGTTGATCCTGATATAATTACTTCGGTTGAATCTGATCCGTTTTATGGCTATGAATCTGAAACTGTTGTGGCACATCTTACTAAGTTAAATGATATAGCTGCCCTGTTCACTAATGATGAGAGATCGCGTTACTTTTATATACTCAAAATATTTCCGTTCTCATTAAAGGGTGATGCTAAGATATGTTTTAATTCTCTTGATCCTGGTTGTGTGCGTAGTCCCCAGGATATGATTTATTACTTCTCTGCCAAATATTTCCCTGCTCATAAGAAACAAGCTGCTTTGAGGGAAATATACAACTTTGTGCAAATTAAAGAAGAGAGTCTCCCACAAGCTTGGGGGAGGCTTCTCAAGTTACATAATGCTTTGCCTGATCATCCTCTTAAGAAATCTGAAATACTTGATATCTTTTATAATGGACTAACTGATGCTTCTAGAGATTACCTGGATAGCTGTGCTGGCTCCCTTTTCAGGGAAAGAACACCAGATGAAGCTAAAATTCTATTGAATAATATGTTGACAAATGAAAATAATTGGGCACCTCCTGAGCCAACTCTTGAGCCAGCCCCCGCTCCAATTACTGAGCCCATTACTAAACCAACTCCGAAGAAGAGAGGTGTTCTATTCCTCAGTCCCGAAGATATGCAAGAGGCAAAGAAATCTATGAAAGAAAAAGGTAGTAAAGCTGAAGATGTTAAGAATTTACCTCCTATTGAAGAAATACATGGTCTTAATATACCGCCTGTTGAAGAAACATATGATCTCAATTCTTTATTTATTGAAGAACCTCCTGATCCCGATATCCCAACACAGGTAGTAAAGATAAATTCTCTCTATAGATATTATAAAGCTGAAGTCCCTCCTACTAAAATTGCTAGTCAGTGCTTGGATGAGTTTGATAACTTTATGTTTAAGCAAGACGACTTCAATGCTTATTTTGGTAGACAATTAAAAGAAAATGCTTATATGATTAGACGCTTGGGTGATTATATGGCTGATATTAAAGGTGAACTTAAACTTGTTAGCAAACATGCTTCTATGGTTACCACTCAAGTAGAACAAGTACTTAAAGCTCAAAAAGAAGTGCTTGATGAAATGAATAGTAAGAAAAATGATTATGCTGTTAGAGTGGCTACTAGAACTGGTAGAATGACTTAGAAACCTTTGTATCCTGAAGGCCACCCTAAGAGAATCGAGCAAGATTCTCAAAGAAATAATATTAATGTTCCTAGTTCTTCTAAAAGAAGAAGAAGAAAAATGATAGAACTGTGCAAACTTCTAGCGAACCTATTGCTGAACCACCTGATAATCCAAATGATACTCTATGTCTGATGCTGAAACCCAATCTGGTAATGAACATGAACCTAGTGAAAATATTAATGATGATGCTCAACCTAGTAATAACAATGATGTAGAAATTGAACCTGCTGTTGATCCTGATAACCCACAATCAAAGAATCAACGTTATGATAAAAGAGACTTTGTTGCTAGGAAACATGGTAAAGAAAGGAAACCTTTGGTTCAGAAACCCATGCCTTTTCCTCCAAAACCATCCAAGAAAAAGGATGATGAGGATTTTGAGCGCTTTGCTGAAATAATTAGGCCTATCTTTTTGCGTATGTGATTAACTGATGTGCTCAAAACAAATCCTTATGCTAAATATATGAAGGATATCATTACTAATAAAGGAAAGATACCGGAAGCTGAGATTTCCACCATGCTTGCTAATTATACTTTTAAGGGTGGAATACCAAAGAAACTTGAAGATCCCGGAGTACCTACTATACCTTGCTCCATTAAAAGAAATTATATTAAAACTGCTTTATGTGATCTGGGAGCCGGTGTTAGTGTTATGCCTCTCTCTTTATATCGTAGACTTGACTTGAATAAGCTGACACCTACTGAAATATCTTTGCAAATGGCTGATAAATCAACTGCTATACATGTCGGTATTTGTGAGGATGTGCCTGTTGTGGTTGCAAACGTTACTATTTTAGCGGACTTTGTTATACTTGATATTCCCGAAGATGATAGTATGTCTATTATTCTTGGAAGACCTTTTCTTAATACTGCAGGGGCTGTTATTGATTGCAACAAAGGCAATGTACACTTTTCGAGGAAATAACCTCAAGTTCATAGTATCAATTCCATTGGAAAAACTCCATCGATTATAATTGGAGGTTTTGAATTTCCTCTTCCTACTGTCAAAAAGAAATATGATATACTTATTATAGGGGATGTGCATATCCCCGTTGAGGTAACTTAGTGTTATTCAAAATTTCTCCGGTTTCATGATTATCGGAATGAGTTTGTTAACAAGACTTGATCAACCTTGTTAGTGGATTCTTTTTGATGAGACATGAGATGGATGAAACTAGAAGCACAAACTTCTGTACCCTTTCTATACTTTCTGTTATTTAGTAGAAATAAAGTAAAAATAGTATTTTTCTGTCTGTTTCCTGACTTATCCGTGCAATATAAAAATATCCCGAAAATAAAAGTCCTCAAAATGCCATGCCAATTTAATATGATTTTTTCGGGAATATTTGAGGATTTACTGTGCAAAAATTACCGTGGGAGGAGCTGCCACCTGGCCACGAGGGTGGTGGGCGCCCCCCCTCTAGGGCGCGCCCCCCTGCCTCGTGGGCCCACGGTGACCCTCCTCCACTTATCCCAGCACCCATCTTCTTCCTCTGTCTCACACAAACCCAAAAAACCAACTCAAGCACGAGTTCCAGCCACTTTTGCTGTGATTTCCGATCTCCTTGCTCAAAGCACCTCTCGCAAAACTGCTTGGGGAAATTGTTCCTTGGTATGTGACTCCTCCATTGGTCCAATTAGTTTTTGTTCTAGTGCTTTATTCTTTGCAAATTTGTGCTGCATAGGTGACCATGTTCTTGAGCTTGAATGTCAAATTTATATGGTTCCAAGTAGTTCTAATGCTTGATTTAGGCTCTAGGCACTTGTAGGAGTAGTTGCTATCAGTTTTATTGAAGTTGGTTCACTTTTGTTTGAAGTTACTAAAAATTTCAGAATTTTTCAGAAAATGATAGGAGATTATTGAGGGGCTCATCGAGCCAAAGCTCGAAGGAAAAGACACTGAAGCCTAAGTATAATTTGCTGCGCACCGCGGAGGTTCGGGCGTGTGAATGGCCTTCCGAGGATTTCTTGAGAGCAGTCGAGATTTATAAAGATTTTCATGTATTGGCTCATAATGCAGGCTCACCGCTTTCCTCCACGACCAATGCGATCAGTATCTCTTACTCATAAATACCTTTGTGCAAAACTTTCATTTTCATTCTAGAAACTCACCACCTACGGTGGAGTTTCATTTATATGATGAGCATAAGGAGATGTCACTTTATGATTTCTGTCGGATTTGTTTAGTCCCTTTTGAGGGCAAGACAGAAGAACCACATTATGATGATGTGGTTGGGTTTATTGATACTATCACTGTAGGAGAAACTAGGAAGGTTTCCGATGCACGAATCACTAGCATACATTTTCCTGTTTTACGTTACTTTGCATTATTTGCTAGTCGTTGCTTAATTGGATGCGGAAACTGTGGAAACCTTAGTATCCCTGATATTATTATTTTTCTCCAAGGTTTATACAGTGATGACACTTTTAGTATGGGCGGCATTATTGCTAGACGGTTAAGTATGAACCGTACTAAGGGTCCCATCTTTGGAGGCATCTTTGGAGGCATCTATGCTACGCGCCCTAGCTGCACATTTTAACATACCTTTTAGGCATGCTGAGAAGGAAGAAAAAGTGTTGCCTCGTGTTTATTTAGATTATAAAAGTATGGTGGCACATGATTTTATTATTAAGAATAGGGCAGGAGAGCTTAAATATCAATTGTTCTTTAATAAACATCATCCTGAGATTATTACCTTGCCTGCTCCTTCTTTGTTTGATTTGACTGTAGGCAAGTACCTTGTTCCATTGACGGCTATCCACGCCTACCGGAACCCTGCACCAGCCGAGGAGCCAGAACCGGAACCACAATTTGATCCTTCACGACAGTCTAACTATCAGTGGGATCCGGAAATGATTGCGAGCCAGTGGCAATCGGAGCCTTCTTCCTCATCACAGTACGACCCCAACAACTATTATTATGGATATCCGCCAGGCCAGCCGTGGCCATAGACCAACTTAGGCCAAAAGCCTAAGCTTGGGGGAGTATGTATTTCTCACCGACATTACATTTATGTTCACACACACTCATTACTAGATGTCGGTGCTCATACTCTTTCACTGTAATATCCATACTAGTTTATTTTCTTTTTCCTGCTTTCTTCTTGTGTGTTTGTTAAACCTTAAGAAAAACCAAAAAAAATTAGTAGTAGTTTATTTTTCTGCTGTAGTAGTAATAATTAAAAAGAAAACCCAAAAATATTTTCCGTTCTTATTTTGCTTGTTGGGAGCTTTCCCTTGTAATAATTTTATTTCTTTTCTTTTCTTTGGGAGTGAGTAGGAGAAGACCATAATTAAATTGTTGAAGTGGCTCTTATATGCATTATTGTTGATTTAACCAAGAGCCCATATTGCTTTGTCTTCTCCTGTTTATTGAATGCTCGCAGATTCCATCTTAGTCCAATGCACGTACACTCTTATTATTATTCACACCGTTCGGTCGTGCGAGTGAAAGGCAATTATGATGATATATGATGGACTGACTGAGATGAGAAAAGCTGGTATGAACTCGTCCGCTTTTGTTTTTGTAAATATGATGAGTCCCTCGTTCTTGATTCAACTTATTATGAATAAACATGTTTGCAATGACAATTAGAGATCGTAGTTGCTTGTGCCATGCATGATTAGCTATGAGTTATAATGGTTTATATTGTGTGCCAACATGCTATTGAGATGATTATGATGTGGTATGATGGGGTGGTATCCTCCTTTGAATGATTTAAGTGATTTGACTTGGCACATGCTCACGCATGTAGTTGAAACAAAATCAACATAGCCTTCACGATATTTATGTTCATGGTGGATTATATTCGACTCATGCTTGCATCCAATATTTATTAATTTTAATGCCTGTACATGGTTGTTGTCGCTCTCTAGTTGGTCGCTTCCCAATCTTCTGCTAGCCTTCACTTGTACTAAGCGGGAATACAACTTGTGCATCCAATCCCTAAAACCCCAAAGTTATTCCAGATGAGTCCACCATACCTTCCTATATGCGGTATCTACCTGCCGTTCCAAGTAAATTTGTATGTGCCAAACTCTAAACCTTCAAATAAACATTCTGTTTTGTATACTCGAATAGCTCATGTATCAACCAAGGCTGTCCTTATCGTCCGTGTTAGGCGGGTTATTCTCAAGAGGAGTGGACTCCGCTCCTCACTCACGAGAAAATGGCTGGTCACCGGGATGCCCAGTCCCATGCTTTATGCAAACCAAATCAAAATTAATTGCAAACAAAACTCCCCCTGGGACCTGATGTATGTTGGAGGCACTCGTTGTTTCGAGCAAGCCATGGATTGATGTTTGTTGGTGGAGGGGGAGCATAAAATTTACCATTCTATTTGGGAACCGCCTATAATGTGTGTAGCATGGGAGATATCGCCATCTCTTGGTTGTTATGTTGACAATGAAAGTATACCGCTCAAAATACAATTTATTTCTATTGCAAAACCGAGCTCTGGCACCTCTACAAATCCCTGCTTCCCTCTGTGAAGGGCCTATCCATTTACTTTTATGTTGAGTCATCACCCTCTTATTAAAAAGCACTAGCTGGATGTCACACGCTAGCTAGTTCATGCATTAGAGATATTGCATCATGTTTCAAATTCCCAGAAAGATGAAATGGGGATGATAGAACCCCCAGCACCCCCCTGGAAGAACTAGGGTTTACTAAAAACTTTTTCAATGAACCTGAAATGCCCTTCTAAAAAGTCCACCCCTTTTGTTTTGGGTTAAAATCTTTGACAAAAATGGTGCACATTTTTCTAAGACATCTTAAGTTCATTGGCTTAATCCATATAGTATTTGCATTTGGGCATTTAAATGCTATAAAATATTTTAAATGCTCAAATAATTCTGGAAATAAGTGTGGGCTGTTGGAAATAATCTAAATAGAGCCTATGATTATTTTCAGGATTTTTGTAAGTGCCTAACTATTTTTAATAAAGCCACAAACTTACAGAAAAATAGAAAAAGAAAAACAAAGCAAAGCAGAGGCTTACCTGGCGCCCACCTGGCAAGCCCACCTACCGGCCCAGCCCAGCCACCGCTCCAGCGAGCTGTTTGGCTCGGCCAGGCAGGCAGCCAGGTGCTCGACGTCAGCACCAGCGCGCGCCACGCAGCTGCTCGCCGCCCTGCTTCCTCCCCTCACTGTTCTGCTGCCCTGGGTCGGTCACCCACTCCTCCCCCGAGCTCGCAGACACGCCCTTTCCTCCCCAGCTCCTCTCGCTCGCTCTCCCGCCCCATGGCCAACGCCGCCGTAGCCGCACCGCTGTCGTAGTCGCGCTCTACGTTGTCCCCGTGCCGCGCCACCGTGTCCGTTCGCTCCGCCGTCGTCGACTACGTCGAGCAGGCCGAGCCCCGAGCGCTCGCACGCCCTGCACCGCCTCCACCGACCCCGTCTTCGTCGACCACCGTCGGAGATCCCCTTCGTCGTCACCGTCGCAACAGGCCGTCCCGACCTCGCCGTCAGCTCCGTTGCAACCACCGTGAGCCTGGCCACCTCCCTATCCTCTCCATCCTCCCTCTCGAGCCCCGTACCGACTGCATGTAGCTCACCCGTACGCGCCGCCGCGGAGCTCGTCGCCGACGATGCTCCGGCCACCCACTGGCCACACCACTATGTCCAACGTGCTCACCGCATCCCCAGGAGCCCAACACACCACCCCACATGCCTCGCCGTGCCCTGTAGCCTCGGGTTCATCTTCACCCGACTCCGGCAGCCGCACAGCTCGTCGCCGGCGACGTCTCCGGCAACCCCGAGCCCAACCACTGCCACCAAATGTTGCGGCTTGCTCCCAGCAACGCGTAGAGCCTCTCCGCAGTGCTAATGGTCGCCTGTGGGTGTTTTCCGAAGCCCTCCGTCGTGTCTGTCGTCGCCGGCGTCAAACCGCCGGCGAGTTGACCTCGTTTGACCAGGGGTTTAACTCCCCTGGGTCAATGACAGGTGGGCCCAGAGCCCTGCTAATTTTAGCTTAGCACTAATTAACTTTTAATTAACCCAATAGGTCACTGACATGCGGGCCCAGGCCCCACCGACAGTTTAGTTAGTATTAACTTAACTCTGCTAATTAGCTGATACACTGACGTGTGGGTCCCAGCCGTCAGGTTTGACCTGGGCTGGCGCCTTTAACTCGCTGACGTCACAGTGACACAGTGCTGACGCAGTTATTTATTTTCTGGATTTATTCTTATATAGGAAATTCCAGAAAATAGCCAAAACTTCTAAAAATCATAGAAAATTAACCATAGCTCCAAATCCAACAAATTATATATGAAAAATGATCAGAAAAATTCAATCTTTCCATCTGTAATGGTTTCATGCATGACAAAACACTTTAACCTTGCTGTTTAGGTGAAACAAGATAATACACTTATAATGCATAAGAACTTAAGCTTCCATTTGAATCTTTGACTCAAACGGACCCATTTCAACTTGTTTCACATTGCATTAGGCAGGACACCTCATTTTGCCATGTCATAGCATGCATCATATTGTTGCATATTGCCATGTGTTGATTATATTCTGTGGTGTCTTTCATGGTAGGTTGTGCCTCCGAGGATATCTCCGAGTATCCAGCTGAAGGGCAGTACCCTACTACCACTCCATCAGGCAAGCAGCCCCATTGATCATATTGATACAATCCCATGTTCTCGCCTCTGCTCTCATTTATTGCATTAAGACAACAACGTTTCAAACTGTTGTGTGCTACAGTAGTTGAACCCTTATCCTCTACATGACCTGTCATTGCCACAGTAACTAGATGAAACCCACTAGCATGTGTAGGAGTTGATTGAGCCATGTATGTGTTTCCTACCTTGCTATGCCTGCTATGCTTAGAGTTGTGTCAGGTCTGGTTCATCTGGGCTATGGGCTAGAGTGAAATGATTATGTCGGTAATGTGAGAGATGTGTTGAACATGATTTGGTAAAGGTATCGATGAGAGGCCATGTAGGCGTACATGGTGGGTTGTTTCATTGAGGTTGTCCCTAAGAACTGAGATCTGTATGTGTGATTTAAGAGTCAGCTACTACCATGCATTGGGATCCTTAATTGACCCTCTCGGCTTCTTAATCACCCTAGTACTCTGTCCAGGAGTTGCAATTAGTTTCTAGTGTTTGTAGGTTATGTGTTGGCGGCCGTGCGTAGCGCTGACCCTAGGGGTGGGCTATGTTGCGGTAGATACACTGTGGCCGGGTATGCCGGGCGCCCGTTAGGCGTCTCGGGACCCTGTTCACATCGTTCGGGGCCGTATGTGGAAACCTTAGCCGGACTCCCTGCGGATGGAACCTGGATAGGCGATAAACCTGGACTAGAAACTTGAGTGTTTAGGTAGGCCGTGGCCGACACCCTCGTTGGGTTTCCGCTTGAAGGTTGCCGAGTACATGTCGTGTAAACGACGGTAAGTTGTGAGAGCATGTATGAAGAAGTACACCCCGGCAGGGTTAACATCATCTATTCGAATAGCCGCGTCCACGGTAAAGGACTACTTGGTTGCCTATACAATTCATAGACAAGTTAATGGTTGCTACTAAAAGACTCAAGATAAGTGTGAGTACCGAGGATGGCCCTCTCGTAGGATGACGAGGGAGGATCCCCGGTGGAGTATTGTGTTGGTGATTAGTGGACTCGTGTGCGAAAACTATTTTACTAGTGGTGTCTCGTAGGATAGCTTAGCCAAGAGTCAAAGCTGGCTTGCTGCAATAACTCCACCACCTTCTTGAGAATGAGCATGTATAGTAGGTTCTGTTGTAAGACTTGCTGGGTACCTTTGTACTCATGTTTTCTTTAATTACTATTTTCAGATGACAACACCGCCCCCTCCGATGGGTTTTATGTAGACCTCGACGTCGATGAGTAACTTGCCACCCAGGTGGTGATCCTGGCCATGGAGGGCCCTATGTAGATAGACAGGCTTCAACAAGCCTTCTTTCTTTCTAGTGTGTGTACTCAGACTATTTGCTTCCGCATGTTCTTGTATGCTTGTATGACTTGAGTGTCGGGTCATGTGACCCCTACCTGTATGAACATGTTATGTATGGCTCTCTGGAGCCTTTAAATAAAGTACTTGAGTTGTAGAGTTTTGTTGTGATGCCATGTTGTATTTGCACATATCGAGCATATTGTGTGTATGATTGAAATGCTTGGTATGTGTGGGATCCGACAATCTAGTTGTTTATCCTTGGCAGCCTCTCTTATGGGGAAATGTAGTCTAGTGCTCCTTGAGCCATAGTAGTCCGCTACAGCCCGGTTCACCGGAGTCCTGCTAGCCCAGCACTACTGCTCAGGACACTTGACTGGCCGGCATGTGTTTCACTTTGTTCCTATGTCTGTCCCTTCGGGGAAATGTCACGCGGTGACATCCGGAGTCCTGCCTAGCCTGCTACAGCCCGGGTTCCCCGGAGTCCTGTTAGCCCAGTGCTACAGCCCGGATTCACACGCTGTTGACCGACATGCTCGATGTGATTCATGTATGCCTGTCTCCATAGGTCTGTGCCGCTTTGGGTTCACGACTAGCCATGTCGGCCCGGGTTCTCTGTCATATGGATGCTAGCGACACTATCATATACGTGAGCCAAAAGGCGCAAACGGTCCCGGGCCATGGTAAGGCGACACCCGTGGGGATACCGTGCGTGAGGCCGCAATGTGATATGAGGTGTTACCGGCTAGATCGATGTGACTTGGAATCGGGGTCCTGACAGCGTTGGCATCAGAGCCGGACTGCCTGTAGGTTCGTTGAGCCAAACTGGTCGATGTCGAGTCTAGAAATGCTTTAGTTATATGTAGGGGAATTGATTGTGGGAGGGAACGTAAGGCTCTTTTACTCCTTTACCTTATGCCCTCTGATCTGAGTCATTCTCTTCTCATTCTACGTGGGTTAAGGACTAGGCTCTCTCCTTCTATCAGGTTCACGTGTTACTAATCCGTAGTAGCTTATAGGATTGTTGTTACAAGCCTCAGTACAGTTTCTACTACTTTTAGTATGTTGTCAGTTGAATCAGAACCTTGATATGATGTTGTTGAGTGGTATTGCAGACTGTTGTGGATGTCTCAAATCTTTTTCTGAGCATTTACAGCCGTTATGCTGTCCGATTTCCCCTAGAAAATTCTAATGCCTTTGCATTATTCTGTGCTTTCAGATGGCCACCCGTTCCCAGAACCAAGTGGTTCGTCTGACCCGGTGCCTCGATGTGCCCGGCCACACGACCATGTTGGTTCGAGTGATGGTCGAGTCAGGCTATCGGTGGTATCCGGAATATACCGTCGAGGAGCAGTTCAGAGACTTCAACCAGAGCCAGTACCTTTATACCGTCAGGATATATCCCTCTTATCCTGGAGCCACCGAGCCCCTTCACTATTCCTATGGACTTGGGGTCACTATTGAGATGTCTGTGCAGGATGCAGCTTACTCAATGATGACTATCATTCGAGCCAGGACTGCCTTGCTTCAGAACACCGATTTCCGTTACATGCCAGCCTCACTTCCTGGAGCACAGGGGTACTATCAGGCTTTGTACTATGACTCTACACATGAGGAGTCACTACTCCGCACCACTGTCGAGATGCTCGAGGATAAGGACCGCGAAAATCAGGCCTTGCGTATGGAGCTTTTCCACACTCTTTCTGATCATTGGGCCACTTTGACTCGGTTTGCACCTGTGGTGCAGGCAGGATACATGGACATGAGGGACCTGTACCCTCTACGGTTTGAATTGCCAGATTGTATGGAGTGGCGCGATGTAGGAGGCATCACCCCTCCTCGTGGTCCCCGTCTGCCACCGCCTGTGGGACCAAGGCCACATCCGAGTCCCTATGGTCCGCAGGCTCCGCAGGACCGTCTGTTCCCAGATGATCATGTTCCACTTCCAGGCTTTGGTGGCGACTTTTATGAGGATTACTACGGAGCCGTCTGAGCTAGTAGTAGTTTCACTAGTACTGTAATAGTTGTATTCTCCACAGTCCTGCGTGACCCGTGGGATACGACTTGGTGTGTATCACGCTCCGGAGGTGTAGAAAAATAATGTATAGGAGCTTGGAATGCCTCCGATGAGATGTAATGTCTTTCACCGTAGTTGTACTCTAGCATGGGCTTGTACTAAACTATGTACGGTGTGTATGACCAATGGTATATATATGGCAGTTTCTATATTACCATGTCGTGCAATGAACATCTTAGCATTCCATGTTATCCATTACATTCTGCACTTCCTTGCTAAGTTTGCGCCATCCTTGTGTAAACCGTTGTCTTGTTTTTCCTAGGATGGTCAACACCCGCAGCAACCTTGCTGCCCCGAAGTAGGGGGAAGCCAGTGCAGATAGGGGTGAAAATCTGCCTCACCCACCTTCTCTGGCCGAAGTTATGCTGGAGGCGGAAAGAAACAAGCGTGAGACTAACCGCTTGCTGGAGCGGATTGAGCAGAACACTGCACGCCATCAGCGAAATGACTTGGTGTCAATCAATGACTTTATCAAGTTGTACCCACCAAAGTTTAATCATTCTATCGAGCCCCTCGACGCGGATGACTGGCTCCGCAGCATCACACACAAGCTACGTTCTGCCAACGTAGCCGAAGCTGATAAGGTTACCTATGCTGCCTATCACCTCGAAGGCCCTGCTAGCCTTTGGTGGGAAAACTTTGAGGCTATGCGCCCGGTCGGCCAAATCACTACTTGGGCTGAATTCAGTGAGGCTTTCCGTGAGCATCACATATCGGAAGGTCTCATAGATCGCAAGAGGGAAGAGTTCTGCAATTTCACCCAAGGAAGACTGACTGTGGATGCATATAGTCGTGAATTTGGGAATCTGGCACGATATGCTCCTGAAGAGGTATCCACCGACGCTAAGAAGCAGGCAAGGTTCCGCAAGGGACTTAGCCCTGAGCTTCGTCGCAATCTTCGTCTGCACGAGTGCACCTCCTTTCAGAAGTTGGTCAATAAAGCCATCAGTGCTAAGACAGGCCAGTCTGACTATGACGCTTCATGCAAGCACTCTCGTGATTTTGGTTCTTCATCCGGCTCTGGATCTCAGAAGCGCCGGGTGTGGATTCCAAGCACGGCACTGCCACCTAGGTTCATTCCGAGGCCATCCTTTGAGGCGCCTCGCCCCAACCAGCAGTTTGCACCGTCTAAGCCCTATGGTGGCCCCGTTGCTAATGCTGCTCCACGCCCCAATGTTGTGACATGTTTCAAGTGTGGAGAGCCAGGTCACTACAGTCGGGAGTGTCCTCAGAACAACAACCCCAATCAGTCTGAAAGTCCGTTGGCCGTGGTAAGCCAGCGGGAAAGACATTCTACGCCAAGCCAGCCACCATTGCCCGTGGCCATGTCAACTATGTCTCAGCTGAGGAGGCTCATGAGGATCATAACGTCGTCCTTCGTACGCTCCTTGTTAATTGCCATCCGGCATCTGTTCTTTTCGATACTGGAGCATCTCATTCATTCATATCTGAGAACTACGCTCGATTGCATAACACGACATTCTGTGACATGCCCACTTCCATGGAAATTCAAACCCCTGGCTCTAGATGGCAAACCTCTAGAGTAAGCCATGGGAATGAAATTCTTGTCGATAGACTTGTCTTCCTTGCATCCTTAATAGCTCTCAAGTCCTCGGACATAAACATCATCTTGGGTATGGACTGGATGTCAGCTCATTATGCTAAGATTGATTGTGCCACTAGAACTGTTCAACTTACTCACCCATTGGGCAAGACAGTCTATGTCTTAACTCGAGTGGCCAAGCGCCAGCTTTACTCCCTAAATGCCAACCCCCTTCCAGACCTTGAAGATATTCCGGTAGTCCGAGAATTCCCGGATGTCTTTCCAGAAGAACTGCCAGGTGTTCCACCTGACAGGGATGTCGAGTTTGTGATAGACCTTGTTCCAGGAACCGTTCCAATTTCTAGAAGACCCTATAAGATGGCACCCTTAGAACTAGCCGAGCTTAAGAACCAACTCGATGAGTCCTTGAAAAGGGGTTTCATCCATCCTAGTTCCTCCCCTTGGGCTTGCCCCCTCCTCTTCGTCAAGAAGAAGGATGGAACGGATCAGATGGTTGTAGATTACCGACCTGTCAACTTGGTCACTATCAAGAACAAGTATCCGCTTCCCAGGATCAACGATCTGTATGACCAGCTCACTGGATCCTCAGTCTTTTCCAAGATGGATTTGAGGTTGGCTACCATCAAATCAAAATCAGAAACGGGGACATTCCCAAAACGGCCTTTGTTACCCGCTATGGCCAATATGAGTACACCGTTATGTCCTTCAGTTTAACCAATGCCCCAGCCACTTTCTCTCGGTTAATGAACTCAGTCTTCATGGAGTATTTGGATAAATTTGTCATGGTATACCTCGATGATATACTCATCTACTCCAAGAGTGAGGAACATGCCGAACATCTAAGGCTGGTATTGATGAAACTTCAAGAGCATCGTCTTTATGCCAAATTCTCCAAGTGTGAATTTTGGTTGCCAGAAGTGACCTATCTAGGCCATGTAATCTCTGGCAAGGGTATTTCTATCAATCCCGAGCGAGTTCAAGCCGTCCTTGATTGGACTCCACCTGAGACGGCCAAGCAAGTTCGGAGCTTCCTTGGCTTAGCGAGTTATTGCCACCACTTCGTCGAGAATTTCTCCAAGGTTGCTAAACCTCTAACTGAACTCCTCAAGAAAGATAAAAAGTTCGAGTGGACCCCACAGTGCGAGTTCAGCTTTCAGGAACTGAAAAGACGCCTAACATCTGCTCCCGTACTAGTACCACCAGATTTCTCCAAGGACTTTATTATCTATTGCGACGCCTCGCGACAAGGACTAGGTTGCATACTCATGCAAGATCGTCAGGTAATTGCCTATGCTTCACAGCAATTACACCCACATGAGGAAAACTATCCCACACATGATCTAGAGCTTGTAGCTGTAGTCCATGCACTTAAAACTTGGCGACATTACCTTCTCGGTAATCGTTGCGAGATCTTCACCGATCACCAAAGTTTGAAATATATCTTCACCCAACCGGATTTGAATCTCAGGCAAAGACGTTGGGTCGAGTTGATCTCGGATTACGACTTAGGCATAACTTAGACCCCGGGCAAAGCCAATGTCATGGCTGATGTGCTAAGTCGTAAATCTTATTGTAACAACCTGATGTTACAACAAAGTCAACCACTTCTCCACGAGGAATTTCGTAAGCTTAACCTTCACATAGTTCCTCGAGGATTCCTATCCACCCTGGTGGCGAAGCCTAACCTTATGGATCAGATCATAACCGCCCAGTGTTATGACAAGGGGATATCTCGGATCAAGGAAAACATCGTTAGCGGAGTTGCTAAATGTTTTTCCATGGATGAGAGAGGTGTTGTTTTCTTTGAGAACCACTTGGTGGTTCCCAAGAAACAACATCTACGTCAGTTGATTCTTAAGGAAGCTCATGAATCCCCTCTCACCATTCATCCCGGTAGTACTAAAATGTATCAAGACCTACGCCAGAGGTTTTGGTGGACTAGGATGAAGAGAGAAATTGCTCAATACATTGCTAGTTGCAACGTCTATCATCGTGTTAAAGCAGAGCATCAATGGCCTGCTGGCACCCTTCAACCTTTGGCTATTCCTGAGTGGAAATGGGATAAAATCAGTATGGATTTCATTACTGGGTTTCCCAGAACCAAGAGAGGGAATAATGCCATCTTCGTCGTAATCGATCGTCTTTCCAAAGGTGGCCCATTTCTACCTGTTCGTGAGAGTATCACCGCTAGCCAGCTAGCTGATTTATACATCTCCCGAATAGTGTCTCTTCATGGTGTCCCATTGGAAATTAACTCAGACCGTGGGAGTCTCTTCACCTCTCGATTTTGGGAAAGTTTCCAAAATGCTATGGGAACTCGTCTCTCTTTTAGCACCGCCTTCCGCCCCTAATCCAGTGGTCAAGTAGAGCGAGTAAATCAAATTCTGGAAGATATGCTCCGAGCTTCTGTCATCTCATTCGGAATGGATTGGGAGAAATGCCTTCCATTCGCGGAGTTTGCTTATAACAATAGTTATCAAGCTAGCTTGGGCAAAGCTCCTTTCGAAGTTCTCTATGGACGAAAATGTCGAACGCCTCTTAATTGGTCTGAAACCGGGGAAAGACAACTCTTTGGCCCGGATATGATTCAGGAAGCAGAAGAGCAGGTTCACGTTATTCGTGAGAAATTGAAAACAGCCCAATCTCGTCAAAAGAGCCAATATGATCGTAAACATAAGCTCATGACTTATGAAGTCGGCGAGAAGGCTTACCTTCGGGTTACTCCGTTAAAGGGAACCCATCGTTTCGGTATCAAAGGCAAATTGGCTCCTCGTTACATTGGACCCTTTCGCATTCTTGCCAAACGAGGAGAAGTTGCCTACCAATTGGAACTACCTCCACATCTTTCCAGAGTCCACGATGTCTTCCATGTTTCTTAACTCAGGCGTTGCTTCGCGGATCCTATCCGTGGAGTGGACCACGAAACGCTTGATCTACAAGATAACCTCTCATATCGGGAATATCCCGTTCGTATCCTTGATCAAGCCGAGCGTACCACTCGACGCCATAACATCAAGTTTCTCAAGGTTCAATGGTCACACCATTCCGAAAAGGAAGCCACTTGGGAAAGGGAGGATCGTCTTCGACTCGAGTACCCCACCTTCTTCCCAACAGATCCTAAATCTCGGGACGAGATTCTTTTGAGTGGGGGTGAGTTGTCACACCCTAGCTAGTTCATGCATTAGAGTGATTGCATCATGTTTAAAATTCTGAGAAAGATGAAATGGGGATGATAGAACCCGCAGCACCCCCCTGGAACAACTAGGGTTTACTAATAACTTTTTCAATGAACCTGAAATGCCCTTCTAAAAAGTCCACCCCTTTTGTTTTGGGTTAAAACCTTTGACAAAAATGGTGCCCATTTTTCTAGGACATCTTATGGTCATTGGCTTAATCCATATAGTGTTTGCATTTGGGCATTTAAATGCTATAAAATATTTTAAATGCTCAAATAATTCTGGAAATAAGTGTGGGCTGTTGGAAATAATCTAAACAGAGCCTATGATTATTTTCAGGATTTTTGTGAGTGCCTAACTATTTTTAATAAAGCCACAAACTTACAAAAAAATAGAAAAAGAAAAAGAAATCAAAGCAGAGGCTTACCTGGCGCCCACCTGGCAAGCCCACCTGCCGGCCCAGCCCAGCCACCGCTCCAGCGAGCTGCTTGGCTCGACCAGGCAGGCAGCCAGGTGCTCGACGTCGGTACCAGCACGCGCCACGCAGCTGCTCGCGCCCTGCTTCCTCCCCTCGCCGTTCTGCCGCCCTGGGTCGGTCACCCACTCCTCTCCCGAGCTCGTAGACACGCCCTTTCATCCCCAACTCCTCTCCCTCGCTCTCCCGCACCATGGCCACCGCCGCCGCAGCCGCACCGCCGTCGTAGTCGCGCTCTACGTCGTCCCCGTGCAGTGCCACCGTGTCTGTTCGCTCCGCCGTCGTCGACTACGTCGAGTACGCCGAGCCCCGAGCGCTCGCACGCCCTGCACCGCCTCCACCGACCCCGTCTTCGTCGACCACCGTCGGAGATCCCCTTCGCCGTCACCGTCGCAACAGGCCGTCCCCGACCTCGCCGTCAGCTCCGTTGCAACCACCATGAGCCTGGCCACCTCCCTATCCTCTCCGTCCTCCCTCTCGAGCCCCGTAGCGACTGCATGCAGCTCACCCGCACGCGCCACCGTGGAGCTCGTCGCCGACGATGCTTCGGCCACCCACTGGCCATACCACTGTGTCCAACGTGCTCACCGCATCCCCAGGAGCCCAACACACCACCCCACATGCCTCGCCATGCCCTGTAGCCTCGGGTTCATCTTCACCCGACTCCGGCAGCCGCACAGCTCGTCGCCGGCGACGTCTCCGGCAACCCCGAGCCCAACCACTACCACCAAACGCTGCGGCTTGCTCCCAGCAACGCATAGAGCCTCTTCGCCGCGCAAATGGTCGCCTGTGGGCATTTTCCGAAGCCCTCCGCCGTGTCTGTCGTCGCCGGCGTCAAACCGCCGGCGAGTTGACCTTGTTTGACCAGGGGTTTAACTCCCCTGGGTCAATTATAGGTGGGCCTAGAGCCCTGCTAATTTTAGCTTAGCACTGATTAACTTTTAGTTAACCCAATAGGTCACTAGCATGCGGGCCCAGGCCCCACTGACAGTTTAGTTAGTATTAACTTAACTCTGTTAGTTAGCTGAGACACTGACGTGTGGGTCCCAGCCGTCAAGTTTAACCTAGGCTGGCGCCTTTGACTCGCTGACGTCACAGTGACGCAGTGCTGACGCAGTTATTTATTTTCTGGATTTATTCTTATATAGGAAATTCCAGAAAATAGCCAAAACTTCTAAAAATCATAGAAAATCAACCATAGCTCCAAATCCAACAAATTATATATGAAAAATGATCAGAAAAATTCAATCTTTCCATCTGTAATGGTTTCATGCATGACAAAACACTTTAACCTTGCTGTTTAGGTGAAGAAAGCTAATACACTTATAATGCATAAGAACTTAAGCTTCCATTTGAATCTTTAATTCAAATGGACCCATTTCAGCTTGTTTCACATTGCATTAGGCAGGACACCTCATTTTGCCATGTCATAGCATGCATCATATTGTTGCATATTGCCATGTGTTGATTATATTCTGTGGTGTCTTTCATGGTAGGTTCTACCTCCGAGGATATCTCCGAGTATCCAGCTGAAGGGCAGCACCCTACTACCACTCCATCAGGCAAGCAGCCCCATTGATCATATTGATACAATCCCATGTTCCCACCTCTGCTCTCATTTACTGCATTAAGACAACAATGTTTCAAATTGCTGTGTGCTACGGTAGTTGAACCCTTATCCTCTGCATGACCTGTCATTGCCACAGTAACTAGATGAAACCCACTAGCATGTGTAGGAGTTGATTGAGCCATGTATGTGTTTCCTACCTTGCTATGCCTAGTATGCTTAGAGTTGTGTCAGGTCTGGTTCATTTGGGCGATGGGCTAGAGTGAAATGATTATGTCGGTAATGTGAGAGATCTGTTGAACATGATTTGGTAAAGGTATCGATGAGAGGCCATGTAGGAGTACATGGTGGGTTGTTTCATTGAGGCCGTCCCTAAGAATTGAGATCTGTATGTGTGATTTAAGAATCAGCTACTACCATGCATTGGGATCCTTAATTGACCCTCTCGGCTTCTTAATCACCCTAGTACTCTGTCCAGGAGTTGCAATTAGTTTCTAGTGTTTGTAGGTTATGTGTTGGCGGCCGTGCGTAGCGCTGACCCTAGGGGTGGGCTATGTTGCGGTAGATACACCGTGGCCGGGTATGCGGGGCGCCCATTAGGCGTCTCGGGACCCTGTTCACTTTGTTCGGGGCCGTATGTGGAAACCTCGGCCGGACTCCCTGTGGATGGAACCTGGATAGGCGATAAACCTGGACTAGAGACTTGAGTGTTTAGGTAGGCCGTGGCCGACACCCTCGTTGGGTTTCCACTTGAAGGTTGCCGAGTACATGTCGTGTAAACGACGGTAAGTGGTGAGAGCGTGTATGAAGAAGTACACCCCTGCAGGGTTAACATCATCTATTCGAATAGCCGCGTCCGCGGTAAAGGACTACTTGGTTGCCTATACAGTTCATAGACAAGTTAATGGTTACTACTAAAAGACTCAAGATAAGTGTGAGTACCGAGGATGGCCCTCTCGTAGGATGACGAGGGAGGATCCCCGGTGGAGTATTGTGTTGGTGATTAGTGGACTCGTGTGCGAAAACTATTTTACTAGTGGTGTCTCGTAGGATAGCTTAGCCAAGAGTCAAAGCTGGCTTGCTGCAATAACTCCACCACCTTCTTGAGAATGAGCATGTATAGTAGGTTCTGTTGTAAGACTTGTTGAGTACCTTTGTACTCATGTTTGCTTTAATTACTGTTTTCAGACGACAACACCGCCCCCTCCGATGGGTTTTATGTAGACCTCGACGACGATGAGTAACTTGCCACCCAGGTGGTGATCCTGGCCATGGAGGGCCCTATGTAGATAGACAGGCTTCGACAAGCCTTCTTTCTTTCTAGTGTCTGTACTCAGACTATTTGCTTCTGCATGTGCTTGTATGCTTGTATGACTTGAGTGTCGGGTCATGTGACCCCTACCTGTATGAACATGTTATGTATGGCTCTCTGGAGCCTTTAAATAAAGTACTTGAGTTGTAGAGTTTTGTTGTGATGCCATGTTGTATTTGCACATATCGAGCATATTGTGTGTATGATTGAAATGCTTGGTATGTCTGGGATCCGACAATCTAGTTGTTTATCCTTGGCAGCCTCTCTTATGAGGAAATGTAGTCTAGTGCTCCTTGAGCCATAGTAGTCCGCTACAGCCTGGTTCACCTTAGTCCTGCTAGCCCAGCACTACTGCTCAGGACACTTGACTGGCCAGCATGTGTTTCACTTCGTTCCTATGTCTGTCCCTTCAGGGAAGTGTCACGCGGTGACATCCAGAGTCCTGCCTAGCCTGCTACAGCCCAGGTTCCCTGGAGTCCTATTAGCCCAGTGCTACAGCCCAGATTCACACGCTGTTGACCGACATGCTCGATGTGATTCATGTATGCCTGTCTCCATAGGTCTGTGCCGCTTTGGGTTCATGACTAACCATGTCGGCCCGGGTTCTCTGTCATATGGATGCTAGCGACACTATCATATACGTGAGCCAAAAGGCGCAAACGGTCCCGGGCCTTGGTATGGCGACACCCGTGGGGATACCGTGCGTGAAGCCGCAATGTGATATGAGGTGTTACCGGCTAGATCGATCTGACTTGGAATCAGGGTCCAGACACTGGAGAGCACAACTGTCATTTGCATTCATCACTATTAACTATGTTGGGTGTGGCTATGATTGGATCTCTTTTACCATGAATTACAATGTCTAGTCAGTCCTTGATCTTTAAAGGTGCTCTGCATTTATGTTTTGCGGTCTCAGAAAGGGCTAGCGAGATACCATCTTGCTATATCATATTATGATTGTTTTGATAAAGTGTTGTCATCCGAGATTTATTATTATGACTTGCTAGTTGATTATGCTATTGATATGAGTAATTATGAGACCTGAGAATTATTGCAAATGTGGTTAGTTATGATCTATGCTGACAACTAGAATGCTGGCTTGACATAGTTACAACAAGAGCAAACAGAGTTTGTAAAAGTTTTTCTTTCTTTCTTTCTTTCAGTTTGTCAACTAAATTGCTTTAGGAAAAGCAAGGGTTTAAGCTTGGGGGAGTTGATACGTCTCCGTCGTATCTACTTTTCCAAACACTTTTGCCCTTGTTTTGGACTCTAACTTGTATGATTTGAATGGAACTAACCCGGACTGACGCTGTTTTCAGCAGAATTGCCATGGTGTTGTTTTATGTGCAGAAAACAAATATTCTCGGAATGACCTGAAACTCCATGGAACATCTTAGAAAAAATAATAAAAAATCCTCGCCAAAGATGAAGACCAGGGGGCCCACACCCTTCTCACGAGGGTGGGGGGCGTGCCCCCCTAGGGCGCGCCCCTACCTCGTGGGCCCCCTGGATGCCCTCTGACGCCAACTCCAACTCTATATATTTGCTTTCGGAGAGAAAAAAATAAGAGAGAAGAAATCATCGCGTTTTACGATACGGAGCCACCGCCAAGCCCTAAAACCTCTTGGGATGGCTGATCTGGAGTCCGTTCGGGGCTCCAGAGAGGGGGATTCATCGCCGTCGTCATCATCAACCATCCTCCATCACCAATTTCATGATGCTCACCGCCGTGCGTGAGTAATTCCATCATAGGCTTGCTGGACGGTGATGGGGTGGATGAGATTATCATGTAATCGAGTTAGTTTTGTTAGGCTTTGATCCCTAGTATCCACTATGTTCTGAGATTGATGTTGCTATGACTTTGCTATGCTTAATGCTTTTCACTAGGGCCCGAGTGCAATAATTTCAGATCTGAACCTATTATGTTTTCATGAATATATGAGAGTTCTTGATCCTATCTTGCAAGTCTATAGTCACCTACTATGTGTTATGATCCGACAACCCCGAAGTGACAATAATCGGGACCACTCCCGGTGATGACCATAGTTTGAGGAGTTCATGTATTCACTATGTGCTAATGCGTTGTTCCGGTTCTCTATTAAAAGGAGGCCTTAATATCCCTTAGTTTCCAATAGGACCCCGCTGCCACGGGAGGGTAGGACAAAAGATGTCATGCAAGTTCTTTTCCATAAGCACGTATGACTATATACGGAATACATCCCTACATTAATTTGATGAATTGGAGCTAGTTCTGTGTCACCCTATGTTATGACTATTACATGATGAACCGCATCCGGCATAATTATCCATCACTGATCCAGTGCCTACGAGTTTTCCATATACTGGTTCTCGTTTATTTACGTTCCTGCTGCTACTGTTACAATCACTGCAAAATACCAAAAATATTTACTTTTGCTGTCTTTACTTTTGTTATCGCTACCAGCACTATCATATTACTGTGCTAATAAACACTTTGCTGCAGATACTAAGTTTCCAGGTGTGGTTGAATTGACAACTCAACTGCTAATACTTGAGAATATTCTTTGGCTCCCCTTGTGTCGAATCAATAAATTTGGGTTGAATACTCTACCCTCGAAAGCTGTTGCGATCCCCTATACTTGTGGGATATGATTGAGCACCATGTTTAAGTAGAGATTACAATGGGTAAGAGAGAGGTTACACCGCTGCATAGAGGGGGGAAGAGTTGATGATGATGGTGGTGAAGTTGTTGGTGAAGATGGCGGTGATGATGATGGCCCCCAGTGGCACTCCGGCGCCACCGGAAGCGAGGGGGAGAGAGCCCCCCTCCTTCTTCTTCTTCCTTGACCTCCTCCCTAGATGGGAGAAGGGTTTCCCCTCTGGTCCTTGGCTCCCATGGCGTGGGAGGGGCGAGAGCCCCTCCGAGATTGGATCTATCTCTCTGGCTCTCTCTGGTTCTGCGTTCTCTCCTGGCTCTGTTTCACCATTTCGTATATATATGGAGATCCGTAACTCCGATTGGCCTAAAACCTTCACCGTGATTTTTTTCCGAATATTAGCTTTCTTGCGGCAAAAGAAGAGCAACAACCGCCTTACGGTGGGCTCACGAGGGTAGGGGGCGCGCCCTAGGGGGGGGCGCCCCCTGCCTCATGACCACCTCGGGCATTGGTTCGCGTTGATTTTCCTTCAAAATTTTCCATATTTTCCAAAAATAAGCTCCGTCCGTTTTTATCCCGTTTGGACTCCGTTTTATATGGATACTCTGCGAAACCAAAAACATGCAACAGACAGGAACTGGCACTGGGCACTGGATCAATATGTTAGTCCAAAAATAATATAAAAAGTTGCCAAAAAGTATATGAAATTTGAATAATATTGGCATGGAACAATAAAAAATTGTAGATACGACGGAGACGTATCAGCATCCCCAAGCTTAATTCCTGCTCGTCCTCGAGTAGGTAAATGATAAAAAAAGATAATTTTTGATGTGGAATGCTACCTAGCATAATCTTGATCATATGTCTAACCATGGCATGAGTGGAATGCTACCTAGCATAATCTTGATCATATGTCTAATCATGGCATGAATATTAAGACACGAGTGATTCAAAGCAATAATCTATCCTTTGACATAAAGACAATAATATTTCAAGCATACCAACCAAGCAATTATGTCTTATTGAAATAACATAGCCAAAGAAAGCTCATCCCTACAAAATCATATAGTCTGGCTATGCTCCATCTTCACCACACAAAACATTCACATCATGCACAACCCCAATGACAAGCCAAGCAATTGTTTCATACTTTGACGTTTCTCAAACCTTTTCAACTTTCACGCAATACATGAGCGTGAGCCATGGACATAGCACTATAGGTGGAATATAATATGATGATGGGGGTTATGTGGAGAAGACAAAAAGGGAGGAAGTCTCACATCAACTAGGCGTATTAACGGGCTATGGAGATGCCCATTAATAGATATCAATGTGAGGAGTAGGGATTGCCATGCAACGGATGCACTAAGAGCTATAAGTATATGAAAGCTCAAACTGAAACTAAGTGGGTGTGCATCCAACTTGCTTGCTCATGAAGAGCTAGGGCATTTGAGGAAGCCCATCGTTGGAATATACAAGCCAAGTTCTATAATGAAAATTCCAACTAGTATATGAAAGTGATAACTCAAGAGACTCTCTATATGAAGAACATGGTGCTACTTTGAAGCACAAGTGTGGTAAAAGGATAGTAACATTGCCCCTTCTCTCTTTTTCTCTCATTTCTTGGGCCTTCTCTTTTTTTGGCCTTTCTCTTTTTTTATATTTTTTTTTCGTCCGGAGTCTCATCCCGACTTGTGGGGGAATCATGGTCTCCATCATCCCTTCCTCACTAGGGCAATGTCCTAATAATGATGATCATCACACTTTTATTTACTTACAACTCAATATTACAACTCGATATCTAGAACAAAGATATGACTCTATATGAATGCCTCCGGCGGTGTACCGGGATGTGCAATGATCTAGCATAGCAATGACATCAAAAAAATGGACAAGCCATGAAAACATCATGCTAGCTATCTTACGATCATGCAAAGCAATATGACAATAAATGCTCAAGTCATGTATATGATGATGATGGAAGTTGCATGGCAATATATCTCGGAATGGCTATGGAAATGCCATGATAGGTAGGTATGGCGGCTGTTTTGAGGAAGATATAATGAGGCTTATGTGTGACAGAGCGTATCATATCACGGGTTTGGATGCAGCGGTGAAGTTTGCACCAACTCTCGAGGTGAGAAAGGGCAATGCACGGTACTGAAGAGGCTAGCAATGATGGAAGGGTGAGAGTGCGTATAATCCATGGACTCAACATTAGTCGTAAAGAACTCACATACTTATTGCAAAAATATATTAGTCATCGAAACAAAGTACTACACGCATGCTCCTAGGGGGGTAGATTGGTAGGAAAAGACCATTGCTCGTCCCCGACCGCCACTCATAAGGAAGACAATCAATAAACACCTCATGCTCCGACTTCGTTACATAACGGTTCACCATACGTGCATGCTACAGGACTTGCAAACCTCAACACAAGTATTTCTCAATTTCACAATTACTCGACTAGCATGACTCTAATATCACCATCTTTATATCGCAAAACTATTGCAAGGAATCAAACATATCATATTCAGTGATCTACAAATTTATGTAGGATTTTATGACTAACCATGTGAATGACCAGTTCCTATCATCTCTCTAAATAGATATAAGTGAAGCACGAGAGTTTAATTCTTTCTACAAAAGATATGCCCGTGCTCTAACAAATATAAGTTAAGCAAAAGAGCATTCTACAAATGGCGGTTGTCTAAGTGAAGAGAAATAAGCAATCCAAACTTCAAATGATATAAGTGAAGCACATGAAGCATTCTATAAAGCCATACTCAAAAGATATAAGTGAAGTGCAATGAGCATTCTATAAATCAACCAAGGACTATCTCATACCAGCATGGTGCATAAAAATAAAAAAAAACCGAAATGCAAAAGATGCTCCAAGACTTGCACATATCGCATGAACGAAACGAGTCCAAAAACATACTGATATTTGTTGAAGAAAGAGGGGATGCCTCCCCAGCATCCCCAAGCTTAGACGCTTGAGTCTCCTTGAATATTTACTTGGGGTGCCTCGGGCATCCCCAAGCTTGAGCTCTTGCCTCTCTTCCTTCTTCTCACATCGAGACCTTCTCAATCATCGAACAATTCATCCACACAAAACTTCAACAGAAAACTCGGTAAGATCTGTTAGTATAATAAAGAAAATCACTACTCTAAGTACTGTTGCAAACCAATTCATATTTTGTTTTTGCATTGTGTCTACTGTAATATAACTTTTTGATGGCTTAATCCACTGATATAAATTGATAGTTTCATCAAAACAAGCAAACTATGCATCAAAAACAGAATCTGTCTAAAACAGAACAATCTGTAGCAATCTGAACATTCACGATACTTCTGATACTTGAAAAATTCTGCCAAAAGTAGGAAAAATAAACAATTTGTACAGCAAGACAGTGCAAAAAGAATCAGAACCATTTGACGTTCCAGTAAAAAATGTAAAATCGCGCACTACAGCCAAAGTTTCTGTCCTGCACCGTACAAACCATCAAGCAAATGTAAACATCCTAAAGGCAAACCTTGGCACATTATTTTTATTTCTAAACTTTATAAAAGCACACAACAGAAATAAATGACTCTCTAAAACTTCCGGGTTGTCTCCCTGGCAGCGCTTTCTTTAAAGCCATTAAGCTAGGCATATAGTGCTCAAGTAGTGAATCCACCCGGATCCCAAGGTATATCAAAGCCAATTTTAATTAGCAATGATTTGGCATTTAGTAGTGAGCACAAAGCAACATATATCAAGCAATGGAGAAGTCTAACTCTCTTTCTATGCATCGTCATGTCATAAAAGAACAATTCATGCACGCCTAGTAAAGGCCAATGCATAGTATAAACAATTTCTTGCAATTTTATTGTATTGGAAACATAGAGAGGTGGAGATATAGTTCCTCTCTCATAATAATTGCAAGTAGGAGAAGCAAGCACATGCATATTATATCTATCAAAACCATCATGTGCAACGGTAAAAGGCAACCCATCAATATAATCCTTAATAAGTGCAAACTTCTCCGATATAGTGTAGTTGGGAGAATTCAAAAAGATAATAGGACTATCATGCGTGGGTGCAATAGCAACAATTTCATGTTTAACATAAGGAAATATAGTAAGTTCATCTCCATAAGCATAATTAATATTGGCATCTTGGCCACAAGCATAGCAAGCATCATCAAAAGGGATATTTCAAAAGAATCAACGGTATCATAACAGTCATCATAGCAATCATCCTTCGGTAAGCATGAAGAGAATTTAAACAATGTATGAGTTGAAGAGTTACTCTCATTAGAAGGTGGGCACGGGTAGCTAATCCGCTCTTCCTCCTTTCGTTATTTGCTCTCCTCATCATCTTTTTCATCCAATGAGCTCACAGTTTCATCAATTTCTTCTTCCATAGACTCCCGCAAAATATTAGTTTCTTCTTGGGCAGCGGAATACTCCTCAATATATTGTTTAACATAGTCATTAGAAGCATAATTCTCATAACAATATTCAAGTATGGCAAAATTTTCAGATTTGTAAAGAGTAGCATCATACTTTTCAATCAAAGAAGCAATTTCAAAAGCACCCTTAAAAGCAACAAATTCTTCAATTTGTTGAACATCATAGTAACTATAAGCACCTTTAGCATACCAAGATACGATTCCATTATCACTAAACTCACATTGGTAGGGAAGGTGTTCTTAGGGTTTTCAGAACAACAAGTAAAATCATAATAATAACATAAATTCCAACCATAGCATTGCATAGTATTAATTTGATGCTGTAAAAGTTTCCCTTTTTGAGATATACGGTGTCGCACATAACAAGCATGATCATCTAAAGATTTGCCCTCAACTAAGCTAGTTGGGGTTTCAGCACGAGCACATAGGGATCGAAGATGATCCAAGTAATAAGCTTCAACAGTGTGATAGATTTTGATTGGTTCTTCAACCATTGGTTCAGTAGGTACAACTAATTTTTTTGGTATTTTGCGTTTCCTACCCATAACTAAAGATAGGAAACAACTAAGAACAACAAATAAAAATTACTTAGTGATAAAGCAAACAAGCACACACGAGAATATTCACCCCACGCTATTGCTCCCCAGCAACGGTGCCAGAAAAAGGTCTTGATAACCCACAAGTATAGGGGATCAATTGTAGCCTTTTTCGATAAGTAAGAGTGTCGAACCCAACGAGGAGCTAAAGGTAGAACAAGTATTCCCTCAAGTTCTATCGACCACCGATACAACTCTACGCACGCTTGACGTTCGCTTTACCGGAAACAAGTATGAAACTAGAAGTACTTTGGAGGTGTTTTTGGGTAAGATTGCAAGAAAGTAGAGAGCACGTAAATAAAAGCTAGGGGCTGTTAGATAAATACACAACTAAATTAGTTTTAGTAAAGAGCTTTTGTCAACAAGAATGTTATTTGTCCCTAGGCAATCGATAACTAGACCGGTAATAATTATTGCAATTTTATTTGAGGGAGAGGCATAAGCTAACATACTTTCTCTACTTGGATCATATGCACTTATGATTGGAACTCTAGCAAACATCCACAATTACTAAAGATTCATTAAGGTAAAACCCAACCATAGCATTAAAGTATCAAGTCCCCTTTATCCCATACGCAAACAACCTACTTACTCGGGTCTGTGCTTCTGTCACTCACGCCACCCACCATAAGCAAATCATAAGCATATTGTAAACCCTACAATGGGAATCCCTCATGCTTGCGCAACATGGAGAGCACCATAGGACAACACCAATAATAAAACATACAACTCAAACCAATCACTATCATCAAATAGCCATTAGGACAGAATAGATCTACTCAAACATCATAGGATAGCCATACATCATTGGGAAATAATATATAGCGTTGAGCACCATGTTTAAGTAGAGATTACAGTGGGTAAGAGAGAGGTTACACCGCTGCATAGAGGGGGGAATAGTTGATGATGATGGTGGTGAAGTTGTTGGTGAAGATGGCGGTGATGATGATGGCCCCCGGTGGCACTCCGACGCCACTGGAAGCGAGGGGGAGAGAGCCCCCCTCCTTCTTCTTCTTCCTTGACCTCCTCCCTAGATGGGAGAAGGGTTTCCCCTCTGGTCCTTAGCTCCCATGGCATGGGAGGGGCAAGAGCCCCTCCGAGATTGGATCTATCTCTCTGTCTCTCTCTGGTTCTGCGTTCTCCCCTGGCTCTGTTTCACCGTTTCGTATATATATGGAGATCCGTAACTCCGATTGGCCTGAAACCTTCGCTGTGATTTTTTTCTGAATATTAGCTTTCTTGCGGAAAATGAAGAGCGTCAACCGCCTTACGGTGGGCTCACAAGGGTAGGGGTGCGCCCTAAGGGGGGGGGGGGCTGCCTCATGACCACCTCGGGCACTGGTTCACGTTGATTTTCCTTACAAATTTTCCATATTTTCCAAAAATAAGGTACATCCGTTTTTATCCTGTTTGGACTCCGTTTGATATGGATATTCTGCGAAACCAAAAACATGCAACAGACAGGAACTGGCACTGGGCACTGGATCAATATGTTAGTCCCAAAAATAATATAAAAAGTTGCCAAAAAGTATATGAAAGTTGAATAATATTGGCATGGAACAACCAAAAATTATAGATACGACAGAGACGTATCAGACACCTTCTCAAGATTAACAACTATGCCCTTGGCTGAGATGATATGCCCAAGGTAGAGAACCTCATCGAGCCAAAACTCGCACTTTGAAAACTTTGCATAGAACTGATGTTCTCTGAGTTTGTCCAGCACCAATATCAAGTGCTTGGCATGATCCTCCTTGTTCTTGGAAAAGACCAAAATGTCATCGAGATAGACCAAGATGAAGTCATTTGTGTAGGGGTTGAAGATGAAGTTCATCATGCGAGAGAATGTTGGAGGAGCATTGACTAGGCCGAATGACATGACTGTGTATTCATAGGAACCATAGCTTGTTCTGAATGTTGTCTTGGGGATATCTTGTTCACGAATGCGAATCTGATGATAGCCCATACGGAGGTCAAGCTTGGAGAATACTTGAGCACCTTTGAGTTGTTCGAAAAGCTCGTTGATCTTGGGAAGTGGGTACTTGTTCTTTATGGTCTTCTTGTTCAATGGACGATAGTCGACACAAAGTCGGTCCGTGTCATCCTTCTTCTTGACAAAAAGAACACCACAACCCCATGGAGAAGAACTCGGTCGGATGAGACCCATATGCTCCTGTATATCGAGTTGTTTCTTCAGCTCCTTCAACTCTTCTGGTCCAAGCTTGTAAGGACGTTTGCAAACAGGTTCCGTGCCAGGCTCGAGATCAATGACGAATTCAACTGGCCGGTGAGGAGGCATTCCTGGAAGCTCTTCTGGAAAGACGTCTTGATATTCACAAACGACTGGAATCTGAGAGATGGCATTCAACTCGCCCTTCTCATTGAGAGAAAATAGTCGAATGGTATCATCACGAGTGGCAAAGATGATCACATCCTCAAACGAGTGTGTCAATTGAATCTGCCTGGCAGCACAATAAAGTTGAGCCTTGTGCTTAGAAAGCCAGTCCATGCCGAGAATTAGATCAATGTTCGAGTTACCAAGAACAATTGGAGAGGACATAAACTTATAGTCGCCCATCATGTAGAAACATCCGGAACCATAGAGCTTGCGTTCATGAATTTACCCGGAGAGACAACTGATAACTGCCTAGGCAAATCTTGGAAAGGCAACTCATGCTTAGATGCAAATGGTCTTGAAATGAAACAATGCGATGCACCAGCATCAAAAAGGACTTTTGCAGGAATATCATTAACAGGAAGGTTACCCATGATCGCTTTAGAAGAGTCCTTTGCCTGAGCTTTGTTCATCAAGTTGACCTTTGCAGACCTGGGATTATGCTTGACCACTGCATTGCTGGCAGATCTCACATGAGGAGGAGGCGGAAGACGCCTCTGGTTGAAGCATTTGCTTGCATAGTGACCCTTCTGCTGACACTTGTTGCACGTAACCTCTGAAAGCGGCCGGTGATACGGAGCACCTGACCTTGGAGCATGAGACGAAGTTTTGTTCTGAAAGCCTGGGTTGGGTGGGTGGGAAGATCCATTGCCACCTTTGCTCTTCTGCTGATAAGGCTGACGGTACAGAGGAGAAGGCAACCAGTACTTTTGCTGCTTAGCTGCCACTTGAGTTGAAGAAGAAGAAGGAGTTGCATCCCTGACTCGTTTCTTAGAAGCACCGCACTTGAGCTGAGCAGCCTCTTGCTTTAGTGCCATGTTGTAGAACTCATCATACTTTTTCGGCTCAAAAAGCACAAGAGCTAGTTGCAGATCTTCTTTGAGTCCACCTCTGAATTGATAAATCATGCTCTTCTCGTCAGGGACGTCTTGCTTGGCGAAGCGAGCGAGCCTCTGGAACAGGATGTTGTATTGGTAAACAGACAAGCTGCCTTGCTTCAGGTTGCGGAACTCCTCACGCTTACTCTCAACAACACTCTAAGGAATGTGGTGAGCTTTGAAGTCTTGGCGGAAATCATCCCAGGTAATCACACGACCTCCTATGGAATCTTTGTATTGTTGATACCACTCAGCAGCTTGGTCTTTGAGTTGGAACGAAGCAAACTTGACAAAGTCCTCAGGCCTGACATTGCTACACTCAAAATGTTTGTAGATATCCATGAGCCAATCATCAGCGTCCGTGGCCTCGACACAGTTACTGAACGACTTCGGCTGGTTTGCGAGGAACTGGTTGAGGGTAGCAAACTGAGTTTGATTGTTGCCATGGCCTTGATTTCCTTGGTTGCGCTCTTGCAAGAGTTGCATAATCAACTGCGTGTTGGCGTTGGTAGCAGCCATCACAGCTTGCCATGCCTCCAGAGGTGGAGGTGGTGGCGAAGGTTCCGGATTCTGACACGTTGGAGGAGCCATCCTGAAGAGGGTGACATCCGTTAGCATCTTGAAAGACATATATTCAAGCTGAATCAAATGGATCGAAATTGCAACATATAGCCTTAACATTCGAACAAGAATGAACGAATGAATTCCAAATTAAATGATCACACTTCCATAAGTTGAGAAGCCACTTAGATAGAGGTAGATGAATAAAACAACAAGGTACGGACATGAACAAATACTTGGTAATGATTACCCAATCACAAACCAAATATCCGCGGAAGAAATACTAGAGCTACATGAATTCCCACCTATGAAACTCCCGAAATTTTCCGGTTATGCAATCAGGTGTTGGGGATACAGGGGAAGCATAATATCTCACCCAAAACTAGCAAATCCTACATCCAGCTATATCCATCCTTCAACACATAACCAAGAAACCTTCGGAAATCATTTACCTCAACCTTCGAAAAGCATCCGTTATATGAGTTATGGCAATACTCCCGAACTCCCGCCCCAGTACTGGGTGGCGTCGAGGTTATCTCACCAACAACTGCATAAAAGAGATTTTCGATGTCGGCGAAACTCAGGTATTTCAGAACTGCAACGATAAAATTGTGATGACAACACCTCAGAGCTCAACTCCCCGGGGCACTGCCATAACCCCTAAATGTCAGGAGGCACCAAGAACAATATTCTCGTCACAAAACCATCGGAATGATTCCAAGATACCCGCATGATCCTAAATTTTTTTAGTGAAATTTGAGAAGAGAAGATTCAAAACTCTACGTCAGGATGCCTCACAAAAGGATGAAGGGACTGAGGAGTAAAAAGAATCCTACTCTCTGATATATATATAATCCTAAAATACTCAAAACATTTTTCTAGACTCAACAACGCCAGCGATTCGATCAAGCAGAGGGCTCCTAAGTCGGGGAAGGCTCTGATTACCAACTTGTAACACCCACGATGCGGCTATATCTCCCATGTGTCGGAGCACGACTTAGAGGCATAACCGCATTGTAGGCATGTCGCAAGAGGGGTAATCTTTACACATCCCATGTACTGAATAAGAAAGAGGTACAGAGTTGGCTTACAATCGCCACTTCACACAATACATAAATATAACATTACATCATTCAGATACAAACAAGGTCCGACTATGGAACCAAAATAAAGATAACCCCAAATGCATAAGATCCCCGATCGCCCCAACTGGGCTTCACTACTGATCGTCTGGAAAAGAAACGTAGTAACGTCCTGAGTCCTCATTGAACTCTCACTTGAGTTCAGTTGCATCCCCTAGAATGGCATCATCGACACCTGCATCTGGTTTAGGAAGTAATCTGTGAGTCACGGGACTTAGCAATCTCACACCCTCGCGATCAAGACTATTTAAGCTTATAGGTAGGGAAAGGTAGTGAGGTGGAGTTGCAGCAAGCACGAGCATATATGGTGGCTAACTTACGTAAATGAGAGCGACAAGAGAAGGCAAAGCACAGTCGAGAAGCTACAAAGATCAAGAAGTGATATTAAAACTACTTACGTTCAAGCATAACACGAGACCGTGTTCTCTTCCCGGACTGTGCCGAAAAGAGACCATCACGGTTACACACGCAGTTGATTCATTTTAATTAAGTTAAGTTTCAAGTTTTCTACAACCGGACATTAACAAATTCCCATCTGCCCATAACCGCGGGCACGGCTTTCGAAAGTTCAAAACCCTGCAGGGGTGTCCCAACTTAGCCCATCACAAGCTCTCACGGTCAACGAAGGATATTCCTTCTCCCAGGACGACCCGATCAGACTCGGAATCCCAGTTACAAGACATTTCGACAATGGTAAAGCAAGACCAACAAAGCCGCCCGATGTGCCGACAAATCCCGATAGGAGTCGCATGTATCTCATTCTCAGGGCACACCGGATGAGCCAGACGTCGGGTTGGCATAGACCCTGGTTGCCCAGGGGGCGCCGGACATCGCTCAGGTTGGACCAACACTTAGAGAAGCACTGGCCCCGGGGGGCGGGGTTAAAATAAAGATGACCCTTGAGTCCGTGAAACCCAAGGGAAAAAGGCTAGGTGGAAAATGGTAAAACCAAGGTTGGGCCTTGCTGGAGGAGTTTTATTCAAGGCGAACTGTCAAGGGGTTCCCATTATAACCCAACCACGTAAGGAACGCAAAATCAAGGAACATAACACCTGTATGACGGAAACTAGGGCGGCAAGAGTGGAACAAAACACCAGGCATAAGGCCGAGCCTTCCACCCTTTACCAAGTATATATGTGCACTAAAGTAAACAAGATATAATAATGATATCCCAACAATAATCATGTTCCAACAAGGAACAAACTCCAATCTTCACCTGCAACTAGCAACGCTATAAGAGGGGCTGAGCAAAGCGGTAACATAGCCAAACAACGGTTGTCTAGGACAAGGTGGGTTAGAGGTTTGACATGGAAACATGGGAGGCATGATATAGCAAGTGGTAGGTATCGCAGCATAGGCATAGCAATAGAGCGAGCAACTAGAAAGCAAAGATAGAAGTGATTTCGAGGGTATGGTCATCTTGCCTGCAAAGTTCTCCGAGTTGACGTAAGCTTGATCCTCATAAGCGTACTCAACGGGTTCCTCGATCATGTACTCGTCTCCCAGCTCTACCCAAGGCAAGAACACAAGCAAAGGAAAACACAATCAACCACGGTGCAATGCGCAAGCAACAAGATGCAAAACATGGCATGATATGCGGGATGTAAAATGCAATGCATATGCGTGCTCCGGAAGGAAAAGATTGAACCAGGCCTCAACTTGGAAAGCCAAGTGCGCCACTGGAAAGATGAGTTGATTTCAGTCGAAATCGATATAAAGATCACCGGAATCGGATGCAAGGTTTGCAAATGGCAAGCAAAACAATAATGGCACTATTCTGCGATTAACAGCACGATGACATCTAAAATGCAACAAGAAACTAAGCTACTGCACTCTAACATAGCAACAAAGCACATGACAGTAATCCACTCAAGATGCTTGACAAGATATGAACACTGAGCTACTGCTAAATCACACAATAGCAGGCTCAAACAAGCATGTCAAAAGTGCAAAAGATAACAGGTTCACAGACTTAGTCAAAATAACAACATGCCAGGAATTAACATCGGGAAGCAATGTTTAGAGCAAGATAACAACATGCTACAGGATCAGGGAATAGCAAAGCAATGCATGGCATGAAACTACTCAAAGCATATAACAAAAGTCCCTTACTGACCATAAGCCAAAAAGGATCAGAAAATATGATGGCACCCATGTAAACATAGCAAGTTCCGTTAACAGATTCAGACTTAGTAGAAAACTGGGCATGGCAAAAACAGAGTTACGTAGGCATGTTTGCAAGCTCGCTGCACTCACCACAAGGCACTGCATGACAAACTAAGCATACACCCAGCAAGAAGACATGATCAAGTAGCTAACCATGGCAAGAACAATCTCATAGCATGCATGGATCAACTACAACAACCTTTGCAAAATTGATTAACACGTAAACAATCTGCCAGGAACATTTTATAGCAAAAGTAAAGCAAGATTGAGTCATGCTAGGGTACTCCATAATTGCAAACAAACACATGGATGGATAGAACATAACAATATCTCAAAATCATCCTTACTGAACATGATCAAAAGAGGCATGGATCACTCTGTAGCAACATGAATACATGGCATAAAAATAACATCAGGGAAATGACTCAGAAGAATTCTAAGTCCCTGAAATCAGCAACATCATGAGAGCTACTTTGCATGCTTGTTCTAGTCGCCACATTGATCACAAAAATACATGGCATACACCCCTGTAAAGATGGCATGGCATAGCCAATAACACATGTAGGGCTCAAGTTCATAGGAGGCACACAATAATCATGGCAAAAATGACAAAATGCCCAATCATTAATAAGAAACAGAAACTAACATTTTATAGCACTCTTGCAACAACATTTTAGGCATCAAGATGGACTCAAACAAGCATGGTGCAATGGAATGAAATGAAGAGCACATCCAAGCGAAAAATTTGATATATCACACGCGCAAAACAGGGCTACGGATGATGAGATATGGCCTGATGAACATAGCTAAAAAATATACAGAAAAAGGACTTAAGCAAAAATCGACCTAGGGTTTGCCCGATCCAGATCTGGCGCGGTTCCCGATGTTCATCGGAGGCTTCGCCGGAGTTGGGGAAGGAGGGGCCGGAGTGGACGGAGCGGCGCCGGAGAGAGCTCGGGGAGGCGTCGACGTTGACGAGGCCGGGCGGCCCGGGGTCAGGCAGCGGAGGCGGCGCCGGTGGAGGCAGGCGCAGGGCGGCGGTGACCGAGCGTGGGCCGGGGAGGGCCCCGCGCGGGCCCTGGTGGGCCAGCGGGCAGCGCGGCGGCGGGGATGACCGGTGGGACACGTGTCAGCCCCTGAGTGGCTGGGCGATGGTGATGGACATGTCCGTCGGCGGCGGACGCGTCCGGCGGCGCGCAGGGATTGGATCTAGGGTTTGGACTACGGGAATTTCGGAGGGGAGCACCTATTTATAGATTCTGGGAGCTAGGAGAGTCCAAATGAGGTGCAGTTTTCGGCCACGCGATCGTGATCGAACGACCGAGAGGATGGAGGGGGTTTGGATGGGTTTTGGGCCACTTTGGAGGGGTGTTGGGCTGCAACACACACGAGGCCTTTACGGTTCCTCGGTTAACCGTTAGAGTATCAAACGAACTCCAAATGGCACGAAACTTGACAGGCGGTCTACCGGTGGTGAACCAAGGCCGCTTGGCAAGTCTTGGTCCAATCCGAGAACGTTTAACATCCGCACACGAAAAGAAGCAAAAGGGGACGCCGAAGGACGTAGGAGTGTCGAATGCAAAATGGACAACGGGAAAAATGGTCGGATGCATGAGACGAACACGTATGCAAATGGGATGCACATGATGACATGATATGAGATGCATGACATGGACAAAATGCAAACGAAGACAAAACCCAACCACGAGGGAATATCATAACTTAGTGCCGAAAATGGCAAGAGTTGGAATACAAATATGGCAAGTTACATACGGGGCGTTACACCCTCGTACTTTTCCGGGAGGTGATCGAGACATGCAGCGAAGATTCCTTGATGCGATGGCTGTCGTCCAGAGATACAGGAAGCCTGATTACTTAATCAATATGACTTGCAACCCTTACTGGGAGGAGATAACTTCCAGACTTGCACCTGGACAAACACCATAAGACCGTCCTGACCTGGTGGCCAGAGTATACAGGGCCAAGATGAGGAGTTTGAAAGATCTTATGATAAAAAAGAAGTACTTTGGTCCAGTTGCAGCGTATGCTCATGTTACCGAGTTCCAAAAAAGGGGTCTACCGCATGAGCACTTCCTGCCGATCATGGCCTCGGATAGTAAGCTAACAAATCTAGATGCCTATGATAGGGTAATCTCGGTAGAGATCCCTAGCCATGAGAAGTACCATGTGTTGCATGGACTGGTTATCAAGCATATGCTCCACGGCCCATGTGGTACTCTCCAGAAGAATTTTCCTTGCATGATAGATGGAAATTGTCGTTTTCGTTACCCTCGACGGTTTTGCCCTACAACACAACAAGGAAAAGACTCATACCCTATATATAGGAGAAGGGATGATGGCCGCCGAGTCAAAGTTAGGAATGCAGTGTTGGACAACAGATGGGTTGTCCCGTACAACCCCGTGCTACTTATGAGATATAATTGTCACATTAATGTTGAAGCTTGCTCCAGCATAAAGGCAGTCAAATATTTGTACAAGTACATATACAAGGGGCATGATCATGCTTCCTTGTCAGTTGACCTGGCGGCAACTGATGGTGGTGTGATAAATGAGATTAGACAATATAGGGATGCAAGGTTTGTAACACCACTAGAGTATATGTACTGGGTATGTGCTTTTCGTATGTTTGGTGTCTCTCCTGCTGTGTTGCAACTACAGCTGCATTTTCCCAACATGCATACTATTGCATTCAGCGGTGCTGATAACCTATAGGATGTCATGAACCGACCATCCTCTTCCAAAACCATGCTCATAGAATACTTTAGAATAAATGAGGTGGACCCTTATGCACGAAACTTCTTGTAGAAAGAGTTCCCAGAATTCTTCCGATGGATTAAGGGTAAGAAAAAGTGGCAGAAAAGAAGCCAAAGGGGCCGGGGACAAGTTGGAAGGATTGTTTATGCACACCCTGCTGATGGTGAGAGGAACTTCCTGAGAGTGCTTCTGAATCATAGAAGAGGTGCCACTTCATATGAGGATTTGAGAACTATAAATGGAAGGCTTTGCTCGACCTTCAGGGAAGCGTGTGAGCTCATGGGCCTAATAGAGACTGACAAATCTCTTGACGACTACTTGATGGAGTCTGCTACTTTCTAGATGCCTTGTGCTCTAAGAAGGCCTTTTGCAACTATTCTTGTGTTCTGTGAAGCGACCAACATCCGTGCATTGTGGGAGAAGCATCTGGAGTCAATGTCTGAGGATTACCGTCGTACCCAGTCCAACCAGGCTGCACTGGAACAGATGGTCCTTAGAGATGATACGTCTCCAACATATCCATAATTTTTGATTGCTCCATGCTATATTATCTACTGTTTTGGACATTATTGGGCTTTATTATCCACTTTTAAATTATTTTTGGGACTAACCTATTAACCGAAGGCCCAACCCAGAATTGCTATTTTTGCCTGTTTTAGGGTTTCGAAGAAAAGGAATATCAAACAGAGTCCAAACAGAATGAAACCTTCAGGAACGTGATTTTCCCAACGAACAAGACCCAGGAGACTTGGACCCTACGTCAACACACAAAAGAGGAGGCCACAAGGTAGGGGGCGTGCCTACCCCCCTAGGCGTGCCCTCCATCCTCGTGGGCCCCCTGTTGCTCCACCGACGTACTCCTTCCTCCTATATATACCTACGTACCCCCAAACGGTCAGATACGGAGCCAAAACCCTAATTCCATCCCCGCAAATTTCTGTATCCACGAGATCCCATCTTGGGGCCTGTTCCGGAGCTCCGCCGGAGGGGGCATCGATCACGGAGGGCTTCTACATCAACACCATAGCCCCTCCGATGAAGTGTGAGTAGTTCACCTCAGACCTACGGGTCCGTAGTTAGTATCTAGATGGCTTCTTCTCTCTTTTTGGATCTCAATACAATGCTCTCCCCCTCTCTTGTGGAGAACTATTCGATGTAATCTTCTTTTTGTGGTGTGTTTGTTGAGACCGATGAATTGTGGGTTTATGATCAAGTCTATCTATGAATAATATTTGAATCTTCTCTAAATTCTTTTATGTATGTTTGGTTATCTTTGCAAGTCTCTTCGAATTATCAGTTTGGTTTGGCCTACTAGATTGATCTTTCTTGCAATGGGAGAAGTGCTTATCTTTGGGTTCAATCTTGCGGTGTCCTTTCCCAGTGACAGTAGGGGCAGCAAGGCACGTATTGTATTGCTGCCATCGAGGATAACAAGATGGGGTTTTCATCATATTGCATGAGTATATCCCTCTACATCATGTCATCTTGCTTAAGGCGTTACTCTGTTTTCATTAACTTAATACTCTAGAAGCATGTTGGATATCGGTCGATGAGTGGAGTAATAGTAGTAGATGCAGGCAGGAGTCGGTCTACTTGTCTCGGACGTGATGCCTATATACATGATCATACCTAGATATTCTCATAACTATGCTCAATTCTGTCAATTGCTCAATAGTAATTTGTTCACCCACCGTAGAATACTTATGCTCTCGAGAGAAGCCACTAGTGAAACCTATGGCCCTCGGGTCTATCTTCATCATATTAATCTCCTAATACTTAGTTATTTCCTTTGCTATTTACTTTGCTTTTATTTTACTTTGCATCTTTATCACAAAAATACCAAAAATATTATCTTATCATATCTATCAGATCTCACTCTCGTAAGTGACCGTGTAGGGATTGACAACCCCTTATCGCGTTGGTTGCGAGGATTTATTTGTTTTGTGCAGGTGCGAGGGACTCGCGCATAGCCTCCTACTGGATTGATACCTTGGTTCTCAAAAACCGAGGGAAATACTTACGCTACTTTGTTGCATCATCCCTTCCTCTTCGGGCAAAACCAACGCAGTGCTCAAGAGGTAGCAAGAAGGATTTCTGGAGCCGTTGCCAGGGAGGTCTACACAAAAGTCAATATACCAAGTACCCATCACATACCTTATCTCCTGAATTACACTATTTTCCATTTGCCTCTCATTTTCCTCTCCCCCACTTCACCGTTGTCGTTTTATTCGCCCTCTCTCTCTATCCTGCCTCTCTTTCTCTATTTGCCTCTTTTTGCCCGCTTGCTTTTTGTTTGCTTGTGTGTTAGTTTGCTTTCTTGCCACTATGGCTCTACCTAAATTTTCTGATCTTCACCTTAAAAGGTTAGAAGAGATCGAAAGCAATGTTAGGAGTTTTATGGTTTTGCAATTTGAACATAATAGTTTCTTCAGAAACGAGCTTAAGGAATAGAAAAGTTTTATGAGTTTTATGAATAAAGAGCTTGACGATATGTCTAAAGAATTCGATGGTTTAAGATCCTAGATTGCTCGTCTTGAGAAATTGACTGCTGAAATTTCGGATAGGCAGGCTACCTTAGTTAATAGGATGGCCGCTAAACCGGATTGCTATGAAAATAAAGATGAAGATCTAAAAGTTATTGATGTGTCCCCTAATAAATATTTGTTTTGCAATATGAATCTTGATAATGATGGGACTGAATATGATCCACCTTTACCTAGAAGGCATTCCAAGAATTTGGAATTTTCTGATCTTGATGCTAAAATTGATAAAAGTGGGATTGAAGAAATTAAAACCCTAGATGTTGCTAAACCCACTATTATGGATTTAAGGGAAATTGACTATGAAAATTGCTCTTTGATTGATTGTATTTCCTTGTTGCAATCTGTGCTAAATTCTCCTCACGCTTATAGTCAAAATAAAGCGTTTACTAAACATATCGTTGATGCCTTGATGCAATCTTATGAAGAAAAACTTGAATTGGAAGTTTCTATCCCTAGAAAACTCTATGATGAGTGGGAACCAACTATTAAAATTAAAATTAAAGATCATGAATGTTATGCCTTATGTGATTTGGGTGCTAGTGTTTCCACGATTCCAAAGACTTTGTTTGATTTGTTAGGTTTCCGTGATTTTGATGATTGGTCTCCAAAATTGAACCTTGCGGATTCCACTATTAAGAAACCTATGGGAAGAATTATTTATGTTCTTATTGTTGCAAATAGGAATTATATGCCCGTAGATTTTATTGTTCTTGACATAGATTGCAATCCTTCATGTCCTTTTATTCTTGGTAGACCTTTCCTTAGAACGATTGGTGCAATTATTGATATGAAGGAAGCAAATATTAGATTCCAATTTACATTAAGGAAACGCATGGAACACTTTCCTAGAAATAAAGTTAAATTACCTTATGAATATATTATGAGAGCCACTTATGGACTGCCTACCAAAGATGGCAATACCTAGATCTATCCTTGCTTGTTATGCTTAGCTAGGGGCGTTAAACGATAGCGCTTATTGGGAGGCAACCCAATTTTATTTTTATTCCTTGATTTTTGCTCCTGTTTAGTAATAAATAATTTATCTAGACTCTTTTTTGGTTGTGTTGTTTTGTGTTTAATTAGTGTTTGTGCCAAGTAGAATCGTTGGGAAGACTTGGGGAAAGTCTTGTTACACTTGCTGTAAAAAACAGAAACTTTAGCGCTCACGAGAACTGCTGTCATTTTTATTTGGAAAGTGATATTTAGTTAATTATTTTTGCATATGATTAAAAGATAAATTACTCACGTCCAGAAATTTATTTTAGAATTTTTGGGGTTTCAGATCTTGCGCTAGCTACAGATTACTACAGACTGTTCTGTTTTTGACAGGGTTCTGTTTTTAGTGTGTTGTTTGCTTATTTTGATGAATATATGGCTAGTAAAATAGTTTATAAACCATAGAGAAGTTGGAATACAGTAGGTTTAACATCAATATAAATAAATAATGAGTTCATTACAGTACCTTGAAGTGGTCTTTTGTTTTCTTTCGCTAACGGAGCTCACGAGATTTTCTACTTTGAGTTTTGTGTTGTGAAGTTTTCAAGTTTTGGGTAAAGATTTGATGGATTATGGAACAAGGAGTGGCAAGAGCCTAAGCTTGGGGATGCCAATGGCACCCCCAAGATAATCTAAGGACACCTAAAAGCCAAAGCTTGGGGATGCCCCGGAAGGCATCCCCTCTTTCGTCTACTTCTATCGGTAACTTTACTTGGAGATATATTTTTATTCACCACATGATATGTGTTTTGCTTGGAGCGTCTTGTATGATTTGAGTCTTTACTTTTTAGTTTGCCACAATCATCCTTGCTGTACACACCTTTTGAGAGAGCCATACATGATTTGGAATTTGTTAGAATACTCTATGCACTACAAAAAAAGACACATTCGTGATATTTTGGACCAAACAATTTTTTTTATCTGTCATACATATGACACTTCTATGACGATAATTGTGATGAAACCCGGTATCATCATAGATGTGGTGGGCTCCTACTTCTATGACAAAAAATCCTGACAGAAAATGGGCTTTTCGTCCTGGGCGGGCCGGAGACGCAGCTGCATGACATTCTTTGGGCCGTCCATGACAGAAAAAATCATGGTAGAAGCGATGGGGAGGAAAATTTTGGGGAGTTCCCGGTTACGGTGGGAGGTCGGGGGCCGAGCGATGCGCGTTTCTCTCGTACACGTACGCGCGTGTGTGCGAGGCGTTGGCTCTAAATGAACCCAATCGAGGCGTTGGGCTCTAACTGAACCCGAGCGATTGCACTGCAGGCTACGCGTTACCGAACCTGAGTGATCGATCGATGGCTGTTAACTGAACCCGATCGAGCGATTCCTTGGCTACTGCTGCTAACTAAAGCCGATCGATTGGATGAACAATTTGCGTTGCGGGGGGGGGGGGGGGGGTGGATGAACAGTGAGCGGTGGCGTTGCCTCTGGATGAACAGGACCCCGTGGTGTGGAGGGCTGGATGAACAGTAGACGGTGGAGGGGTGCCCGTGGAGGGGTGGTTGAACAGGACCCCGTGGTGTGGAGGGCTGGATGAATAGTAGAGGATGGAGGGGTGCCCATGGAGGGTGGTTGACCAGTAGCCGGCGGAGTAGCGCGCGGTGGAGGCTGGATCAACAGGAGCCTGTGAGGCTGGAGGAGGTCGACGGTAGCCCGTGGAGGCTGGAGGAGGTCGACGGTGGAGATGAACAGTATCCCGTGGAGTCCGGTTTTGCGGTATGCCACACCCTTCCCGATGAACAGGACCCCGTTTTGACCGTAGGAGGTCCGTTTTGTCCATTTTGCGGTACGCTACACCCCTCCTGATCAACAGGACTCCCGTTTCGACTGTAGGAGGTCCGTTTTGTCCGTTTTGTGGTACGCCACACCCCTCCCGATCAATAGGACCCCGTTTCAACCGTAGGAGGTCCGTTTCCTCTGTTTTGCGGTACGCCACACCCCTCCCGATCAACAGGACCCCGTTCCGAACGTAGGAGGTCTGTTTCCTTCATTTTGTGGTATGCCAGGCCTCGTTTCCATCACCTGTTCCGTCCAAGCCCTCCCGATGAACACGGCCACGCATTCCGTTCTGACCCAGCCGGTTGGCTCCCACGCGTTCCGTTGCCTCCCAATGAACACGACGCATTCCGTTGCCTCCCCATGAACATGATGTATTCTGTTGCCTCGCCATGAACATGACACATTCCGTTGCCTCCCCATGAACACGACGACGATGCTGTTTCTCCGTTCCGACCCAGTCATGTACACGAGCCCTCACCGTATATATGTGCGAGTAGGCGTTCGAGACCCCGCCCGTATGTACACATATGTGGCCATATTTTATTTCTCGCACCCTGGTCGCTGTACGTACGTGTACACGCTATGTGCGCGCCTCTACTATGACACGTACGCTGTTGGGGATCGTAGCAGAAATTCAAAATTTTCGACGCATCACCAAGATCAATCTATGGAGTAATCTAGCAACGAGGGGAAGGAGAGGGCATCTACATACCCTTGTAGATCGCTAAGCGGAAGCGTTCAAGTGAACGGGGTTGATGGAGTCGTACTCGTCGTGATCCAAATCACCGATGATCCTAGCGCCGAACGGACGGCACCTCCGCGTTCAACACACGTACAGTTGGGAGACGTCCCCTCCTTCTTGATCCAGCAAGGTGAGAGGAGAAGTTGAGGGAAAACTCCGACAACATGACGGCATGGTGGTGATGGAGCTCGTGGTTCTCCGGCAGGGCTTCGCCAAGCACTACGGAGGAGGATGAGGTGTTGGAGGAGGAAGAGGGCTGCGCCAGGGGAAGGGTGCGGCTGCCCTCTCTCTCCCTCACTATATATAGGGGGAAGGGAGGAGGGGGAGGCACCCTAGGGTTCCCTAGGGGAGGAGGCTCCCAGCCCACTAAGGGGCTGGTCCCTCTCCACACACAGCCCATAGGGCCCTCCGGGGCAGGTGGACCCTCCCGGTGGACCCCCGGAACCCCTCCAGTGGTCCCGGTATAATACCGGTAACCCCGAATTATTCCGGTGACCGTATGATGACTTCCCATATATAAATCTTTACCTCCGGACCATTACGGAACTCCTCGTGACGTCCGGGATCTCATCCTGGACTCCGAACAACATTCGGTAACCACGTATATCTATTCCCTATAACCCTAGCGTCATCGAACCTTAAGTGTGTAGACCCTACGGGCTCGGGAGTCATGCAGACATGGCCGAGACAACTCTCTGGTCAATAACCAACAGCTGGATCTGGATACCCATGTTGGCTCCCACATGCTCCACGATGATCTCATCGGATGAACCACGATGTCAAGGATTCAATCAATCCCGTATACAATTCCCTTTGTCTAGCGGTACGATACTTGCCCGAGATTCGATCGTCGGTATCCCGATACCTTGTTCAATCTCGTTACCGACAAGTCTCTTTACTCGTTCCGTAACACATCATCACGTGATCAACTCCTAGGTCACATTGTGCACATTATGATGATGTCCTACCGAGTGGGCCCAAAGATACCTCTTCATTACATGGAGTGACAAATCCCAGTCTCGATTCGTGCCAACCCAACAGACACTTTCGGAGATACCTGTAGTGAACCTTTATAGCCACCCAGTTACGTTGTGACGTTTGACACACCCAAAGCACTCCTACGGTATCCGGGAGTTGCACAATCTCATGGTCTAAGGAAATGATACTTGACATTAGAAAAGCTTTAGCATACGAACTACACGATCTTTGTGCTAGGCTTAGGATTGGGTCTTGTCCATGACATCATTCTCCTAATGATGTGATCCCGTTATCAACGACATCCAATGTCCATGGTCAGGAAACCGTAACCATCTATTGATCAACGAGCTAGTCAACTAGAGGCTTACTAGGGACATGGTGTTGTCTATGTATCCACACATGTATCTGAGTTTCCTATCAATACAATTCTAGCATGGATAATAAACGATTATCATGAACAATGAAATATAATAATAATAATAACTAATTTATTATTGCCTCTAGGGCATATTTCCAACATACACGCCTCTACTACGACAGGTGCGCGCCTCTACATCCACCATTATATATGTACGTACACGTTCGCGACCAGAATGACAATGCTATGTACGCTTCGACCGGGTGGGCCCCGACTGTCAGGAACTTCCTTGCATGCGAAGATGTAGCTGGTGGGTCCCAACAGTCAGGGGGGCGAATCGTTTTTTTTGCCCGGACGCACTTCCTTGCGTGCGAAGATGTAGCTGGTGGGTCCCAGCAGTCAGGGGGCGAATGGTTTTTTTTCCCGAACGCACTTCCTTGCATGTGAATATATAGCTGGTGGATCCCAACAGTCAGGAGGAAACGTTTTTTTCACGAAATACGGTGGCCCGTCCGGTGAGTCCCCGTTGTCAGGTGGAGGAATCATTATTTTGTGCGTAATAAGGAGGCACTTCCTTGCTGCGGCCGTGGACCCAGCTGTCAGCCTCTCCACATACAGTCCATGTGTGATGGAAGTCGTTCCTTGACCACGTTGACCACGCCTCGCCGAGAGCACCATGGCGGTGGACGATGGCGAGGATTAGGAAGGGGATGACTCGGAGCCGCGGAAGAAGACGCAGTAGTGGATGCCCACGCGAAGAGGAGTACGAGGGTTCACTGGTTTGGCTGCGGTGTGAGGCTGCTGTCGCCGCAGAATAATAGGGGGTGTGGGTGAGTAGAGGGATGGCCTGGCCAGCGGTGGGAGTAGTAGGGGCGGTGAGGCCTCCGCGGCATCACAGACGGCCACGGGAGGCAGGAGCACGCGACACGACCGGTGCTGGTTTGGGCGGCTGGAGCAAGAAGACCAGAGGTTGAAGAAGCACTACGGTCGTTGGATGAACATCGTACGGTAACAGGAGCTAGAATCGTTCATATTGACTAAGTTGACAAAGCGCTCCGTCCCTGTCAACTTGGTAGGCCCACAAGTCAGCCTCCCACTATGCTGGGTTCCAGTTGGCAGGGGGAATATTCATTTTTTTTGCATAATAAGGAGGCACTTCCTAGCGTGCGAAGATAGCTGGTGGGTTTGACATGTCAGCGGGGGCACGTTATTTTCGCGAAATACAGAGGCCCTTCCGGTGGGTCCTAGATGTCAGGTGGAGGAATCATTATTTTGCGCGTAATAAGGAGGCATTTCCTTGTGTGCGTCCGTGGACCCAGCTGTCAGCCTCTCCACGCACAGTCTACTTCTGATGGTGTCGTTCGTTGACCATGTTGACCATGCCACGCCGAGCGCATCCAAGGTGGTGGACGACGGTGAGGCCCCGGACAGCAACAAGCCAGAGATGGGAAGACGCGGGAGTAGAGTCACAGACGGAGAGGTGTACGAGGGTTAACTAGTTCTAGTGCGGTGTGGTTCGGCAGTCGGTGGAGAAGAACAGGAGGTGTGGAGGGGTGGAGGGATGGCCTGGCCAACGGTGGAGTAGCACTTCATAGCGAAGCGTGCTAAGCAGAGCTGCTAGCAGCAGGAGGCGGGAGGTGGTCCCGACGGCGCTGGAGGAAGAAGACGAGAGATTGAAGATGGATGTTGGTCGTTGGATGTAAATCCAACGGATAACATGTCAGAATCATTTTTTGACTAAATTGACAACGACTTGCGTTGGCTTTGACCTATTGGCCCATATTTCAGCCTCCAAAAATGTGGCACGTATTGAACCCATTTTTTCAGAATTTACAGTCTTTTTTTGCGTGGTAGAATTTACAGTCAATTTGATCTTTTTTTTGAATTACGACCATTAGCTGGGCTGGGTGAACAAATAATGTAGCGTCCGTGCGGCCCATTTATTTTATTTTCTAGAAAATTACAGGCCATTTGCACTTTCTCGAAATACACGATTTTGCTGGGCTAATTCTAATTATAATGTTGGGTTGGGCCAGCAATGTTATCAAAACATAAAAAGGGGCTGAGCATTTTTTTATAAATATATTTAAATAATAAGTGATATTATTACATTCGTCCTTAAATCTTACCAAGCTTTTGTACACAATCACTAGGATTTTCATGCAAAAGCAATCCAGGATTTTATTTGTTAAGAAATTATTTTTATAAGTTAATAAGATGCGGGATATTGTTTTTGTAACATCCCAAAATTCTAAATTTTGGAATGTTATAATAAATAGAAAGATTTGATTGATTGTTTGATTGATTGTCTGAAAGTGAGTGAATTCGAAACTTTTCGGAAGTTAAATGAGAGGGAATAAAAGGACTTGCCCAAACTTTCATATTTGCTTTCTGATCTCCGTGAATTCAAATTCTTTTCACCACAAAACCCTAGAGAGGAGATGACATGACTTATTCCATTTATTTAAATGACAAGGGGTGTTGAAAATATTTGAATTTCATTTGGAAAATAATTCCAATTCTGAAACTTTATGCAACTCAATGATTTTCACAAGAGGAGATAAAATGACTTCTTCAAATTATATGAAATATGAGTTGGGAGTTTGAAAGGAGCAATTTGAAAGTTCTTTTGAATTTATTTTCAATTAAGAGTTATTTGAGTTTTATTCAAATTATTTTTCTCCAAAATAAAATATATGGAAATTAGGGTAACATGATTCCCTACAACAGAAAATTGGAGAGAAATAAATTTGAATTAATTTTGGTATTTTTAAAATGATTTTTGTTGGATTTTAATGGACCAGTAGCACTCTTTGATTTATCTGATTTTGTGTGTATTTTATTTAATGCTAGAAAAATGTTCATGTTGTAGGAAATCTTTCTATGAAATTTTTGATATATTATATGCCTGTATAATATTTATTTATTTATTTCTTTTCCTTGTCTGGAAAAATGTTTAAAAAAACTCTCCGAACAGTGCCCGGCCGAAGCCCAGCACTGCTCTCTCTCTCCTCTCTCTCCCCGTCGCCGACTGGGCCAGCCCAGCGCCCGAGCTAGGCCGCGGCCCAACAGCCTGCGCCCGCACCGCCTTCCTCCTCCCGACGCACATCGCCGCCCGCACGGCATCGCCGCCACCGTACGCCGCCCGGATTCCCCCTCTGCCTCGACCCCTTCCCCACGCCACCCCCTCGCCCCCCTGTATTTAAGCCGCCGCCCCCCCTCTCTCTCTCCTCTCCACGCAACCGCCGCCTCCCGTCGCTGCTTGTTACCCGCGCCGCCGACACACATCGCCGCCGCCGCTAGCTGCTGCTGCCGTCGTCGCCTCGCCCCGCGCCGCTGCCGCCGCCACGTCGGAGCGCGCCGCCCTCGCCGGAGCCCCGCGCCATCTCGGCGGAGTAACCGCCGTCGCTCGCCGCCATCGGTTTTCTCGCCAAAAACCGCCCAAATCAATCGAACTCGTAAGAATCGCTCGAACCGGTTTTTAGGTTCGGTTTAGTAGTCGTTTTTTAAAAAAAAACCCCCGTTTAGTATATTTAGAGGACGCTCGCTGGTTTAGCCTCTGGAACGAATGAGTTCATAGTTTAGGGTTCAGGATTGAACGTTCGCTGTTTAAATTTTTTCTTTTTCCATTTTAATTTAGGCCAGGGACCTATTCGTGATAATTTTCTTCACATATTAGTCCCTGTACTTCAATCTATCATTACTTTTTACCCGTTAGTCCAAATCCAACGAAACCAACGCCCACGTCTTCGTTATGATCTCCTCTATACAGATAAACAACTTAAACATGTTTTTGAAAAGTTGAAAATTTGAATTAGATCAGATTTGAATTCAAACTTCGTTTGATCATAACTTGAGTTTCGTAACTCCGATTAAGTTGATTCTTTTTGCAAATCGAAGCTCTTGACCTAAACTTTCTGATAAGGCCAAATTCATATAATTTTTGTACTGTTAGAAATTGTTTTATGTTGCAAGAGTTATTTGCTTGGTTTTGATGTTTTCGGAATTGTCTTCTTCGATCTTTCTGATCTTTTGAGTGATTTCTTATGTGTGGTTACTATTGCTTGCTTACGATAGATTGACCGGAGTGTGACGAGTAGAGCTATCAAGAGTTTTGAGTGCGAATCATCTTCATCAACATTGCAGGCAAGTTCACACTTTGATCATATCCCCTTTCATACCTAGTTTTATGCATCAGTTTCACCCTCCAACATTGCATGAGTAGGATTGATAACATGTGGGTATTGGGAAGTAGTTGATGAGGTAGGAACCTATTGCCATGCATTCAAACCTTGGGAGTTACTATTATGTTATGCTTATAGTGCCATGCTATGCTCATAGACGTGGATTGGGTTTTGAGAGTATTCATGACAGATGTGAGATTGTTAATTAATGGTTTACATAAGGTGGCAACTTAAACACACATCTGGGTGGATTGAGGTACCTGGTTATTCTAGGATTGCCTGTCTAGGCACCTGGGTAGACCAGGATTGCCTGTTTTTTATGGACCGCCACCCAGGCTCAAAGGGATCATGAGATTATTCATGCTAGAAACTTCCGTGTGCAGCCACAAGCTATTATGGGCTCTAGCATAGTTGATTAAGTCGTGCGAACTCTTACAGGGTAGACTAGCAGATGTAGGGGAAAGTAGGTGTAACGGTCTATCCATCGTAAGGTGCTAGCGCTTCTGAAAGACTATGTCTCGGTCATCCGTCTTCTCAAACACCATGTAGTGCGAGAAACCAAACGGAGGCGATCGAGTCTTGTGGGGAAAAGTGCGCAAACCTCTGCAGAGTGTATAAACTAATCATGATTAGCCGTGTCCCCGGTTATGGACATCTTGAGTATCTAGTACCTGGATTATCATGTGAATCTCATCATGTTACTTTAAATTAAGTTTGTTGGGTTTAATGATGTTACTTAATTGGGATTGAGAATGCTGTCAACCATTCTCAATGTTCAACAACCACCATGATAGTTAAATAAAATTTATTCCTTTGCAGTAGGGAAAAATTGGCTTTTCGCAAAAACCTTATAACCATAGAGCTTTTCCACCAGCCAAATATGCATGTAGTGATAGCCATTGTTCATCATTCTCTATGGTGTGAATTTGCCAGTACATTCAATGTACTGACCCTTTGTGGCTGCAACGTCTCATGTCGCAGGATTTCTTACGACGAGTAAGTGATACGTTAGGGTTATGATTTCTACACTCAACTTTGCCGTTGGTGTTGATGGGAATCCACAACCTTGTTACTTCCGCTATTTGGATTGAGGTAATAGTATTTACGTTACTTTATACATGTGATTTACCTCTGTTATAAATCCTCGAGTACTGTGTGTGTCAGCATACCGATCCAGGGATGACACTTAAGCACAGAGACTTGATCCATTCGGATCGGGTTGCTACAAGATGGTATCAGAGCACATGTTGACTGTAGGACGTGACCCTAGAAACTGGCAAGCCCATATCAAAGATTTTTCTCTACAACTTTCCTTTTCAAAAAGATCTTTTACCTCTCTTCTCTTCTGAGCTTATTCAAAAATTTCCTTTTAGTGAGACTATACCCCTTTCCCTTTTTGACCACATGAAGATTCGACTAATGAGACCACTCCACGAAGTACAAGATGTCAGACAAGTAAGACCACTCTGGAATAAAGAAGATTTTACCGTGCATTATAATAATGGAAACTGCAACGGTTGAAGACTCCGAAGACTAGTAGAATTTGAAGGCTCTAAAGAATCCCTACATTTGTATGACCTAGGAAGGCTACCCTTATGGAACTTGACAGATTATGGTAGTTGTCAATGCCCGAGATCAGGGTGTATCGGAGAAAGACCGGAGCATGGAGAGTTAAAAACTTAAAGTTCTGTCAAGGAAAACCCTAAGGCAGGAGATATCACCTATGGAGAGATAGCTCATGGAAATGACAAGAGCGGAACCACGACTATCCATGAGGTTATCGCCCACTTATGATATTTTTTACCGTGCTGAGTTAAGCATGCATATGCATGGAAGGATTGGATGGTAGAAGGCTGATGGAGCACCTATCAGCAAGAGATAAAGTTTTAACCTTAGCCGGTGTATCACTAGGACCTGGAGTGTTACATCAAGGAGTTAAGATGGAGCTACAAGAAGCCGTATTTTGACAAGGAGCATTTCGTGAAGAACTTAGGACCCAGAAGTTAAAGTAGCCAAGCTGGAGGAGCTACAACCCCGAGATACCGAAGATTTGTCAGGAACTGAAGGACAATAGGACCATGGCTCATGCCAAGGATGTTGAAACCCAGAAGTTTGGAACGCAACTCCAGAATATTAAAGGACGTCGCGAGAGACTTCACGTCAATAGAGTTGATCTGGCAAAAGAACTTGAGAAAGACAAGCATGGTCGGAAGAAGCCATTGGAGGCATGAACAAGGCTTGAAGAGTTGGAGACGTTGAAGATTTATTGACCTCTAGAAGACCAAACCCCTGTAATATACCTATGTTAGATGCGATGGTTGTGAGCTGTCATTTGTTTGATGTTTTTTCGACAGCCACAATAAAATCTGCCTTTTCAAAACCTTTGTTTGTATTGTGTGCATCTCTCTCGATCTCTCTTATCTCACCCCATAACCCATGGACCCAATAGATGATGAATGGAGATGAGCTCGTATTTTCTAAACCGATGAGTCAATTGGAGACAGACCGATGGATTCAGAACATGGAGGATCACATGGAGAATAACCCTATAGTTGGAAATGATATGACCCAACATGCTCTTCAGTGCTTTGAAAGAGGTGCTGCTACTTGGTGGAGGATGTACCAAACCATCAATGGATGGCAAGGAGTAACCACTTGGAAAGAATTTAAGTTAACTCTGCCAAAGTCTCGGCTTGTGTCCTAGAAGTTGAAGCCGTATGGAAAGGATATGAAGAAATCTTGTGCATGCAAAAATTGTGGAGAAATAGGACACACCCATAAAGAACACAAGGATGAATGCCCTAATTGTGAAGGAAGTCACCCAGTTGAAGAATGCCCAACTAGGCAGATTACTTGTTTCTTGTGTGAAGGGACTACCCACTATCCTGCTCAGTGTCACATTTACCCCATGGTACAACGAACCATCCAGCAGAAGAAAGAAGTAATGAAAGGAGCCCTCATGGAAATTTTAGAAGAACCTGTGATGAAGGAAGAGATGGAGGACACACCCAAAGAAGAACCAATTAAACCCTGCACCAAGTCATGCTATTCATGTGGAGAAGAAGGACACATCTCCCAAAATTGTTTGAATGGGGATCTAGTAGAATTCCCGACAGAGGAAGTAGAATATGACCCACAGGAAATAGAAGCCCTGATTGGAATGGAAAAGTCCAGGAAGAGAAGCAGATTGGATTCCAGGAAGGACCTGAGTCATATCACCTGTTACAGGTGCAAGGAGTCAGGGCACTACCTCAACAGTTGCCCAAAAAGGAAACCTCGATACTTGTCAGAAGTAATATGTTTTTGTTGTAATGGAGCAGGGCACTTTGCCAGAGAATGCCCAAGGAGAAGGAAACTTGTGCTAGATAGTTGAGTTTGCAACAAAAGAAATGGAGTAGTAGAAGTGAGAACATTTTCTTTATATTGAGGTGTTGAGTTGAGACATGTAATGGAAAGCGAGAGATTGTAATCATTGAGAATGAATAAAGTTAGCATCGTTGGTACTGATATGGATTTTATGAGTTGTTACTCTATGAAGAAGAATTTTGGCCATTCTGAGGATATGAGAAATATGGTCTATGGAAGATTTGTGCATTTTAAGGGTGGTAGTACCCTGTAAGAACCTTGACCCCTGGAAAAGATAAGGATACTCCACTGAGTGGATTTCGGACAAAATGAATACGAGTTTTGTCTCGATATGTGTGATACCCCAAGAGTATGTGGGATGAAGTTGGAGACCGTCAGTTGTTTGGACCAAATGTGATCAAGGAGTCAGAAGAGAATGTTAAGTTGATTCGAGATAGACTGAAGGTAGCTCAGTCCAGGCAGAAGAGTTATGCAGACTAAAAAACGCAAGGAGGTAGTCTATGAAATTGGAGACAGAGCATGTCTTCGTGTGCCCCTCTGCGAGGAGTTAAACGATTTGGAGTTAAGGGAAAGTTAGCCCCGAGATTTGTAGGACCATACCGAGTTTTGGAGCGTATGGGAGAAGTGACCAACAAGTTGGAGTCACCTGAAGGACTGTCAGGAGTTCATGATGTGTTTCACGTTTCCCAGTTGAAGAAGTGTCATGCAGAGATGGCAAATATTCCACTGTAAGGACGCTTGACCCTGGAAAGGAAAAGGATGTTCCACGAAGTGGAATATGGACTCCATAAGTATAAGTTTTTATCTCGATATGTGGGATATCCCACAAGGATGAAGAGATAAATTACTATTGGATATAAAGGAGGTATGATGTTGGAGATATGGATCAAGGGAAATTCCATGATGAGTCTGAGTAATCATGTCCTAGTTTGCTGCCAATAGAAGGAAGAAAGACAGTACAATTGGATGGATCTAAAGAATACTAGGAAGTTGGAAGTTGGAATAATGATCCGTTGCTCGATGATAAGTTCAAGGACTACAAGTGATGAGATGGGCCATAACCCACAGGCCCCAGGACCTGCCAAGGAGCAAGCACACTCTTGCTGAAGGAAAAACCCTGGAAGAGGATATGCCCTTATTGATAGACGATCTTATAGGAGTAACGCAAAACCTGAGAGTTGTGAAGGAACGATAGATGGTTGTTTGGCTTGCAGAATCTATGGATTTATCCGAACTTGGTTCGTCGACAAGAGAAATTCTGCAATGCTTGTGAGGATGACCGAGTGTTAGAATGCGAGATTCACTAAAGCATATACAGGGTAATGATTTGGGTGCGGGATGGATTGATCACCATACTGACTTACTCTTATTATTCACCTTGCTATATGGGATGGTAAATCTGAGTGACTTACCTATAGTAGAGAGACGACGATCAAAATCCTGTTTAAACCTGAGAATGGTATATCAATTTTTCCCTTGTATAAGGCAGCTTTTGCCAACCGTAGGTTATACAGTGAGAATCAACCTAGACCCATTTCCTGTAGGAGAAACCATAAATTGTTGACCACCATGAGAGATATCGATAGTTGATTAGTGTTGGCGCCACACCCGTCAGCTAAGAAGACCCAGTCCCAGAATAATCTTACCAAGATGAAAGACAGAAGAATTGAAGAAAAGGTTATGCCACTACCGGAAGAGCCCAAATAAGGAATTATCCTGAAGATCTAAGAAGACCGACACTGTTAACAATATGGATGAATTATATGAGTTTTGATGGAACCGTAACCATGCTTCTAAGGGTGGTAGCACCCCAGACCCCTGTGATGATCGATGGATTTTGAGGAGACCCCAAACCCTAACCTTTTCTTTCTAGCCTCTCCGAATCTCGAGGACGAGATTCATTTTAAGGGTGGTAGGTTTGTAACATCCCAAAATTCTAAATTTTGGAATGTTATAATAAATAGATAGATTGATTGATTGTTTGATTGATTGTCTGAAAGTGAGTGAATTCGAAACTTTTGAAAGTTAAATGAGAGGGAATAAAAGGACTTTCCCAAACTTTCATATTTGCTTTCTGATCTCCGTGAATTCAAATTCTTTTCACCACAAAACCCTAGAGAGGAGATGACATGACTTCTTCCATTTATTTAAATGACATGGGGTGTTGAAAGTATTTGAATTTCATTTGGAAAATAATTCCAATTCCAAAACTTTATGCAACTCAATGATTTTCACGAGAGGAGATAAAAATGACTTCTTCAAATTATATGAAATATGAGTTGGGAGTTTCAAAGGAGCAATTTCAAAGTTCTTTTGAATTTATTTTCAATTTGGAGTTATTTGAGTTTTATTCAAATTATTTCTCTCCAAAAATAAAATATATGGAAATTAGGGTAACATGATTCCCTACAACAAAAAATTGGAGAGAAATAAATTTGAACTAATTTTGGTATTTTTAAAATGATTTTTGTTGGATTTTAATAGACCAGTAGCACTCTTTGATTTATCTGATTTTGTGTGTATTTTATTTAATGCTAGAAAAATGTTCATGTTGTAGGAAATCTTTTTCCAAAAATTATGATATATTATATGCCTATATAATATTTATTTATTTATTTATTTCTTTTCCTTGTCTAAAAAAATGTTAAAAAAACGCTCCGAATAGTGCCAGGCCGAAGCCCAGCACTGCTCTCTCTCTCTCTCTCTCTCTCTCTCTCTCTCTCTCTCTCTCTCCCCGTCGCCGACTGGGCGAGCCCAACGCCCGAGCCAGGCCGCGGCCCAACAACCCGCGCCCGCACTGCCTTCCTCCTCCCGACGCTCATCGCCCCCCGCACGGCATCTCCGCCGCCATACGCCGCCCGGATTCCCCCTCTGCCTCGACCCCTTCCCCACGCCACCCTCTCTCCCCCTTGTATTTAAGCCGCCGCCCCCCTCTCTCTCTCTTCTCCCTGCAACCGCTGCCTCCCGCCGCTGCTTGCTACCCGCGCCGCCGATGCACATCGCCGCCACCGCCGCTAGCTGCTGCTGCCGTCGCCGCCTCGCCCCGCGTCGCACCACCGCGCCGCTGCCGCCGCCGCGTCGGAGCGCGCCGCCCTCACCGGAGCCCCTCGCCATCTCGCCGGAGTAACCGCCGTCGCTCGCCGCCATCGGTTTTCTCGCCAAAAACCGCCCAAATCGATCGAACCGGTAAGAACCGCTCGGACCAGTTTTTTTAGGTTCGGTTTAGTAGTTGGTTTTAAAAAAACCCGTTTAGTATATTTAGAGGACGCTCGCTGGTTTAGCCTCTGGAACGAACGAGTTCATAGTTTAGGGTTCAGGAGTGAACGTTCGCTGTTTAAATTTTTTCTTTTTCTGTTTTAATTTAGGCCAGGGACCTATTCGTGATAATTTTCTTCACAAATTAGTCCCTGTACTTCAATCTATCATTACTTTTTACCCGTTAGTCCAAATCCAACGAAACCAACGCCCATGTCTTCATTATGATCTCCTCTATCCAGATAAACAACTTAAACATGTTTTTGAAAAGTTGAAAATTTGAATTAGATCATATTTGAATTCAAACTTCATTTGATCATAACATGAGTTTCGTAACTCCGATTTAGTTGATTCTTTTTGCAAATCGAAGCTCTTGACCTAAACTTTCTGATAAGGCCAAATTCATATAATTTTGGTACTGTTAGAAATTGTTTTATGTTGCAAGAGTTATTTGCTTGGTTTTGATGTTTTTCAAATTGTCTTCTTTGATCTTTCTGATCTTTTGAGGGATTGCTTATGTGTGGTTACTATTGCTTGCTTACGATAGATTGACTGGAGTGTGATGAGTAGAGCTATCAAGAGTTTTGAGTGCGAATCATCTTCATCAACATTGCAGGCAAGTTCACACTTTGATCATATCCCCCTTCATACCTAGTTTTATGCATCAGTTTCACCCTCCAACATTGCATGAGTAGGATTGATAACATGTGGGTATTGGGAAGTAGTTGATGAGGTAGGAACCTATTGCCCTGCATTCAAACCTTGGGAGTTACTATTACGTTATGCTTATAGTGCCATGCTATGCTCGTAGACGTGGATTGGGTTTTGAGAGTATTCATGACAGATGTGAGATTGTTAATTAATGGTTTACATAAGGTGGCAACTTAAACACACATCTGGGTGGATTGAGGTACCTGGTTATTCCAGGATTGCCTGTCTAGGCACCTGGGTAGACCAGGATTGCCTGTTTTTTTATGGACCGCCACCCAGGCTCAAAGGGATCATGAGATTATTCATGCTAGAAACTTCCATGTGCAGCCACAAGCTATTATGGGCTCTAGCATAGTTGATTAAGTCGTGCGAACTCTTACAGGGTAGACTAGCAGATGTAGGGGAAAGTAGGTGTAATGGTCTATCCATCGTAAGGTGCTAGCGCTTCTGAAAGACTATGTCTCGGTCATCCATCTTCTCAAACACCATGTAGTGTGAGAAACAAAACGGAGGCGATCGAGTCTTGTGGGGAAAAGTGCGCAAACCTCTGCAGAGTGTACAAACTAATCATGATTAGCCGTGTCCCCGGTTATGGACATCTTGAGTATCTAGTACCTGGATTATCATTTGAATCTCATCATGTTACTTTAAATTAAGTTTGTTGGGTTTAATGATGTTACTTAATTGGGATGGAGAATGCTGTCAACCATTCTCAATGTTCAACAACCACCACGATAGTTAAATAAAATCTATTTCTTTGCAGTAGGGAAAATCGGCTTTTCGCAAAAACCTTAAGCCATAGAGCATTTCCACCAGCCAAATATGCATGTAGTGATATCCATTGTTCATCATTCTCTATGGTGTGAATTTGCCAGTACATTCAATGTACTGACCCTTTGTGGCTGCAACGTCTCATGTCGCAGGATTTCTTACGATGAGTAAGTGATACGTTAGGGTTATGATTTCTACACTCAACTTTGCCGTTGGTGTTGATGGGAATCCACAACCTTGTTACTTCCGCTATTGGGATTGAGGTAATAGTATTTACGTTATTTTATACATGTGATTTACCTCTATTATAAATCCTCGAGTACTGTGTGTGTCAGCATACCGATCCAGGGATGACACTTACGCACAGAGACTTGATCCATTCGGATCGGGTCGCTACAGTTTTCTTACATATGTAAGTATCTGTTAAATATATGATGACAATAAAAATAATATATAATAGCATATAAAATAATTTAAATATATATAATATAGTTAGAAGGGAAACATAAGTTGGAGCTGGCGTTCCTACTCTTATATAGAAAAATAGAATAGACCTCTGTGTTTTCTTAAAAAAAAATACATAAATTGGGTTGCCAAAAATAAATCCTCGGATGGGAGGTCAATAGGTCGGTCGATACATGACGGCCCTAAGAAAATACAAACAGGCCTATGGACCTTCCATCCGAGGTCGTGGGCTGCGCATGTTAAAAATGAAAGCCTAGACGGGGCAGCCCAAAACCACGTCCAACACTTGCCAAAACTTCGTCCCTCGTTTTCTCTGTGTTTCGCACACTCGACATTGTGTGGGAATTTTGACTGTGCATCATATGAAGATGTGCTATGCATGAATGTTGATCAGCATGATGTTAACTGGATGGTAGTTCCATTTTCGACCATGAATAAAACTTCCAACATGATGTTAACCCTGTTTGGAAAGGCTGTGTTAATATAAATGCTCTGCCTCTGAAAGTTGCAGTTTCTTATCTGAAACTGAATTTGCAGTTTCTTATCTGAAACTGAAACTTGCAGTTTCTTCTCTGAGAATCACATTGTCTGCACTTTTATACTTCTATGAAACTATATTTTTAAGTGCTAAAATAGATCTCTAGAATTCATAAAATACTTCATATGCTTAATACTGCAAATATGAAATTCAAAAGACATTCATATCTGAAAGTACTGTCAAAATACACAACACAAAACATAATTCACAACCTGCAAATACTGACAACCCTAAGCTCCTCCTGACAATTCACAACCTGCCCGACTATTGGGCTGGGGGGCAGCCCCCTCCTATTCCTCGGTGGCAGACAGCCGCCCCGTGAGACGATGTGAAAGGCAAGGGAGACGATGGCGGGGAAGCGTCGTCGGGCCAACTTCTTTTCTCCTCTTGCAGTTGGGTTTGGTCAACGAAGACTCCACCGGCTCGCTCTGGCAGGACACCCTCACAAACGGCACCTTGTAGATGCTCGATCCTTTAATCTCTGGTGGATGCTCCATCTGGGATCGATACTCCCACCACCCCTCCCTCACGATCGGATTCAGTGAATCTGTTTGCTCCATGGCCCAGTGGAGCAACTCTATGTACTCCGTCGCGACTCCCTCCGGGGGTATTGCCACCTATTCGCTCTATTGCAGATATTTGGCCATGGATGTCGCCGTCGCCGCTAGTTGGTCCTTGTTGTCAAACCAAGACTGTATCTCCGACATCCTAGCTAGCTTCACAGGGTCGCCGTCTACGATCCTCACGTATCGGTAGTACTCCTCCATCGATCTACTTCTCCACAGTACCTTCACTCGCCGGTGGTGGTTTTTGAATGGAAGAGGAGAGGAGTAGCGCTGGTTTTGGATTAGAACGGGAGAGGAGCAATGCTGGTTTTGGACTGGAACAGGACAGGAGGGGCGGTGGTTTTGAAATGGAAGAGGAGAGGAGCGGCGTTGCATTTAGATTGGAACAGGAGAGGAGCGGCGGTGGTTTAAGAGGAGAAGAGCATAAGAGCGGTGCTGGTCTTGGAAGTATTTTTTTGTTGTTTTGCGTATTTTGGGTCAAAGTTTGACCACGTACTGTATTTGACAAGCAAAATGTGAATGCATGTCACCAAAAATTGTATCGTTTGGTTTGTATGTGAATATACTTTCAAATTATATTATTTTTGCAACGTATAACATATATTTTATGTGCGAAAATCATGGTCAATTATGACCCAGAATAAAAGGGAGACTATTTAATGTGGGGTCGCTTTCTTAATTGAAGGGTAAATTTATTTTAATTTTGATCCAGTTACAGCGTGCCGGCCCAAATTATATTATTTTTGCAACGTATAACATATATTTTATGTGCGAAAATCATGGTCAATTATGACCCAGAATAAAAGGGAGACTAGTTAATGTGGGGTCGCTTTCTTAATTGAAGGGTAAATTGATTTTGATTTTTCAAATTATATTGTTTTTGCAACGTATAACATATATTTTATGTGCGAAAATCATGGTCAATTATGACCCAGAATAAAAGGGAGACTAGTTAATGTGGGGTCGCTTTCTTAATTGAAGGGTAAATTGATTTTGATTTTGATCCAGTCACAGCATGCCGGCCCTCTCGTCCAATCCTAAATTGCTGCCGCACGCTCCTCTCCCTCTTCTCCATTGCAAAACCACCTCTTCTCCTCTCCATCATCTCCATTCCAAAACCACCGTCTCGCCTCTCCCTCTTCGGATCTTCTCCATTGCAAAACCACCGCCTCTCCTCTCCATCATCTCCATTCCAAAACCACTGTCTCGCCTCTCCCTCTTCTCTATTGCAAGACCACCGTCTCTCCTCCCATCTTCCAAAGCTAGCACCAGACCACTCAGAAGGACATCTATGGAGAGGATGCAGCAGCGAATCAGGCAGATCGTTGGTGGCGACCAGGCAAAGTTAGCTAGGTTGAAGGAGATCCTTAGTTGGTTTGACAATGAGTGGGAGATTTTGAGGACGGTGCGGGCCATGTGGCAATGTATGCGAAAGAGCGAGACGGCGGCGATGAGGGCGGCGATGTACATGTACTCCTCAGCGGCAGTCATGTCGCAGTCCTCCGAGTTCATCGAGTATCTCCTCTGGGCGATGGAGCAGACAGATTCGCCCAAGGCGACAGTCAGGTGGAGGTGGTGGGCGTACAGGTCGAAGGTCGAGCACCCAGAGGATAACGAATTGATCGAGTATGGTGTGCCGTTCGTGAGGGTGCAGAGCCAGCCGGAGCCACAGGAGTAATCGTTCTCCCACCGCAAGAGGAGGCCGGATGGCGCGACGTTGCTTCCCAGCCATTCTTCATGGTTCCCTCAACGCTCGCCTCGTTTCAACGGCGGCGGTAGGGTTTAAGGTAAGCTTCGCACTAAACTAATCTTCCACCTGCTCATGCTTACAATCAGTGCGACAGCTAATGAAAATCATGCTTACAATCAGTCTCTGAGTACTACGCCAATCACCCTAAAATAGCTCTGGACCTTTGGGTCAAAGTTGTGACACAGTGTACAAATAAAGAAAAATAGATTGGTGCTTCTTTTAGAAAAGAGTACTCCCTGGAAAACTGCCAATGTAAGCTACTAGTATTTGGTTAGATGATTTGCTGTCGAGAAAGATCCGTCCACAGAGAGCGCCACACATCCCACTGGTGGTGGTGGATGCCAATGCATGCATGCAGCATGGTTGGTGTCGGTAATTTTTTACTTGGCACACCTCGCACTCTGCATATATGCCGGTTCCATACGTACATTTGTGCAATTCCACCAAAATGCAGCTGAATAACCCTATTTGCACAGATAATGAAAAAGCGTGATTACATTATAGTGGCACTAGTTGATGAAACACACAAAATAAATAGAAGAAAATATTGCGATAGTATCATAGTATGCCATGCTGCGAGGGCGAGATGGGCCCTGCGACACCTCATTCGGTACGCCTCATACTGGACATCGTCCCAAGTCTCTCAGATACACCTTCTGCCAGCGATGAACATCAGTGTACAGCGGTAGTACAAGGAGGCACCTTGGGACATTCAAATCTCTATTTTGTACATATCAACTAAAATTAAGCACCCCAGTTTGCAGAAACGCTTAAACATTAACAATGGGACTAGTTGATGAAACATACATTAACAAAGAGAAGCACTTTCTTTATCTACATTGGAAATGAAATGATAGAGATGACACTCGCTCTATTTTAACTGTATTATTACTTCATTTTATTAGTGACACTAGGGTCGAGCAGGTGGCAAACGAGGTGTACCGTGCGTCGCAAGGATGGAGGTCGGGGGTGCTTAGACTGGGATGTTGAAGCTGGCTCTTTCAGTCACCAACATGGATGATTCAATTCATGGGACCTTGTGGTGCAGTTCACCTAAAATGAAGCAATGTCCCGTGAGCTAGCAGCTTCTTCTTCAAATTTTTTTAAGAAAAGGGCTCCAGCCCCGGTTCCATTTCCATCAGAAAACGAAACCCACAGAGCTTCTTCTTCATTAGTTGCAATAAAATTGAGCAACATCAAGGTTGGTTGTGAAGCTCCTGGAATGCTCAAGTATAATTTGGATATCATTTGTGCAGTTCAACTAAGATCGAGCGTGAAATGTATATCTCTGTTTGCACAAAAAGGTGGAAAGGAGGGTGACTAACAAGTGATGAAACATGCATCAAATGAAAAGAAGCATGTTCCTTATCTGAATGGCAATCCTACAAGGACAGTAGCAATTTATAAAGCACTGGCATTGCTAGATATTAGTGTGTGCATTAGGATTAACTATGACAACCGTTAAATACGACATTACTTTGGGCACGGGAGAGTAGGCGGACCAGGACAGTTGCATTTCTAACGAAAAGAACCAACTTATCTTAATGGGAAATTTTAGAAGGACATGTAAAGAAGTGCCAGTGATTCATATTACTGGAGGCATTACATTGAAAACAACATTGGTTTAACGTGTCCTTACTTTTAACAGTGCGACTGCTACATTTTACCAGTGGCATTACATAAGAGTGGCTTGGGGAAACAAACATCAGAACAAGATATCTGGGTTGGTCCCATTTTTGTTCGGTATAGCCACCTTATATTGTGTGAGGCTAGCAAATCTAGTGCTGGACTTACTCTATTGACGTGTCCCCCAGTCCCCACTTTCTTTCCTTTTTCAACCAATAGATCGGGTTTATATTGAGTTTGTACTGCGTTTCCCTTTATTTCCCTATTAGACCTAGAGACCAGTTGGATAGCCAGTCTCTGCTACTTTTTGCCCTCATTATTTCCTCTTTCGACCAAGTCCTAGATTCAGGTAACAAATCCTCCCCCACCCCACCCCATTTCTTCCTTGTTTGAACCAAGTAGTACTAGAATCGAGTGCATGAACTAGTTTTACCTCTTAAACGTAAAAAAATTAGGTGGTTTTCGAACAGCCGATCGATCCTATCTACGAGGGGGGCTGAGAAATAGTAAAAGATACAAATGCAGCGAAGTCAGGAGCTCAGGAAGTAGAGCAAGGCCAGTTTCGAAGGAAGTTATACCTGATGGTCGCCGGGATGTCGCTAGGTGGGCGGCGGGAGGTCGGATCTGCCCACACTACGACAGCGAGGAAGAAGGGGTCGGAGGCCCTCCCTCGCTAGCGGTGCTTGGGAGAGAACGGCAAGGCAGGCTGATCGGGACGCGCCCAATAGTGGGTAAGAGCCGTCGCCGAGGACGATGATAACCCACAAGTATAGGGGATCGCAACAACTTTCGAGGGTAGAGTATTCAACCCAAATTTATTGATTCGACACAAGGGGAGCCAAAGAATATTCTCAAGTATTAGCAGATGAGTTGTCAATTCAACCACACCTGGAAACTTAGTATCTGCAGCAAAGTGTTTAGTAGCAAAGTAATATGATAGTGGTGGTAGCGGCAACAAAAGTAAAGACAACAAAAGTAATGTTTTTGGTATTTTTTAGTGATTGTAACAGTAGCAGCGGAAAAGTAAATAAGCGTAAACCAGTATATGGAAAACTCATAGGCACCGGATCAGTGATGGATAATTATGCCGGATGCGGTTCATCATGTAACAGTCATAACATAGGGTGACACAGAAGTAGCTCCAATTCATCAATGTAATGTAGGCATGTATTCTGTATATAGTCATACGTGCTTATGGAAAAGAACTTGCATGACATCTTTTGTCCTACCCTCCCGTGGCAGTAGGGTCCTATTGGAAACTAAGGGATATTAAGGCCTCCTTTTAATAGAGAACCGGAACAAAGCATTAGCACATAGTGAATACATGAACTCCTCAAACTATGGTCATCACCGGGAGTGGTCTCGATTATTGTCACTTCGGGGTTGCCGGATCATAACACATAGTAGGTGACTATAGACTTGCAAGATAGGATCAAGAACACACATATATTCGTGAAAACATAATAGGTTCAGATCCGAAATCATGGGACTCGGGCCCTAGTGATAAGCATTAAGCATAGCAAAGTCATAGGAACATCAATCTCAGAACATAATGGATACCAGGGATCAAACCCTAACAAAACTAACTCGATTACATGATAAATCTCATCCAACCCATCACCGTCCAGCAAGCCTACGATGGAATTAATCATGCACGGCAGTGAGCATCATGAAATTGGTGATGGAGGATGGTTGATGATGACGACGGCGATGAATCCCCCTCTTCGGAGCCCCGAACGGACTCCAGATCAGCCCTCCCAAGAGGTTTTAGGGCTTGGCAGCGGCTCCATATTGTAAAACGCGATGATTTCTTCCCTTTGATTTTTTTCTCTCCGAAAGCAAATATATAGAGTTGGAGTTGGCGTCGGGGGGTCTCCAGGGGGCCCACGAGGTAGGGGCGCCCTAGGGGGGGCGCCCCCCACCCTCCTGAGAAGGGTGTGGGCCCCCTGGTCTTCATATTTGGCGAGGATTTTTTTTATTTTTTCTAAGACCTCCCGTGAAGTTTCAGGTCATTCCGAGAATATTTGTTTTCTGCACATTAAACAACACCATGGTAATTCTGCTGAAAACATTGTTAGTCCAGGTTAGTTCCATTCAAATCATACAAATTAGAGTCCAAAACAAGGGCAAAAGTGTTTGGAAAAGTAGATACGACGGAGATGTATCAACTCCCCCAAGCTTAAACCCTTGCTTGTCCTCAAGCAATTTAGTTGACAAACTGAAAGAAAGAAAGAAAAACTTCTACAAACTCCGTTTGCTCTTGTTGTTGTAACTATGTCAAGCCAGCATTCAAGTTTTCAGCATAGATCATAACTAACCACATTTGCAATAATTCTCAGGTCTCATAATTACTCATGTCAATAGCATAATCAACTAGCAAGTTATAATAATAAATCTCGGATGACAACACTTTTTCAAAACAATCATAATATGATATAACAAGATGGTATCTCGCTAGCCCTTTCTGAGACTGCAAAACATAAATGCAGAGCACCTTTAAAGATCAAGGACTGACTAGACATTGTAATTCATGGTAAAAGAGATCCAATCATAGTCATACCCAACATAAATTAACAGTGATGAATGCAAATGACAGATGTGCTCTCCAGCTAGTGCTTTTTAATAAGAGGGTGATGACTCAACATAAAAGTAAATGGATAGCCCCTTCACAGAGGGAAGCAGGGATTTGTAGAGGTGCCAGAGCTCGATTTTGAAATAGAGTTAAATTGTATTTTGAGCTATATACTTTCATTGTCAACGTAACAACTAAGAGATGGCGATATCTTCCATGCCAAACACATTATAGGCGGTTCCCAAACAGAATGGTAAAGTTTATAATCCCCCTCCACCAACAAGCATCAATCCATGGCTTGCTCGAAACAACGAGTGCCTCCAACATACATCAGGTCCCAGGGGGAGTTTTGTTTGCAATTAATTTTGATTTAGTTTGCATAAAGCATGGGACTGGGCATCCCGGTGACCAGCCATTTTCTCGTGAGTGAGGAGCGGAGTCCACTCCTCTTGAGAATATCCCGCCTAACACGGAAGATAAGGACATCCTTTGTTGATACATGAGCTATTCGAGCATACAAAACAGAATGTTTATTTGAAGGCTTAGAGTTTGGCACATACAAATTTACTTGGAACTGTGGGTAGATACCGCATATAGGAAGGTATAGTGGACTCATGTGGAATAACTTTGGGGTTTAAGGATTGGATGCACAAGCAGTATTCCCGCTTAGTATAGGTGAAGGCTAGCAAAAGACTGGGAAGCGACCAACTAGAGAGCGACAACAGCCATATACATGCATTAAAATTAATAAACATTGGATGCAAGCATGAGTAGGATATAATCTACCATGAACATAAATATCGTGAAGGCTATGTTGGTTTGTTTCAACTACATGCGTGAACATGTGCCAAGTCAAGTCATTTAAATCATTCAAAGGAGGATACCACCCCATCATACCACATCATAATCATCTCAATAGCATGTTGGCACACAAGGTAAATCATTATAACTCATAGCTAATCAAGCATGGAACACGCAACTACGATCTCTAATTGTGATTGCAAACATGTTTATTAATAATAAGCTGAATCAAAAACGCGGGACTTATCATATTTACAAAAACAAAAGAGGTCGGAGTTCATTCCAGCTTTTCTCATCTCAGTCAGTCCATCATATATCATCATAATTGCCTTTCACTTGCACGACCGAACGGTGTGAATAATAATAAGAGTGCACATGCATTGGACTAAGCTGGAATCTGCGAGCATTCAATAAACAGGAGAAGACAAGGCAATATGGGCTCTTTGGTTAGTTCAACAATAATGCATATAAGAGCCACTTCAAAAATTTAATTATGGTCTTCTCCTACTGACCCCCAAATAAAAGAAATAAAACAATTTACACGGGAAAGCTCCCAACAAGCAAAAGAAGAACGGGAAATATTTTTGGGTTTTCTTTTTAGTTATTACTACTACAGCAAAAAAATAAACTACTACTAATTTTTTTGGTTTTTTCTTAAGGTTTAACAAACACACAAGAAGAAAGCAGGAAAAGGAAAATAAACTAGCATGGATATTACAGTGAAAAAGTATGAGCACCAACATCTAGCAATGAGTGTGTGTGAACATAAATGTAATGTCGGTGAGAAATACGTACTCCCCCAAGCTTAGGCTTTTGGCCTAAGTTGGTCTATGGCCACGGCTAGCCTGGCGGATATCCATAATAATAGTTGTTGGGGTCGTACTGTGATGAAGAATAAGAAGGCTCCGATTGCCACTGGCTGGCAATCATCTCCGGATCCCATTGATAGTTAGACTGTCGTGAAGGATCAAATTGTGGTTTCGGTTCTGGCTCCTCGGCTGGTGCAGGGTTCCGGTAGGCGTGAATAGCTGCCAACGGAACAAGGTACGTGCCTGCAGTCAAATCAAACAAAGAAGGAGCAGGCAAGGTAATAGTCTTATGATGATGTTTATTAAAGAACAATTGATATCTAAGCTCCCCTACCCTATTCTTAACAATAAAATCATGTGCCACCATACTTTTATGATCTAGATAAACACGGGGTAGCACTTTTTCTTCCTTCTCAGCATGCCTAATAGGAATGTTAAAATGTGCGGCTAGGCGTGTAGCATAAATGCCTCTAAAGATGGGGCCCTTAGTACGGTTCATATTTAATCGTCTAGCAATAATACCGCCCATACTAAAGGTGTTATCACTGTATAAACCTTGGAGTATAATAATTAAATCAGGGATACTAAGGTTTCCACAGTTTCCACGTCCAATTAAACAATGACTAGCAAATAATGCAAAGTAACGTAAAACAGGAAAATGTATGCTAGTGATTCGTGCATCAAAAACCTTCCAGGTTTCTCCTACAGTGATATTATTAATAAATCCCTCCACATCATCATGGTGTGGTTCTTCTGTCTTGCCCTCAAAAGGGACTAAACAAATATGATAGAAATCAAAAAGTGACATCTCCTTAGGCTCATCATGTAAATGAAATTCCACCGTAGGTGGTGAGTTCCTAGGATGAAAATAAAAGTTTTGCACAAAGGTATTTGTGAGTAATAGATACTGATCGCATTGGTCGTGAAGGAAAGTGGTGAGGCCTGTATTGTGAGCCAATTCATGAAAATCTTCATAGATACCGGCTGCTCTCAAGAAATCATCAGAAGGCCATTCACACGCCCGAGTCTCCGCGGTGCCCGACAAATTATACTTAGGCTTCGGTGCCTTTTCCTTCGAGCTTTGGCTCGATGAGCCCCTCAATAATCTCCTCATCATTTTCTGAAAGATTCTGAAATTTTTAGTAACTTCAAAATAAAAGTAACCAAACTCAATAAAACTGATAGCAACTGCTGCTACAAGTGCCTAGAGCCTATATCAAGCATTAGAACTACTTGGAACCATATAAATTTGACATGCAAGCTCAAGAACATGGTCACCTATGCAGCACAAATTTGCAACGAATAAAGCACTAGAACAAAAACTAATTGGACCAATGGAGGAGTCACATACCACGAAACAATCTCCCCAAGCAGTTTTGCAAGAGGTGCTTTGAGCAAGGAGATCAAAAATCACAGCAAAAGTGGCTGGAACTTGTGCTTGAGTTGGTTTTTCGGGTTTGTGTGAGATAGAGGAAGAAGATGGGTGCTGGGATAAGTGGACGAGGGCCACCGTGGGCCCATGAGGCAGGGGGCGCGCCCTATAGGTGGCAGCTCCTCCCACGATGATTTTTGCACAGTAAATCCTCAAATATTCCCGAAAAAATTATATTAAATTGCCATGGCATTCTGAGGACTTTTATTTTTGGGACAATTTTATATTGCACGGATAAGCCAGGAAACAGACTGAAAATACTATTTTTACTTTATTTAATATAAATAACAGAAAATATAAAGAGGGTACAAAAGTTTGTGCTTCTAGTTTCATCCATCTCATGCTCATCAAAAAGAATCCACTAACAAGGTTGATCAAGTCTTGTTAACAAACTCATTTCGATGATCATGAAACCGGAGAAATTTCGAATAACACTAAGTTACCTCAACGGGGATATGCACATCCCCTATAATAAGTATATCATATTTCTTCTTGACAGTAGGAAGAGGAAATTCAAAACCTCCAAATATAATCGACGGAATTTTTCCAATGGAGTTGATACTATGAACTTGAGGTTGTATCCTCGGAAAGTGTACCGTATGCTCATTACCATTAACATGAAAAGTGACATTGCCTTTGTTGCAATCAATAACAGCCCCTGCAGTATTAAGAAAAGGTCTTCCAAGAATAATAGACATACTATCATCCTCGGGAATATCAAGTATAACAAAGTTCGTTAAAATAGTAACATTTGCAACCAGAACAGGCACATCCTCACAAATACCGACAGGTATAGCAGTTGATTTATCAGCCATTTGCAAAGATATTTCAGTAGGTGTCAGCTTATTCAAGTCAAGTCTACGATATAAAGAGAGGGGCATAACACTAACAACGACTCCAAGATCACATAAAGCAATTTTAATATAATTTCTTTTAATGGAGCAAGGTATAGTAGGTACTCCGGGGTCTCCAAGTTTCTTTGGTATTCCACCCTTAAAAGTATAATTAGCAAGCATGGTGGAAATTTTAGCTTCCGGTATCTTTCTTTTATTAGTAATGATATCTTTCATATATTTAGCATAAGGATTTGTTTTGAGCACTTCAGTTAATCTCATACGCAAAAAGATAGGCCTAATCATTTCAGCAAAGCGCTCAAAATCCTCATCATCCTTTTTCTTGGATGGTTTCAGAGGAAAACGCATGGGTTTCTGAACCCAAGGTTCTCTTTCTTTACCATGTTTCCTAGCAACAAAGTCTCTTTTATCATAATGTTGATTCTTTGATTGTGGGTTATCAAGATCAACAGCAGCTTCAATTTCTACATCATTGTCATTACTAGGTTGAGCATCATCATGGACATCAGCATTAACATTTTTACTAGGTTCATGTTCATTACTAGATTGTGTTTCAGCATCTGACATAGAAATATCATTTGGATTATCAGGTGGTTCAGCAATAGGTTCACTAGAAGTTTGCACAGTTCTATCATTTTTCTTCTTCTTCTTTTCAGAAGAACTAGGAACATCAATATTATTTCTCTGAGAATCTTGCTTGATTCTCTTAGGGTGGCCTTCAGGATACAAAGGTTCCTGGGTCATTCTACCAGTTCTAGTAGCCACTCTAACAGCATAACCATTTTTCTTACTATTCATTTCATCAAGCACTTCTTTTTGAGCTTTAAGTACTTGTTCTACTTGAGTGGTAACCATAGAAGCATGTTTGCTAATAAGTTTAAGTTCTCCTTTAATATTAGCCATATAATCACCCAAGCATCTCATCATATAAGCATTTTCTTTTAATTGTTTTAAACATAAAGTTATCAAACTCATCCAAGCACTGACTAGCAATTTTAGTAGGAGGAACTTCAGCTTTATCATATCTATAGAGATAATTTACCTTTACTACCTGTGTCGGGATATCAGGGTCATGAGGTTCTTCAATAAATAAAGAATTGAGATCATAAGTTTCTTCAACAGGCAGTGAATTAAGACCATGTATTTCTTTAATAGGAGGTAAATTCTTAACGTCTTCAGCTTTAAAAACTTTCTCTTTCATAGATTTCTTTGCCTCTTGCATATCTCTGGGACTGAGAAATAGAACACCTCTCTTCTTCGGAGTTGGTTTAGGAATAGGCTCAGTAATTGGAGCAGGAGTTGGCTCAGGAGGTGCCCAATTATTTTCATTTGTCAATATATTATTCAATAGAATTTCATCTTCATCCGGTGTTCTTTCCCTAAAAAGAGAACCAGCACAACTATCCAGGTAATCTCTGGAAGCATCGGTTAGTCCATTGTAAAAGATATCATGTATTTCGGGTTTCTTAAGAGGATGATCAGGCAAAGCATGAAGTAACTTGAGAAGCCTCCCCAAGCTTGTGGGAGATTCTCTTCTTTAATTTGCACAAAGTTGTATATTTCCCTCAAAGCAGCTTGTTTCTTATGAGCAGGGAAATTTTTAGTAGAGAAGTAATAAATCATATCCTGGGGACTACGCACACAACCAGGATCAAGAGAATTAAACCATACCTTAGCATCACCCTTTAATCAGAACGGAAATATTTTGAGTAAATAGAGGTAACGTGATCTCTCACTGTTAGTGAACAGGGCAGCTATATCATTTAACTTAGTAAGATGTGCCACAACAGTTTCAGATTCATAGCCATAAAACGGATCAGATTCAACCAAAGTAATTATATCAATTTTATTTCTAAGTGATTCTTTGTTCTATTTAATTAATAACCTCTTAAGCTCATATCTATCCTTTCAAGCGAAAATAGCGGCAGAAGATTCCTTATCAAAAAGATAACCTTTAGGAGTAATAGGCATGTTTTCATCATCACTGTCATCATCGTATTCAGATTCAATAATTTCTTTTTCTCTAGCCCTAGCAATTTGTTCATCAAGAAATTCACCAAGAGGCACAGTAGTATCAGACATAGAAGCAGTTTCATCATAAGTATCATGGATAGCAGAAGTGGCATCATCAATAACATGCGACATATCTGAACGAATAGCAGAAGCAGGTGTAGGTGTCGCAAACTTACTCATAACAGAAGGTGAATCAAGTGCAGAGCTAGATGGCAGTTCCTTACCTCCCCTCGTAGTTGAGGGATAGATCTTGGTTTTTGGATCTCTCAAGTTCTTCATATTGTCCAGCAGATATAAATCCCAGGTGACTCAAAGAATAGAGCTATACTCCCCGGCAACGGCGCCAGAAATTAGTCTTGATAGCCCACAAGTATAGCAGATCGCAACAACTTTCGAGGGTAGAGTATTCAACCCAAATTTATTGATTCGACACAAGGGGAGCCAAAGAATATTCTCAAGTATTAGCAGCTGAGTTGTCAATTCAACCACACCTGGAAACTTAGCATCTGCAGCAAAGTGTTTAGTAGCAAAGTAATATGATAGTGGTGGTAGCGGCAACAAAAGTAAAGATAATGGAAAACTTGTATATGGAAAAGTAAATAAGCGTAAAACAGTATATGGAAAACTTGTAGGCACCAGATCAGTGATGGATAATTATGCCGGATGCGGTTCATCATGTAACAGTCATAACATAGGGTGACACAGAACTAGCTCCAATTCATCAATGTAATGTAGGCATGTATTCCGTATATAGTCATACGTGCTTATGGAAAAGAACTTGCATGACATCTTTTGTCCTACCCTGCCGTGGCAGCGGGGTCCTATTGGAAACTAAGGGATATTAAGGCCTCCTTTTAATAGAGAACCGGAACAAAGCATTAGCACATAGTGAATACATGAACTCCTCAAACTATGGTCATCACCGGGAGTGGTCCCGATTATTGTCACTTCGGGGTTGCCGGATCATAACACATAGTAGGTGACTATAGACTTGCAAGATAGGATCAAGAACTCACATATATTCATGAAAACATAATAGGTTCAGATCTAAAATCATGGCACTCGGGCCCTAGTGACAACCATTAAGCATAGCAAAGTCATAGCAACATCAATCTCAAAACATAATGGATACTAGGGATCAAACCCTAACAAAACTAACTCGATTACATGATAAATCTCATCCAACCCATCACCGTCCAGCAAGCCTATGATGGAATTACTCACGCACAGCGGTGAGCATCATGAAATTGGTGATGGAGGATGGTTGATGATGACGACGGCGACGAATCCCCCTCTCCGGAGCCCCCAACGAACTCCAGATCAGCCCTCCCGAGAGGTTTTAGGGCTTGGCGGCGGCTCCGTATCGTAATACGCGATGATTTCTTCCCTATGATTTTTCTCTCTCTGAAAGCAAATATATAGAGTTGGAGTTGGCATCGGAGGGTCTCCAGGGGGCCCAAGAGGTAGGGGGCGCGCCCTTGGGGGGGCGCCCCCCACCCTCGTGAGAAGGGTGTGGGCCCCCTGGTCTTCATATTTGGCGAGGATTTATTATTATTTTTTCTAAGACCTCCCGTGAAGTTTCAGGTCATTCCAAGAATATTTGTTTTCTGCACATAAAACAACACCATGGTAATTCTGCTGAAAATAGCGTCAGTCCGAGTTAGTTCCTTTCAAATCATACAAATTAGAGTCATAAACAAGGACAAAAGTGTTTGGAAAAGTAGATACGACGGAGACGTATCAGACGACCGCATGAACATTGCACCTTCTCACCTTCCTGGCAGAGAGGATCCGGCTAGATCTGTGACCAGCGGTGAGCAGAGAGAGTGTGTGGCCACCGCTGTCGTGTTTAGATCTGGAGAGGCCTAGACAGTGTGAAGAGAGCAACACTAGCAAGCAAGCGCGGAGGCTCCTGCCTATATAGTGGAGTAGTACTAGTTTTCTTTTGTCTACCAGAGCCGGCTTGACCTCGTCAATGACTGTTGAGAAGTCTTCATGCACGTGGCCCGGAGGCGCGGTTGTCGTCATTTTGATCTGAAGCGCCGGATTATAACATATAACACGAAAAATGCCACATGACAAGAAATCATAACCTCACTGCCCAAAGGAGACAACATGAATCCCGATGGACAAACTAGATGAGGAACAAAGCTCAAATTAAAGATAAACTCGTAGAAAAGGGGTCCGTCGATAGATGTCCTAATTAACATAGCCGGCTTGACCTAGATGGCAGCCAAGTAGTCACTGTTCGTGCATGTGCCCCCAATGACTAGCCCAACTCAGTTGTCGCTGTTTAACCCTCGCAGTGATCCGAAGCACATGACACCTAATTTTGCGAGATGACAAGAAACCTTTTTTTAGATTTCTCACCACAACTACAGCCATGTACAACACAGCCTGCACGATATGTTGACGATAGCCAATCCAGGCGTGTCTGCTGGAGTCTGGTCACATGCATGGATGAACTGATCTTCCGTGTCTTGCAGGGATCGTCCGGGCACCAACGTAGTACAACACTTCTCACTACAAAAAAAAGACACATCCGTGACATTTTGGGCCAAACGATTTTTTTTCTGTCATACATATGACACTTCTATGACGATAATTGTGACAAAACCCGGTATCATCATAGATGTGGTGGGCTCCTACTTCTATGAAAAAAAATCATGACAGAAAATGGACTTTTCATCCTGGGCGGGCCGGAGACGCAGCTGCATGACATTCTTTGGGCCGTCCATGACGGAAAAAACCGTGGTAGAAGCGAGGGGGAGGAAAATTTCGGGGAGTTCCCAGTTACGGTGGGAGGTCGGGGGCCAAACGATGCGCGTTTCTCTCGTACACGTACGCGCGTGTGTGCGAGGCGTTGGCTCTAACTGAACCCGAGCAAGGCATTGGGCTCTAACTGAACCCGAGTGATTGCACTGCAGGCTACGCGTTATTGAACCCGAGCGATTGATCGATGGCTGTTAACTGAACCTGATCGAGCGATTCCTTGGCTACTGCTGCTAACTGAAGCCGATCGATGGGATAAACAGTGAGCGTTGCGGGGGGAGGGGGGTTGGATGAACAGTGAGCGGTGGCGTTGCCTCTGGATGAACAGGACCCCGTGGTGTGGTGTAGGGCTGGATGAACAGTAGACGGTGGAGGGGTGCCCGTGGAGGGGTGGATGAACAGGACCCCGTGGTGTGGAGGGCAGGATGGACAGTAGACGATGCAGGGGTGCCCGTGGAGGGGTTGTTGAACAGGACCCCGTGGTGTGGAGGGCTGGATGAACAGTAGACGGTGGAGGGGTGGTTGAATAGTAGCCATTGGAGTAGCGCGCGGTGGAGGTTGGATGAACAGGAATCCGTGGAGGCTGGAGGAGGTCGACGGTGGATGAACAGTAGCTTGTGGAGGCTGGAGGGGGTCGATGGTGGAGATGAACAATATCCCGTGGAGTCCCGTTTTGCGGTACGCCACACCCCTCCCGATGAACAGGACCCCTGTTTCGACCATAGCGCTCCAACACAAGTCCGTTTCCTCCGTTTTGAGATATGCCACACCCCTCCCGATCAACAGGACCCCCGTTTCGACCGTAGGAGGTCTGTTTCCTCCATTTTGCGGTACGCCACACCCCTCCTGATCAACAGGACCCCCGTTTCGACCGTAGGAGGTCCGTTTCCTCCATTTTGCGGTATGCCACACCCTCCCGATCAACAGGACCCCCATTTCGACCATAGGAGGTCCGTTTCCTCTGTTGTGCGACACGCCAAGCCTCATTTCCATCGCCTCTTCCGTCCAAGCCCTCCCGATGAACACGACCACGCATTCCGTTCCGACCCAGCCGCGTTGCCTCCCAATGAACACGACGCATTCCGTTGCCTCCCCATGACCACGACGATGACGTTGTTTCTCCATTCCCACCCAGCCATGTACACGAGCCCTCGCCGTATGTATGCGCAAGTAGGCGTTCGAGACCCCACCCGTATGTACACATACGTGGCCGTATTTTCTTTCTTGCACCCTGGCCGCCTCTACTACGACACGTGTGCGCCTCTACATCCACCAGTATATATGTACGTACACGTTCGCGACCAGAATGACAATGCCACGTACGCTTCGACCAGGTGGGTCCCGACTGTCAGGCACTTCCTTGCCTGCGAAGATGTAGCTGGTGGGTCCCAGCAGTCAGGGGCGAATCGTTTTTTTGCCCAGACACACTTCCTTGCGTGCGAAGATGTAGCTGGTGGGTCCCAGCAGTTGGGGGGCTGGTGGGTCCCAGCAGTCAAGGGGGCGAATCGTTTTTTTTCCGGACACACTTCATTGCGTGCGAAGATGTAGCTGGTGGGTCCCAGCAGTCAGGAGGGTGAATCGTTTTTTTTGCCCGGACGCACTTCCTTGCGTGCGAAGGTGTAGCTGGTGGGTCCCAGCAGTCAGGGGAAACGTTTTTTTCACGAAATACGGTGGCCCGTGCGGTGGGTCCCTGCTGTCAGGTGGAGGAATCATTATTTTCCATGTAATAAGGAGGCACTTCCTTGCTGCCGCCGTGGACCCAGCTGTCAGCCTCTCCACGTACAGTCCACGTCTGATGGAAGTCTTTCCTTGACCATGTTGACCACACCGCACCGAGAGCACCAGGGCAGTAGACGACGGCGAGGCCTAGGAAGGGGACGACACGGAGGCAGGGAAGACTCGGCAGTTGTTTCCCACGTAGAGGGGAGTATGACTGTACGAGGGTTTACTGGTTCGTCTGCCGTCATCGGAGAATAACAGCAGGTGTGGGTGAGTAGAGGGATGGCTAGGCCAACGATGGGAGTATGGTCGGGCGGTGAGACCTGCGCGACAGCACAGCCGGCCGCGAGGAGGAGGGAGCAGGCAGTCCCGCCGGCGCTTGTTTGAGTGGCCGGAGCAGGAAGAGCAGAGATTGAAGAAGCACGACGACCGTTGGATGGACATCCAACAGTCAGTGCTTGTGCGTCAACCTTTTTTTAGGAAAGCCTCAAATCTGTGGAAAACAGCATACATCCCATCTGCCATTATTTCTAATAATTTACAGCCCATTTGCTAATTCTTAAGGTTTTTTTGGAGCCCATATTCTTTTTGTTAGCATTGCAGCCCATATTGTGGCAACGGTTAAAAAATTATACGAAATTTTGCATATTTTGGTGTGGTCCTAACTGTTTTTAATCCCGAAATTTCGACTCACATTCAAATTGATTTTAAAAATAAATGTATATCAATATAAAATCCAACAAATTCTCCACGCATAAAAATTAATGTAATTTAAAATCTTGAAATGAAAAAAAGATATTTGAAACTAATTGCCGGTTTGATGTGTTTTAAAAATGTACAACCCATTTCTCATTACTGATGGGCCATTTTCTCGGCCAGCCGAATGAAAGCTCTCCTCGTCTTGAAAGATTTGCAGCCCAATAGGTCTGACAAAGCGACTTACTTGGCAAATCACAAAAAAACTGGGTTGTGGCCATGGACCCAGCTGTCAGCCTCTCCACATACAGTACTCTTCCGATGGAAGTCGTTCCTTGACCATGTTGACCACGCCGCGCGGAGAGCACCACAGCGGTGGACGACGGCGAGGCCTAGGAAGGGAACGACGCGGCAGTGGAAGCCCGCGCAGAGAGGACTACGAGGGTTCACTGGTTCGGCTGCCGCCACCGCAGGGCCTGGCCAGCGGTGGGAATAGTAGGGGGCGGTGAGGCCTCTGTGGCAGCACAGCCGACCAGGGGAGGTAGGAGCATGCGGCATGACCAGCGCTGCTTTGGGCGGCTGGAGCAAGAAGACCCGAGGTTGAAGAAGCACTACGGCCGTTGGATGGACATCGTACGGTCACTGGTGCTAGAATCGTTCATATTGACCAAGTTGACAAAGCCCTTCGTCCCCGTCAACTTAGTAGGCCCACAAGTCAGCCTCCCATCAAGGTGGGTCCCAGCTAGCCGGGGGAGTATTCATTTTTTTGTGCGTAATAAGGAGGCACTTCCGGTGGGTCCGAGCTGACAGCGGGGGAACATTTTTTTCGCGAAATACGGTGGCACGTCTGGTGGGTCCCAGCAATCAGGGGGAAATGATTTTTTCGCAAAATACTGGTGGCCCGTCCGGTGGGTCCCTGCTATCAGGTGGAGGAATAATTATTTTACGTGTAATAAGGAGGCACTTCCTTGCGGCAGCCGTGGACCCAGCTGTCAGCCTCTGCACGTACAGTACTCTTCCGATGGAAGTTGGTCGTTGACCACATTGACCACGCCGCGTCGAGAGCACCAGGGCGGTGGACGATGGCGAGGACTAGGAAGGGGACGACTCGGAGCCGGGGAAGACGCAGCAGTGGATGCCCACGCGAAGAGGAGTACGAGGGTTCACTGGTTCGGCTGCGGTGTGAGGTTGCTGTCGCAGCAGATTAACAGGGTGTGTTGGTGAGTAGAGGGATGGCCTGGCCAGCGGTGGGAGTAGTAGGTGGCGGTAAGGCCACCGCGGCATCACAGTCGGCCACGGGAGGCAGGAGGACGCGGCACAACCGGCGCTGGTTTGGGCGGCTGGAGCAAGAAGACCAGAGGTTGAAGAAGCACTACGGCCGTTGGATGAACATCGTACGGTAACAGGAGCTAGAATCGTTCATATTGACTAAGTTGACAAAGCCCTCTGTCCCCGTCAACTTGGTAGGCCCACAAGTCAGCCTCCCACTATGCTGGGTTCCAGCTGGCAGGGGGAATATTCATTTTTTTGTGCATAATAAGGAGGCACTTCCTTGCATGCGAAGATAGCTAGTGGGTCCGACATGTCAGCGGGGGGCACTTTATTTCGCGAAATACAGAGGCCCTTCTGGTGGGTCCCAGATGTCAGGTGGAGGAATCATTATTTTGCGCATAATAAGGAGGCATTTCCTTGTGTGCGGCCGTGGACCTAGCTGTCAGCCTCTCCACGCACAGTCTACTTCTGATGGTGTCGTTCGTTGACCACGTTGACCACGCCGCGCCGAGCGCATCCAAGGTGGTGGACGACGGTGAGGCCCCGGACAGCAACGAGCTAGAGATGGGAAGACGCGGGAGTAGAGTCACAGACGGAGAGGTGTACGAGGGTTAACTAGTTCTAGTGCGGTGTGGTTCGGCAGTCGGTGGAGAAGAATAGGAGGTGTGGAGGGCTGGAGGGATGGCCTGGCCAACGGTGGAGTAGCGCTTCATAGCGAAGCGTGCTAAGCAGAGCTGCTAGCAGCAGGAGGCGGGAGGTGGTCCCGGCGGCGCTGGAGGAAGAAGATGAGAGATTGAAGATGGATGCCTGTCGTTGGATGTAAATCCAACGGCTAACATGTCAGAATCATTTGTTGACTAAATTGACAACGACTTGCCTTGGCTTCGACCTATTCGCCCACATTTCAGCCTCCAAAAATGTGGCACGTATTCAACCCATTTTTTCAGAATTTACAGTCTTTTTTTACGCGGTAGAATTTACAGTCAATTTGATCTTTTTTTTGAATTACAGCCATTAGCTGGGCTGGGTGAACAAATAATGTAGCGTCCATGCGGCCCGTTTATTTTATTTCCTAAAAAATTACAGGCCATTTGCACTTTCTTGAAATACACGATTTTGCTGGGCTGATTCTAATTATAATGTTGGGTTGGGCCAGCAATGTTATCAAAAAATAAAAAAGGGGCTGAGCATTTTGTTATAAATATATTTAAATAATAAGTGATATTATTACATTCGTGTTTAAATCTTACCAAGCTTTTGTACACAATCACTAGGATTTTCGTGCCCAAAAATCCAAGATTTTATTTGCTAAGAAATTATTTTTATAAGTTAATAAGATGTGGGATATTGTTTTCTTACATATGTAAGTATCTGTTAAATATATGATGATAAAAAAAATAATATATAATAACATATGAAATATATATTTTTAGAAAAACAGGGAGCATCTCCCCGGTTCCATTGCTGAGGATGAAACCACAACATATTCTGATACAGCAACTCAAAGAGCAGTTCGAAAGCAATGGTAGAAAAGCTACAAACTAGGGGGTGGATGAACAAGTTCTCTGAATAACACAAATCACCCGAGCGGTGCCATAGGCAGAGCGGATAGAGCACTCAAATGACACAATGAGGGTCCAGCGAAGCCTTCATGGTCTTCAGCCGAGGGGCCGTGTCAGCCTGCGGCGACCAGTAAGCAAGCGGAGAGACCGGGCTGGAAGGCGTAGCATGGTGGATGTCCCTCTTTTTCGGCGCCAGGTGCCCATCATCCTCATCAGAGATCTCGAGATGAGCCCATGGGTCCATCCCCAGAGCAGGTCGAGCCTTGTTCAGCCACAAGTGATCGCCAACGGTTTCTGGAGGGATCTTGTTAGGGTTTCCATGAAGCTCATCAACTTGTCCTTGTCTGATCCAGAGGAGAGAATCGCCCATTTCCTCACCATGTTCCCGATCAACCTTAAGACCCGCGGAATGGAAATCCAGGAGGTGTTACTGAAAATCATAGCATTTATATATTTCCAAAGGCACCAAAGGACAGCTGAGCTAACAATGTTTAAAACGAGCACTTTTGGTAGCAATCCAGAATCTAGCGACAGATTCGAAGGATGAGCCAATCTGACTAGAGAAATATTCCTCAATGTGGGCCCAGAGATGTTTAGCAACTATACATTCAAAAAATAGGTGAGAACAAGACTCTTGTTCCAAGCAGTAAACATAATCAAGGGGTTTGATGATGTGTCTCTTTCTAAGGTTATCCCTAGTCATCAATTTGTTTTTGGAGAGAAGCCAGAGAAATACATGAATTTTAGGGGGAACTCTCAATTTCCAGACAGTAGGGATAAACACGGGTTGAACCCCTCTAAAGTTGATAACATGATAGAGGGAGCTGGAGGAATACTTCCCCTTATTGTCCAGCTGCCAAATCAGGGCATCCGGCTCAGTAGTAAAGGTAATGCTTTTGTTAAAGAGAGTTTTAGGCATTGACCATCCCAAACTTTATTGACACTTTTGTTAAGCTCACTACGGATAGAGTAAATAGGCCAAAATTGGACTGCTAGGGGGGATGTGCCCAACCAACTATCTTCCCAGAACCTGGTTCTGCTCCCATCCCCTATGTTCCATCTGTAGCCAAATTTCACAGCATGCGTAATAGATTTTAATCCTTTCCAGAATCTAGAGGTCTTAGGGTTGGAGGAAGGGACAAAAATATTAGGTTTATTTCCAAGGTATTTATGGGCAATAAGAAGCTTCCAGGGTTTCAGGTCTTCCTCATAGAATCTTTTAATCCAAGACCCTAGAAGACAGATGTTAATTTCTTGGAGGTTAGGTATGCACTAGTAGAAAACAGGGCTTTGGTCCAGGCCGGGTCAGCCCATTAGTCCCGGTTCAGTCCGGAACCGAGACCAATGGGGGCATTGGTCTCGGTTTGTGAACCAGGGGGCGGCCGGGCCACGTGGGCCATTGGTCCCGGTTCATCTGGAAATTTTGGTCCCGGATGGTGGGATGAACGGGGACCAATGGGCCTCGCTCCTGGCCCACAACCATTGGTCCCGGTTCGTGCCTCAAACCGGGACTAAAGATTAGACCTTTAGTCCCGGTTTGAGGCGCGAACTGGGACTAATGGGGTTGAGACCTTTAGTCCCGGTTCGTGCCACGAACCGGTACTAAAGGTCCAATTTTCAAACTCTACCCCCCCCCCCCCCCCCCCGTGGATCGCCTTTTCAGTTTTGAAAAAAATAAAAGAAAATGATGGAAATGTCAAAAAAATAAAAGAAAATAAGTTTCCCATGTGATATGTGGTCTAGTTGTTGGGAAAATTTGCAAATGTGAATTTTGACTTTATTTGCAAAATCTCTCTAAAATTTGTGGAGGGCTAACTGTGGTCAAACAATGGTCAAACTAATTATTCTAGAATATTAGTGTTACTAAATAATTATTTCAGTTATTTCAATTTTGGTCAAATCTGGTCAAACAATGGTCAAACTAATTATTCAAGAAATATTAGTATTACTAAATAATTATTGTTTTTTAAAACAATAGTTTCAAAATAAAACTATGAAATGTGTCACTTCATGCTCAAGCAAAATTCCTGAAGGTTAATAGGATTGACATCTTAGTATTGTCAGGAAAACAACAAGTGCAGACTTGGAGCGAGGGAGAATAGAACCCGGAAGTTAAGCGTGCTCAGGCTGGGGGAGTGGGAGGATGGGTGACCGTTCGGGAAGTTAGATGATTTGGAATGATGAGGGGTGATTAGAGGATAAATTGAGAAGTGATGAGGGGTGGTGATTACAGACTAGAGGTTAAAATAATTCTGAAATTTGAAAATAAAAAAAATCAAAAAAAAATTTCAAAAAAAAACATAAAATTTCCTACCAACCGGGACTAAAGGTGGAGCTCCACGTGGCCGCGCCCTTTAGTCCTGGTTCTGGATTGAACCGGGACTAAAGGGAGAGGCATTAGTACCGACCCTTTAGTCCCGGTTCCAGAACCGGGACTAAAGGCCCTTATGAACCGGGACTAAAGGCCCTTTTTCTACTAGTGATGCCTAGGCCTCCAAAATCTTTTTTCATAGAGACTAGGGCCCAATTAGCAAGGTGTAGCTTCCTATTTCCCTCAAAATCATTCCACAAGCAATGAGACATCTAAGAATTGATGAGGTTCACTGCCCATTTAGGGAACTTGAAGAAGGACAGGATATACACTGGAATGCTAGCCAAACAAGCTTGCATGAGGATCAATCTACCTCTGTAAGAGAGAAGTTTGCCCCTCCACCCAGCAATCCTTTTAATGATTTTATCCAGAAGGGGTTGGATATCCCCTCTCCTCAGTTTATCATAGTGGAGAGGGATACCTAGGTACTTAATGGGGAAGTTACCTTTATTACAGACTAGAATAGAGAGGAAGTCAGCTAACTCCTGATCATCCATGTTGATAGAGATGAGCTCACTTTTAGAGTAGTTGATTCTCATGCCTGAGACTTGTTCAAACCAGGTTAGAACAGTTTTCAGATTGCTAGCATGTGTGGAGTCATTGTCTAAGAAAAGGATGGTATCATCTGCATATTGAAGGCAGATGATGCCACCAGGGTAGACCGCAAGACAGAGCCCTGCAATCAGACTATGATCAGCAGCTTTGCTCAGCATTTTAGTAGGAACGTCCACTACTAAATTAAACAAAAGCGGGGAGATGGGGTCACCTTGCCTAAGGCCTTTACCAGCAAGGAAAAAATCACTTTCATAGTTATTTAACTTGACCCCAACATACCCCCCATGAGTAAGTTGCTGGATCCAACTCTCCTCTATGAAAGGCTTGGAAAAGATCTAATAGATCATTTTTCACCAGTACCAAAAATGCTGGTAAAACAAGAAGGGAATCACATCAGGACCAGGAGCCCCATCAGGATAATAGCTAAAAATGGCTTCCTTCACCTCTGTCTCTGAAAAAGGGGCTTCTAGCAGCTCATTTTCAGCAGGAGAGACTTTTTCAGAAGCAGAGAAAAAAATGTTTTGTAGAGAGAACCCAAAAGGGTTTTCTTTCTTTAATAGGTCTTTGTAGAAGTCACTAGCCACTTTCAGCATCTCATCTACCTCAGTAACAGGGCCATTAGGGCCATCAAGGGAGTGAATGAGGGTTTTCCTCCTCCTCTGGTTAGCTACTGCATGGAAGTAAGCAGTATTTCTATCACTTCCAATATATCTAGCAGAATTGTGGGTTTTCCTTCTGACAGGGCAATTCTCAACTTTATGGGTAACCATTTTGTAGATAAAACAACTCTTGGGCCTGACACATTTATCCAAATGATGCCCTAGTTCCCCACAGTTGTAGCAGATCACCTCAGAGTATGCCATAAGGCATGAAGCAGGGCAGGAGCAATTTTTTGGATGTCCTATCTCTTCTTTTGCTGATTCTTTCCTTGAGATTTCCCACTGATCTGAGAGTCAGAACCACCAGTAGATTGATCTTGGGAATTTACAGGAGCCTGCCAGATTGTGCCCCCATTTGGGGCAGAGGTGGGCCGTACCACTGCCCAACCGGCGCTCCCCCCCATTGTGATAGGGGAAATTCATCGGAGTTCATGGTTCCTGCTCATCCTCCAGCTAGATGTTGTCTCTCAGGAAGAAGAAATAACCACCAGACAGCTCAATTGAAGCAGATTGCAAGCCTAATTCAATCTTCTGCAGGTTTGGGGGAGAGGTAAGGTAGGGGATCCACCTGCTCTGGCTCCGGTGGCGTGCTGGTGGGCAGGAGTCCAGTCAAGCATTCCCATCTCGCAGCATGGCGTGGATCTCCTGAATTCACTTCTCCTTTCGCCCATCGAACGAACGCAATCGGCGGCTCACTGGGGTGGGGCATCCTGTGCTTCTCCGAGAAATCTCCTTCGAAGTAGATCTGCAGGGCTGGATTCAGCAGCTCCCAATCCACATGATCCTTGCACATCCGAGCATACCTGCGCGAGTGAGAGAACAGATTCGGTCCTTCCTCGGCTACCTCCCTCGCAGCTTCCTCCTCTGCTTCCATCCATTCGCGCGTGCACTGGGTCCAGGAGAGAGCACCGTCGCAGATCCGCATCACCCGCTCCCTCCATCTCCTCCCTTGAGTCTCCCGCAGCACCGCCGGCGTGACGGAGTCGAGTGGCTGGAGCATCCGTGGGAAGGCTTTGTAGACATGTGGGAGATGCATCTTGTACATTTGCCTGTCTTCCAGCCATTCCCCCGTGGATATGGCCGGTGACTACATGGGGCGCGCGAGCGGACTTGCTGAGGGGGGCAGGCGCGCCCGGAGTCAGGAGGCGGGGGGTGGCGGTGAGATCTATTTGCCAATTACTCCCTCCTTTTCGGTTTATAGGGCTCAATTCAAAAATCTCAACAACCAAGGTAGATGATGAATGGTGGAATACTTTTTGTAGTTTGCAAAAGCACCTAATTAATGCACTTGTTTTCCTCAAAAAATTATGTTTATCAATGCATAAATTGCAATGCATGCATGCATAAAGTACATGCATTGGTCAATTTTCTCTTAATACTTGCATCCAATGATTTAATGCACCTTGGAATCTGAACATGTGATGGAAAACAACCAAATTGAGCCTTATAAAATTGAAAAACTAAAATTTTGAGATAAGCCGTATAAACCGAAAAGGAGGGAGTATGTGAACTAAACAGTCAACATATAAAATAATTTAAATATATATAATATAGTTAGAAGGGAAACATAAGTTGGACCTGGCGTTCCTATTCTTATATAGGAAATAGAACATACCTCTGCGTTTTCTTCAAAAAAAATACATAAATTGGGCTGCCAAAAATAAAACCTCGGATGGGAGGTCCATAGGCCGGTCGATACATGACGGCCCTAAGAAAATACAAATAGGCCTATGGACCTCCCATCCGAGGTCGTGGGCTGCGCATGTTAAAAATGAAAGCCTAGACGGGGCAGCCCAAAACCACGTCCAACACTTGCCAAAACTTCGTCCCTCGTTTTCTCTGTGTTTCGCACACTCAACATTGTGTGGGCATTTTGACTGTGCATCATATGAAGATGTGCTATGCATGAATGTTGATCAGCATGATGTTAACTAGCTGGTAGTTCCATTTTCGACCATGAATAAAACTTCCAACATGATGTTAACCCTCTTTGAAAAGGCCGTGTTAATACAAATGCTCTGCCTCTGAAAGTTGTAGTTTCTTATCTGAAACTGAACTTGCAGTTTCTTATCTGAAATTGAAACTTGCAGTTTCTTCTTAGAGAATCACATAGTCTGCACTTTTATACTCCTATGAAACTACATATTAAGTGCTAAAAATAGATCTGTAGAATTCATAAAATACATCATATGCTCAATACTGCAAATCTGAAATTCAAAAGACATTCATATCTGAAAGTACTCTCAAAATACACAACACAAAACACAATTCACAACCTGCAAATACTGACAACCCTAAGCTCCTCCTGACAATTCACAACCTGCCCAACTATTGGGCTGGAGGGGGGGGGCAGCCTCCTCCTATTCTTCGGTGACAGACAGCCGCCCCGTGAGACGATGTGAATGGCGAGGGAGACGATGTCGGGGAAGCGTCGTTGGCCAACTGCTTTTCTTCTCTTGTAGTTGGGTTTGATCGACGAAGACTCCACCGGCTCGCTCTGGCAGGACACCCTCACAAACGGCACCCTGTAGATGCTCGATCATTCAATCTCTGGTGGATGTTCCATCTGGGATCGATACTCCCACGACCGCTCCCTCACGATCGGATTCGATGAATCTGTTTGCTCCATGGCCCAGAGGAGCAGCTCTATGTACTCCAGCGCGACTCCCTCCGGGAGTATCACCACCTTTTCTCTCTGTTGCAGATATTTGGCCATGGATGTCGCCGTCGTCGCTAGTTGGTCCTTGTTGTCAAACCAAGACTGTATCTCCAACATCCTAGCTAGCTACACAGGGGCGCCGTCTGCGATCCTCACGTATCGGTTGTACTCCTCCATCGATCTACTTCTCCACAGCACCTTCACTCGCTGGCGGTGGTTTTTGAATGGAAGAGGAGAGGAGCAGCGCTGGTTTTGGATTAGAACGGGAGATGAGCGACGCTGGTTTTGGACTGGAACAGGAGAGGAGGGGCGGTGGTTTTGAAATGGAAGAGGAGAGGAGCGGCGCTGCATTTAGATTGGAACAAGAGAGGAGCGGCAGTGGTTTAAGAGGAGAATAGCGGAAGAGCGGCGCTGGTCATGGAAGTATTCTTTTGTTGTTTCACGTATTTTGGTTCAAAGTTTGACCATGTACTGTATTTGACAAGCAAAATGTGAATGCATGTCACCAAAAATTGTACCATTTGGTTCGTATCTGATTGTACTTTCAAATTATACTCCCTCTATTTTTTTTATACAAGGCCACAAACTCATATTACAGGTACCAAGGTAAAAATCAATGCTATGTATAAGTCAATGTTGCTAGCTAGCTTGTCACCTTGATTTTCGTGTTAATTAATGTGGTTTTTCTCTCCCAAGCACAACAAGCCAACCCTCTTACTCCTCATTGGTTGATTAATGTTGGGAATGCAAGCTAACCTTCTCTCTCCCGCATGCACACAAGGGATATTAATGTCCTCGGGTGCTAGTACGAGGCAAATGCCATCAATTTTGCCTCGATTAATGTTAGTGGCCTTGTATAGTTGCAAATTGTAATTTTGATAGTGGCCTTGTATACAACGTATAACATATATTTTATGTGCAAAAATCATGGTCAATTATGACCCAGAATAAAAGGGAGACTAGTTAATGTGGGGTCGCTTTCTTAATTGAAGGGTAAATTGATTTTTATTTTGATCCAGTCAGAGCGCGCCGGCCCTCTCGTCTAATCCTAAATCGCTGCCGCACGCTCCTCTCCCTCTTCTCCATTGCAAAACCACCTCCTCTCCTCTCCATCATCTCCATTACAAAACCACCGTCTCGCCTCTCCCTCTTCTCTATTGCAAGACCACCGTGTCTCCTCCATTTTCTAGATGCTTTGCTCCATCGCGCCGGCGCAATCCATGGATACAAAATTAGTATACTGTATACTATTTAAAAGTCGAGGGCGGGGCTTTTCCTGCGCGGTAGGCGGCGGGGCAGTTCCGCCTAGTTGGTTTGATAGAGATGCAAGAAGACAAGGGAGTAGGCTGCTGCAAATGTAGGGCTGTGTGATTTGACAGCGAGTTACTGCTGGACAGATGGGGCCCCGTGATTTGACTTTCCCTTATCATTTTAACTGCAGCGCTACGACCGGCGTGAGTCTCCCAGATTCCTGACCACCTCCATACAGGTGAATCTCCCAATGCTCCACCATGTAGTAGAGGCTGGCTCTTGCATGAGAGCCCACTTCTCCACTTTTTCCTTGCCTCTCTTTCCTCCACATATGCAAAAATGACATGTAAAGCGCACTATTGTACTTACTTTTACTTACTCCTACAGGTGCTTAAGCTTGCCACATAGGCATAAAGTCTGATGTGGCAAGTTAATCAAGAAGAGAGAGACTAGTTTGGTGACCCAAGGAAGAAATGGTGCTAAGTGCGTGTACCTAGGTGAAAAGACAATTTTGAGTCTATAGCTAATTAAATGAAGCAAACTTAGCAACACCATTTCATTGGAAGAGGTCACTACTTGGCAAATGCAATAAATACTAGTACTCCCTGTGTCCCATAATATAAGAACGTTTTTGGCACTAAACTAGTGTCAAAAACATTCTTATATTATGGGACGGAGGGAGTACGAAGAAAGAGATAGAGAGGAGTAAAAAAATACACTTATAGCCAACCTTATAGCCAACCTTGTTGTAGTATGAGTGACTAAGTGATGACTATGTATGACATGCCAACATCAGATAGCCTAACACGCCGTGTTAAATCTCCAAGGGCGCGACCGCACGAGCGACACGATGGTCATGGTAGGCGCGACCATGATACGGGCTGCTGGCAGCCCTTGGATCTGAGATCAAACGGTCGCATGCTAAGTTGCTGAAAATTTGCAGAATAACCCTCCAGGATAGGATATTCACCCATAGGTCTAGAATCACGCCATGCAACCGTTCGATCTCAGATCCAAGGGCTCTCGGAAGCCCGTATCATGGGAGAATGGAAAGCCACTACCCTGCCATTCGCACGATGGCAGTTCGCTCCTACTCATCCCCGCACACCCTTCAATACTACGGCGGTTCACTCCTAGTCATCCCGTCCATTCACATTACGGCAGTTCCACTAATCCTAACCCTCCTCCCAAATCCATGGCGTCCCAAATCTCCATGATCGGCGGTGAGTACAAGGTTAGAACCATCACCGGCGATGAGTTCGACGTCATCTACACCCGTTCTTCCGCGACGGTGAAAGGATGCCTTTCTCGCTTCATATGCATGTTCGAAAACTCATATGATGAGTGGGTCGCTGGGCTAGATGTTGAGTACACCACAGTGTAGGGACGAGAGAAGGATCTAAAGGACGAAGAGAGGAAGAAGCCTGTCGTGATCCAGGTTTGCGTGCATGACTTATGCTTGGTCTACCACATATGCCATGCCGACGTTGAGTGCCAGGATTTTAAGGACTTCCTCGGGAGCAACCTAGTCAAATTCGTTACTGTAGACTTTGGTAACGACAAAGAAATCCTGGGTCGGATAGGCCTCATTGTAGGCAACCCCTTCGACCTCCAGAAGAATCGGCTGGTGCCCTCTCGTCAGCCTTCAATGCTGACCCTGGCAGTAGCCATGGTTCATCCATCGTATGGTAAACTGGTGAAACCTCCATACATGTTTCATCGTCATGCATGGCAGCAGAATGTACTAGATATAGACCACATCCAGTACGCTGCAATGGATGGCTACTTTTGCTTCAATATCTACAAGGGTTGGATGAAGAGCAACAGCCAAGTGTGCGGTTCAAGCAAAGAAGTATCGGCCAAGAGGAAGAGGGACAAGGACGAAGTCGAGGACGTGGACGAGGACTCCGAGTAAGGTGGCAGTGTCGTTGCTCATGGTGGTTCTAATGCAGTGTCTACCAGAACAGTTGCAAAGTTTAATTTCAGATGCGCTTAATTTAATTTGAGGGGTGTGTTGTGCTGAGCCCCCAGCCGAACTATGTTATGTTTCTTCTCGTTAGTTTAACTCTTGAGTATGTACATACTAGTATTTCTTACATTTCATCTTTTAGTTGGTATAGTACTACCACTCGTTTCTTCACATTATATACGTACAATATATATGGCCAACATCATATAGCCAGCAGTTTAGTTGTCAAAGAATTTCTGGGTGCTTAGTTTTGTCAAAGAATTCCAGGATGCTTAGAGGGTGCTTGGATCCAAGGGACTTATTTTAGTCTGACTAAAAATAGTCTCTTTAAGAGGCTAAAGTTCCAAGCACCCCTGAGTAAAGAGGGGCTAAAACTAGTCTTGAGACCAAATTTTTTTAGTCAGGGGTACCCCTACTAAAATGTGGATTAGTCCTCTCTCTACTCATTTAACTCCTCTCCTTTAACACAGGCGAGTTCTGGATTGGAGGGTTTGGAGGATAATAAATGCTCATTAACTTGATTTTAGCCTTTTTAGTATTTGGATCCAAGCATGGGTGAGGCTAGCATGTTTTAGTCCCACTACTTTTAGTCATGGGACTAAAACGTATCCAAGCACCCTCTTAGTTTTATTTGAGGGGTGGGTTGTGCTGGACACCATTATTGTGACTAGCCTTTTTAATAGTACTATATGCATAATTTGGCGACGAGCGCTCTCTATATGTACCACCTTTTTTTTAATTTCAAGTTTTGCTCGATGGCGCAATCCATCGATACTACTGCTGTACAAAAGTATACATTTTTTAAAAGGCTAGAGGGCGGGGCAGTCTAGCTTGGTCGGTTTCACGAGAGGCGAGGGCCTGTGTGATTTGACGGCTCATTGCTGCTAGAAGGCGGGGCCTTGTGATTTGACTGCTCGTATAAATGCGTCGATGACCTGATCGAGGAGGAGCAAAGAACTGTGCGGTATACTCAAGTTTTCCACTAGAGTAGTACTGCGACGGAGGAGCACGAAACACGGCAGCCCAGTGCCATATGGCGATAAAAAATGATCTAATTTGCTAGTCATCTCATTGTTAGCTTTGTTCTATTCATTCCCTCAAAAAAACATTGTTCTATTCATGCCTCGCAGAGAACGTGACACGTGCGGCGAACCACCCGAAGCAAAAGATGAAACACACGAGCAAAAGAAGAAGGAAGATTATCACCCCAAATGATCTAATTCGCCGCGGAGTCGTAACTGCTTCTTCATCGCCTGCACGACCTCCATCTCCTTGCGTGTATCCTCCGCCATCTTCATCAGTGTGTCCATGACGCGGCATTTCTCGACGCGAGCCTTCATCATCTGTTCCACGACCATATTACGTACCTTGACAGCAGCCGGGTGCTCAATGTGGAGCTTCGCCAACTCTTCCTTCTGTTCCATGGCGAGGGCCTGCAGCATCTTCATCGAGGAACTACTATTCTCATGCAGCTTCTTCCAGCCAACGTTCTTCTCCTTCAACAGGTCGATCTCGTGGCAGAGCTTCGCATTGTCCTCCCGAAGTCGCAGGATTTCGCCGGTCGCCTTCTTCTCCGAGGCAATGCTCTTCTTCAGCAGCATCACCAAGCCGGCGGTCAACTCCCCCTGCTGATTGAGCTCAGCGAGCATGTCGTCAAGGCTCTCCTTCAGCAACTCCATCAAGCCTTGGATGAACTCCTTCTGCTTATTGAGCTGATCGGGCATGCCGTCGAGGGATAACGACTCCAGCTCCGCCGGCTCGGCATGTTCGCCTCCGCGGCTAGGGCGCTCAAGGGAGCCATCGCCTGCCCGTGAGAGATCTTTCGAGGTCTCTGCATGGCGGCGAGCCCTCTCTTTTTTTTCCGCAGCCTTGGTTGCTGCTCCCTTGTTATGAGTAGTTCTCGACCTAGAGCTCCGCTCGTCGGCCATGGCAACGACGGACGAAGAAGAAGCACTTATGAGGAGGAAAGGTAGAGTGATTTTCGGTCAGGTAGTTCCCCTTTTTATAACCTAAGTACTAGCACTAGTACTAATACCTGCATAGTGGGAACACGTTCAGGTTTGGTACGTACTACTAGTAGGTGTGAGCAGGCTTTGGAATGTGATGGGAACAAGGTAAAGATTAATTGATGGTTTTGGTTTCGAGGCCCGAAACGGCTCCCGATGAGTTTAGCAGAACATAAATTTCAAGTACTACACTGCTCAAATGCGTAAATATTGAGTAGTATGTTACTGTCAAAAATTGGCACAAAATACGAAGGAGACCAATGGAAGTACTACTAGCAACCCACGATTTAACTACTCGCATGCGCGCAGTGGAGTAATAATGTCTTTCTTCCGCCCTCACGTCCACTCAATTTGCATGCGCTGTATTAATCGACCATCAATGAAGAGAACGACTTTAAACGCGTCAAATTATCACATGGGGTGGATCTTGGTACAAAATTGCGTCCGCCCGTGTACCCGCGTGTGCGTGCGAGGAATGAGTGCGTGCATGGCGTGCGTGCACATCTTCGCTTCGTGCATGTACCACCAGTATGGCTCAGGGAGGACGAGTACATTCTTCTGGAACCAGCAGCACGTCACTGTGATCAATCCACGCAAGGAGGTCACGACAACGCCTACACATGTGCCACGTGGCTTCATGAAGTGTAAGAGAGACACTGTGTAGCGTGCCATTGGTATTCTAGTTTACGTGTTTTGCACAAACTCGAAATACTAGTAAGGTACATGTGCATTGCACGCATCAGATTTTGCAACCAAATTATGAATAAATACCACACTCTAGCATGTAAGCTCTGAGTCATATATGCCTGATGTAGCCCTTCGTTTAATTCTTATAGTTCATCTCATTCAAAATCAATTAGTTTTTATAAAAAAGCTAAGAATGCGGGAATAGGAAAAACATGGGATTATAGTGGAATGTCGTCTTGAATCCTACAGGATTGTACGAGTGTTTGATTGTGCATAGAAAAAACACAGAATTCTTTCAAAGAGGTTTGAGTGGATGGGATGTTTCCTATGAAATCTAGTGCAAATGAATCATCTGGAAAAATTCCTATGGTTTACAATCCTACGAATCAAACAACCAAGATAGGAAAAATTCCTAATGTTTAGAATCCTCCAAAATTCCTTTGAGAATCCTTTGAATCAAAGAAGCCCTTAATATATTTTATGATTCATGGAATTGTGCATTGTAAAGAATAAAGTAAAAACAAATAATGGCAATTCAACTAGAAAAAAAGTTTGGGCAGTTATGATATGGAAGAATCTAGAACAAAAGAGAACCACTGTTGTTTTGAGGTTTGTGCATTATGCTTAAGTTCAACCATGGAGTCTGCTAGATTGTACATGTGGCAAAATCCGATGGGTGGGCTAGAAGATGGTGCGAGGGGCCGAGTGGAGGGAGACTATGAAGGAATGCACAAGTGGAGATCGATATTTAGAGAGAGGGGGCGAACACGTGCGCTGATGCGCGCAGTGGCGGAGCCATGAAAAATAAATGAGCTAGGGGGCCAAGCATTGCTAATCCTTTACGAGGAGGGTCAATTCATGAACTTAAACCATTTTAGCAGCAATTGTCTAATGATCACATTCATATTAGCCTTGATATATAGTGATGTTAGGGGGATGGGGCAGGGCCCTTACTGCCCCCTGTCTTCGTCATTGTGCACGCGTCTGAGAGATGAAGAGGAATGCATGGATGATGAGAGGGGGACGTTGGATACATAATTAATGTGGGTGTATTCACTACTAGGGAAAACCTTATACACAGAATCTTAGCAGCAGTGCGGTATAAAAACAGACGCTACTGCTAATTAGCAGCAACGAGCTTTAGGAAAGAGCGCTGCTAATGACTGAGTAGCAGTAGAGCTCTAGGTGAAAAGAGCGCTACTACTATAATTTCCATGGTGTTGCCTCCAGGCTAGATATTGTAGTAGCGCCCTTCCCGTGGACGCGCTACTGCTAAAGAACTTAGTAGCAGCAGTTTTTCTCAAAACTCGCTGCTGGTAAGTATGACCGCAACTAATTAAGTTTAGTCCCATACTGCTAAGCGAACAAGGTGTTTACCACCTTAAATATCTTGCTTCTCAACCTATCTCGAGCACTTGGTCTTCATTGAACTATATGTGTATGATTTATGGTTGCAATATGAATCCTCGCCTGTACCTATACAGGTACAGTGAGGATTCATGTTGACTATTTAGATTATACACAAAAAGATCAATGATGACCAATGTATATTTTTGATGTTTTTACTAAACAAAAGAAATAACTGCGTCCATTAGCAGTAGCAGTTTTTCCCAAAACGCGTTGTAGATAAGTTAGCTATAGCGCGTTTTCTGTACGTGCGCTACTGCTAGTTCGAGTTAACCACCCCTCGCATCAAAATTTCGCTAAGTCCTCCTTTCCCCCCCACCGGCATGTTCCCCTACTCCCTGTCGCCGCCGCCCGAGCCCGAGCACGCCTGTGCCCTCACCGCCACCGCCGCCACCCGCCCTCAACCTCACCGCCGCCGCTCTCGACCACACTGTTGCCGCCCTCAACCTCACCGCCGCCGCCCTCCCGATCACGAGCCCGCCCTCGCCGCCCCTCCGTCGCTGAGCACCTCCCCGCCACCGTCTCTCCCTCTGTAAGCCCCCCACCCCTCCCCAACCCCCGCTCTCTTTGCTTAGTTAGTAGATGATTTTAGTAGTAGTAGATGTTAATTTAGGGTTCAAAGATAATGATTTTTAGAAGTAGTGGATAGATGTTAATTAGTAGTAGATGTATAATTAGCAGTAGTACATGTTAATTAGTAGTAGATGTAGTAGTTAGATGTTAATTAGTAGTAGTAGTAGATGTGCTAGTTTCTTTCTATTTATAGTAAGTTTATATTTAGTAAGAACTAGTTGAATTAATAGAACTAGTTTATTTTTAGTTGAACTAGTTAAGTTCTACTTGAACTAGTATAGTAAGTAAATTAATAACTAGTTGAACTACTTCATTTTTAGAAAGAACTAGTTTTTTTCTTTTTATACTAAGTTTATATTTAGTAAGAACTAGTTGAATTAATAGAACTAGTTGAATTAATAGAACTAGTTGAACATGCCATATTTGGTGTTATTTTTTAGTTTAAGCAATTATTTCATGTTTTGGTTACACCTCCGAGTGGCCTATGTTTTGCTGGAGTGTTGATTAATTTCCATTCCGGCAAATTTCAGGCGCTCGATATGTCCTTTTTTAGCAAAGGTCATGCCGGATTTTCCGTGAATTCTGGCATGACTTGTGCTAGAATATGTGGGAAATATCGAGTGGCCTGGATTTTTTTTTTGAAAAATAATGATCTAATTTAGGTTTTTTAGTACATATCTTTAATTATACATGTTTAATCTTTGAATTATGAACGTAGGAAATGTCATACTCGGACGACGACAGTCTCCCGGGGGAGTGCAGCTGGTGCCACGACGATCGAGGTATGTGCGACAGGTTCGTTGAGCTGGACGAAGATCGATGCTTCAGCATTAAGCTCGAGGAGACCTTCGATGTTGAAACGGTATGCAACAACGACAAGTGTTTTTTTCGTAATTAAGCATGACTTCAACTATTTCAACGTCTAATTTTCATATTTTACAATTCGACTAGCTTATCCCATGCCATGCAAGACACTATATCTTTGAGAGGATGGGTTTTGAAGATCATGAAAATTTTCAAACAAAGAAAATACACCTAAGGACCCATCATGATATCGATTTTGAAGTAAATCTGTATAATTCTCAGTGCATAACCCATTTTGGTTGTCAAAATTGGGAAGCACTTTGCAAAATGTATGGTTTTTATGAGGGTATGATTGTCACCATGGATCTTGGTCATCCTGACATCAAGCAAGACAATATGGACATTTGGGTCCTTGTTGATACGCTTCCCATTCTACCCAATGTGAGTTTCTCAAACATAGTTATTAACTAATTTATATTGTTTATTTCAAAATAGTTGACAGCTTATTTTGAATCTTCAAAGAATGTGCAGAAGATGGTAGACAAAACCCACTACACTGATGGCTCCGAATTAACTTATAAGGAGAAAAATCATCTGATTGCTTATTGTACTTTTTTGAGAATTACAATACCTATTATCGAACTCCTCCAAATTATGGTGAATACGTGCCACTAGTGCACGTGTTGAACCACGATAACTTCTATGGAGATACCCTGGTAAGATATTTTACTATTACAACATCCATGCATCTTTTGCATACTTCTAAAACTAGTACATCATTGCTAACTACGAAGTTATTACTATGTTTTTCAACAGAAAATCCCGATGGATTGTGTGCCTCATCTGATGTATTACAATGGTCGCCTTGAAGTTCTGAACCTACAGTCAGGTCATCCTACGGATCTCACCTATGCATATCAAATTTCTGAAACCGGTGAACACATGCTAATCAAAGAGTGGAAAAAATGTTTGGACATTCATAAGGAGGTTCTTGGAAGCAACATTAAGAGAAAGGCAAGAATTGGAGACAGGATAATCTGCATTCTCCATAATGGAGAGCGAGGGGCTATCTTGTTTTTTGCTATTTTACCTTAGAGAATATAGTAGGTCCTAAGAGAATGTAGTAGGTCCTATGAGGTACAATATGTTTATTATGTGATACAATGTGTTAGAGTTGAAGATGTCAGGAGTACTTGTGATTACGACTAGTGACCAATGATATGATGATGATGATGATGATGATGATAAGTTGTTAATGATATGATGATGATGACATTTATTATATCATTGGGTGAAAGAACCGCGGATTAGTTTCAAGTGGATGTCCGTCCACTTGAAACTAGTCCACACGGTTCTTTCACCCCGTGATGTAATAACTCATTATGATGTAAAAACAATTTGTAAATTCCTGTTGTATGAAAATTTGTGTAAAGGTGTACGAATACAAAATGAAATAAAAAAGAAATAAAATACGAAATAATAGTAGCAGCACGGGCAGAGAGAAGCGCTACTACTAATTACCAGCAGAGCTCCTCCTGGAACTTGCTGGTACTAAGTCGATTTAGCCGTAGCGTGGGTGGAGGCACGCTGCTGCTATTCGTTAGCTGTAGCGCCTTCTCACTAGAGCACCACCCCGCGCTACTGATAGGTCTAAAACCCGCGCTGCTGCTAGCCTTTTCCCTAGTAGTGATTAGCTATATATGTTAATCCTATATAGAGAGATATAGATTGATCGATGTGGATGTGGGAAAGAGGGTAGGACCTCACTGGATATATCGATTGATCGATTTGTGTGGAAAACTATGAAAGACCTAGTAATATACACACATACATAGAGGAACATCGATCGTTGCGCATGCATGCGTGAGAGATAAAGAATGCCTGATATGATGGAGAGGGGGATGTGTGTTTGTGTGTGCCTTCATGGGAGACCGACCTGAAGAAAAAGATTGCATGCGTGCGATGGATAATGCCGACTGGTAGTGTGTGTGCATGCATGCACGAGAGAAAGTTAGTGGTACAATTATAAAGAGAAGACTACTGTGTGGGTGTAAAAGAATAGCTGAATAGGTGAGGTCACAATCAATGTAAAGTTGAATTCAAATATTTGAATAAGAGATCCTGATGTTTGAAACCCATGCATGCATGAACATAACGGAGATCTGCGCGGTGTGGTTTGGAAACGAGCATGTTGTAATGTATACACATTGAACAAGGTCAGACTGATTTGAATTTGAGATACCGATGGCACACATCATTTGGCCATGTTGCATCCGTGCATGGACACACTATTCTAATTGGAGATGATGGGCGGCTTTTGCATCACATATCTATATCTATACCCCTATATATATATTATATTTTTTTGAATTGTGTGCGGGTAACTTTAACTTTGAAAGATGGTCGTTGGATGACACGAATCCGATGGTCCAAAGATGGCAAATTTGAGCACTACTGGCCATTGGATATCATCTAAATTCCACCAGATTTCGCCACATGTATAATCTAAAAGACTCCATGGTTGAACTTAAGCATAATGCACAAACATCAAAATACAAGCACTTCTTATTTGTTCTAGAATCTTCCATATCAGAATTGCCCAAATGTTTTTCTACATGATTTGCCATTATTTGTTTTTACTTTATGTCTTACGATGCACAATTCCATGAATCTTCAAATAGATTAGCTTTCTTATAAAAACTAGATGATTTTGAATGAAATGAACTATAAGAATTAAACGAACATCTACATCATGCATATATGACTCAAAGCTTGCATGCTATAATGTGGTATTTATTCATAATTTGGTTGCCAAATCTCATGCATGCAATGCACGTGTACCTTACTCTATCCTAAATGGTGTGTGTGTGTGTGTGTTGTGCGTGTTGAGGTGCAAATTGTCTTTTTTTGGTACATGTTAAGCTTGTTCTTCCGAAATTTCAAGTCGCGCCTTGTTATGCCAAAAATTCAAGCTAGCGTCTCTGTCTATCGTGCTGCGAAACTCCCGCCTCTTCAACCTGCGCCTTGTTAGCCCGAAATATTTAAGATATATCTTTGTCTTGTTGTGCTCTGACAACTCCCTCCATGTCAACCCGCGCCTTGCTATTCCGAAATTACAACGCGCGCAAAAACTCCCACCTCCTATGAAATCCAGACACGCAAAATGCCCGTGGTACCCCTGAACCGAAAGAACCGCCTCAAATCGGTGGGGGTACTTTCATAACTTACCCCACATTTCGGACAAGCGCCTCTCTAAGCCATGGTTCCCCACTGCCATCCCATCCGCCCACCCATTCGTACACCGAGGCCACGAAAACCCGCGACGAAACCCCACACCCTGCTCCGTCCGCCACCCAGCCGGAGCCTCTTCCCCGACGATGTCGTCCACAGCAACACCTCGACGTCCCTCATCCACCGTACCGGATGAGGATCCGTCGTCGATCTCATCGTCCCGCCGGTTCAGCCACCCCGTCCTCCACCTCCAAGGAGCTGCCCCGATGTTCCCCTCATCTTTTGCGCCACCTCCATTCCCACACCGCCGTATTCACCTGCACCACCAGAAGAGCATCATCATCACCGTTTCCTCGGATGAAGCTGCGGCCTAATCAGCGCCACCAAAGAGGTTGTACACTAATCGCCGCATTTTCTTCTTGATTTGATCTCACGGTGCTGCCGGCGCTCGGTCCCGAGCTGACACAGTGCGGCTCCATCCACGGCGGCGTCGCCGGCCACTTCCTCCACGGCGTCGCTCCCTCGGCGGCGACATCCACATCAGTAGGACCTGCTGCTGCTTTAGCTCTCGCTCACGCTGCTGCTCTGCTCTTGCTCTCTGTCCCCTGCCTGGTCTGCTCTTGCTATTGCTCTTGCTCGCGTTGCTACTCTCGCTCTTGCTCTTGCTTGCGATGCTGCTCCGATTTAGCTACACTTCAGTCGACTGAATCGACTTTTGGGTCAGTCGATTTTCAGGTGGTGGTGGGGGGGGGGGGGGGCTCGCCGGGGTGAAGGAAGAACCAGCCGCAGCAGGGAGGGGGGCTCGCCGAAGAGATACCCCACTATCTATCTTAGGGTTCAGGATGGGGGCGGTGGTCGCCGGCGGTGGCGGGGCGTTGGAGGGGCGGTGGCGTGGGGATCGCCGAAGAAAAAGCTTGGCACGGGGTGGCCTAGAGGGATGACCGGGGCGGCGGCGGACCGGCGGTGGGGAGTGTTTTCGAGGCGGGCGGGGCGGCGCACCGTCGGCCGCGGGCGGCGGGGGGCTGCTGTTTGGCCGGCTCAGGGGGGTGGAGGTTGAAGATGAACCGCAGGCCCTTGATTTTGTATCCAAAGGCTGCAAAATCGATTGACCAGAGATATAAAAGTCAGTCGACCGACGTGTAGCCTAACCTTGCTAGTGCGTTTAGTTTCGACAGCAAAATTCAGTTTCGACAGTTAAGTTCAGTTTCGACAGTTAAGTTCAGTTTCGACAGTTAAGTTCAGTTTCGACAGTTAAGTTCAGAGATGAGCGGCTGATGTATTTTACATCTAGCACTTTGTGGTTATGTATTTTACGTCATGTATTGGAGATGCTATTAGAATTCCACTCAGGTTAACGTTGTTCGTTGTCTCTCTTGTCCTGCTTCAGCCTCGGCGTCATACAACTCACCGGAGCTGCTCCAACGACGAAACCCTCCATCACAGCAGAGCAGTACCTCGGGCTCCATCTCCAAACCGCCTAAGTTCTTCTTCCCCTCCTCCGACAGCCAAGTCAGCCGGAGCATCCTCACCGGCCAACCCAATCACGCTGAGATCGACATGGCTTCGCTAAAGAGGTTCTACACTTGTTGCATCTCTTTTTTACTCCGCATGTTATATATATTGTCCACTGAGCACTCGTAGTAACGGGAAATACAATTATTTTATCCTACTATATGACAAGCAGCGTGGTACCAGACAACTTAGCTATCCGTGATGGACTCTCTTGAACGCCATCATTATTTATCTCTGCATGTTTCAGCTGTGCATTTGTCGATGAGCCTGGGAGTTGAGCTAGTATGGCAGCGGTCCGGGTCCAAAGTAATAGAAGTAGCACAAAAACATTTTTTTAGTGTAGGATTTTCCTTGCTCAAGCCTGCCTACCAGAATCGTCAGTGCTTGAAAGGAAAAGTGAATGAAAAACATCGGAATTGGAAAGTTTCCTATGGTACTACTTTTCATGAATTTGGTGCAAAGGAATGGAGCAAATGAAAATTGTAGGATTTGTTCCTTTAGTGTCTCCTTGAAAGAAAACTCGTAGGAATTCTAATTTCCACTTCTTCTCCTTTTCATATTCCTATTCATCAAGCACAAGACTAAGAGATAGTAGCATAATAGCATTATAACCGTACATTTTCTTGTGGTTTGACTTAATCTCACCATGCTTTTTTGCATCGTGTGATCTTCCAATTGTTGTGAATCAAACACCCAGATTGGCAGAAATCCTGTGTTTTTAAATTCTTTGTTTTGCACGTGCATTCCTATCCTATTCCTGTCTATTTCCTATCCCTGCATTGTTAGAATCCTCAAATTCAAACAAGCCCTTACTCAATTACTTCTGTTACAGATATGTGTCAAAGAAAACCATGTGTGGTTTGTCCTGCTCTTGCGGTGTTGTGTTCCACCCCAGCTCAGCTGCTCCAACGATGGAAGGGTTCACCACAGCAAGGATCCGCTCTCCAGACTATCTTTCGCCGCCTCAGATCTTCTTCCCCGCCGCCGGCAGCCACGGCAACTGCATTACCATCATCAACTGAGCAGATGACCTTGAGGACTACACGGGTCCGCAAGAGAGGTCGCACTCTTCCGTGTCTGCTTACGTTATGCGTCGCTTAATATGATGACATGCTACATTATCGCCGTGTTCACCTATTAGACTCCGAGTCAGTTCCAAACTAATGCTGAAACTTGAGTTTTTAAATGGTTGTGGGGTACATATTGGGGCAGCAATCAATACTATCTGTCTACTATCTGGTTAATCTCCGGTGTCGACTGGCTACCACTGCTGACACTGAGACAACCCCAAAGTCCTGTCTTGATGTAGTGTTCGAGTTACTGGCTACCACTGCTGGCACCAGCTCTTCGAACTCGTTGCCTGAATCAGTTCGGCTTCTTGAGTCTCAGCTTCAAGTTGAAAGACATCGATCATATGTTATGCGACAGGAAGCCGAAGGACTGAGGAAGTCCCTGCAGAATTCAGATGCATACTTTCTGGTGCAACAGCAATCGCTGGAGGACTTAAGCGCCAAACAAGAGAAGGTTAATAAGCTTGCTAAGCATCTTGCCAGCATTATGGGTACCCAGGATATTGTTTCTTGAGCTCTTCTGAAATGGTTTCAGTTCTGGACTTGTTTTGCTGCGGCGTTTATATGCTGTTGTGTTCCCTATATTTGCACTGGTGGCGATTTGATGCCCGGTGGATGTAATATGTGTAATAGCCGTGATAGCCTAGTGTAAGTTGCTTGCTTATTCATTTCCATGTTGTCTTGTTTATTTGTTTGCTTGTAGTCAGTGCAGTTCTTTTTCTGCGGTTTGCTAGTGGCTGCAATAACCTGTTTTTTAAAACTAGGCCACAATAACCATGGGCTAATATTTACTGTAGTGACACTGGGCCTCCTACGGGCCGTAGAAACTGTGGGCCTTCTATGGACCGTATAAACAGTGGGCCTTCTACGGGCCGTAGAAGCAGTGAGCCTTCTACGGGCCGTAGAAACAATGGGCCTTCTACGGGCCGTATCATCAATGGGCCTTCTACTGGCCGTATCATCAATGGGCCTTATACGGGCCATATGATCGATTGGCCAAACATGGGCCAAACAGACCGCATTCTAGCCGTAAATGGGCTAGAGTTGGAATCGTCCGTTCATGGGCCGACCATAATGGTCCATCGTTAATAGGTCGTATTTGATGACGCTATGAAAACGGCCCAACGTATTAACGGACCACAAACGGGCCGACTGTAACCACGAGCTGAATTTGGCCCACAAGCAGAAAATGATAGTAATGGGCCGTAAGTAAACGAATGCTGGAAATGAGCCCAAGAATAAATGGGCTCTGAAGAAGGCCGGAAGATAACATGGGCTGGAAATGGCCCAACGGTATAACGGGCCGTTAATGGGTATAAAGTGATACACTGTTCATCACGGGCCAGTTTCACCACGGGCCGTTAACGGGTATAAAGTGATACACCGTTCATTACAGGCCAGTTTTACCACGAGCCGTTAATAGGCCAAGAGTTACATAGGGCCTCATATGGGCCAAAAGACGTCATGGGCCATACATGGGCCAGAAGTGAAAATGGGCTGGAATCATATTGGATGGCCCAGATGACGCTATTGGGCCTAATTCGGATAGGGCGTAACGGGCCTTGGGTTAGTGGGCTATAAATGGGCTATATTCGAACATGCCGTTAACAGGCTTTCCATGGGCCGGCCCGCCAGCTTTTGACCAAGTCAAACGGGCCAGCCTTTACACAGGAATGGGCCTCTATTGGGCCGTGCCATGTGTCGACGTATCATAGGCGCCTATCTGACCCACTGACGAGCTGACACGTGTTTCGTCCGGCCAATAAGAATTTTATACGTGGAAATTTCCCATTGGTCGGGGCTGTTAACGGGTTATCGGATCCAAAACCCGACCCGATAGCTTAACGGCATTCCGTTACAGTGGATGCCATGTGTCGGTCACCCTTGACGAAAGCACTTCTGTGACGCGCGATTTATCGTCATGGAAGTGGACACTTCTGTGATGATAATTTTGGTAATGTCATGGAACACTTCTACGACAGCACATGTATGACTATCTTGATTCTATCATAAATTTGTCATGGATGTACATGCATGACAAAAAAAGCGACCTACTATGACAAACACGTATCATCACGGAAGTGTATTTTTTTTGTAGTGTCTCTAGTACTATCGCTCGTGTCCCTCTTCTATTAAGTCACCCGACTTGCGGGGCCGGGGAGTGTGCCTATGGTCGGTTCTCAATTGCCGTCCCACATGTGTTTGCAAACACAATGTGATGCGCGTTCCATTCGGAGAGCAGCGTGCCAGACCGACCGACCGTCTGGGGTGCGACGCGAACGCGATGGGCGTGCTGTATACTTCGTACATGTGTACCGCCGTTTTCTAGACGCTTTACTCCATGGCGCGGGCACAATCCATGGATACAAAATTAGTATACTGTATACTATTTAAAAGTCGAGGTCGGGGCTTTTCATGCGCAGTAGGCGGTGGGGCAGTTCTACCTAGTCGGTTCGACAGAGACACAAGAAGACGAGGGAGTAGGCTGCTGCAAATGTAGGGTTGTGTGATTTGACAGGGAGTTACGGCTGGACAGGTGGGCCCCGTGATTTGACTTGCCATTATCATTTTAACTGCGGCGCTACAACCGACGTGAGTCTCCCGATTCCTGACCACCTCCATACATGTGCTCTCCCAATGCTCCACCATGAAGTAGAAGCTCGTATCATGGGAGAATGGAAAGCCACTATCCTGCGGTTCGCACACTGGCAGTTTGCTCCTACTCGTCCCTGCACGTCCTTCAATACTACGGCGGTTTGCTCCTAGTCGTCCTGCCCATTCACATTACGGCAGTTCCACTAATCCTAACCCTCCTCCCAAATCCATGGCGTCCCAAATCTCCACGATCGGCGGTGAGTACAAGGTTAGAACCATCACCGACGATGAGTTTGACGTCATCTTCACCCGTTCTTCCGCGACGGTGAAAGGATGCCTTTCTCGCTTCAGACACATGTTCGAAGACTCAGATGATGAGTGGGTCGCTGGGTTAGATGTTGAGTACACCACAGTCATGGGACGAGAGAAGGATCTAAAGGACGAAGAGAGGAAGAAGCCCGCCGTGATCCAGGTTTGTGTGCATGACTTATGCTTGGTCTACCAAATATGCCATGCTGACGTTGAGTGTCAGGATTTTAAGGACTTCCTCGAGAGCAACCTAGTCAAATTCGTTACTGTAGACTTTGGTAATGACAAAGAAGTCCAGCATCAGATAGGCCTCGTTGTAGGCAACACCTTCGACCTCTAGAAGAATCGGTTGGTGTCCTCTCGTCAGCCTTCATTGCTGACCCTGGCAGGAGCCATGGTTGATCCTTTGTACGGTAAACTGGAGAAACCTCCATACACGTTTCATCGTCATGCATGGCAGCGGAATGTACTAGATATAGACCACATCCACTACGCTGCAATGGATGTCTACCTTTGCTTCAAAATCTACAAGGGTTGGATGAAGAGCAACAGCCAAGTGTGCGGTTCAAGCAAAGAAGTATCGGCAAAGAGGAAGAGGGACAAGGACGAAGTCGAGGACGTGGACGAGGACTCCGAGTAAGGTGGCAGTATCGTTGCTCATGGTGGTTCTAATGCAGTGTCTACTAGAATAGTTGCAAAGTTTATTTTAGGTGTGCTTAATTTAATTTGAGGGGTGTGTTGTGCTGAGCCCCCAGTAGAACTATGTTTTGTTTCTTCTCGTTACTTTAACTCTTCAGTACGTACATACTAGTATTTCTTACATTTCATCTTTTAGTTGGTATAGTACTACCACTCGTTTCTTCACATTATATACATACAATATATATGGCCAACATCATATAGCCAGCAGTTTAGTTGTCAAAGAATTTTAGGGTTCTTAGTTTTATCAAAGAATTCCGGGATGCTTAGAGGGTGCTTGGATCCAAGGGACTTATTTTAGTCTGACTAAAAATAGTCGCTTTAAGAGGCTAAAGTTCCAAGCACCCCTGACTAAAGAGGGGCTAAAACTAGTATTGAGACTAAATTTTTTTAGTCAGGGGTACCCCTACTAAAATGTGGATTAGTCATCTCTCTACTCATTTAACTCCTCTCCTTTAACACAAGCGAGTTCTGGATTGGAGGGTTTGGAGGATAATAAATGCTCATTAACTTGATTTTAGCCTTTTTAGTATTTGGATCAAAGCACGGGTGAGGCTAGGATGTTTTAGTCCCACTACTTTTAGTCATGGGACTAAAACATATCCAAGCACCCTCTTAGTTTTATTTGAGGGGTGGGTTGTGCTGGACCGCATTATTGTGACTAGCCTTTTTAATAGTACTACATGCATATTTTGGCGACGAGCGCTCTCTATATGTACCACCCTTTTTTAATTTCAAGTTTTGCTCCATGGCGCAATCCATCGATACTACTGTTGTACAAAAGTATACATTTTTTAAAAGGCTAGAGGGCGGGGCAATCTAGCTTGGTCGGTTTCACGAGAGGCGAGGGCCTTTGTGATTTGACGGCTCATTACTGCCGGAAGGCGGGGCCTTGCGATTTGACTGCTCGTATAAATGCACCGACGACCTGATCGAGGAGGAGCAAAGAACCGTGCGGTATACTCAAGTTTTCCACTGGAGTAGTACTGCGACGGAGGAGCATGAAACACGACAGCCCAGTGCCATATGGCGATAAAAAATGATCTAATTTTCTAGTCATCTCATTGTTAGCATTGTTCTATTCATTCCCTCAAAAAAACCATTGTTCTATTCATGCCTCGCAGAGAACGTGACACGTGCGGTGAAACACCCGAAGCAAAAGATGAAACACAGGAGCAAAAGAAGAAGGAAGATTATCACCCCAAATGATCTAATTCGCCACGGAGTCGTAACTGCTTCTTCATCGCCTCCACAACCTCCATCTCCTTGCGCGTCTCCTCCGCCATCTTCTTCATTCTGTCCATGACGCGGGATTTCTCGACGCAAGCCATCTTCATCTGTTCCACGGCCGCATTACGTACCTTGACAGCAGCCGGGTGCTCGATGCGGAGCTTCGCCAACTCCTCCTTCTATTCCATGACAAGGGCCTGCAGCATCTTCATCGAGGAACTACTATTCTCATGCAACTTCTTCCAGCCGGTGTTCTTCTCCTTCAACAGGTTGATCTCGTGGCAGAGCTTCGCCTTGTCCTCCTGAAGTCGCAGGATTTCGTCGGTCGCCTTCTTCTCCGAGGCAATGCTCTTCTTCAGCAGCATCACCAAGCCGGCGGTCAACTCCCCCTACTGATTGAGCTCAGCGGGCATATCGTCGAGGATCTCCTTCAGCAACTCCATCAAGCCTTGGATGAACTCCTTCTGCTTATTGAGGTGCTTCTTGAGCTGATCAGGCATGCCGTCGAGGGATAACGACTCCAGCTCCGCCGGCTCGGCATGTTCGCCTCCGCGCCTAGGGCGCTCCTGGGAGCCATCGCCTGCCCGTGAGAGATCTTTCGAGGTATCTGTGTGGCAGCGAGCCCTCTCTTTTTTTCCGCAGCCTTGGTTGCCGCTCCCTTGTTACCAGTAGTTCTCGACCTAGAGCTCTGCTCACCGGCCATGGAAACGATGGACGAAGAAGATGCACTTATGAGGAGGAAAGGTAGAGTAATTTTCGGTTAGGTAGTTCCCCTTTTTATAACCTAAGTACTAGCACTAGTACTAATACCTGCATAGTGGGAACACATTCAGGTTTGGTACGTACTAGTAGGTGTGAGCAGGCTTTCGAATGTGATGGGAACAAGGTAAAGATTAATTGATGGTTTTGGTTTCGAGGCCTGAAACGGCTCCCGATGAGTTTAGCGGAACATAAATTCAAGTACTACACTGCTCAAATGCGTAAATATTATGTTACTGTCAAAAATTGGCACAAAATACGAAGGATACCAATGGAAGTACTACTAGCAACCCATGATTTAACTACTCGCATGCGCGCAGTGAAGTAATAATGTCTTTCTTCCGCCCTCACGTCCACTCAATTTGCATGCGCTATATTAATTGACCATCAATGAAGTGAACGACTTTACACGCGCCAAATTATCACATGGGGTGGATCTTGGTACAAAATTGCGTTCGCCCGTGTACCCGCGTGTGCGTGCGAGGGAATGAATGCGTGTGTGGCGTGCGTGCACATCTTCGCTTCATGCATGTACCGCCAGTATGGCTCACGGAGGACGAGTACATTCTTCTGGAACTAGCAGCACGTCACTGTGATCAATCCACGCAAGGAGGTCGTGACAACGCCTCCACATGTGCCACGTGGCTTCATGAACTGTAAGAGAGACACTGTGTAGCGCACCATTGGTATTCTAATTTACGTGTTTTGCACATACTCGAAGTACTAGTAAGGTACACGTGCATTGCACGCATCAGTTTTTGCAACCAAATTATGAATAAATACCACACTGTAGCATGTAAGCTCTGAGTCATATATGCCTGATGTAGCCCTTCGTTTAATTCTTATAGTTCATCTCATTCAAAATCAATTAGTTTTTATAAAAAAGCTAAGAACGCGGGAATAGGAAAAACATGGGATTATATTGGAATGTCGTCTTGAATCCTACAGGATTGTACGAGTGTTTGATTGTGCATAGAAAAAATGCAGAATTCTTTCAAAGAGGTTTGAGTGGATGGGATGTTTCCTATGAAATCTAGTGCAAATGAATCATATGGAAAAATTCCTATAGTTTACAATCCTACGAATCAAACAACCAAGATAGGAAAAATTCCTAATGATTAGAATCCTCCAAAATTCCTTTGAGAATCATTTGAATCAAAGAAGCCCTTAATCTATTTTATGATTCATGGAATTGTGCGTTGTAAAGCATAAAGTAAAAAACAAATAATAGCAATTCAACTAGAAAAAAAGTTTGGGCAGTTATGATATGGAAGATTCTAGAACAAAAGAGAACCACTGTTGTTTTGAGGCTTGTGAAGGAAATATGCCCTAGAGGCAATAATAAAGTTATTTTTTATTTCCTTATATCATGATAAATGTTTATTATTCATGCTAGAATTGTACTAACCGGAAATATAATACTTGTGTGAATACATAGACAAACTAAACGTCACTAGTATGCCTCTACTTGACTAGCTCGTTAATCGAAGATGGTTATGTTTCCTAACCATAGACATGTGTTTTCATTTGATTAACGGGATCACATCATTAGGAGAATGATGTGATTGACATGACCCATTCCATTAGCTTAGCACCTGATCGTTTAGTATGTTGCTATTGCTTTCTTCATGACTAATACATGTTCCTGTGACTATGAGATTATGCAACTCCCGTTTGCCGGAGGAACACTTTGTGTGCTACCAAATGTCACAATTTAACCGGGTGATTATAAAGGTGCTCTACAGGTGTCTCCAAAGGTACATGTTGGGTTGGCATATTTCGAGATTAGGATTTGTCACTCCGATTGTCGGAGAGGTATCTCTGGGCCCTCTCAGTAATGCACATCACTTAAGCCTTGCAAGCAATGCAACTAATGAGTTAGTTGCGAGATGATGTATTACGGAACGAGTAAAGAGACTTGCCGATAACGAGATTGAACTAGGTATTGAGATACCGACGATCGAATCTCGGGCAAGTAACATACCAATGACAAAGGGAACAATGTATGTTGTTATGCGGTCTAAGCGATAAAGATCTTCGTAGAATATGTAGGAGCCAATATGAGAATCCAGGTTCCTCTATTGGTTATTGACCGGAGACGTGTCTCGGTCATGTCTACATTGTTGTCGAACCCGTAGGGTCCGCACGCTTAATGTTACGATGACAGTTTCATTATGAGTTTATATATTTTGATGTACGGAAGGTAGTTCGGAGTCCCGGATATGATCACGGACATGACGAGGAGTCTCGAAATGGTCGAGACATAAAGATCGATATATTGGACGGCTATATTCGGACACCGGAGGTGTTTCGGGTGATTTCAGAGAAAACGGGAGTGCCGGAAGGGTTACTGGAACCCCCCGGGGAAGTATTGGGCCTTAGTGGGCCTGAGGGGAGAGATAGGGTAGCAGCCCAGGAGGTGGCACGCCCCCTCCCATGGGGAGTCCGAATTGGACTAGGGGAGGGGGCGCGGCCCCTCTTTCCCTCTCCCTCTCCCTCTCTTTCCTTCCCCCTTCTCTCTTCCTAGTTGCACTAGGAAAGGGGGTCCTACTCCTACTAGGAGGAGGACTCCCCCCTCCTTGGCGCGCCCCAAGGGCCGGCCGGCCTCCCCCCTTGCTCCTTTATATACGGGGGCAGGGGGCACCTCTAGACACACAAGTTGATCTTTGTGATCGTTCTCTTAGCCGTGTGCAGTGCCCCCCTCCACCATAATCCTCGATAATATTGTAGCGGTGCTTAGGCGAAGCCCTACGACGGTAGAACATCAAGATCATCACCACGCCGTCGTGCTGACGGAACTCTTCCCCGACACTTTGCTGGATTGGAGTCCGGGGATTGTCATCGAGCTGAACGTGTGCTAGAACTCGGAGGTGCCGTAGTTTCGGTGCTTGATCGGTCGGGCCGTAAAGACGTACGACTACATCATCCGCGTTGTCATAACGCTTCCGCTTTCGGTCTATGAGGGTACGTGGACAACACTCTCCCCTCTCGTTGCTATGCATCACCATGATCTTGCGTGTGCATAGGAAAATTTTGAAATTACTACGTTCCCCAACAGTGGCATCCGAGCCCAGGTTTTATGCGTTGATGTAATATGCATGAGTAGAACACAAGTGAGTTGTGGGCGATATAAGTCATACTGCTTACCAGCATGTCACACTTTGGTTCGGCTATATTGTTGGATGAAGCAGCCCGGACCGACATTATGCGTACGCTTACGCGAGACTGGTTTTTACCGCCGTGCTATGCACACAGGTGACTAGCGGGTGTCAGTTTCTCCAACTTTAGTTGAACCGAGTGTGGCTATGCCTGGTCCTTGAAAAGGTTAAAACAGCACCAACTTGACAAACTATCGTTGTGGTTTTGATGCATAGGTAAGAACGGTTCTTGTTAAGCCCGTAGCAGCCACGTAAAACTTGCAACAACAAAGTAGAGGACGTCTAACTTGTTTTTGCAGGGCATGTTGTGATGTGATATGGTCAAGACGTGATGAGATATAAGTTGTTGTATAAGATGATCATGTTTTGTTGAAGTTATCGGCAACTAGGAGAAGCCTTATGGTTGTCTCTTTATTGCATAAGATGCAAGCGCCACATAATTGCTTTACAATTATCGCTATGTGATAGCAATAGTTGCAAGAGCAATAGTTGGCGAGACGACCAAGTGACGACACATTGATATAGATCAAGATGATGGAGATCATGGTGTCATGCCGGTGACGATGGAAATCATGATGATGTTTTGAAGATGGAGATCAAAGGCACAAGATGATGATGGCCATATCATGTCACATATTTTGATTGCATGTGATATTTATCTTTTATGCATCTTATCTTTGCTTAGTTATGACGGTAGCATTATAAGATGATCTCTCACTAAATTTCAAGATAAAAGTGTTCTCCCTGAGTATGCACCGTTGCCAAAGTTTGTCGTGCCCAGACACCACGTGATGATCGGGTGTGATAAGCTCTACGTCCATCTACAACGGGTACAAGCCAGTTTTGCACACGCAGAATACTCAGGTTAAACTTGACGAGCCTAGCATATGCAGATATTTCCTCGGAACACTGAGACCGAAAGGTCGAGTGTGAATCATATAGTAGATATGATCAACATATTGATGTTCACCATTGAAAGCTACTCCATTTCACGTGATGATCGGTTATGGTTTAGTTGATTTGGATCACGTGATCACTTATAAGATTAGAGGGATGTCTTTCTAAGTGGGAGTTCTTAAGTAATATGATTAATTGAACTTAAATTTATCATGAACTTAGTCCTGGTAGTATTAACATATCTATGTTGTAGATCAATAGCTCGTGTTTAGCTCCCCTGTTTTATTTTTGATATGTTCCTAGAGAAAACTAAGTTGAAAGATGTTAGTAGCAATGATGCGGATTGGATCCATGATCTGCGGTTTATCCTCATTGCTGCACAGAAGAATTATGTCCTTAATGCACCGCTAGGTGACAGACCTATTGCAGGAGCAGATGCAGATGTCATGAACGTTTGGCTAGCTCAATATGATGACTACTTGATAGTTTAGTGCACCATGCTTAATATCTTAGAATCGGGACTTCAAAGACGTTTTGAACGTCATGGATCATATGGATGTTCCAGGAGTTGAAGTTAATATTTCAAGCAAATACCCGAGTTGAGAGATATGAAGTCTCCAACAAGTTCTATAGCTAAAAGATGGAGGAGAATAGCTCAAGCAGTGAGCATGTGTTCAGATTGTCTGGGTACTACAATCGCTTGAATCAAGTGGGAGTTAATCTTCCAGATAAAATAGTGATTGACAGAATTCTCTAGTCACCATCACCAAGTTAGTAGAACTTCGTGATGAACTATAGTACGCAAGGGATGACGAAAACGATTCCCGAGATTTTCATGATAATGAAATCAATGAAGGTAGAAATCAAGAAAGAGCATCAAGTGTTGATGATTAACAAGACCACTAGTTTCAAGAAAAGGGCAAAGGGAAAGAAAGGGAACTTCAAGAAGAACGGCAAGCTAGTTGCTGCTCAAGTGAAGAAGCCCAAGTTTGGTCCTAAGCCTGAGACTAAGTGCTTCTACTGCAAAGGGACTGGTCACTGGAAGCGGAACTGCCCCAAGTATTTGGCGGATAAGAAGGATGGCAAAGTGAACAAAGGTATATTTGATATACAGATTATTGATGTGTATTTTACTAGTGTTCGTAGCAACCCCTCAGTATTTGATAGTGGTTCAGTTGCTAACAGTAGTAACTCGAAACAGAAGTTGCAGAATGAACAGAGACTAGTTAAGGGTGAAGTGATGATGTGTGTTGGAAGTGGTTCCAAGATTGATATGATCATCATCGCACACTCCCTATACTTTCAGGATTAGTGTTGAACCTAAATAAGTGTTATTTGGTGTTTGCGTTGAGCATGAATATGATTTGATCATGTTTATTGCAATACGGTTATTCATTTAAGTAAGAGAATAAATTGTTGTTCTGTTTACTTGAATAAAACCTTCTATGGTCATACACCCAATGAAAATGGTTTGTTGGATCTCAATTGTGGTAATACACATTCTCATAATATTGAAACCAAAAGATGCAAAGTTAATAATGATAGTGCAACTTATTTGTGGCACTGCCATTTAGGTCATATTGGTGTAAAGCGCATGAAGAAAATCCATGTTGATGGGCTTTTGGAATCACTTGATTATGAATCAGTTGATGCTTGCGAACCGTGCCTCATGGGCAAGATGACTAAGACTCCATTCTCCGGAACAATGGAGCAAGCAACTGACTTATTGTAAATCATGCATACTGATGTATGTGGTCCGATGAATATTGAAGCTCGCGGCAGGTATCATTATTTTTTGATCTTCACAGATGATTTGAGCAGATATGAGTATATCTACTTGATGAAACACAAATCTGAAACATTTGAAAAGTTCAAAAAAATTCAGAGTGAAGTGGAGAATCATCGTAACAAAATAAAAGTTTCTACGATATGATCGCAGAACTAAAATATTTGAGTTACGAGTTTGGCCTTCAGTTAAAACAATGTGAAATAGTTTCATTACTCACGCCACCTGGAACACCACAATGTAATGGTGTGTCCGAACGTCGTAATCATACTTTACTTGATATGGTGCGATCTATGATGTCTCTTATAGATTTATCGCTATCGTTTTGGGGTTATGCATTAGAGACAGCTACATTCACGTTAAAAAGGGCACCATCTAAATTCGTTGAGGCGACACCGTATGAACTGTGGTTTGGCAAGAAACCAAAGTTGTCGTTTCTTAAAGTTTGAGGTTGCAATGCTTATGTGAAAAAGTTTCAACTTGATAAGCTAAAACCCAAATCGGAGAAGTGTGTCTTCATTGGATACCCAAAAGAAAATGTTGGGTACACCTTCTATCACAGATCCAAAGGCAAGTTATTCATTGCTGAGAGTGGATCCTTTCTAGAGAAGGAGTTTCTCTCGAAAGAAGTGAGTGGGAGGAAAGTAGAACTTGATGAGGTAACTGTACCTGCTCCCTTATTGGAAAGTAGTTCATCACAGAAATTTGTTTTTGTGACTACTACACCAATTAGTGAGGAAGCTAATGATGATGATCATGTAACTTTAGATCAAGTTACTACTGAACCTCGTAGGTAAACCAGAGTGAGATCTGCACCAGAGTGGTACTGTAATCCTGTTTTGGAGGTCATATTACTTGACCATGACGAGCCTACGAACTATGAGGAAGCGATGATGAGCCCAGATTCCGCGAAATGGCTTGAGGCCATGAAATCTGAGATGAGATCCATGTATGAGAACAAAGTATGGACTTTGATTGACTTGCCCAATTATCGGCGAGCCATTGAGATTAAATGGATCTTCAAGAGGAAGACGGACGCTGATAGTAGTGTTACTATCTACAAAGCTAGAATTGTCGCAAAAAGATTTTCAACAAGTTCAAGGTGTTCACTACGATGAGAGTTTCTCACTCGTATCTATGCTTAAGTCTGTCCGAATCATGTTAGCAATTGTCGCATTTTATGAAATCTGGCAAATGGATAAACAAAACTGCATTCCTTAATGGATTTATTAAAGAAGAGTTGTATATGATGCAACCAGAAGGTTTTGTCAATCCTAAAGGTACTAACAAAATATGCAAGCTCCAGCGATCCATCTATGGACTGGTGCAAGCATCTCGGAGTTGGAATATACGCTTTGATAAGTTAATCAAAGCATATAGTTTTATACAGACTTGCGGTGAAGCCTGTATTTACAAGAAAGTGAGTGGGAGGACTACAACATTTCTGATAAGTATATGTGTATGACATATTGTTGATCGGAAATAATGTAGAATTATTCTGCAAAGCATAAAGGAGTGTTTGAAAGGAGTTTTTCAAAGAAAGACCTCGATGAAGCTGCTTACATATTGAGCATCAAGATCTATAGAGATAGATCAAGACGCTTGATAAGTTTTTCAACGAGTACATACCTTGACAAGATTTTGAAGTAGTTCAAAATGGAACAGTCAAAGAAGGAGTTCTTGCCTGTGTTACAAAGGTGTGAAGTTGAGTAAGACTCAAAACCCGACCACGATAGAAGATAGAGAGAGAATTAAAGTCATTCCCTATGCCTCAGCCATAGGTTCTATAAAGTATGCCATGCTGTGTACCAGACCTATTGTATACCCTGCCCTGAGTTTGGCAACGGAGTACAATAGTGATCTAGGAGTAGATCACTGGACATTGGTCAAAATTATCCTTAGTGGAATAAGGATATGTTTCTCGATTATGGAGGTGACAAAAGGTTCGTCGTAAAGGGTTACGTCGATGCAAGTTTTGACACTGATCCAGATGACTCTAAGTCTCAATCTGGATACATATTGAAAGTGGGAGCAATTAGCTAGAGTAACTCCATGCAGAGCATTGTTGACATAGAAATTTGCAAAATACTTACGGATCTGAATGTGGTAGACCCGTTGACTAAACTTCTCTCATAAGCAAAACATGATCACACCTCAGTACTCTTTGGGTGTTAATCACATAGCGATGTGAACTAGATTATTGACTCTAGTAAACCCTTTGGGTGTTGGTCACATGTCGATGTGAACTATGGGTGTTAATCACATGGTGTTGTGAACTATTGATGTTAAATCACATGGCGATGTGAACTAGATTATTGACTCTAGTGCAAGTGGGAGACTGAAGGAAATATGCCCTAGAGGCAATAATAAAGTTATTATTTATTTCCTTATATCATGATAAATGTTTATTATTCATGCTATAATTGTACTAACCGAAAACATAATACTTGTGTGAATACATAGACAAACTAAACGTCACTAGTATGCCTCTACTTGACTAGCTCGTTAATCGAAGATGGTTATGTTTCCTAACCATAGACATGTGTTGTCATTTGATTAATGGGATCACATCATTAGGAGAATGATGTGATTGACATGACCCATTCCATTAGCTTAGCACCCGGTCGTTTAGTATGTTGCTATTGCTTTCTTCATGACTTATACATGTTCCTGTGACTATGAGATTATGTAACTCCCGTTTGCCGGAGGAACACTTTGTGTGCTACCAAACGTCACAACGTAACTGGGTGATTATAAAGGTGCTCTACAGGTGTCTCCAAAGGTACATGTTGGGTTGGCGTATTTCGAGATTAGGATTTGTCACTCTGATTGTCGGAGAGGTATCTCTGGGCCCTCTCGGTAATGCACATCACTTAAGCCTTGCAAGCAATGCAACTAATGAGTTAGTTGCGAGATGATGTATTACAGAACGAGTAAAGAGACTTGCCGGTAACGAGATTGAACTAGGTATTGAGATACCGACGATCGAATCTCGGGCAAGTAACATACCGATGACAAAGGGAACAACATATGTTGTTATGCGGTCTAACCGATAAAGATCTTCGTAGAATATGTAGGAGCCAATATGAGCATCTAGGTTCCGCTATTGGTTATTGACCGGAGATGTCTCTCGGTCATGTCTACATTATTGTCGAACACGTAGGGTCCGCACGCTTAATGTTACGATGACAGTTTCATTATGAGTTTATATATTTTGATGTACGGAAGGTAGTTCAGAGTCCCGGATATGATCATGGACATGACGAGGAGTCTCGAAATGGTTGAGACATAAAGATCAATATATTGGACAGCTATATTCAGACACCGGAAGTGTTTTGGGTGATTTCGGAGAAAACCGGAGTGCCGGAAGGGTTACCGGAACCACCCGGGGAAGTATTGGGCCTTAGTGGGCCTGAGGGGAGAGAGAGGGCAGCAGCCCAGGAGGTGGCCCGCCCCCTCCCATGGGGAGTCCGAATTGGACTAGGGGAGGGGGCGCGGCCCCTCTTTCCCTCTCCCTCTCCCTCTCTTTCCTTCCCCCTTCTCTCTTCCTAGTTGGACTAGGAAAGGGGAGTCCTACTCCTACTAGGAGGAGGACTCCCCCCTCCTTGGCGCGCCCCAAGGGCCGGCCGGCCTCCCCCCTTGCTCCTTTATATACGGGGGCAAGGGGGCACCTCTAGACACACAAGTTGATCTTCGTGATCGTTCTCTTAGCTGTGTGCAGTGCCCCCCTCCACCATAATCCTCGATAATATAGTAGCGGTGCTTAGGCGAAGCCCTGCGACAGTAGAACATCAAGATCGTCACCACGCCATCGTGCTGACGGAACTCTTCCCCGACACTTTGCTGGATCAGAGTCCGGGGATTGTCAGCGAGCTGAACATGTGGTAGAATTCGGAGGTGCCGTAGTTTTGGTGCTTGATTGGCCAGGCCATGAAGACGTACGACTACATCAACCGCGTTGTCATAACGCTTCCGCTTTCGGTCTACGAGGGTACGTGGACAACACTCTCCTCTCTCGTTGCTATGCATCACCATGATCTTGCGTGTGCGTAGGAAAATTTTGAAATTACTACGTTCCCCAACAGTTTATGCATTATGCTTAAGTTCAACCATGGAGTCTGCTAGATTGTACATGTGGCAAAATCCAGTGGGGGCTAGAAGATGGTGCGAGGGGCCGAGTGGAGGGAGACTAGGAAGGAATGCACAAGTGCGAGATCGATATTTAGAGAGAGGGGGCGAACACATGCATTGTTGCGCGTAGTGGCGGAGCCATGCATGAAAAATAAATGAGCTAGGGGGCCAAGCATTGCTAATCCTTTACGTGGAGGGTCAATTCATGAACTTAAACCATTTTTAGCAGCAATTTTCTAATGATCACATTCATATTAGCCTCGATATATAATGATGTTAGGGGGGAGGGGGGCAGGGCCCTTACTGCCCCCTGTCTTCGCCATTGTGCACGCATCTGAGAGATGAAGCGAAAGGCATGGATGATGAGAGGGGACATTGGATATATAATTAATGTGGGTGTATTAGCTATATATGTTAATCCTATATAGAGAGGTATAGATTGATCGATGTGGATGTGGGAAAGATTGTGAGACCTCACTGGATATATCGATTGATCGGTTTGTGTGGAAAACTATGAAAGACCTAGCTATATACACATATACATAGAGGAACATTGATCATTGTGCATGCACGCGTGAGAGATAAAGAAAGCTCGATATGATGGAGAGGGGGATGTGTGTGGGTGTGTGCCTTCATGGGAGACCGACCTGATGAAAAAGATTGCATGCGTTCGATGGATAATGTCGACTGGTAGTGTGCATGCATGCATGCACGAGAGAAAGTTAGTGGTACAATTATAAAGAGAAGACTATTGTGTGGGTGTAAAAGAATAGGTGAGGTCATAATCAATGTAAAGTTGAATTCAAATATTTGAATAAGTGATCCTGATGTTTGAAACCCATGCATACATGAATATAACGGAGATCTGCGCGGTGTGGTTTGGAAACGAGCATGTTGTAATGTATACACATTGAACAAGGTCAGACTGATTAGAATTTGAGATACCGATGTCAGACATCATTTGGCCACGTCGCATCCGTGCATGGACACACTATTCTAATTGGAGATGATGGGCGGCTTTCGCATCACATATCTATATCTATACCCCTATATATATTATATTTTATATTTTTTATATTGTGTGCGGGTAACTTTAACTTTGAAAGATGGTCATTGGATGAGGCAAATCTGATGGTCCAAAGATGGCAAATTTGAGCACTACTGGCCGTTGGATATCATCTAGATTCCACCAGATTTCGCCACATGTATAATCTAGAAGACTCCATGGTTGAACTTAAGCATAATGCACAAACATCAAAACACAAGCACTTCTTATTTGTTCTAGAATCTTCTGTATCAGAATTGCCCAAATGTTTTTCTACATGATTTGCTATTATTTGTTTTTTCTTTATGTCTTATGACACACAATTCCATGAATCTTAAAATAGATTAGCTTTCTTATAAAAACTAGATGATTTTCAATGAAATGAACTATAAGAATTAAACAAACATCTACATCATGCATATATGACTCAAAGCCTGCATGCTATAATGTGGTATTTATTCATAATTTGGTTGCCAAATCTCATGCGTGCAATACACGTGTACCTTACTCTAGTCTAAATGGTCTTTGTGTGTGTGTGTTGTGCGTGTTGAGGTGCAAATTGTCTTTTTTTGGTACATGTTAAGCTTGTTCTACCGAAATTTCAAGCCACGCCTTGTTATGCCAAAAATTCAAGCTAGCGTCTCTGTCTATCGTGCTGCAAAACTCCCGCCTCTTCAGCCCACACCTTGTTAGCCTGAAATATTTAAGATATATCTTTGTCTCATTGTGCTCCGACAACTCCCTCCATCTCAACCCGCGCCTTGCTATTCCGAAATTACAACGCGCGCGAAAACTCCCACCTCCTGTGAAATCCCGACACGCGAAATGCCCGTGGTACCCCTGAACCGAAAGAACCGCCTCAAATCGGTGGGGGTACTTTCGTAACTTACCCCACATTTTGGACAAGCGCGTCTCTAAGCCATGGTTCCCCACTGCCATCTCATCCGCCCACCCATTCGTACACCGAGGCCGTGAAAACCCGTGACAAAACCCCACACCCTGCTCCGTCCGCCACCCAGCCGGAGCCTCATCCCCGACGACGTCGTCCACAGCAACACCTCAATGTCCCTCATCCACCATACCGGATGAGGATCCATCGTCGATCTCATCGTCCCACCGGTTCAGCCACCCCGTCCTCCACCTCCAAGGAGCTGCCCCGACGCTCCCCTCGTCTTTTGCGCCACCTCCATTCCCACACCACCGTCTTCACCTACACCACCGGGAGAGCATCATCATCACCGTTTCCTCGGATGAAGCTGCGGCCTAATCTGCGCCACCAAAGAGGTTGTACACTAATCGCCGCATTTTCTTCTTGATTCGATCTCACGATGCTGCCGGCGCTCTGTCCTGAGCCGACACGGCGCGGCTCCATCCACGGCGGCGTCGCCGGCCACTTCCTCCATGGCGTCGCTCCCTCGGCGGCGACGTCCACATCAATAGGAGTTGTTGCTACTTTAGCTCTCACTCGCGCTGCTGCTCTGCTCTTGCTCTCGGTCCCCTGCCTGGTCTGCTCTTGCTATTGCTCTTGCTCACGTTGCTGCTCCCGCTCTTGCTCTTGCTCACACTGCTGCTCTCGCTCTTTCTCTTGCTTGCGATGCTGCTCTCGATATATCATGTTTCCATCGACGGCATGTTTGTGATTTATGGCATGCCAACCACTTTAATAGACACATCGTACAGTTATATCATGTCATCCTGTTTACATAGTCATCATATTTTGAAGTATGTCATTCTATCCTGTTTAGTTAGAGCATCTCCAGCCGCGCCCCCAACAGGCCCCCCAGGCCACTTTTTCGGCGCTGGCGCCAAAAAAAACGCCCCAGTGGCGCCCTCAGGACACCGAAAAACACCGGTTCGGCCCTTTTTCCGCCCGGCAGTCACAAGCCTAACCCGGCGCACTGGGGGACAGTTGGGGGTTCCGGCGCAAGGGAAAAGCACGGCTAGCCCACGCCGCCAGGGGAAAAGTCAAGGTTTTCTTCCCCGACTCGCCTCCCACCCCCCGCGCCCTCGGCCGCCAGTAGCTATATCCCTGCGCCGCCCGCCGCCTTTCACCACTAGATAGACATTCCACGCCTGAAAAATAGCAGAGCTTCACCGCGGCAGCACCTCCAACAGCAGTTGGGCGTTTCCGACCGCCATTTCCAGCCGCGGAGGGGCAGTTTAGCGGCAGGGACACGCCCGCCGGGCGCAAGGTGTTCGGCAATTTGCTTGCCTCGGCGATGTACTCGGATGACTAGGAAGCGCTCGCCGCGCTACTGGAGGAGGAAGCCGAGGCCGACGTCCAGGAAGAAGAGCATCTCATGGTGCTCGCCGCCCTCGTCCAGCTGCTGGTGAGCAATGAAAAGCCACGGCAAGGTGGCTCGGCGCCGGGGCTGGTGAAAGCAAAGAATCGGCATCGTCTCAAAGGCTACTGCATGCTCTACTCCGACTACTTCGCCGATGCTCCACTTCACGGCGAGAAAACATTTCGGCGCCATTATCGGATGAGCCGAAAGCTCTTCCTCAGGATTGTGAATTCCATCCGGGAGTTCGACAACTACTTCAAGTGCAAGATGGATTGCACCGGCGCCCTTGGATTCACCTCGATCCAGAAGTGCACGACAATGATGAGGATGCTTGCATACGGAGCTCCCGGTGATTCACTCGACGACTATGGGCGCATGGCCGAGTCCACCAGCATAGAGTGCTTCTACAAGTTCTATCGGGTAGTGGTGGCAGTGTTTGGACCGCAATACTTGAGAACACCCAATGTGGAAGACACTGCTCGGATCCTAGCACAGAATGCAGCAAGAGGATTTCCTGGGATGCTTGGAAGCATCGACTGCATGCATTGGAAATGGAAGAATTTCCCATTTGCTTGGCAGGGGATGTACATAGGCACCAAAGGCGGTTGTAATGTGGTACTTGAGACGGTGGCCACACAGGACCTCTGGATTTGGCACTCCTTCTTGGGTATGCCAGGAATTCACAATGACATCAACATGCTGCAGTGCTCTCCTGTCTTTGCCAAGCTTGTTGAAAGTCATTCTCCTCCGGTGAACTTCGAGATCAATGGGCGGCACTACAACAAGGGGTACTATCTAGCTGATGGCATCTATCCGAGATGGTCGACATTTGTGAAGACGATCTCAAACCCTGTGCGAGGAGGCAAGAACGCCCGGTTTGCGAAGGTTCGGGAGGCTTCCAGGAAGGATGTCGAGCGGGCATTTGGTGTGCTCCAATCTTGATTTGCTGTTGTCTGGTACCCCGCTCAGACCTGGTCGAAAGATCAAATGTGGGAGATTATGACTTGATGTGTCATCTTGCACAACATCATCATCGAGAGCGAGCAAGAAGACCAAGTGTTTGACACTGAGCCATACTACAGGCAGGGTCCTCTAGCCGAAGTTGATCACCAGCTACCGGCAACCTGGACTGCCTATCTCAGTATGCGTCAGGAGATCCGAGACGCACAAGTGCATCGTCAACTGCAACAAGATCTGATAGAGCATCTATGCAGGCTCAAGGGCAACACCGGGCGCGACGTGTGATGAAATATGAGTTTTTATTTGTTGAACTATATAATTTGTATTGAACTATTTGTTGTTGTACTATTTTGTTGAAGTATTTGATATTTCTGTGATGAAATATGTGATAAAAAATTTATGTGCATAATTGAACGCCGAACCACGCCGAATATGGTCCTATTGTCGCCCATATGGGCCCTTTATTCGCCGAAATGGGGCTAAAAGTGGGCCAATATCGGTGCCTGGGGGCGAGCTGGGGGTGATGACTGGGCGCGAAACCGCCCCCAGCGCCGATTGTATCGCCGGCTCGCCCCCAGGGGGCGATTTTTATGCGTCCTGGGGGGCGAACGGCTGGAGATGCTCTTAGCCATCATACATGTGAAATTGGGTCATTCTATCCTGTTTAATTAGCCATCATATATGTGAAATTATGTCCTGCTATTCTGTTTTCTTAGACAACATAAATGTGAATTATTTCATGCCCTATTTTCTTCCCTACTATCCATTGCACTTGTCTATCTTACAATGTCTGTACATTCAATTACTTTTCTTGTTTATCAGCCATTTCAATTGGAGGGAGTGATGGCAGTATCTGTGGGAGTAAAAACACGGTCTTCAGAAAAGATCGTGCTACATGTCGATGCAGATAGAACCACGGTTGTACTTGAAGGAAATATGCCCTAGAGGCAATAATAAAATTATTATTTATTTCCTTATATCATGATAAATGTTTATTATTCATGCTAGAATTGTATTAACCGGAAACATAATACATGTGTGAATACATAGACAAACAGAGTGTCACTAGTATGCCTCTACTTGACTAGCTCGTTGATCAAAGATGGTTATGTTTCCTAACCATAGACATGAGTTGTCATTTGATTAACGGGATCACATCATTAGGAGAATGATGTGATTGACTTGACCCATTCCGTTAGCTTAGCACTTGATCGTTTAGTTTGTTGCTATTGCTTTCTTCATGACTTATACATGTTCCTATGACTATGAGATTATGCAACTCCCGTTTACCGGAGGAACACTTTGTGTGCCACCAAACGTCACAACATAACTAGGTGATTATAAAGGTTCTCTACAGGTGTCTCCAAAGGTACTTGTTGGGTTGGCGTATTTCGAGATTAGGATTTGTCACTCCGATTGTCGGAGAGGTATCTGTGGGCCCACTCGGTAATGCACATCACTATAAGCCTTGCAAGCAATGTAGCTAATGAGTTAGTTGCGGGATGATGTATTACGGAACGAGTAAAGAGACTTGCCGGTAACGAGATCGAACTAGGTATTGAGATACCGACGATCGAATCTTGGGCAAGTAACATACCGATGACAAAGGAACAACGTATGGTGTTATGCGGTTTGACCAATAAAGATCTTCGTAGAATATGTAGGAGCCAATATGAGCATCCAGGTTCCGCTATTGGTTATTGACCGGAGACGTGTCTCGGTCATGTCTACATAGTTCTCGAACCCGTAGGGTCCGCACGCTTAAAGTTCGATGACGGTTATATTATGAGTTTATGTGTTTTGATGTACAAAAGGTAGTTCGGAGTCCCGGATGAGATCGGGGACATGAAAGGAGTCTCAAAATGGTCGAGATGTAAAGATCGATATATTGGACGACTATATTCGGACATCGGAAAGGTTCCGAGTGATTCGGGTATTTATCGGAGTACCGGGGAGTTACGGGAATTCGCGGGGGGAGTGTATGGGCCTTATTGGGCTTAAGGGGAAAGAGAGAGAGGCAGGCCGCGCCCCCCCAAGGCCTAGTCTGAATTGAACTAGGGGGAAGGGCTGCGCCCCCTCCTTCCTTCTCTTCTCTTTTCCCTTTCCTTCTCTCCTACTCCTACTACTTGGAAGGGCTCCTAGTTCTACTAGGAAAGGGGGAATACTACTCCCGGTGGGAGTAGGACTCCCCTAGGGCGCGCAATAGAGAGGGCTGGCCCCTCCCCTCCTCCACTCCTTTATATACGTGGCCAGGGGACACCCCATAGACACAACAATTGATCTCTTGATCTCTTAGCTGTGTGCGGTGCCGCCCTCCACCATAATCCACCTCGATCATATTGTAGCGGTTCTTAGGCGAAGCCCTGCGTCGGTAGAACATCATCATCGTCACCACGCCGTTGTACTGACGAAACTCTCCTCAACACTTGGCTGGATCGGAGTTTGAGGGACGTCATCGAGTTGAACGTGTGCAGAACTCGGAGGTGCCGTGCATTCGGTACTTGATCGGTCGGATCGTGAAGACATACGACTACATCAACCATGTTGTGCTAAGGCTTCCGCTTTCGGTCTACGAGGGAACGTGGACACACTCTCCCCTCTCATTGCTATGCATCACCATGATCTTGCGTGTGCATAGGATTTTTTTTTAAATTACTACGTTCCCCAACAGTGGTATCCGAGCCAGGTTTTATGCGTTGATGTAATATGCACGAGTAGAACACAAGTGAGTTGTGGGCGATATAAGTCATACCGCTTACCATCATGTCACACTTTGGTTCAGCGATATTGTTGGATGAAGCGGCCTGGACCGACATTATGCGTACGCTTACGCGAGGCTAGTTTTACCGCCGTGCTATGCACACAGGTGATTAGCGGGTGTCAGTTTCTCCAACTTTAGTTGAACCGGGTGTGGCTATGCCCGGTCCTTGAGAAGGTTAAAACAACGCTAACTTGACAAACTATCATTGTGGTTTTGATGCGTAGGTAAGAACGGTTCTTGCTCAGCCCGTAGCAGCCACGTAAAACTTGCAACAACAAAGTAGAGGACGTCTAACTTGTTTTTGCAGGGCATGTTGTGATGTGATATGGTCAAGACGTGATGAGATATAAGTTGTTGTATAAGATGATCATGTTTTCTGAAGTTATCGGCAACTGGCAGAAGCCTTATGGTTGTCTCTTTATTGCATAATATGCAAGCGCCAAATAATTGATTTACTTTATCGCTATGCGATAGCAATAGTTGCAAGAGCAATAGTTGGCGAGACGACCATGTGACGACACATTGATATAGATCAAGATGACGGAGATCATGGTGTCATGTTGGTGACGATGGAAATCATGACGATGTTTTGAAGATGGAGATCAAAGGCACAAGATGATGATGGCCATATCATGTCACATATTTTGATTGCATGTGATATTTATCTTTTATGCATCTTATCTTTGCTTAGTTATGACGGTAGCATTATAAGATGATCTCTCACTAAATTTCAAGATAAAAGTGTTCTCCCTGAGTATGCACCGTTGCCAAAGTTCGTCGTGCCCAGACACCACGTGATGATCGGGTGTGATAAGCTCTACGTCCATCTACAACGGGTACAAGCCAGTTTTGCACATGCAGAATACTCAGGTTAAACTTGACGAGCCTAGCATATGCAGATATTGCCTCGGAACACTGAGACCGAAAGGTCGAGCGTGAATCATATAGTAGATATGATCAACATAGTGATGTTCACCATTGAAACTACTCCATCTCGCGTGATGATCGGACATGGTTTAGTTGATATGGATCACATGATCACTTAGAGTATTAGAGGGATGTCTATCTAAGTGGGAGTTCTTAAGTAATATGATTAATTGAACTTAAATTTATCATGAACTTAGTCCTGGTAGTATTAGCATATCTATGTTGTAGATCAATAGCTCGCGTTTAGCTCCCCTGTTTTATTTTCGATATGTTCCTAGAGAAAACTAAGTTGTAAGATGTTAGTAGCAATGATGCGGATTGGATCCGTGATCTGAGGTTTATCCTCATTGCTGCACAGAAGAATTATGTCCTTGATGCACCGCTAGGTGACAACCTATTGCAGGAGCAGATGTAGATGTTATCAACGTTTGGCTAGCTCAATATGATGACTACTTGATAGTTTAGTGCACCATGCTTAAACGGCTTAGAATCGGGACTTCAAAGACGTTTTGAACGTCATGGACCATATGAGATGTTCCAGTAGTCGAAGTTAATATTTCAAGCAAATACCCGAGTTGAGAGATATGAAGTCTCCAACAAGTTCTATAGCTAAAGATGGAGGAGAATAGCTCAAGCAGTGAGCATGTGCTCAGATTGTCTGGGTACTACAATCGCTTGAATCAAGTGGGAGTTAATCTTCCAGATAAAATAGTGATTGACAGAATTCTCTAGTCACCATCACCAAGTTAGTAGAACTTCGTGATGAACTATAATATGCAAGGGATAACGGAAATGATTCCCAAGCTCTTCGTGATGCTGAAATCGATGAAGGTAGAAATCAAGAAAAGCATCAAGTGTTGATGGTAAACAAAACCACTAGTTTCAAGTAAAGGGACAAAGGGAAGAAAGGGGAACTTCAAGAAGAACGGCAAGCAAGTTGCTGCTCAAGTGAAAAAACCCAAGTCTGGACCTAAGCCTGAAACTGAGTGCTTCTACTACAAAGGGACTGGTCACTGGAAGCGGAACTACCCCAAGTAATTGGCGGATAAGAAGGATGGCAAAGTGAACATAGGTATATTTGATATACGTATTATTGATGTGTACTTTACTAGTGTTTATAGCAACCCCTCGGTATTTGATACTAGTTCAGTTGCTAAGAATAGTAACTCGAAACGGGAGTTGCAGAATGAACAGAGACTAGTTAAGGGTGAAGTGACGATGTGTATTGGAAATGGTTCCAAGATTGATATGATCATCATCGCACACTCCCTATACTTTCGGGATTAGTGTTAAACCTAAAATAAATGTTATTTAGTGTTTGCGTTGAGCATGAATATGATTGGATCATGTTTATTGCAATACGGTTATTCATGTAAGTTAGAGAATAATTGTTGTTCTGTTTACATGAATAAAACCTTCTATGGTCATACACCCAATGAAAATGGTTTGTTGGATCTCGATCGTGGTGATACACATTTTCATAATATTGAAGCCAAAAGATGCAAAGTTAATAATGATAGTGCAACTTATTTGTGGCACTGCCGTTTAGGTCATATTGGTGTAAAGCGCATGAAGAAAATCCATGCTGATGGGCTTTTGGAATCACTTGATTATGAATCAGTTGATGCTTGGGAACCATGCCTCATGGGCAAGATGACTAAGACTCCGTTCTCCGGAACAATGGAGCGAGCAACAGATTTGTTGGAAATCATACATACTGATGTATGTGGTCCGATGAATACTGAGGCTCGCGGCAGGTATCATTATTTTCTGATCTTCACAGATGATTTGAGCATATATGAGTATATAGACTTGATGAAACACAAGTCTGAAACATTTGAAAAGTTCAAAGAATTTCAGAGCGAAGTGGAGAATCATCGTAACAAAAATAAAAGTTTCTACGATATGATCGCAGAAGTAAAATATTTGAGTTACAAGTTTGGCCTTCAGTTAAAACAATGTGAAATAGTTTCACTACTCACGCCACCTGGAACACCACAGTGTAATGGTGTGTCCGAACGTCGTAACCGTACTTTATTAGATATGGTGCGATCTATGATGTCTCTTACCAATTTACCACTATCGTTTTGGGGTTATGCATTAGAGACAGCTACATTCACGTTAAATAGGGCACCATCTAAATCCGTTGAGACGACACCGTATGAACTATGGTTTGGCAAGAAACCTAAGCTGTCGTTTCTTAAAGTTTGAGGTTGCAATGCTTATGTGAAAAAGTTTCAACCTGATAAGCTCAAACCCAAATCGAAGAAGTGTGTCTTCACAGGATACCCAAAAGAAAATGTTGGGTACACCTTCTATCACAGATCCGAAGGCAAGATATTCATTGCTGAGAATGGATCCTTTCTAGAGAAGGAGTTTCTCTCAAAAGAAGTGAGTGGGAGGAAAGTAAAACTTGATGAGGTAACTGTACCTGCTCCCTTATTGGAAAGTAGTTCATCACAGAAATCTGTTCCTGTGACTACTACACCAATTAGTGAGGAAGCTAATGATGATGATCATGTAACTTCATATCAAGTTACTACCGAACCTCGTTGGTAAACCAGAGTGAGATCCGCACCAGAGTGATACGGTAATCCTGTTCTGGAGGTCATGACCATGACGAACCTACAAACTATGAGGAAGCGATGATGAGCCCAGATTCCGCAAAATGGCTTGATGCCATAAAATCTGAGATGAGATCCATGTATAAGAACAAAGTATGGACTTTGATTGACTTGCCCAAAGATCGGCGAGCCATTGATATTAAATGGATCTTCAAGAGGAAGACGGACGCTGATAGTAGTGTTACTATCTACAAAGCTAGAATTGTCGCAAAAGATTTTCGACAAGTTCAAGGTGTTGACTACTATGAGAGTTTCTCACTCGTATCTATGCTTAAGTCTGTCCGAATCATGTTAGCAATTGCCACATTATATGAAATCTGGCAAATGGATAAACAAAACTACATTCCTTAATGGATTTATTAAAGAAGAGTTGTATATGATGCAACAAGAAAGTTTTGTCAATCCTAAAGGTGCTAACAAAATATGCAAGCTCCAGTGATCCATCTATGGACTGGTGCAAGCATCTCGGAGTTGGAATATACGCTTTGATAAGTTGATCAAAGCATATAGTTTTATATAGACTTGTGGTGAAGCCTGTATTTACAAGAAAGTGAGTGGGAGCACTACAGCATTTCTGATAAGTATATGTGAATGACATATTGTTGATGGGAGATAATGTAGAATTATTCTGCAAAGCATAAAGGAGTGTTTGAAAGGAGTTTTTCAAAGAAAGACCTCAGTGAAGCTGCTTACATATTGAGCATCAAGATCTATAGAGATAGATCAAGACGCTTGATAAGTTTTTCAATGAGTACATACCTTGACAAGATTTTGAAGTAGTTCAAAATGGAAAAGTCAAAGAAAGAGTTCTTGCCTGTGATACAAGATATGAAACTGAGTAAGACTCAAAGCCCGACCACGGCAGAAGATAGAAAGAGAATGAAAGTCATTCCCTATGCCTTGGCCATAGGTTCTATAAAATATGCCATGCTGTGTACCAGATCTATTGTATACCCTACACTGTTTTTGGCAAGGGAGTACAATAGTGATCTAGGAGTAGATCACTGGACAGCGGTCAAAATTATCCTTAGTGGAATAAGGATATGTTTCTCGATTATGGAGGTGACAAAAAGGTTCGTCGTAAAGGGTTACGTCGATGCAAATTTTGACACTGATCCAGATGACTCTAAATCTCAATCTGGATACATATTGAAAGTGGGAGCAATTAGCTAGAGTAGCTCCGTGCAGAGCATTGTTGACATAGAAATTTGCAAAATACTTACGGATCTGAATGTGGCAGACCCGTTGACTAAACTTCTCTCACAAGCAAAACATGATCACACCTTAGTACTCTTTGGGTGTTAATCACATAGCGATGTGAACTAGATTATTGACTCTAGTAAACCCTTTGGGTGTTGGTCACATGTCGATGTGAACTATGGGTGTTAATCACATGGTGATGTGAACTATTGGTATTAAATCACATGGCGATGTGAACTAGATTATTGACTCTCGTGCAAGTGGGAGACTGAAGGAAATATGCCCTAGAGGCAATAATAAATTATTATTTATTTCCTTATATCATGATATATGTTTATTATTCATGCTAGAATTGTATTAACCGGAAACATAATACATGTGTGAATACATAGACAAACAGAGTGTCACTAGTATGCCTCCACTTGACTAGCTCGTTGATCAAAGATGGTTATGTTTCCTAACCATAGACATGAGTTGTCATTTGATTAACGGGATCACATCATTAGGAGAATGATGTGATTGACTTGACCCATTCCGTTAGCTTAGCACTTGATCGTTTAGTTTGTTGCTATTGCTTTCTTCATGACTTATACATGTTCCTATGACTATGAGATTATGCAACTCCCGTTTACCAGAGGAACACTTTGTGTGCCACCAAACGTCACAACGTAACTGGGTGATTATAAAGGTGCTCTACAAGTGTCTCCAAAGGTACTTGTTAGGTTGGCGTATTTCGAGATTAGGATTTGTCACTCTGATTGTCGGAGAGGTATCTGTGGGCCCACTCGGTAATGCACATCACTATAAGCCTTGCAAGCAATGCAACTAATGAGTTAGTTGCGGGATGATGTATTATGGAACGAGTAAACAGACTTGCCGGTAACGAGATTGAACTAGGTATTGAGATACCGACGATCGAATCTCGGGCAAGTAACATACCGATGACAAAGGGAACAACGTATGTTGTTATGCGGTTTGACCAATAAAGATCTGCGTAGAATATGTAGGAGCCAATATGAGCATCCAGGTTCCGCTATTGGTTATTGACCGGAGACGTGTCTCGATCATGTCTACATAGTTATCAAACCCGTAGGGTCCGCACGCTTAAAGTTCGATGACGGTTATATTATGAGTTTATGTGTTTTGATGTACCGAAGGTGTTCGGAGTCCCGGATGAGATCGGGGACATGACGAGGAGTCTCAAAATGTTCGAGATGTAAACATCGATATATTGGACGACTATATTCGGACATCGGAAAGGTTCCGAGTGATTCGGGTATTTATCGGAGTACCGGGGAGTTACGGGAATTCGCCGGGGAGTGTATGGGCCTTATTGGGCTTAAGGGGAAAGAGAGAGAGGCAGGTCCCCCCCCCAAGGCCTAGTCCGAATTGAACTAGGGTGAAGGGCTGCGCCCCCTCCTTCCTTCTCTTCTCTTTTCCCTTTCCTTCTCTCCTACTCCTACTACTTGGAAGGGCTCCTAGTTCTACTAGGAAAGGGGGAATCCTACTCCCGGTGGGAGTAGGACTCCCCTAGGGCACGCCATAGAGAGGGTCGGCCCCTCCCCTCCTCCACTCCTTTATATACGTGGCCAGGGGGCACCCCATAGACACAACAATTGATCTCTTGATCTCTTAGCCGTGTGCGGTGCGCCCCTCTACCATAATCCACCTCGATCATATCGTAGCGGTGCTTAGGCGAAGCCCTGCGTCGGTAGAACATCATCATCGTCACCACGCCGTTGTACTGATGAAACTCTCCCTCAACACTCGGCTGGATCGGAGTTCGAGGGACATCATCGAGTTGAACGTGTGCAGAACTCGGAGGTGCCGTGCGTTCGGTACTTGATCGGTCGGATCGTGAAGACGTACGACTACATCAACCGCGTTGTGCTAATGCTTCCGCTTTTGGTCTACGAGGGTACGTGGACACACTCTCCCCTCTCATTGCTATGCATCACCATGATCTTGCGTGTGCATAGGAATTTTTTTGAAATTACTACGTTCCCCAACAGTACTTGCCCAAGAACCAGCCCCACCACACATAACCCACACTCATGCAGATTGTACCCCTACCTAGTTGGACAGAGAACCAGCTACACCCCTTCTAACCCCAACCCTAGCAGATAGACACCCAGTTCCTGTTGACACAGCACCGTCTCCACCACAGAGCACCCAAACACAAGCAGTTAGTAAGGCAATTGCAGTGCCCAAATCACGAGGACTACCACTCCGAACCCGAAGTCAACGCTTAAAGCAGAAGAACAATTGTTCTCGGGTCAGGTTCCGTAGCTATGGTTCATACTACTTTGCTCTTGCATCACTGTATTTACTGATACCAACTAATTTCAAATTTGACGGATGCAATTGAAACTCCAATGGCGCAACAGGTATGTTTTGAACCTATTTCTTCAACATGTTTGGTTGTTTGCTGTTGTAACTTGCTCTATGTTGATTTCAGTTTCAATTGAATAAACAGTTATGTTCTCATGCCATGCACATTACAAGTGTTCTTATTGTTGTGTAGTTTCCCACACTTATTTTCTGTCTATGCTGCTTTGTCTTAAATAGATATGATTCGAACTGTATCTATCTTGATTTGGCAACATAAACTAGAATGATATAGACCATACAGTGACCATACTACATAGATATATGTTTGTTTCATGTTGTTATCATGTCCACCTTACTACTGAACTGGTTTACCAAAATGAGTTCCATTTACTACATTGTAAACCTGAGATGTGTTTGTTTGTTTCTCTTTTAGAACGCGGATAAAATATTGGAGAAGAGTACCCTGTTATGCAATGGTAAAGAAAGTAATGTAGATAAGGTTCAAGATAGTGAGACATCCCTGTTGGTCTCCAAGAAAGTTGATAAAAACTATATTGAAGACACTGAGACAACCCCAAAGTCCTGTCTTGATGTAGTGTTCGAGTTACTGGCTACCACTGCTGGCACTAGCTCTTCAAACTTGTTGCCCGAATCAGTTCGGCTTCTTGAGTCTCAACTTCAAGTTGAAAGACATCGATCAGATGTTATGCGATAGGAAGCCGAATGACTGAGGAAGTCCCTGCAGAATTTAGATGCATACTTTCTGGTGCAACAGCATGCGCTGGAGGACTTAAGCGCCAAACAAGAGAAAGTTAATAAGCTTGCTAAGCATCTTGCCAGCATTATGGGTACCCAGGATATTGTTTCTTGAGCTCTTCTGAAGTGGTTTCAGTTCTGGACTTGTTTTGCTGCGGCGTTTATATGCTGATGTGTTCCCTATATTTGCACTGGTGGCGAACTTTGATGCCCAGTGGATCTAATATGTGTAATAGTCTAGTGTAAGTTGCTTGCTTATTTATTTCCTTATTGTCTTGTTTATTTGTTTGCTTGTAGTCAGTGCAGTTATTTTTCTGCGGTTTGCTAGTGGCTGCAATAACCTATTTTTTAAAACTAGGCCACAATAACCATGGGCTAATATTTACTGTAGTGACACTGGGCCTCCTACGGGACATAGAAACAGTGGGCCTTCTACGGGCCGTATAAACAGTGGGGCTTCTACGGGCCGTAGAAACAGTGGGCCTTCTATGGGCCGTAGAAACAATGGGCCTTCTACGGGCCATAGAAACAATGTGCCTTCTACGGATTGTATCATCAATGGGCCTTATATGGGCCGTATGATCGATTGGCCAAACATGGGCCAAACAGACCGCATTCTGGCCGTAAACAGGCTACAGTTGGAATCGTCCGTTCATGGGCCAACCATAACGGACCATCGTTAATAGGCCGTATTTGATGACGCTATGAAAACGGCCCAACGTATTAACGGACCACAAACGGGCCGACTGTAACCACATGATGAATTTGGCCCACAAGCAGAAAATGACAGTAATGGGCCGTAAGTAAACAAATGCTGGAAAATAGCCCAAGAATAAATGGGCTCTGAGAAGGCCAAAATATAACATGGGCTGGAAATGGCCCAACGGAATAACGGGTCGTTAATGGGTATAAAGTGATACACTATTCTTTATGGGCCAGTTTCAACACGGGTCGTTAATGGGTGTAAAGTGATACACTGTTCATTACGGGCCAGTTTCACCACGGGCCGTTAATAGGCCAAGAGTTACATAGGGCCTCATATGGGCCGAAAGACGTCATGGGCCATACATGGGCCAGAAGTGAAAGCGGGTTGGAATCATATTGGATGGCCCAGATGATGCTATTGGGCCTAATTCGAATAGGGCGTAACGGGCCTTGGGTTAGCGGGTTGTAAATGGGCTATATGCGAACAGGCCGTTAACAGGCTTTCCATGGGCCGGGCCGCCACCTTTTGACCAAGTCAAACAGGCCGGCCTTTTCATAGGAATGGGCCTCTGTTGGGCCGTGCCACATGTCCACGTATCATAGGCGCCTTCTGTCCAATGAGTGGATGGCATCTGTCCTAGCGATGAGCTGACACGTATTTCCTCCAGCCAATGATGATTTTACACGTGGAAAATCCCCATTGGTCGGGGCTGTTAACGGGTTATCGGATCCAAAACCCGACCCGTTAGCTTAACGTGTTCTGTTACGGTGGATGCCGCGTGTCGGTCACCCTTGACGAAAGCACTTCTGTGACGCGCGATTTATCGTCATGGAAGTGGACACTTCCATGATGATAATTTTGGTAATGTCATGGAACACTTCTACGACAGCACAGGTATCACTATCCTGATTCTGTCATAAAATCGTCATGGATGTACTTGCATGACAGAAAACGCGACCTACTGTGACAAACACGTATCATCACGGAAGTGTATTTTTTTGTAGTGATGTGCTTCGCTTATATCTTTTGAGTTATATAGTTTTGCTCTAGTACTTCACTTATATCTTTTAGAGCACGGTGGTGGATTTGTTTTATAGAAACTATTGATCTCTCATGCTTCACTTAGATTATTTTGAGAGTCTTAAATAGCATGGTAATTTGCTTAAAATCCTAATATGCTAGGTATTCAAGATTAGTAAAATTTTCTTATGAGTGTTTTGGATACTAAGAGAAGTTTGATGCTTGATGATTGTTTTGAGATATGGAGGTAATAATATCAAAGTCATGCTAGTTGAGTAGTTGTGAAATTGAGAAATGCTTGTGTTGAAGTTTGCATGTCCCGTAGCATGCACGTATGGTAAACGTTATGTAACAAATTTGAAACATGAGGTGTTATTTGATTGTCCTCCTTATGAGTGGCAGTCGGGGACGAGCGATGGTCTTTTCCTACCAATCTATCCCCATAGGAGCATGCGCGTAGTGCCGAGGTTTTTAATGACTTGTAGATTTTTGCAATAAGTATGTGAGTTCTTTATGACTAATGTTGAGTCCATGGATTATACACACTCTCACCCTTCCATCCTTGCTAGCCTCTTCGGTACCGTGCATTGCCCTTTCTCACATTGAGAGTTGGCGCAAACTACGCCGGTGCATCCAAACCTCGTAATATGATACGCTCTTTCACACATAAACCTCCTTGTATCTTCCTGAAAACAGCCACCATACCTACCTATTATGGCATTTCCATAACCATTCCGAGATATATTGCCATGCAACTTTCCACCATTCCCTTTATCATGACATTATTGTCATATTGCTTAGCATGATCATGTAGTTGACATAGTATTTGTGGCAAAGCCACCATTCATAATTCTTTCATACATGTCACTCCTGGTCCATTGCATATCCCGGTACACCGCTAGAGGCATTCATATAGAGTCATCTTTTGTTCTAGTATCGAGTTGTAATCATTGAGTTATAAATAAATAGAAGTGTGATGATCATCATTTTCTAGAGCATTATCCCAAGTGAGGAATTATAAAAAAGAGAAAGGCCATATATAAAAAAAGAAAGAGAAAGACCAAATAAAAATGAGAGAAAAAGAGAGAAGGAACAATGTTACTATCCATTGCCACACTTGTGCTTCAAAGTAGCACCATAATCTTCATGATAGAGAGTCTCTTGTTTTGTCACTTTCATATACTAGTGGGAATTTTCATTATAGAACTTGGCTTGTATATTCCAACAATGGGCCTCCTCAAGTGCCCTAGGTCTTCGTGAGCAAGCAAGTTGGATGCACACCCACTTAGTTTCTTTTGTTGGGCTTTCATACATTTATAGCTCTAGTGCATCCGTTGCATGGCAATCCCTACTCCTTGCATTAACATCAATCGGTGGGCATCTCCATAGCCCATTGATTAGCCTCGTTGATGTGAGACCTTCTCCTTTTTGTCTTCTCCACATAACCCCCATCATCATATTCTGTTCCACCCACAGTGCTATGTCCATGGCTCGCGCTCATATATTGCTTGAAAGTTTATAGGTTTGAAATTACTAAAGTATGAAACAATTGCCTGGCTTGTCATCGGGGCTGTGCATGATGAGAGCATTCTTGTGTGACAAAAATGGAGCATGACTAAACTATATGATTTTGTAGGGATGAACTTTCTTTGGACACGTTATTTTGAGAAGACATAATTGCTTTGTTAGTATGCTTGAAGTATTATTATTTTTATGTCGATATGAAATTTTGTCTTGAATCTTTTGGATCTGAATATTCATACCACAATTAAGAATAATTACATTAAAATTATGCCAAGTAGCACTCCGCATCAAAAATTTTGTTTTTATCATTTACCTACTCGAGGACGAGGAGGAATTAAGCTTGGGGATGCTTGATACGTCTCCAACGTATCTATAATTTTTGATTGCTCCATGCTATATTATCTACTGTTTTGGACATTATTGGGCTTTATTATCCACTACTATATTATTTTTGGGACTAACCTATTAACCGGAGGCCCAACCCAGAATTGTTGTTTTTTGCCTGTTTTAGGGTTTCGAAGAAAAGGAATATCAAACGGAGTCCAAACGGAATGAAACCTTTGGGAACGTGATTTTCTCAACGAACAAGACCCAGGAGACTTGGACCCTACATCAAGACACAAAAGAGGAGGCCACGAGGTAGGGGCGCGCCTACCCCCCCCCCCCAGGCGCGCCCTCCACCCTCGTGGGCCCCCTGTTGCTCCACCGGCGTACTCCTTCCTCCTATATATACCTACGTACCCCCAAACGATCAGATAGGGAGCCAAAACCCTAATTCCACCGCCGCAACTTTCTGTATCCACGAGATCCCATCTTGGGGCCTGTTCCGGAGCTCCGTCGGAGGGGGCATCGATCACACAGGGCTTCTGCATCAACACCATAGCCCCTCCGATGAAGTGTGAGTAGTTCACCTCAGACCTACGGGTCCATAGTTAGTACTTGATGGCTTCTTCTCTCTTTTTGGATCTCAATACAATGTTCTCCCCCTCTCTTGTGGAGAACTATTCGATGTAATCTTCTTTTTGCGGTGTGTTTGTTGAGAGCGATGAATTGTGGGTTTATGATCAATTCTATCTATGAACAATATTTGAATCTTCTCTGAATTCTTTTATGTATGATTGGTTATCTTTGCAAGTCTCTTCGAATTATCAATTTGGTTTGGCCTACTAGATTGATCTTTCTTGCAATGGGAGAAGTGCTTAGCTTTGGGTTCAATCGTGCGGTGTCCTTTCCCAGTGACAGTAGGGGCAGCAAGGCACGTATTGTATTGTTGCCATCGAGGATAACAAGATGGGGTTTTCATCATATTGCATGAGTTTATCCCTCTACATCATGTCATCTTGCTTAAGGTGTTACTCTGTTTTCATTAACTTAATACTCTAGATGCATGCTAGATAGCGGTCGATGAGTGGAGTAATAGTAGTAGATGCAGGCAGGAGTCGGTCTACTTGTCTCGGACGTGATGCCTGATACGTCTCCAACGTATCTATAATTTTTTATTGCTCCATGCTATATTATCTACTGTTTTGGACTATATTGGGCTTTATTTTCCACTTTTATATTATTTTTGGGACTAACCTATTAACCGGAGGCCCAGCCCAAAATTGTTGTTTTTTGCCTATTTCAGTATTTCGAAGAAACGGAATATCAAACGGAGTCCAAACGGAATGAAACCTTCAGGAACGTGATTTTCTCACCGAACGTGATCCAGGAGACTTGGACCCTACGCCAAGGCATCAGAGAGGCGGTCACGAGGGTGGGGGCGCCCCCCCTAGGGCGCACCCCCCTGCCTCGTGGGCCCCTCAGAGCTCCACCGACGTACTTCTTCCTCCTATATATACCTACGTACCCCCAAACGAACAGACACGGAGCCAAAAACCTAATTCCACCGCCGCAACTTTCCGTATCCACGAGATCCCATCTTGGGGCCTGTTCCGAAGCTCCGCCGGAGAGGGCCGTCATCACGGAGGGCTTCTACATCATCATAGCCTCTCCGATGAAGTGTGAGTAGTTTACTTCAGACCTTCGAGTCCATAGTTAGTAGCTAGATGGATTCTTCTCTCTTTTTGGATCTCAATACAAAGTTCTCCCCCTCTCTTGTGGAGATCTATTCGATGTAATCTTCTTCTTTTTGCGGTGTGTTTATTGAGACCGATGAATTGTGGGTTTATGATCAAGTCTATCTATGAATAATATTTGAATCTTCTCTGAATTCTTTTATGTATGATTGGTTATCTTTGCAAGTCTCTTCGAATTATCCGTTTGGTTTGGCCAACTAGATTGGTAGTTCTTGCCATGGGAGAAGTGCTTAGCTTTGGGTTCGATCTTGCGGTGTCCTTTCCCAGTGACAGAAGGGGCGGCAAGGCACGTATTGCATCGTTGCCATCGAGGATAACAAGATGGGGTTTATTTCATATTGCATGAATTTATCTCTCTACATCATGTCATCTTGCTTAAAGCGTTACTCTATTTTTAACTTAATACTCTAGATGCATGCTGCATAGCGGTCGATGAGTGGAGTAATAGTAGTAGATGCAGAATCGTTTCGGTCTACTTGTCACAGACGTGATGCCTATATACATGATCATGCCTAGATATTCTCATAACTATGCTCAGTTCTGTCAATTGCTCAACAGTAATCTGTTCACCCACCGTAGAATACTAATTCTCTTGAGAGAAGCCACTAGTGAAACCTATGGCCCCTGGGTCTATTTTCATCATATCAATCTCCATCACTTTAATCTTGCTTTGCTTTTTACTTTGCCTTTTACTTTTCACTTTGCATCTCTATACCAAAAATACCAAAAATATTATATCTATCAGATCTCACTCTCGTAATTGACCGTGAAGGGATTGACAACCCCTAATCGCGTTGGTTGCGAGTAGCTATCGTTTTGTGCAGGTACGAGGGACTTGAGCATGGCCTCCTACTGGATTGATACCTTGGTTCTCAAAAACTGAGGGAAATACTTACGCTACTCTACTGCATCATCCCTTCCTCTTCGGGGAAATCCAACGCAAGCTCAAGAGGTAGCAAGAAGGATTTCTGGCACCGTTGCCGGGGAGTCTATGCAAAAGTCAACATACCAAGTACCCATCACAATCCCTATCTCTCGCATTACATTATTTGCCATTTGCCTCTCGTTTTCCTCTCCCCCACTTCACCCTTGCCGTTTTATTCGCCCTCTCTTTCCCAATCTCCTTCTCCTTCTCTTTCTCCACTCACCTTTTTGTTTGCCCGTGTGTTGGATTGCTTGTTTGTTGCGATGGCTCAAGATACTACCAAATTGTGTGACTTCACCAATACCAATAATAATTATTTCCTTAGCACTCCGATTGCTCCTCTTACCAATAATGAATCTTGTGAAATCAATACAGCTTGTTGAATCTTGTTATGAAAGATCAATTCGCCGGCCTTCCTAGTGAAGATGCCGCTACTCATCTGAATAGCTTCGTTGATTTATGTGATATGCAAAAGAAAAAATATGTAGATAATGATGTCGTTAAATTGAAGCTATTTCCTTTTTTGCTTAGAGATCGTGCTAAAGCTTGGTTTTCGTCTTTGCCTAAAAATAGTATTGATTCTTGGAACAAGTGCAAAGATGCTTTTATCTCTAAGTATTTTCCTCCCACTAAGATCATCTCTCTTAGTAACAATATTATGAACTTTAAGCAACTTGATCATGAACATGTTGCACAAGCTTATGAATTCACAAAAGAAATTTAATACTTTGCTTGAAGAGAAATTGCTTAAAGTTGATGACTTGGCTAGGAACGTTGATAGAATTTCTCTTGAGATTGATTCTTTAAAACTTAGATCTATTCCTCCTAAGCATGATATCAATGAGTCTCTCAAAGCCATGAGAATTTCCATTGATGAGTGCAAGGAAAGAACCGCTAGGATGCGTGCTTCCAAAGATGCCTTTATTAAAGCGTGTTCTTCCAAATCCTATGAAAATCAAGATGAAGATCTAAAAGTTATTGATGTGTCTCCTATTAAATCTTTGTTTTTCAATATGAATCTTGATGAAACTGAATATGATTTTCCTTTAGCTAGAAGGCGTTCTAAAAATTCGGAGTATTTAGATCTTTATGATGAAATTGATGAAAGTGGGATTGAAAGAAATAAAATCTAGATGTTGCTAGACCCACAATATTGGATTTCAAGGAATTTAATTATGAAAGTTTCTCTTTAATTGATTGTATTTCCTTGTTGCAATCCGTGTTAAATTCTCCACATGCTTATAGTCAAAAGTAAGCCTTCACCGGACATATTGTTGATGCCTTGATGCAATCTTATGAAGAAAAACTTGAGTTGAAAGTTTCTATCCCTAGAAAACTCTATGATGAGTGGGAACCAACTATTAAAATTAAAATTAAAGATCATGAGTTTTATGCTTTGTGTGATTTGGGTGCTAGTGTCTCTATTCCCAAGACTTTGTGTGATTTGCGAGATTTCCGCGATTTTGATGATTGCTCTCTAAACTTGCATCTTGTGGATTCTACTATTAAGAAACCTATGGGGAGGATTAATGATATTCTTATTGTTGCAAATAGGAATTATGTGTCCGTAGATTTCATTATTCTTGATATAGATTGCAATCCTTCTTGCCCTATTATTCTTGCTAGACCTTTCCTTAGAACGGTTGGTGCGATTATTGATATGAAGGAAGGGAATATTAGATTTCAATTTCCATTAAAAAAGGGCATGGAACACTTTCCAAGAAATAAAATAAAATTGCCATATGAAACTATCATGAGAGCCACTTATGGATTGCCTACCAAAGATGGCAATACCTAGATCTATCCTTGCTTTTATGCCTAGCCAGGGGCGTTAAACGATAGCGCTTGTTGGGAGGCAACCCAATTATTCCTTGCTTTTTGCTCCTGTTTAGTAATAAATAATTTATTTAGCCTCTGTTTTGGTTGTGTTTTTTGTGTTTAATTAGTGTTTGTGCCAAGTAGAACTGTTGGGAAGACTTGGGGAAACTCTTGTTGAACTTGCTATAAAAAACAGAAACTTTAGCGCTCACGATAAATGCTGTCATTTTTATTTCGAAAGTGATATTTAGTTAATTATTTTTGCAGATTATTAATAGATAAATTCCTAACGTCCAGAAATTTATTTTAGATTTTTTGGTGTTCCAGATCTTGCGCTAGCTACAGATTACTACAGACTGTTCTGTTTTTGACAGATTCTGTTTTTCGTGTGTTGTTTGCTTATTTTGACGAATCTATGGTTAGTAAAATAGTTTATAATCCATAGAGAAGTTGTAATACAGTAGTTTTAACACCAATATAAATAAAGAATGAGTTCATTACAGTACCTTGAAGTGGTCTTTTGTTTCCTTTCTCTAACGAAGCTCACGAGTTTTCTACTTTAAGTTTTGTGTTGTGAAGTTTTCAAGTTTTGGGTGAATTCTTTTGATGGATTATGGAACAAGGAGTGGAAAGAGCCTAAGCTTGGGTATGCCCATGGAACCCCCAATATAATCCAATTCCACCAAAAAGTCAAAGCTTGGGGATGCCCCGGAAGGCATCCCCTCTTTCGTCCACTTCCATCGGTAATTTACTTGGAGCTATATTTTTATTCACCAATATGATATGTGTTTTGCTTGGAGCGTCTTGTATTATTTGTGTCTTTGTGTTTTAGTATGCCACAATCATCCTTGCTGTACAAACCTTTTGATAGAGCCATACATGAATTAGAATTTGATAGAATACTCTATGTGCTTCACTTATATCTTTTGAGCTAAGTAATTTTGCTCTATGTGCTTCACTTATATCCTTTTGAGCTATGTAGTTTTGCTCTCTGTGCTTTACTTATATCTTTTGAGCTAAGTAATTTTGCTCTATGTGCTTCACTTATATCATTTTGATCTATGTAGTTTTGCTCTATGTGCTTCACTTATATCCTTTTGAGCTATGTAGTTTTGCTCTATGTGCTTCACTTATATCTTTTGAGCGTTATAATTTTGCTCTATGTGCTTCACTTAGATCTTTTAGAGAATGGTGGTGGATTTGTTTTAAAGAAACTATTGATCTCTCTTGCTTCACTTAAATTATTTTGAGAGTCTTAATAGCATGGTTATTTGCTTAATAATAATATGCTTGGTATTCAAGATTTGTGAAACTTTCTTTTGAGTGTGTTGAATACTAAGAAAAGATTGAAGCTTGATAATTGTTTTGAGATATGGAGGTAGTAATATCAAAGTCATGCTAGTTGAGTAGTTGTGAATTTAAAGAATACTTGTGTTAAGGTTTGTGATTCCCGTAGCATGCACGTATGCTGAACCATTATGTGATGAAGTCGGAGCATGATTTATTTATTGATTGTCTTCCTTATGAGTGGCGGTCGGGGACGAGCGATGATCTTTTCCTACCAATCTATCCCCCTAGGAGCATGCGCGTAATACTTTGCTTTGATAACTTCTAGATTTTTGCAATAAGTATATGAGTTCTTTATGACTAATGTTGAGTCCATGGATTATACGCACTCTCACCCTTCCACCTTTTGCTAGCCTCTCTAATACCGCGCACCTTTCGCCGGTATCATACACCCACCATATACCTTCCTCAAAACAGCCACCATACCTACCTATTATGGCATTGACATAGCCATTCCGAGATATATTTCCATGCAACTTTCCACCGTTCCGTTTATCATGACACATTCATCATTGTCATATTGCATATCCCGGTACACCGCCGGAGGCATTCACATAGAGTCATATTTTGTTCTAAGTATCGAGTTGTAATTGTTGAGATGTAAGAAAAATAAAAGTGTGATGATCATCATTTTTAGAGCATTGTCCCAAGTGAGGAAAGAATGATGGAGACTATGATTCCCTCACAAGTCGGGATGAGACTCCGGACGAAAAAAAAAGAGGCCAAAGAAGACCAAATAAAAAAAGAGGCCATAAAAAAAGAGAAAAGGCCCAAATCAAAAAATGAGAGAAAAAGAGAGAAGGGACAATGTTACTATCCTTTTACCACACTTGTGCTTCAAAGTAGCACCATGATCTTCATAGTAGAGAGTCTCTCATGTTATCACTTTCATATACTAGTGGGAATCTTTCATTATAGAACTTGGATTGTATATTCCAATGATGGGCTTCCCCAAATTGCCCTAGGTCTTCATGAGCAAGCAAGTTGGATGCACACCCACTAGTTTCTTTTTGAGCTTTCATATACTTATAGCTCTAGTGCATCCGTTGCATGGCAATCCCTACTCGCTCACATTGATATCTATTGATGGGCATCTCCATAGCCTGTTGATACGCCTACTTGATGTGAGACTATCTTCTCCTTTTTGTCTTCTCCACAACCACCATTCTATTCCACCTATAGTGCTATATCCATGGCTCACGCTCATGTATTGCGTGAAGATTGAAAAAGTTTTGAAAAAGTTAGAGTATGAAACAATTGCTTGGCTTGTCATCGGGGTTGTGCATGATTTAAATATTTTGTGTGGTGAAGATAGAGCATAGCCAGACTATATGATTTTGTAGGGATAACTTTCTTTGGCCATGTTATTTTGAGAAGACATAATTGCTTTGTTAGTATGCTTGAAGTATTATTATTTTTTATGTCAATATAAACTTTTGTCTTGAATCTTTTGAATCTGAATATTCATATCACAATTAAGAAGATTTGCATTTAAATTATGCCAAGTAGCACTCCGCATCAACAATTCTCTTTTTATCATTTACCTACTCGAGGACGAGCAGGAATTAAACTTGGGGATGCCTGATACGTCTCCAACGTATCTATAATTTTTGATTGCTCCATGCTATATTATCTACTGTTTTGGACTATATTGGGCTTTATTTTCCACTTTTATATTATTTTTGGGACTAACCTATTAACCGGAGGCCCAGCCCAGAATTGCTGTTTTTTTGCCTATTTTAGAGTTTCGAAGAAACAGAATATCAAACGGAGTCCAAACGGAATGATACCTTCGGGAACGTGATTTTCTCACCGAACGTAATCCAGGAGACTTGGACCCTACGCCAAGGCATCAGAGAGGCGGTCACGAGGGTGGGCCCCCCCTAGGGCGCACCCCCTGCCTCGTGGGCCCCTCGGAGCTCCACCGGCGTACTTCTTCCTCCTATATATACATACGTACCCCCAAACGAACAGAGACGGAGCCAAAAACCTAATTCCACCGCCGCAACTTTCTGTATCCATGAGATCCCATCTTGGGGCCTGTTCCGGAGCTCCACCGAAGAGGGCCGTCATCACGGAGGGCTTCTACATCATCATAGCCTCTCCGATGAAGTGTGAGTAGTTTACTTCAAACCTTCGGGTCCATAGTTAGCAGCTAGATGGCTTCTTCTCTCTTTTTGGATCTCAATACAAAGTTCTCCCCCTCTCTTGTGGAGATCTATTCGATGTAATCTTCTTCTTTTTGCGGTGTGTTTGTTGAGACCGGTGAATTGTGGGTTTATGATCAAGTCTATCTATGAATAATATTTGAATCTTCTCTGAATTATTTTATGTATGATTGGTTATCTTTGCAAGTCTCTTCGAATTATCCGCTTGGTTTGGCCAACTAGATTGGTAGTTCTTGCCATGGGATAAGTGCTTAGCTTTGGGTTCGATCTTGCGGTGTCCTTTCCCAGAGACAGAAGGGGCAGCAAGGCACGTATTGCATCATTGCCATCAGGGATAACAAGATGGGGTTTATTTCATATTGCGTGAATTTATCTCTCTACATCATGTCATCTTGCTTAAAGCGTTACTCTGTTTTTAACTTAATACTCTGGATGCATGTTGGATAGCGGTCGGTGAGTGGAGTAATAGTAGTAGATGCAGAATCGTTTCGGTCTACTTGTCACGGACGTGATGCCTATATACATGATCATGCCTAGATATTCTCATAACTATGCTCAATTCTGTCAATTGCTTAACAGTAATTTGTTCACCCACCATAGAATACTTATGCTCTTGAGAGAAGCCACTAGTGAAACCTATGGCCCCTGGGTCTATTCTCATCATATCAATCTCCATCACTTTAATCTTGCTTTGCCTTTTACTTTGCCTTTTACTTTTCACTTTGCATCTCTATACCAAAAATACCAAAAATATTATATCTATCAGATCTCACTCTCGTAAGTGACCATGAAGGGATTGACAACCCCTAATCGCGTTGGTTGCAAGTAGCTATCGTTTTGTGCAGGTACGAGGGACTTGAGCGTGGCCTCCTACTGGAATGATACCTTGGTTCTCAAAAACTGAGGGAAATACTTACGCTACTCTGCTGCATCATCCCTTCCTCTTCGGGGAAATCCAACGCAAGCTCAAGATGTAGCAATGCCTATATACATGATCATACCTAGATATTCTCATAACTATGCTCAATTTTGTCAATTGCTCAACAGTAATTTGTTCACCCACCGGAGAATACTTATGCTCTCGAGAGAAGCCACTAGTGAAACCTATGACCCCGGGGTCTATCTTCATCATATTAATCTCCTAATACTTAGTTATTTCCTTTGATATTTACTTTGCTTTTATTTTACTTTGCATCTTTATCACAAAAATACCAAAAATATTATCTTATCATATCTATCAGATCTCACTCTTGTAAGTGGCCGTGTAGGGATTGACAACCCCTTATCGCGTTGGTTGCGAGGATTTATTTGTTTTGTGCAGGTGCGAGGGACTCGCGCGTAGCCTCCTACTGGATTTGATACCTTGGTTCTCAAAAACTGAGGGAAATACTGTAGCGACCCGACCTCAAACGGTCAAGTCTCTGTGCTTCAGTGTCATCCCTAGATCAGTAATGCTGACACACACAGTACTCGAGGATTTATAACAGAGTAGCAATCACACACTTATTACATCGAATGTCTCCAAAGAGAACTTATTACAATAAATATGGCTTAAGGCCATCTAATAAGATAACAGTGGAAGGCTTGGAAGATAAAGTGAGTCCATCAACTCCAACGGCATAGCTGAGCTGCACGGCAATGACCTAACGAACCTTACTCCTCGTCTGAAAAGTCTGCAACATAATACGTTGCAGCCCAAAAACGGGTCAGCACATGGAATATGCTGGCAAAATAACACAGTAGAGCAGGAAAAGAATAATGCTATCACTACATGCATATTTGGCTGGTGGAAAGCTCTATGGTTATAGTTTTTGCGAAAAGCCAATTTTTTCCTACAGCAAAGGAATAGATTTTAATTTTAACTATCATGGTAGTTGAAACATCATTGAGAAGGTTCCTCCAACTCAATCCCAATTAAAGTAATTAATAACCCAACAATATTAAATTTTTAGAGTGATGAGATACTTAAGATACTCCAAGTACTAGATACTCAAGATTGTCCATAACCGGGGACACGGCTAACCATGATTAGTTTATACACTCCGCAGAGGTTTGCGCACTTTTCCCCACAAGACTCGATCTCCTCCGTTGGTTTTCTCGCACTACAGGGCGTTTGAGAAACGGATGACCGAGACACAGTCTTTCAGAAACATTAACTCTCTACTCCGGGTTGACCATACCAAACCTACAAACCCACTACTAGTTGATCCACCTCTTCAAGAGCTTCACGTAACTTACTCAACTATGCTAGAGCCCATAATAGCTAGTGGCTGCACACGGAAGTTTCTAGCATGAATAATCTCAGTTCCCTTTGAGCCTGGGTGGCGGTCCATAGGAAGATCACACGGGTACACCGGGATTTCCAAAAATACAGGCAACACTGGGTACTCCAGGTGCCTCAATCCACATCTAAGTTGCCACCTTAAGTTGAACCATTAATTAACAATCTCACATCTGTCATGGATTTCACTCACCCAAACCACGTCTACGAGCATAGCATAGCAATATAAGCAACGCGTAGAAGTAACTCCCAATGTTTGAATGTAACAGGGCAATAGGTTCTACCTCATCAACTACTTCCCAACCCACATGTTAATGACATCCTAACCATGCAATGTTTGAGGATTGGAACTAATGCATAAAAACTGGGTGATAAAGGGGTATGATCAAAGTGTTACTTGCCTTGCTGACGATCCGCGTAACCTAGAGACTCCAAATAACACGCTTCACATTCCAAGAATTCTATCGCAAACAAACAATAGCATACATAAGAAATCAAGCAAAGAAACATAGGTAAAATCAAATAAGAAGATCTAACCAGAATGTTCAACTTAAGAACTCCGCTTTGCAAAAAGAATCAAATCAAACGGAGCAACGAAACTCAAACGGAGAAAGAAACAAGATCTGTTTACTAATCTGGACCTAGGTCAAATTTTACAGTAGCAAAAACTTGTGCAAGTTGGTTAAGCGGAAAGAGGGTCTCGAGACGAAGATCGAGGCGCTTGAATCGCCTGATTCTGACTAATGAGCGAAAAGAAAAACTAAAACGAAAATCAGATCAGAAATCACGATCAGAAATAATCGCGGATTGATCTGATAAAAGAAAACTGACGAACAGGCTAACGAACAAGTGTTCGTTATCTATACTAATGGGCGAAAACTGTTTGTTAAAATGAACGAATGGACAAACGTCCGCTAAAGAGAAGAACCAGGAAAAACCGGCGAACCGATCTATCCAAAAAACTAGGGTTTCTAAAAAAACCGAACCTGTTTTTTTTAAACCGAACGGTTCTACCTCCGGCGAAGTCCAGCGCGACGGGCGGCTCCAGCACGGGGCGGGGCGGCGGCGGCGCGGCAGCAGCGGCGAGGCGCAGCAGCGGCGGCGGCGAGGCGCAGCAGCGGCAGCGGCGAGGCGCAGGAGCAGCGGCGGCTGCGAGGTGCGGCAGAGGCGGAGTGCGGCTACGGGTGGGGCTACGGCGGTGCGGCGGGTGGTGGTGGCGGTGGCGGTGGCGGGGTATTTAAGAGAGAGGGGGCGGCAGCTTGGAGGAGGGGCCAAGGCGGCGGCGAGGAGGAGTCTAGGCCGGACTCCTCGTCCGAGGTAGCGGCGACTCGGTCTCCTGGGGGAGATGGCGCGCGGGGAGGCAGGCCGGCGGCTGGGCTTCGGCCCAGCTAGGCCTAGGCGCATTTTAAAAAAAAATCCGCCGAAACTCAGAAAAATCCTAGAAAATATAATAAAATTCTAAAAATGCCAAAACAAATTTTCTCCGTCTAAATAAAATATTTAGAACGAGATGAACATTTTCTTGGCCCTAAAATGCAATTATGAAAACGTGCAATTTTTTTCTAATGCAACCAAAATTGCAAATAAAAACCAAATAAAAGCAAAATTTGATTTTAATATTTTTCCTCCAATATTTCATTTATTTTGGAGAAGTCATGTAATCTCCTCTCATATATTTTAATATGAAATATTTTCGGAGAGAAAAATAATTAAAACCAAAATCCTCGTATCAATATTTGATATAAATCAAATTTGAAAACCGGGGAAATCCCCGACTCTCTCCGAGGGTCCTTGAGTTGCTTAGGATTTCGAGGATCACGAGACGAAATGCAACAAAACATGATATGCAAGAATGATCTATGTATAACATTCCAAATTGAAAATTTGGGATGTTACAAATACTTACGCTACTTTGCTGCATCATCCCTTCCTCTTCGGAGAAAACCAACACAGTGCTCCAGAGGTAGCAAGAGACATCCGGGATTTGGTGCATTCGATGGGCAAAGATATTAAAAGCTATGGTCTCCCGGAGCTGGTTGAGACCGGTGATGGTTCCGGCGACCTCCTAAGGGAGGTCCGAGAGGAGTTGTCAGTCGGTGTGGATCAAGAGCATTTAGATCTATATACATCCCTAAATATTGAGCAGAGGGCTGGGTTTGAGGAAATCTTGGATCACGTGGTGAACAACAGGAAACAGGTTTTCTTTGTTGTTGGTCCTGGTGGCACGGGGAAGACTTATCTCTACAAGGCGCTTCTTGATAAAGTGTGTTCATTGGGGAAAATAGCTATTGCAACTGCGACATCTCGAATAGCCGCATCAATCATGCCCGGTGGACGTACCGCCCACTCTTGGTTTAAAATTCCAATTAAGCTCATGGATAATAGCATCTGCAGCTTCACCAAGCAGAGTGGTACTGCAGAGTTGCTTCGGAGAGCATCTCTCATAATCTGGGATGAGGTTGCCATGACGAAGCGTCAAGCAGTTAGGCACTAGATAGGTCACTACGGGATATCATGGGATGTGTTATGCCATTTGGGGCAAAGGTTGTGGTGTTTGGAGATGATTTTAGGCAGGTCCTTCCCGTTGTCCCCCGCGGGACAAGAGCACAGATCACTGACGCCACGCTGCAAAGATCATATCTATGGTAGAAAATTAGACAAACCTATGGTTCTCCAAATACCTCTTGAGAATTGGCAATGGAATGGAGGAGACGATCGGTGATGATTATGTGCGTCTGCCTGATGACATTGTGATAGGTTACACACCTGGTGATGCACCAGTCATGAAGTTTATTGAACATGTGTTCCCATCTCTTCATGAGAATGCATCATCCGGTGCCTACATGAGCACATGTGCTATTCTTTCTACCAAGAATGAGCACGTGGACGACGTAAATGCAAAGATGATCGACAGATTTCCCGGCCAACAAAAGGTATACTACAGCTTTGATTCAATTGATGATGATACACACAATAACTACCCAATTGACTATCTGAACAACCTCACTCCGAATGGCTTGCCTCCCGATATTTTAAAAGTTAAAGTCAATTGTCCTGTCATTCTACTCCAAAATCTCGATCCTAATAATGGACTTTGCAATGGAACGAGATTGATGATTAGAGCTTTCCAAAATAATACAATCGATGCCGAGATTGTTGGTGGACAACATGCTGGAAAGAGAGTGTTCATCCCTAGGATCCCGATGGCACCCTCGGAGGATATTTCACTTCCTTTCAAGTTGAAGAGTAAGCAATTCCCTATTCGTCTGAGTTTTGCAATGACCATAAACAAAGCTCAGGGGCAAACCCTCCCAACTGTTGGCATTTACCTTTCGGATCCTGTATTCTCACACGACCAGCTTTATCTTGCACTGTCAAGGGGTGTTTCAAGGCGGACAACTCGGGTTCTGGCAAAGCCAAATAAAGAAATAGATCAGACGGGTAAAAGCACCAAGAACATTGTGTACAGAGATGTATTGGAGGGATAACACAAGTTTGCTCTCCAAGTACCAAGACTATATTTTTCATATGTAGTTATAAACAGAACCCCCTCTGTACTGATACATATGTGTTTTTTTCTTTTAGTTATCTCTTATCAAGATGGTCGGGCTTTCTAGATCAGGAGATTTTTTTTGGATGGGCCTTTGGGTTTAACCGAATTCAGAATAAGTTCCTACACCTGACGTAACTGGACAAATCATGTACGGCACCATATGCTTCTGCCCATATTCCTAGAGTATTTGTAGTTGTATTCTTGGTCGTTCATGCTCAATCAGGTGAGTCTATTTTCTCTTTTTTGACAACAATTTGAACCCGTCAAACGGGTAAAGATATGCCCATCATCAGTGCCCTTTTATTCAGTTTGAGGACAAAATGAGTAGTCAGTTCGCTATTAAATTTGTCTTCTATTCTATGTATAGATGCAGGTGCGACAACAGTTGCAGCAACTTATTTTTTCTTTTGCAGTAAGGGCGTGCGTCCATACGTGTTATACAATTAAGCATATTTAATTTCTCGCCTAACAATACTTTTGTTAATAGTTGCCAACTAAAAGATGATCTATTTGTGCTAATAGTGGCCAAATAAAAGATGATGCTCATATCATGAGTTCATATTGTGCAGAATTATTTTTTGCTAGCAATATTCTCTCTTTTCTTATGTTTTTATATTGATAACAGCTCCTAAATTAACATGTTATTACCACTCCCCCTTGGAGAACAATCAGATTTTCATGCATGAACAATAACCATGTTCTTCTACTTTTAGGAATGGGGACTCTAAAATGGATGGAGGAGGAGCTACAGTTCAGTAGCCAAATACAGCAGGCATGTTGTATATACAGTTTGCAAGGCGTTGTTCATTTGTTACACTTAAATAGCTTAGTCAGCACAACTATATCATATTGCAATACTTAATGGAAGTACTTTTCTTTACTTTCTTCCATGCTTCACATTATTCTTTATGTGATCCTATCTCTACTGAACCATGTAGATAAAATGCCCTTCCAATGTAATAGTAATATTTTATGACTGGACAAAAAACGACATCACTAAATGTGTACTCTTATAAATTTCTGTTTTTTTCACACTCTATGTAGTTTGTCGCTTCCTTTTGGCTCATTGATATCGTAAGAGCTTTGTAATAATTTTGGGCTGTGTGTATCTTCGAATGCAAGGGCAGGGGACGCTTCTCTTCCATTGTATGAAAAACTAACCTTCTATTTTAGAAAATATCCCTGCAGGTTACAAACCTAACTGATTTCTTGTTAGTTCGTATTTGAACTGCTGGTATTTATAGCTTAATCTGGAGTAAACAAGCCATATAATTAAATCATCTTACTATTCTTAGCAGTGCATTGATAAGCACCCCATTCTTTGCAAATGCTGAGTTTTATCTTATTGTAGGTTTTGATACCAGCACCATTTTGGGTCAGCTTTCTTGAAATGGCTATAATATTAGGACTATAATATTAGGCTATATTTTCTATGGTGGATTCTTTTTGCAGAAGACACATAGAAATTCACGGATTATCAATTTTTTATGATTTATCAATCGAAATAAAATGCTTGATTTAATTTAAAACATGTATGACGTGCGTTGCGCGTGCATGCTTACTAGTAAAGGATAAGAATTGAAACATAAAGAGAGCATCATGAAGAATATGACTAGCACATTTAAGTCTAACCCACTTCCTATGCATAGGGATTTTGTGAGCAAACAACTTGAGGGAACAAGAATCAACTTGCACAGGAAGGTAAGACAAGCAAATCTTCAAGATTTTCAACACATAGAGAGCAAACTTGATATTAATGCAATTCCTACAAGCATATGTTCCTCCCTCGTAATAATTACATGTTGGATCATAAGCAAATTCAGCAATATAGCTATCACAAAACATATTCTTAACACGATCCACATGTATGCAAAGTTGACACTCTTCCAAAATAGTGGGATTAACATTAACTAAAGTCATGACCTCTCCAAACCCACTTTCATAATTATCACAATAAGATTCAACACCCTCCAAAATAGTGGGGTCATTACTTCCTAAAGTTGACACTCTTCCAAACCCACTTTCATCATAATCATCATAAATAGGAGGCATTCTATCATCAAAATAAATTTGCTCATCAAAACTTGGGGGACAAAAAATCTCATCTTCATCAAACATAGCATCCCCAAGATTGTGGCTTTTCAAATCATTAGCATCATGGATATTCAAAGAATTCATACTAACAACATTGCAATCATGCTCATCATCCAAAGATTTAGTGTCAAACATTCTAATGCATTCTTCTTCTAACACTTTGGCACAATTATCGGAATCCTTATTTTCATGAAAGATATTAAAAAGATGAAGCATATGAGGTACCCTCAATTCCATTTTTTGTAATTTTCTTTTATATACTAAACTAGTAATAAAACAAGAAACCAAAAGATTCGATTGCACGATCTAAAGATATACCTTCAAGCGCTAACATCCCCGGCAACGGCGCCAGAAAAGAGCTTGATGTTTACAAAGCAACCTTCTTCTTGTAGAGGTTGTTGGACCTCCAAGTGTAGAGGTTTGTAGGAGAGTAGCAAATTTCCCTCAAGTGGATGGCCTAAGGTTTATCAATCCGTGGGAGGCGTAGGTTGAAGATGGTCTCTCTCAAATAACCCTGCAACCAAATAACAAAGAGTCTCTTGTGTCCCCAACACACCCAATACAATGGTAAATTGTATAGGTGCACTAGTGCTACCTCTTTTAGCATTGCGTTGGTTTTCCCCGAAGAGGAAGGGATGATGCAGCAAAGTAGCGTAAGTATGTCCCTCAGTTTTTGAGAACCAAGGTATCAATCCAGTAGGAGGCTACGCGCGAGTCCCTCGCACCTGCACAAAACAAATAAATCCTTACAAACCAACGCAAATAGGGGTTGTCAATACCTATAGGGCCACTTACGAGAGTGAGATCTGATAGATATGATAAGATTATATTTTTGGTATTTTTGTGATAAAGATGCAAAGTAAAATCAAAGCAAAGTAAAATCAAAGGAAAAACTAAGTATTGGGAGATTAATATGATGAAGATAGACCCGGGGGCCATAGTTTCACTAGTGGCTTCTCTCGAGAGCATAAGTATTCTATGGTGGGTGAACAAATTATTGTTGAGCAATTGACAGAATTGAGCATAGTTATGAGAATATCTAGGTATGATCATGTATATAGGCATCACGTCCGAGACAAGTAGACCGACTCCTGCCTGCATCTACTACTATTACTCCACTCATTGACCGCTATCCAGCATGCATCTAGAGTATTATGTTAATGAAAATAGAGTAACGCCTTAAGCAAGATGGCATGATGTAGAGGGATAAACTCATGCAATATGATGAAGACCCCATCTTGTTATCCTCGATGGCAACAATACAATACGTGCCTTGCTGCCCTTACTGTCACCGGGAAAGGACACCGTAAGATTGAACCCAAAGCTAAGCACTTCTCCCATTGCAAGAAAGATCAATCTAGTAGGCTAAACCAAACTGATAATTCGAAGAGACTTGCAAAGATAACCAATCATACATAAAAGAATTCAGAGAAGATTCAAATATTATTCATAGATAGACTTGATCATAAACCCACAATTCATCGGTCTCAACAAACACACCGCAGAAGGAAGATTACATCGAATAGATCTCCACAAGAGAGGGGGAGAACATTGTATTGAGATCCAAAAAGAGAGAGAAGAAGCCATCTAGCTACTAACTATGGACCCGTAGGTCTGAGGTAAACTACTCACACTTCATCGGAGGGGCTATGGTGTTGATGAAGAAGCCCTCCGTGATCGATGCCCCCTCTGGTGGAGCTCCGGAACAGGCCCCAAGATGGGATCTCGTGGATACAGAAAGTTACGGTGGTGGAATTAGGGTTTTGGATCCGTCTCTGGTCGTTTTGGGGTACGTGGGTATATATAGGAGGAAGAAGTATGTCGGTGGAGCAACAGGCGGCCCAAGAGGGTGGAGGGCGCGCCTGGGGGGGTAGGCGTGCCCCCCTACCTCATGGCCTCCTGTTACGTGTCTTGACATAGGTTCCAAGTCTCCTGAGTTGTATTCGATGAGAAAATCACGTTCCCGAAGGTTTCATTCCGTTTGGACTCCGTTTGATATTCCTTTTCTTCGAAACCCTAAAACAGGCAAAAAAACAACAATTCTGGGTTGGGCCTCCGCTTAATAGGTTAGTCCCAAAAACAATATAAAAGTGGATAATAAAGCCCAATAATGTCCAAAACAGTAGATAATATAGCATGGAGCAATCAAAAATTATAGATACGTTGGAGACGTATCAAGCATCCCAAGCTTAATTCCTGCTCGTCCTCGAGTAGGTAAATGATAATAACAGAATTTTTGATGCAGAGTGCTACTTGGCATAATTTTAATGTAATTCTTCTTAATTGTGGTATGAATATTCAGATCCGAAAGATTCAAGACAAAAGTTCATATTGACATAAAAATGATAATACTTCAAGCATACTAACTAAGCGATTATGTCTTCTCAAAATAACATGGCCAAATAAAGTTCATCCCTACAAAATCATATGGTTTAGTCATGTTTTATTTTCATCACACAAGAATGCTATCATCATGCACAACCCCGATGACAAGCCAAGAAATTGTTTCATACTTTAGTACACGCAATATATGAGCGCGAGCCATGGACATAGCACTATAGGTGGAATAGAATATAATGAGAGGGGTTATGTGGAGAAAACAAAAAAGGAGGAAGTCTCACATCAACGAGGCTAATCAATGGGCAATGGAGATGCCCACTAATTGATGTTAATGCAAGGAGTAGGGATTGGCATTCAACGGATGCACTAGAGCTATAAATGTATGAAAGCTCAACAAAAGAAACTAGTGGGTGTGCATCCAACTTGCTTGCTCACGAAGACCTAGGGCACTTGAGGAGGCCCATTGTTGGAATATACAAGCCAAGTTCTATAGTAAAAAATTCCCACTAGTATATGAAAGTGATAACATGAGAGACTCTCTACTATGAAGATCATGGTGCTACTTTGAAGCACAAGTGTGGCAAAGGATAGTAACATTGTCCCTTCTCTGTTTTTCTCTCATTTTTCTCTCTTTTTTCGGGCCTTTTCTCTTTTTTTATGGCCTTTCTCCTTTTTTGGGCCTTCTCTTTTTTTATGGCCTTTCTTCTTCTTTTTTAATATATTCCTCACTTGGGACAATGCTCTAGAAAATGATGATCATCACACTTCTATTTATTTACAACTCAATGATTACAACTCGATACTAGAACAAAGATGACTCTATATGAATGCCTCCGGCGGTGTACCGGGATATGCAATGGACCAAGAGTGACATGTATGAAAGAATTATGAATGGTGGCTTTGCCACGAATACTATGTCAACTACATGACCATGCTAAGCAATATGACAATGATGAATGTGTCATGATGAACGGGATGATGGAAAGTTGCATGGCAATATATCTCGGAATGGCTATGGAAATGCCATAATAGGTAGGTATGGTGGCTGTTTTGAGGAAGATATAAGGAGGTTTATGTGTGAAAGAGCATATCATATCACGGGGTTTGGATGCACCGGCGAAGTTTGCGCCAAATCTCAATGTGAGAAAGGGCAATGCACGGTACCGAAGAGGCTAGCAAGGATGGAAGGGTGAGAGTGCGTATAATCCATGGACTCAACATTAGTCATAAAGAACTCACATACTTATTGCAAAAATCTACAAGTCATCAAAAACCTCGGTACTACACGCATGCTCCTAGGGGGATAGATTGGTAGGAAAAGACCATCGCTCGTCCCCGACCGCCACTCATAAGGAAGACAATCAAATAACACCTCATGTTTCAAATTTGTTGCATAACGTTTACCATACGTGCATGCTACGGGACTTGCAAACCTCAACACAAGTATTTATCAATTTCACAACTACTCAACTAGCACAACTTTGATATTATTACCTCCATGTCTCAAAACAATCATCAAGCATCAAACTTCTCTTAGTATTCAACACACTCATAAGAAAGTTTTATTATTACTCTTGCATACCAAGCATATTAGGATTTTAAGCAAACTACCATGCTATTAAGACTCTCAAAATAATCTAAGTGAAGCATGAGAGATCAATAATTTCTATAAAACAAATCCACCACCGTGCTCTAAAAGATATAAGTGAAGCACTAGAGCAAAATTATATAACTCAAAAGATATAAGCGAAGCACATAGAGTATTCTAATAAATTCCAAATCATGTATGGCTCTCTCAAAAGGTGTGTACAGCAAGGATGATTGTGGTAAACTAACAAGCAAAGACTCAAATCATACAAGACGCTCCAAGCAAAACACATATCATGTGGCGAATAAAAATATAGCTCCAAGTAAACTTACCGATAGAAGTAGACGAAAGAGGGGATGCCTTCCAGGGCACCCCCAAGATTTGGCTTTTAGGTGTCATTAGATTATCTTGGGGGTTCCATGGGCATCCCCAAGCTTAGGCTCTTGCCACTCCTTGTTCCATAATCTATCAAATCTTTACCCAAAACTTGAAAACATCACAACACAAAACATAAAGTAGAAAATCTCGTGAGCTCCATTAGTGAAAGAAAACAAAAGACCAGTTCAAGGTACTGTAATGAATTCATTCTTTATTCACAACACAAAACTTAAAGTAGAAAATCTCGTGAGCTGTGTTGGTTTTCCCCGAAGAGGAAGGGATGATGCAGCAAAGTAGCGTAAGTATTTCCCTCAGTTTTTGAGAACCAAGGTATCAATCCAGTAGGAGGCTACGCGCGAGTCCCTCGCACCTGCACAAAACAAATAAATCCTTGGAAACCAACGCAAATAGGGGTTGTCAATACCTATAGGGCCACTTACGAGAGTGAGATCTGATAGATATGATAAGATTATATTTTTGGTATTTTTGTGGTAAAGATGCAAAGTAAAATAAAATCAAAGTAAAATCAAAGGAAATAACTAAGTATTGGGAGATTAATATGATGAAGATAGACCCGGGGGCCATAGGTTTCACTAGTGGCTTCTCTCGAGAGCATAAGTATTCTATGGTGGGTGAACAAATTATTGTTGAGCAATTGACAGAATTGAGCATAGTTATGAGAATATCTAGGTATGATCATGTATATAGGCATCACGTCCGAGACAAGTAGACCGACTCCTGCCTGCATCTACTACTATTACTCCACTCATCGACCGCTATCCAGCATGCATCTAGAGTATTAAGTTAATGAAAACAGATTAACGCCTTAAGCAAGATGACATGATGTAGAGGGATAAACTCATGCAATATGATGAAAACCCCATGTTGTTATCCTCGATGGCAACAATACAATATGTGCCTTGCTGCCATTACTGTCATCGGGAAAGGACACCGTAAGATTGAACCCAAAGCTAAGCACTTCTCCCATTGCAAGAAAGATCAATCTAGTAGGCCAAACCAAACTGATAATTCGAAGAGACTTGCAAAGATAACCAATCATACATAAAAGAATTCAGAGAAGATTCAAATATTATTCATAGATAGACTTGATCATAAACCCACAATTCATCGGTCTCAACAAACACACCGCAGAAGGAAGATTACATCGAATAGATCTCCACAAGAGAGGGGGAGAACATTGTATTGAGATCCAAAAAGAGAGAAGAAGCCATCTAGCTACTAACTATGGACTCGTAGGTCTGAGGTAAACTACTCACATTTCATCGGAGGGGCTATGGTGTTGATGAAGAAGCCCTCCGTGATCGATGCCCCCTCCGGCGGAGCTCCGGAAGAGGCCCCAAGATGGGATCTTGTGGATACAAAAAGTTAAGGCGGTGGAATTAGGGTTTTGGCTCCATCTCTGATCGTTTGGTGGTACGTGGGTATATATAGGAGGAAGAAGTACGTCGGTGGAGCAACAGGGGGCCCATGACGGTGGAGGGCGCGCCTGGGGGGGTAGGCGCGCCCCCCTACCTCGTGGCCTCCTGTTACGTGTCTTGATGTAGGGTCCAAGTCTCCTGAGTTGTATTTGATAAGAAAATCACATTCCCAAAGGTTTCATTCCATTTGGACTCCATTTGATATTCCTTTTCTTCGAAACCCTAAAACAGGCAAAAAAATAGCAATTCTGGGTTGGGCCTCCGGTTAATAGGTTAGTCCCAAAAATAATATAAAAGTGGATAATAAAGCCCAATAATGTCCAAAACAGTAGATAATATAGCATGTAGCAATCAAAAATTATAGATACGTTGGAGACGTATCAACTAGTTCGGCGAAGAGATGGTGATACAAGTGCAATATGGATGATAGATATGAGTATTTGTAATCTGAAAATATAAAAACAGCAAGGTAACTAATGATAAAAGTGAGCGTAAATGGTATTGCAATGCTAGGAAACAAGGCCTAGGGTTCATACTTTCACTAGTGCAAGTTCTCTCAACAATAATAACATAATTGGATGATATAACTATCCCTCAACATGCAACAAAGAGTCACTCCAAAGTCAATAATAGCAGAGAACAAACGAAGAGATTATGGTAGGGTACGAAACCACCTCAAAGTTATCCTTTCTGATCGATCTATTCAAGAGTCTGTAGTAAAATAACACGAAGCTATTATCCGTTCAATCTATCCTAGAGTTCGTACTAGAATAACACCTTAAGACACAAATCAACCAAAACCCTAATGTCACCTCAAGTATCAGTGGGTATGATTATAAGATATGCATCACACAATCTCAGATTCATCTATTCAACCAACACAAAGAACTTCAAAGAGTGCCCCAAAGCTTCTACTGGAGAGTTAAGACGAAAGCGTGTGCCAACCCCTATGCATAAGTTCACGAGGTCACGGAACTCGCAAGTTGATCACCATAACATACATCAAGTGGATCACATGATATCCCATTGTCACCACAGATAAGCACATGCAAGACATACATCAAGTGTTCTCAAATCATTAAAGACTCAATCTGATAAGATAACTTCAAAGGGAAAACTCAATTCATCAAGAGAGAGTAGAGGGGGAGAAACATCATAATATCCAACTATAATAGCAAAGCTCGCGATACATCAAGATCGTGCCGACTCAAGAACATGAGAGAGAGAGAGATCAAACACATAGTTATTGGTACATACCCTCAGCCCCGAGGCTGAACTACTCCCTCCTTGTCATGGAGAGCACCGGTATGATGAAGATGGCCACCCGAGAGGGATTCCCCCCTCCAGCAGGGTGCCGGAAAGGGTCTACATTGGTTTTCGGTGGCTACGGAGGCTTCTGGCATCGGAACTCCTGATCTATTGTGCTCTCTGATGTTTTTAGCGTATATGGACATATATAGGCGAAAGAAGTCGGTCAGGGGAGCCACAAGGGGCCCACAAGGGGGGCGCCCAGGGGGGTAGGGCGTGCCTCCTTGCCTCGTGGCTTCCTCGAAGCTTCCCTGACGTCTACTCCAAGTCTCCTGGATTGCTTCCGTTCCAAAAATAACTCTCCCGAACGTGTCATTCCGTTTGGACTCCATTTGATATTCCTTTTCTTCGAAACACTAAAATAGGCAAGAAAACAGCAATTTGGGATGGGCCTCCGGTTAATAGGTTAGTCTCAAAAATAATATAAAAGTGTTTAGTAAAGCCCATAAACATCTAAAACAGGTAATATAATAGCATGAATACTTCATAAATTATAGATACGTTGGAGATGTATCAATGTTCCCTTTACTTCGCGATACTTTACAAAATTCGGCGTGCATCGGTATCCTCCTGAGTCATAATCATGCCCACTATATCGTTGCTCTCATTACCGATTTTGTTCTTTGATACGTCTCCAACGTATCTATAATTTTTGATTGTTCCATGCTATTATATTATCAACCTTGGATGTTTTATATGCATTTATATGCTATTTTATATGATTTTTGGGACTAACCTATTAACCTAGAGCCCAGTGCCAGTTTCTATTTTTTCATTGTTTTTGAGTTTTACAGGAAAGGAAAATCAAACGGAGTCCAATTGACCTGAAACTTCATGAACTTATTTTTGGACCAGAAGAAGGCCATGGAGTAAAAGTGTTGGACCATAAGAGTCCCGGGCTGCCCACGAGGGTGGGGGCGCCCCCCTGGGCGCGCCTCCCTACCTCGTGGACAGCCCGGAGACCCCCCTGACTTGTTCTCGACTCCAACACCTCTTATATAACCCAAAACTTCCAGAAAGAAACCTAGATAATGAGTTCCGCCGCCGCAAGCCTCTGTAGCCACCGAAAACCAATCTAGACCCGTTCCGGCACCCTGTTGGAGGGGGAAATCCCTCTCCGGTGGCCATCTTCATCATCCCGGCACTCTCCATGACGAGGAGGGAGTAGTTCACCCTCGGGGCTGAGGGTATGTACCAGTAGCTATGTGTTTGATCTCTCTCTCTCTCTCTCTCTCTCTCTCTCGTGTTCTTGATATCGCACGATCTTGATGTATCGCGAGCTTTGCTATTATAGTTGGATCTTATGATGTTTCTCCCTCTCTACTCTCTTGTAATGGATTGAGTTTTCCCTTTGAAGTTATCTTATCGGATTGAGTCTTTAAGGATTTGAGAACACTTGATGTATGTCTTGCATGTGCTTATCTGTGGTGACAATGGGATATCACGTGATCCACTTGATGTATGTTTTGGTGATCAACTTGCGAGTTCCGTGACCTTGTGAACTTATGCATAGGGGTTGGCACATGTTTTCGTCTTGACTCTCCGGTAGAAACTTTGGAGCACTCTTTGAAGTTCTTTGTGTTGGTTGAATAGATGAATCTGAGATTGTGTGATGCATATCGTATAATCATACCCACGGATACTTGAGGTGACATTGGAGTATCTAGGTGACATTAGGGTTTTGGTTGATTTGTGTCTTAAGGTGTTATTCTAGTACGAACTCTAGGATAGATTGAACGGAAAGAATAGCTTCGTGTTATTTTACTACGGACTCTTGAATAGATCGATCAGAAAGGATAACTTTGAGGTGGTTTCGTACCGTACAATAATCTCTTTGTTTGTTCTCCGCTATTAGTGACTTTGGAGTGACTCTTTGTTGCATGTTGAGGGATAGTTATATGATCCAATTATGTTAATATTGTTGAGAGGACTTGCACTAGTGAAAGTATGAACCTTAGGCCTTGTTTCAACACATTGCAATACCATTTTTGCTCACTTTTATCATTGGTTACCTTGCTGTTTTTATATTTTCAGATTACAAAAACCTATATCTACCATCCATATTGCACTTGTATCACCATCTCTTCGCCGAACTAGTGCACCTATACAATTCACCATTGTATTGGGTGTGTTGGGGACACAAGAGACTCTTTGTTATTTGGTTGTAGGGTTATTTGGGAGAGACCATCTTCATCCTACGCCTCCCATAGGTTATTTGAGAGAGGGTTATTTGGAAGGCAAGCTTGGCAATACGGATATGCAGATCTCCTACCATTGTAACCGACTTTGTGTAACCCTAACCCTCTCCGGTGTCTATATAAACCGGAGGGTTTTAGTCCGTAGGACAACATACACATCAACAATCATACCATAGGCTAGCTTCTAGGGTTTAGCCTCTCCGATCTCGTGGTAGATCTACTCTTGTACTACCCATATCATCAATATTAATCAAGCAGGACGTAGGGTTTTACCTCCATCGAGAGGGCCCGAACCTGGGTAAAACTTCGTGTCCCTTGTTTCCTCTTACCATCCGGCCTAGACGCACAGTTCGGGACCTCCTACCCGAGATCCGCCGGTTTTGACACCGACATTGGTGCTTTCATTGAGAGTTCCTCTGTGTCGTCGCCGTCAGGCTCGATGGCTCCTACGATCATCAATAGCGATGCAGTCCAGGGTGAAACCTTCCTCCCCGGACAGATCTTCGTCTTCGGCGGCTTCGCACTGCGGGCCAATTCACTTGGCCATCTGGAGCAGATCGAAAGCTACGCCCCTGGCCGTCAGGTCAGATTTGGAAGTTTAAACTACACGGCTAACATCCGTGGGGACTTGATCTTCGATGGATTCGAACCACTGCCGAGCGCTCCGCACTGTCACGACGAGCATGATCTAGCTCCACCGCCGAACAGTGCCCTGGAGGCCGCACCCGCATCGGCTTCGATCCTTAATTCGGAGCCAACTGCGCCGATCGAGGATGGGTGGTTGGACGCCGCCTCGGGGGCTGCGATCCCAACGGCGATCGAGCCGAACACCAGCCCCACACTCTGCGAGACTCGTGACTCCAAGGAGCCGGACTCCTCTCCGGACTCCGAACCCTCCGCGCCCCTGCCGATCGAATCCGATTGGGCGCCGACTATGGAGTTTACTGTCGCGGACATCTTTCAGCACTCGCCTTTCGGCGATATTCTGAAGACACTGAAATCTCTCTCTTTATCAGGAGAGCCCTAGCTGGACTACGGTCAGCAAGGTTGGGATTCGGGCGATGAAGAAATTCAAAGCCCACCCACCACCCACTTTGAAGCCACTGTCGACGATTTAACCGACATGCTCGACTTCGGCTCTGAAGACATCAACGGTATGGACGCCGATGAAGGAGACGATGAAGAACCAGCGCCTATTGGGCCCTGGAACACCACCTCGTCATACGACGTATACATGGTGGACGCACCAAAAGATGACGACGAGGAGCGGAAGGACGCACTGAAGGCTTGTTCCCTCGAAAAGCAGCCAAAGCAGCTACGCAAGCGCCGCCCCAAATCCCGCCTCGATAGAAATAGCGATCACACAGACCCAGCGCTGGAGCAGGGCGAACCGCTGCCGGACAACGGCAATCCGGATAATCAAACCAAACAACCAAATCCTCTCAAGGATAATGGTCCGGACGACATAACGCCGGACAAACACCCGGAGCAGCAGACTGCCCATAAAAGGCTTGTTGCCACTGCGAGGAGTCTGAAAAAGCAGAAGCAAAGGCTCAAGGCCGCGCAAGACACACTCCAAATCAGATGGAGTAAAATACTCAACACTGCAGCAAGGTACGGCGACAATCGCCCCTCCAAGAGCTACCCGAAGCGGAAGCTGCTACCCGAATTCGATGAGGAGGCCTCAGAACCCCCACAACCAAATATCAAAGCAGCCACCTGGTCGGATAGAGGACCCCTCTACCGACACAGAGCGGCACACAACGCCGCTCACAATACAATACGCGACCCATGCGAGGGCTCGCACCCAAAGGATGGCGCAACAAGATCCATCTATGGACCACGCAAGCGCGCCCCGACATACAATGCAACACAACAAACATCCGAACAACGCAGTACACCCAGCTACAGGGGTGCCGCACACACCCTATGTTTCACCGATGAGGTGCTGGACCATGAATTTCTAGAGGGATTCAAGCCCGTAAACATAGAGGCATATGATGGAACAACAGACCCTGGGGTCTGGATTGAGGACTACATCCTTCACATCCATATGGCTCGAGGAGATGATCTCCACACCATCAAGTACTTGCCCCTCAAGCTCAAAAGGGCTAGCTCATCACTGGCTCAAAGGCCTCCCCGAAAGCTCCATTGGAAGTTGGGAAGAGCTCGAAGACGCCTTTCGGGCCAATTTTCAAGGGACTTATGTCCGACCTCCGGATGCGGACGATTTGAGTCATATAACTCAACAGCCCAAAGAGTCAGTCCGAAAGCTTTGGAACAGGTTTCTTACTAAAAAGAACCAGATTGTCGACTGTCCGGACGCCGAAGCCTTAGCAGCTTTCAAGCATAGCGTCCGTGACGAATGGCTCGCCAGATACCTCGGCCAAAATAAGCCGAGAACGATGGCCGCATTAACAAACCTCATGACCCGCTTTTGCGCGGGTGAGGACAGCTGGCTAGCCAGATGCAGCACCAGCGACCCCAGTACATCTGAAGTTAGAGATGGAAACGGGAAATCACGGCGCAACAGCAATAACAAACGCCGGAATAAAGAAGACAGCACAAAGGGCACGGCGGTAAATGCCGGATTCAAAAGCTCTCTACCAGGTCAAAAGCCGCCCCCTAAAGGCACCAGGGATGAATTGTCCAGCCTCAACAAAATCCTGGACCAAGTATGTCAGATTCATAGTACCCCTGGTAAACCTGCTAATCATACCCACAGAGAATGTTGGGTCTTCAAGTAGTCCGACAAGCTCAACACCGTACACAAGGGGGAGGATACACCAAGTGAAGACGAGGACGAGCCCCCCAAGCAAGACACGGGGGAACAAAAGAAATTTCCACCACAAGTCAAAACAGTAAACGTGTTACACGTAATCAAGGGAAAAAACAACGCGGCACTCCCAGGAAAATACACCCAAGTGCTTGTCACCACGAAGTCCTGCCACTGATCATCTCAACCGATCACTTTCGACCATCGCGATTACTCAGCAAGTATCCGACACGTAGGATGGGCTGCCCTGGTATTAGACCCAGTAATTGGTGGATATCACTTCACAAGAGTCTTGAGGGACGGCGGCAGTAGCCTAAACCTAATATATCAGGATACAATCCGCGGGATGGGGTTAGACCCAACACAAATTCGCCATAGCAATACTACCTTTAAAGGAGTAACGCCAGGCCCAGGGGCTCGTTGTACGGGCTCCCTCCTACTACAAGTTATATTCGGCTCCCCCGATAACTTCCGTCGTGGGCATTTAACTTTCCACATCGCTCCATTTCAAAGTGGCTATCAAGCACTGCTCGGACGCGAAGCTTTCATTCGCTTTAATGCAATACCACACTACGCCTCCCTCAAACTCAAGATGCCCGGTCCACGTGGCATCATTACAGTGCACGGAAATATCAAGCGATCTCTGTGCGCCGAAGTGAGTGAGGCTGCCTTGGCAGCCGCACACTAAAGGCGCCCGGACCAGAAAGCGTCCAATAGGTCGTCAAGACCTCAGACACAACTAATCGAGTCCGGCGCCGCTACTTATACCGAATAAACGGTCACACCCCTATTCGTCAATACAAGGGGCTCAACACGCGCAGACAAGTGGCAATTTCTTCTCATCTTGAATTATACATGGTTTATTTAACAAACTATCTTTTTGCACGACAACTTTTTCACCTAAACTCCTCTCTTTTACAGACGATCATCATGCTACACCCGTCCAGGATACGGCACAATAGAGACACAGGCGCAGACGTGCAACAGGGACCCGCTCCAAGGATTCTTTTTAGATTAAGACCCTGCGTAAACCTTTTTACTGTCTCTTGTTGATACATATCCACCGTTGAGAAGGATGCTGGCGTCTTGGCATGTGGCCACGCCAGAACAATGCACGTACCTGGACACAAGGGGCTTCTTACAAAGGCCATTATTTAGGCCCGGTTTATACCACAAAGACCGAACACCTTAGGGAGTGTTCGGCGTCACGAGTTTGGCCCTATATGCATCAGCTCCGAATCATTGTCTTTGGTCAAATGTTGGGTTTGCCCGGCTCCTGTGTTTTGGTGCCTTACGTTCCGCTTTACTAGCTAAGGTAGCACCAGGAGAACTACTGCGATTGTGCCCTGGTTCATTCGGACGAGCACCTCAGTAGAGAAAGCCGAAAACTGACTGTCATGATATAGCGTGAGACTGGTCAACCACTCGATGACCTATGGGAATGTTAGTATTCCTCCGCCTTAATGAAGGGTCGTTTTCCGGCCAGGCATGTACGCACCCCGAGATCGGGAGAGTGCAGAGCCACCAGGGGCTATCTAGTAGCCCCACTGTCAAACTCCTATGGCTAAGTGAAAGTGCTAAAGCATTATAGTCCAGTTGCCTCGCTCGCTCCGCTATCACCTCCTTAATAGAACCAAGACGTTGGGTTAAGTGTGAATGCGTGTTTTTGCGAGCACCTCCGCATTATATGCGTGAGGGTTGAAGCCGACGGCTGCAATCTTTCAGGTTATACATGTGTATACATAAACGGCCGCCCAGGAGGCATCATATTACTTTCAGGAAAAAGTATAAAAATAGCCTTATAAAAATTTATAAAAGCATTTCGCTTACAATGAGATTAAATATCACTCAAGCATAATATTTTTTTAGCACTGGGTCTCTATCAAACGAGCACCCTCAAGAACTTCTTCATTGTAGTGCTCAGCAGCCCTTCGACCTATGGCCGAATCCTGCGTTGCAACAGTGGTACCATCCATCTCCGCCCAGTATGCTTTAACACGGGCAAAGGCCATCCATGCGCCTTCTATGCACGCCGACTTCTTCATCGCATTTATGCGCGGCACCACGTCAAGGAACTGCTGCACCAAGCTAAAATAGTTGTTCGGTTTTGACCTTTCCGGCCACAGCTGGTCCACAACTGACCTCATGGAGAGTCCGGACAACCTATTTAGTTTGGCTCATTCGGCTAATTGGTCAGTAAATGAAAGCGGATGCTCGGGAGAATGGAATTGTCTCCAAAATAGCTGGTCTACTTCACAGTCCGTCTGACCCTGGAAATACTTGGCCGCATCAGCAGCGCTCGCCGTCAAATCCATATATACATCCTCCGAACTCCACAGCCGATCCAAAGAGGCATACCGTGGATCTCCGAACTTCCTCCGCAACATAAAGGATTTCCCAGCTACAATATCCCCGGCTTCCCACAGCTCCTCCTTCTTTGCCCTCATAGCAGAGCGAAGGTCCTTTTTCGTCGCAGCAGCCTTCTCAAGGTCTGATGCCTTCGCTTGGTTTTCCTTTTCAAGAACCCGGCAACGGTCGGCGGCGGCTTTTAATTCTATAGCCATCTTGGCCATCTTGTCTCGGGTCTCTCCATGCGCGGCCTTCTCGGCTTGCAACTCTTCGGCCGCCTTCACAGCAGCCGCATTACCAACCTCGCTTGTTCCTTGGCTCGGGCAAGTTCTGCCCGCAAGGCTTCAACAGTGGCAGCTTCATCTGCAGTCACAACATATTAAAGATACTGGCATCATGCTGCTCTTCCTATGTGGCGTTTACCAGATAATGACACTTACCCTATGCCTCGTCAAGCCTTTTGTTAACAAGCTCGATGTCGGCGTCTGCCGCATCCAACTGCCGTTCTAAATGGGCAAACTCGCTAGTTCGGCTAGCCACCGGAGCTTCCATCACCTGCACATAGAGGCAGTATGGTTATTACCTGGGAATATGATCCTCTATTCGTCGTCGTTTCCAACGACAACCAGAGTCTCAGGGGCTACTATCTACACAGGGCACACCGAGCATGTGCAGGACTATCATACATTCTTTTACGTACCTCAAAGCCTGTCAGTAGACTCATAAAAGCTTCATGCAATCCGCTTTCAGCAGGCGATATTCTCTCCATCACCATTTTCATCAGCACACGGTGTTCATCTGAGATGGCCGCTCGCCCCACCAACTCCCTCAGAACATCCGATCACACACTAGACGGTGCCGGACTCTTTTGTCTGCTCTCTTCGGGAGCCGGACACTGGGAGCTTCGGGGGTCAATGGGATTATCTTCTGGCCTCACCGGACTCAGAGAGTCCCTCCGCGACGACACTTCAGGGTCGCCCGCTTCTGGAGCGGAGGAGTCCGGAGGAGGCGTTTCGCTCTCCATCATCTCTGGAAGAAGATCCCCCGAAGACGAGCTCATTTGAGAGGGGCTAAGGCCCGAACTGCAAAAATATATGCGGTGGTTATTTTCTTAGAAGAAAAAGATGGCATACCTGTACTATTAAAGTATTTCAGGTCACTTACGACTCGCTGGAGAATTGATCCCCCCGTGGACTTTGTGCGGCAAAAGCACCCTCCAAGGTAGGACCCTCTGTGGGAGACTTCTTCTCCCGTTTGGAAGCTTCGGCTTCCGAATCCTCGGGCGCAGTCCTTTTCCTCCTCCGGTTGTCTTCCTTCATGGGGACGCTCGCTCCCTCGGTTAGAATGGGCAGCGTTGGGGGCCCGCGTCCGCCTGTATTATCCTCCCCAGTATCTTCCTTCGAGGGCTCCGGGCAAGGTGCGACCTGGAGCATCTTTTCCAATACCGGATTGTCCAAACCCTCAGGGAGGGGAGCCGAACACCGAATCAACTTCGCCTTTGTTAGCCAGTCCTGGTCAAAAAGCGAACTCTCAGAAATAACTTCGTAACAAATGAGAGATAGTATGTTCGGCCGGAAGATTCCTTACCTGTTCGGCAGCGCGGTTACTGCTCAGGCCCACGTCCTCGGTGATTTCCGGACACTCTACCTAAGGTCCGAAGAATGACTTGTACATCTCCTCGTGCGTCAGGCCAAGGAAATTTTGAATGACACGCGGTCCCTCGGGATTGAACTCCCACAGGCGAAGAGGCCGGCGTTTGCAAGGCTGGACTTGACGAACCAGCATAACCTATATTACCGCAACCAAACTGAAATCTCCATTGAAGAGATCTCGAATGCAACCTTGCAGTATAGGCACATCCTTGGCTGGACCCTAGCTCTGACCTCTGCTGATCCATGACATCAGCTGTGGTGGAGGGGCCGAGCGGAAAATGGGAGGGCCGCCCACTTGGCACTTCTGGGAGCCGTGATGTAGAACCACTCCTGTTGCCACAATTCAGACACCTCTGGGATGGAACCTTTGGGCCACGGAGCTCCTATCATCTTGCGTATTGAGGCACCTCCAGACGCTGCATGTTGCCCCTCGATCATCTCCGGCTTCACTTCAAAGGTCTTGAGCCATAGGCCAAAGTGAGGGGTAACTCGAAGGAAGGCCTCGCACACGACAATAAATGTTGTGATATGAAGAAAGGAGTCCGGAGCTAGATCATGTAAGTCTAGCCCGTAGTAAAACATCAAACCCCTTACGAAAGATCCAGAGCAAGGCCTAGACCTCAGAGGAAGTGACGACGTTCTCGTTGGGTTCGGGGGTGGGGACAGCCTGCCCTCGGGGAGGCAGCCGATGCAAAATCTCGGCGGTCAGATATCTGGCCTCCCTCAACTTTTTGATGTCTTCTTCCATGACGGAGGAAGGCATCCATCGGCCTTGAAGGCTAGATCCGGACATGACTGAAGGTTCGGGGCACTTGACCTGAGCTTCGGGCGTTTAAGCTTGAGGTGGGGGAAGGATTCGATTGAACACAGGAGGGAAAAATAAAAGCCTTGTCCCTTTATAAAGAGGGTGAATATCAAGCATCCTCTCTGTGTCCGTTTGGACTTGCCTATAATCTAGGAGTCCTAGAAGCGGTTGGGTTACCCACGCCTGTATTGATGAGAATCCCGGAATAAGGGGACACGATCTCTGCTTTAACAAGACGTGCCAAGGAAACCGCCTCGCATGACGTGCTGAGGTGGGATAATGAAACGACTCGGATAAAGGCTTGGTCGTGGTGTGTCACACTACGGAATACGTCAGCAGATTAGATTTGTGTAAATGTTATTCTCTCTATGGCAATATATGAAACTAATTTTGCAGAGCCGGACACTATCTCTGTGTTCAAAATCTTCTATGAAGTACTTGGAGGAGGAACCCGCCTTGCAATGCCGAAGACAATCTGCGCGCCGGACTCATCGTCATTGAAGCCTGGTTTAGGGGCTACTGAGTGAGTCCTGGATTAGGGGGTGTCCGGATGGCCGAACTGTACCTCCAGCCGGACTCCTGGACTATGAAGATACAAGATTGAAGACTTCGTCCCGTGTGCGGAAGGGACTTTTCTTGGCGTGGAAGGCAAGCTTGGCGATACGGATATGCAGATCTCCTACCATTGTAACCGACTTTGTGTAACCCTAACCCTCTCCGGTATCTATATAAACTGGAGGGTTTTAGTCCGTAGGACAACATACACATCAACAATCATACCATAGGCTAGCTTCTAGGGTTTAGCCTCTCCGATCTCGTGGTAGATCTACTCTTGTACTACCCATATCATCAATATTAATCAAGCAGGACGTAGGGTTTTACCTCCATCGAGAGGGCCCGAACCTGGGTAAAACTTCGTGTCCCTTGTTTCCTGTTACCATCCGGCCTAGACGCACAGTTCAGGACCCCCTACCCGAGATCCGCCGGTTTTGACACCGACAATTATACTTAAATGTGCTAGTCATATTCTTCATGATGCTCTTTTTATGTTTCAATTCTTATCTTTTATGTGAGCATCATTGAAATCATCATGCCTAGCAGGGGTGTTAAACGATAGCGCTTGCCTATTCACCCCCCCTCTAGTCAACCATATCGATCCTTTCAATTGGTATCAGAGCCTCGTCTCTTTACTAAGGACTTTACCATCCGAAGAGTATGGTTGATACCGTAGACAGTGTGGAGGAACACTCCGGTGTGAATTTGATCTCGTCTACGGGCGATGGGGGAACATCGGTCTCTCGTGAGGAATTCAATGTGGCCTTGGAGACATTGAAAACCTCCATGACGACCGAGGTTGAAAGCATGTTTACCAAATTCATTGAAGGGCTTAAACTATCCACCGCACCGTTGAAAGTGGGTGATCCCACCGACAAGGTGACGGATTCTAACTCCGACAAGGGGGAAGCAGGAGTGAAAAGGCTCCTTCTTCTAGTGGTAAAAATGGCACCGGCATCTTTGCCCATGTGGTACCACACTTGTTTATGGTGGACCGGTTCCTTCCACTCATTTGAATCATGCCTGTCCTCCCCTAAGATTGTGAAAAATGAGGACTTTGATTCTTGGGTTTATCGCTTTAAGCGTCATTTAAATCATGTGAATACTAATCTTTGGAGAATCATTGAAGAAGGTTTCTATCCGCATGACCCAAGCAACTTCACTCCTTGAGAAGCCGCGGATAATCAATTCAATGAGAATGCTCTCTTCATCATCCAAGATGCAATTCCACCCGAAGATCTACCTCATCTTCGGCCATTCTCCTTGGCCAAAGATGCATGGCTTTGTGTTGTCTCTCTCTACCGAGGAAGCGCAAGCATTCAACGCTCCAACTATGAAGTAGTGCAAGATGAAGCCGATGAGTTTGCTATGAAAGAAGATGAAGAACCTCGTGAGCTTTATCGGAGAGTAACCAAACTTGCAGTCTCACTCGGAGATCATGGGATCAAGGACATGGATGACAATTGGATCAAGCGCAAATTCCTCAAAGCAATGATGCCTTACCACAAGGCCATGTCCTCTGTCATTCGTCAAAGGCCCGACTTCCACACTTCGACCTCAAGTGAAGTGTTGGATGAGTTTGTTGCTATGAACATCTTGGACAAGACCGCCGATAATGTGGTGCTTCGCTCTCAAAGGGCAAAGAAGCCCAACCTTGCATTGAAGGCCAAGGTTTGTGTTGAAGAAGAAGAAGAAGAGGAAGAAGAGGAAAGCAACCCCGAAGATACAAAGTATACCTATCATGAACACATGGCACTTGCTTCAAGGCAATTTTGGAGCAAGAAGAACTCAAGGTCAAACTTCAACAAGAACAACTCAAGTGGCACGAAGAGCAAGCAACATGTGAGGACTTGCTACAATTGTGGCAATGTGAGCCATTTTGTTGCGGAATGTCCGTATGAGAAGAGGGAAGACAATGGTGGCAAGCTCATCCGAAAGGACAAAGCCAAGTCCTTCCCCAACAAGAGCAACTTCCCCAAGAAGATCCCTCACAAGGCGTTGGTGGTTCAAGAAGAGTACCATGAGGATGATGATGATGATGATGATGAAGATGGTGAGTCGGTTGCCATGGCTTCTGTAGCCATTGCAAAAACTCCACAAGTGTCTCTCTTCAACTCACCCAATGAGAACATCACCGCCAAGTGCCTCATGGCTAAAGCCACCAACAAGGTAACCCCCAACATCAAAACTACCATCATTAATAATCCTTCCTTGACGGATTGCATTGATGAACATGAGGGATACAATGTGGAGGAAAATGAGTTTGAGTCCTTTATGGGTAAACTCAAGGGTAAATCCAAGAAGCATTTTGTTGCTCTCTTGGAACAAGTTGGTGAAGCCAATGACATGATCGAGGCTCATGAAGATACTATCTTCAAGATGGAGGGGCATAGTCGTGACTATGCCGATGAGATTTCGGATCTTTCCAATGCTCTTGAGGAAGAGCGTGGTCTTCGTTTGGCTCTTGAGGAGTCACACAACGTCGATCACGCTAAGTTAAAGAAAGATTTTGATCATGCTCTTGTTGTCTCTTGTGTGCTAAACTCCGAGAAGGCCAAGCTTGGGGTTGATCTTTCTAGACTCAAAGAGGAGTTTGATCTACTTGAAAAGGCTCACAAGGTCTTGAAGGGTGCTCATGCTAGCCTCAAAGAGTCTCCTGATCAACTTCAAGTAAAGCTAACCAAGGAGAAAGCCACTTTTCCTCGTATGATGTTAATTGATAATGCAAATGCTACTAACCCATGTTGCGAGCATGTGCATCTTGTTGAGGAGAACGCTAAGCTAAAGGTACAACTTGAGAAAGGTCTTGTGTCTTGCATACAAGGTGAGAAGAACCTCAACGACCTTTTGACCAACCAAAAGGGAGTTGTGGCCAAGGAAGGGATTGGGTACGTGCCCAAGTCCAAGAACAAGAACAAGAATGACAAGGCCAAACGACCTCCTCCCCTCAAGCAAACCTTTGTGAAGGAGGGAGAGGGTGCTACTAAGGAGAAGTAGAAGAACTCTGTGAGGGGTAGTGGTGCCAAGAAGGGCAACGCTTCCATTCCCAACAAAGCCGGTGACTTTAACCCTTCTTATGTGTTGTGTCGTGCTAGAGATGGGCATGTTTATGCCAAATTTGTTGGTTCTCCTTATGAGTACATTGAATGGTCTATTTGGGTTCCTAAGACCCTTGTTACTAACATCAAAGGGCCCATTACAAAATGGGTACCTAAAACCAAGCATTGATCTCTTGTAGGCGTTTGCTTCCAGTGGGGGGTCATGGTTGCTCGACAGGGAGCTACTAATCATATGACCGGAAGCAAGGACTTGGTGGTGGACGTGCAAAAGATTCCATCCATGCCCACCAACGTCGAGTGGGGTGATGCCTCTTCCTCTAAGTGCTTGCATCAAAGGAAAGCTACATGAGAAGGCTCACCCTCCCACGACTATCATATACTCGAAGAGGCCTTTGGAGCTCCTTCATTTGGATCTCTTCGGGCCTCCATCCTTTGATAGTCTTGGCGGTAGAAAGTATTGTTTGGTGATTGTGGATGACTATTCAAGATACACTTGGGTATATTTCTTCAAGAGGAAGAGCAAGACCCAACAAATCGTCATCGAGTTTGCAAATGAAGCTCAACGACAACACAATACAAAGATCTTGACTATAAGAAGTGACAACGGCTCCGAGTTCAAGAACTACACCTTGGATGAGTTTTTGAGTGATGAGGGAATCAAGCATCAATATTCCACACCTTATACTCCTCAACAAAATGGTGTAGCGGAGAGGAAGAACCGGACGTTGATGGATGTGATACATCCATTTTGCATCATGCTTTTATATCGATATTTATTGCATTATGGACTGTTATTTCACTTTATGTCACAATACTTATGGCTATTCTCTCTTATTTTACAAGGTTTACATAAGGAGGGAGAATGCCGACAGCTGGAATTCTGGGCTGGAAAAGGAGCAAATATTAGAGACCTATTCTGCGCAACTCCAAAAGTCCTGAAACTCCACGGAACATCTTAAAATACATAAAGAAAAATCCTCACCAAAGATGAAGGCCAGGGGGCCCACACCCTGCTCACGAGGGTGCCCCCCCCAGGGCATGCCCCCCTACCTCGTGGGCCCCCTGGTGGCTCTCCGACGCCCATCTTCTCCTATATGAAGTCTTTTGATGAGAAAAAAACCAGGAGGAACTTTTCGGGACGAGACTCCGCCGCCACGAGGCGGAACCCTGCCGGGGATACTTCCCTCCGGGAGGGGGAAATCATCACCATCGTCATCACCAACGCTCCTCTCATCGGGAGAGGGCAATCTCCATCAACATCTTCACCAGCACCATCTCATCTACAAACCCTAGTTCATCTCTTGTATCCAATTCTTGTCTCAAAGTCTGGGATTGGTGCTAGTAGGTTGCTAGTAGTGTTGATTACTCCTTGTAGTTGATGCTAGTTGGTTTATTTGGTGGAAGATCATATGTTCAGATCATATATGCATATTATTACCCCTCTGATTATGAACATGAATATGCTTTGTGAGTAATTATGTTTGTCCCTGAGGACAAGGGAGAAGTCTTGCTATGAGTAGTCATGTGAATTTGGTATTCGTTTGATATTTTGATAAGATGTATGTTGTCTAGCCTCTAGTGGTGTTATGTGAACGTCGACTACATAACACTTCACCATTATTTGGGCCTAGAGGAAGGCATTGGGAAGTAATAAGTAGATGATGGGTTGCTAGAGTGACAGAAGCTTAAACCCTAGTTTATGTGTTGCTTCGTAAGGGGCTGATTTGGATCCACATGTTTCATGCTATGGTTAGGTTTACCTTAATACTTTTGTTGTAGTTGCGGATGCTTGCAATAGAGGTTAATCATAAGTGGGATGCTTGTTCAAGTAAGAACAGCACCCAAGCACCGGTCCACCCACATATCGAATTATCAAAGTATCGACGCGAATCATATGAACATGATGAAAACTAGCTTGACTATATTCCCATGTGTCCTCGGGAGCGCTTTTCCTATTATAAGAGTTTGTTCTGGCTTATCCTTTGCTACAAAAAGGATTGGGCCACCTTGCTGCACTTTATTTACTTTTGTTACTTGTTGCTCGTTACAATTTACCTTATCACAAAATTATCTGTTACCACTTATTTCAGTACTTGCAGAGAATACCTTGCTGAAAACCGCTTATCATTTCATTCTGCACCTCGTTGGGTTCGACACTCTTACTTATCGAAAGGACTACTATAGATCCCCTATACTCGTGGGTCATCAGGATGCGGCAAGGACCATTATGGCGGAGTTCAAGTCTCCCTACAACTTTTGGGCCGAAGCCATCAACACCGCGTGTCATGCATATAATCGGCTCTACCTCCGCAAAGGCTTGAACAAGACTCCATATGAGATACTCACCAGTAATAAGCCCAACCTCAAGTACTCCCGGGTGTTTGGGTGTAAGTGTTTCATTCTCAAGAAAGGTGTTCGTTTGTCTAAATTTGAGGCTAGAGCTTATGAGGGCATATTTGTTGGTTATGCTACAAACTCTCATGCTTACCGTGTTCTCAATAAGTCCACGAGACTTATTGAGGAAACGTGTAACGTGGAGTCTGATGAGAATAACGGCTCCCAAGTGGAGCAAAGTGGTAATTGTGATGTAGGTGATGAAATTCCTCCCCAAGCCATAAGAAGAATGTGTGTTGGTCATATCCTACCCATTGAGGAACCCCTTGTGGCCGAAGGAGAAGGACAATGTTCCACTCAAGTGGAACCTTCACCAACCCAAGACCCACACGCTTCTGAAGAACAAAGTGAAGGCCCTCAACCTCAAGAACAAGACCAAGGGCAAGGTCAATCTCAAGATGGTGTTGTAACATCAAGTGATGCCCAAGGCCAAGTTCTCTCCTCCGAGCAAGTTCAAGATCAAGAGCTTCCTCGAGATCAAGAACAAGCTCAAGATGGCGCTCAAGATGATCAAGTGACCACTCCTCATCTCACCCCCGAGGAGGAATTGGAGCGTCGTGCCGCCAAGATTGCTTCCAAGCTCTCCACCAAGGATCATCTCATGACAAATGTGCTTGGAAGCTTAAGAAAGGGGGTAAGCACTCGTAGACAATTAGCAAACTATTGTGAACATCACGCGTTTGTCTCTTGTGTTGAACCCCAAAAGGTCTATGAGGCACTCGAGGATCCGGATTGGCTCAATGCCATGCATGAAGAACTCAACAACTACGAGCGCAACAAAGTGTGGAGATTGGTGCCAAGGCCAACGGAGAACCACAATGTCATTGGAACCAAGTGGATATTCAAGAACAAGCAAGATGCTCATGGGATTATCATTCGCAACAAGGCTCGTTTGGTAGCACAAGGCTACTCCCAAGTCAAGGGTATCAACTACGGTGAAACCTTTGCCCCCGTTGCTCGTCTTGAATCCATTCGCATGTTGATTGCATATGCTTCTCATCATAACTTTAAGTTACAACAAATGGATGCGAAGAGTGCTTTCCTTAATGGTCCGATTAATGAATTGGTATATGTCAAGAACCCCCCGGGTTCGAGGATCCCTACTTTCCCGATCATGTGTATCAACTCGATAAGGCACTCTATGGCCTTAAACAAGCCCCACGTGCGTGGTATGACTACCTTACCAAGTTGTTACAAGATCGTGGTTTTGAAGTTGGGCTAATCGACCCCACTCTTTTTACTAAGAAGGTCAAAGGGGAGTTGTTTGTGTGCCAATTATATGTTGATGATATTATCTTTGGTTCCCCTAACAAAGCTTTCAATGAGGAATTTGCCGCTCTCATGACCTCAAAGTTCGAGATGTCTTCCATGGAAGAGTTGAAGTTCATTCTCGGGTTCGAAGTGAAGCAAAGGATAGAAGGAACCTTCATCAACCAAGCCAAATACACTCAAGACATGCTCAAGAGATTCAAGCTAAGTGATGTCAAGCCGGCTTCCACTCCCATGCCCACCAAGTTCCAACTTGACATTGATCCCAATGGTAAAGCGGTGGATCAAAAGGTATATCGCTCCATGATTGGCTCCTTGCTTTACCTTTGTGCATCTAGACCGGATATCATGTTGAGTGTGGGAATTTGTGCATGGTTTCAAGCCGCACCTAAGGAAAGTCACTTTGTGGCGGTTAAGCAAATCTTTCGATATTTGGCTCATACCCCAAACTTTGGCTTATGGTACCCAAGGGGATCAAACTCCAAGCTTGTAGGTTATTTGGACTCGAATTGGGCGGGAAACAAAGTGGATAGGAAGTCCACTTCCGGAGGGTGCCAATTTCTTAGTTGCTCTTTGGTGAGTTGGTCTTCCAAGAAGCAAAGTTGCGTATCTCTCTCGTCCACGGAAGTAGAGTATGTGGCTGCCGGTAGTTGTTGTGCACAACTCTTATGGATGAGGCAAACTTTAAAGGATTATGGTGTCATTTGTGACAAAGTGCCTCTTTGGTGTGACAATGAAAGTGCCATCAAGATTTCTCTCAACCCGGTGCAACACTTCAAGACGAAGCATATTGAGATTCGGTATCACTTCATCCGGGATCACATTAGGTGAGGGGAGATCGAGCTCAACTACGTTAACACCCATGATAACCTCGCAGATATTTTCACGAAGCCTTTGGATGAAGCAAGATTTTGCGAGCTAAGGCATGAGCTAAATATCATTGATTCGAGCAATGTTGCTTGAACCCTTGCACACCCCACCTCACTCAACTTGTTTTGTCTAATCTAGGTGTAGGCATGGACATAGGGGGAGTGTTGTTCTCTCAATAAACTCTCCCTCCCCCATTATTCATAAAACGATCAACTCTTTCACATTAGCCATTTTGATGGTTCTTGTGCTTCAAAGACGAGTTTTGGTCATGGGCCCAAGGATAATTCTTCACGGTGCCATACCAATTGACTCAAACATAGGTGGCTCCGGCCACCGCCCTCTCCTTGGAGAGTTTGTGTCTCGTTTTGGTCTGCGTTGTCTCTTGCTTCTCCTCCTTTGTGCTGAGCTTGTGTTTGTGGTGTCCTGTGTATTAGCTCGTTGGTGTGGTCTTTCGCTTGAAGGTTCAGTGCTTCGTTGTTCTCTCGGTTGGTTGAAACTGCTTTTTCTTGAGCTCACGGTACTGCGGCCTGCCACGGTACTACCGCGAGGGGAGCGCGCGGTACTTCCGCACCCAGCGCGGCAGAAAAAAAATTCTGCCGCCTGGGGGAGCGATACTACGGCCTCGGTGCGGTACTTCCGCCCGGGCGGTACTACCGCAATGACGTGCGGTACTACCGCGTGAGGAGTGCACGGTACTTCCGCACCCAGCACGGCAAAAAAAATTAATGCCGCTTGGGGGAGCGGTACTAAAGTCGAAGGGTGTGAGGGTTAAACACGGGCAGGGGGAGTTCTAACTCCCCCATACCCATTCGTCTCTCTCCCCACTCCGTCTCTCTCTCTCACTCAAGAACGGTGCCAGAGGTCCTTGCCGGATCTCCATCTCCGGCCACTCTCCTCGGATTCCAACCGGTGGGATCATTCCCCACCACTCCCTCTTGCCATGGATCAAGGTTTCTCCCCAATCCCTTCCTTTTTCTTGTTCGTCTTGTTGTTTTTAGGTCTTGGGGAGATGCAAGTTGTTCGTGAGATTTTAGGCCAAATCTTTGCAAGAGTCGGGTATAGGAGAGTGGTTTTGTGTAGTGATGGTACTTGCTTTAGTTGTCCCGTGATGGATTTGATCGACCATAGTACCGCGTGTTGACACGGTTGTGCTCAGATCTCCATGGCCATTACGGATCTGCAACCATGCAGTACTACCGCTCTTCAGGTGTGGTACTACCGTGCGTCCGGTACTACCACCCTGCTAGTGCGGTACTACCGCGTCGCCGGTACTGCCGCTCCTCGGAGCGGTACTACCACACGTGGCGCAACACAGGCTACTACCGTTGTCTCAAATCCCTCTTGTGGCACTTATCACGTACTATGTCTACTTGTTTCACCCATTTTTTGTGGTCTTTGCATTGATCCTTCTCGCGTTTCGTGCGTGTTTGTTTTGTGGTGTGTGTTTTAGGTGGTGGCTCAAGTGCTCCGGCTCGCCGCTCCAATCCAAGCCGTAACATGGGATCCAAGCCTATGCGCAACTCAGAGGCAGCAGAGGGCTCCAATGCCCCCCAACGCAGAACCAAGACCACCGCCACCAAAGAGAAGGAACCTGCCATGGGTATGGATGAGATACCACTTGCTGAGTTCATCGCTCGGAGGAAGATCAATCCATATGGAAACCCTCGTGCCAACTTTCGAGGGAATGAGCTATTCTGGACCAAGCAGCAGAATCTCATCTATCTAGATGTCATCAAGGCCAAGCAAAACACCTATGTGGAGGTGAAGTGGATCAACATGCATCACATGAGGCAAGAGAAGCATCGAGAATACTTTGGTGAGGCTTTAGACCTCGTGGAGCAATTTGGCATTGAGCATATCATCTCATTCCACAAAGACTTTGATCCTGAGATCATTGCTCAGTTCTTTGCCTCAGTGCATTTTCATCCCAATGAGGACAGGACCATGACTTGGATGACCAATGGTCGGCGGCTGATTGCTACTTGGAAGGAATTCATGACTTTGCTTGGGGTTCTGGATGAGGGGCTCGCCACACCCCAAGGTGTTCGCCCTCATGCCAATTCCGAGTCTGCAAACAAGAACAAGCTTTTGCCCTTCTATGTGGAGAAGAAGCTCTCCAATAATAAGACAACTTGGGTACTCATTTCCTTTCTCGACATCATGCACCGGATCTTCCGCAACACTCTCTTCCCACGCATTGGGGACAAGGACAAGGTGCATGCCTATCTTGTGGATATGATGCTCCTGTGTGCAGACGCTCGCAACTCTCAGACACTACCACTTGATGTCTCACATATCATGTGGAATGAGCTTCAGTTTGTGGTCTACAACCACAAGGTCCCCATCTATGGACCTTATCTGTTTCAGTTGATCTCAGCAACTTGGGAGCAGCTCTACCCTCAGGATGATTTTGAGGCCCCTAGTTGGATCTGGCATGAGCCCATCAACCTCCGTATCAAGACTCAGTGGGCAAACACTACCTCTCGTGCTGATGCCGCGGCTAACATGGACGTGGGTGCAGATGAGCATGAGGAGGAGGCAGCGGATGAGGATGGCTCTGAGGGTTACACCCCTCCCACTTCTGAGCCATCTTGGGCTAAGAGACTGAAGAACAAGATGAAGATGTTGTTCTGCATGAAGGCAAAGGGGCAGTACAAGACCCATGTGGCTTCCAAGGAGACTCCCCGCCGCGACAAGCGGATTTTCAGGACCTTCGACGAGAACATCTCCAGCGGGTCAGAGGAGGACGTCACCCCAGAGGCAGAATGGATCACCAAGCACACTGGACAGAGTCTGAGGAAGAGTTCGTCCCAGCTGCAGAGTGATAACCCACAAGTATAGGGGATCGCAACAGTTTTCGAGGGTAAAGTATTCAACCCAAATTTATTGATTCGACACAAGGGGAGCCAAAGAATATTCTCAAGTATTAGCAGCTGAGTTGTCAATTCAACCACACCTGGAAACTTAATATCTATAGCAAAGTATTTAGTAGCAAAGTAATATGATAGTAGTGGTAACGGTAGCAAAAGTAATGTTTTTGGTATTTTGTAGTGATGATAACAATAACAATAGAAAAGTAAATAAGCGAAGAACAATATATGGAAAGCTCATAGGCAATGGATCAGTGATGGAGAATTATGCCGGATGTGGTTCATCATGTAACAGTCATAACCTAGGGTGACACAGAACTAGCTCTAGTTCATCAATGTAATGTAGGCATGTATTCCGAATATAGTCATACGTGCTTATGGAAAAGAACTTGCATGACATCTTTTGTCCTACCCTCCCGTGGCAGCGGGGTCCTAGCGGAAACTAAGGGATATTAAGGCCTCCTTTTAATAGAGTACCGGACCAAAGCATTAACACATAGTGAATACATGAACTCCTCAAACTACGGTCATCACCGGTAAGTATCCCGATTATTGTCACTTCGGGGTTAACGGATCATAACACATAATAGGTGACTGTAGACTTGCAAGATAGGATCAAGAACTCTCATATATTGATGAAAACATAATAGGTTCAGATCTGAAATCATGGCACTCGGGCCCTAGTGACAAGCATTAATCATAGCAAAGTCATAGCAACAACAATCTCAGAACATAGTGGATACTAGGGATCAAACCCTAACAAAACTAACTCGATTACATGATAAATCTCATCCAACCCATCACCGTCCAGCAAGCCTACGATGGAATTACTCACGCACGGCGGTGAGCATCATGAAATTGGTGATGGAGGAAGGTTGATGATGACGATGGCGATGGATTCCCCTCTCTGGAGCCCGGAACAGACTCCAGATCAGCCCTCCCAAGAGGTTTTAGGGCTTGGCGGCGGCTCCGTATCATAAAACGCGATGAATCCTTCTTCCTTATTTTTTTCTCCCTGAAAGCAAATATATAGAGTTGGAGTCGAGGTCGGAGGAGCTCCAGGGGGCCCACGAGGTAGGGGCGCGCCCCCACCCTCGTGGCTAGGGTGTGGGCCCCCTGGTCTTCATCTTTTGCAAGGATTTTTTATTATATCCAAAAAGATGTTCCGTGAAGTTTCAGGTCATTCCGAGAACTTTTGTTTCTGCACATAAATAACACCATTGTAATTGTGCTGAAAACAGCGTCAGTCCGGGTTAGTTCTATTCAAATCATGCAAGTTAGAGTCCAAAACAAGGGCAAAAGTGTTTGGAAAAGTAGATACGACGGAGACGTATCAACTCCCCCAAGCTTAAACCTTTGCTTGTCCTCAAGCAATTCAGTTGACAAACTGAAAGTGATAAAGAAAAACTTTTACAAACTCTGTTTGCTCTTGTTGTTGTAAATATGTAAAGCCAGCATTCAAGTTTTTAGCAAAGATTATGAACTAAACATATTCACAATAACGCATAGGTCGCATGTTTACTCATATCAATGGCATAATCAACTAGCGAGCAATAATAATAAATCTCAGATGACAACACTTTCTCAAAACAATCATAATATGATATAACAAGATGGTATCTAGCTAGCCCTTTCTGAGACCGCAAAACATAAATGCAGAGCACCTTTAAAAATCAAGGACTGACTAGACATTGTAATTCATGGTAAAGGAGATCCAGTCAAGTCATACTCAATGTAAACTAACAGTAATGAATGCAAAAGACAGCGGTGCTCTCCAACTGGTGCTTTTTAATAAGAGGATGATGACTCAACATAAAAGTAAATAGATAGGCCCTTCGCAGAGGGAAGCAGGGATTCATAGAGGTGCCAAAGCTCGGTTTTGAAATAGAGGTGAATAATATTTTGAGCGGTATACTTTCATTGTCAACATAACAACCAAGAGATGGTGATATCTTCCATGCTACACACATTATAGGCGGTTCCCAAACAGAATGGTAAAGTTTATACTCCCCCTCCACCAACAAGCATCAATCCATGGCTTGCTCGAAACAACAAGTGCCTCCAACTAACAAGAGTCCCAGGGGGAGTTTTGTTTCCAATTATTTTGATTTAGTTCGCATAAAGCATGGGACTGGGCATCCCAGTGACCAGATATTTTCTTGTGAGTGAGGAGCGGAGTCCACTCCTCTTGAGAATAACCCGCCTAACATGGAAGATACTGACAGCCCTAGTTGATACATGAGCTATTCGAGCATACAAAACAGGATATTTATTTGAAGGTTTAGAGTTTGGCACATACAAATTTACTTGGAACGGCGGGTAGATACCATATATAGGTAGGTATGGTGGACTCATATGGCATAACTTTGGGGTTTATGGAGTTGGATGCACAAGCAGTATTCCCGCTTAGTACAGGTGAAGGCTAGCAAAAGACTGGGAAGCGACCAGCTAGAGAGCGAAAACAGTCATGAACATGCATTAAAATTAATCAACACCGAATGCAAGCATGAGTAGGATATAATCCACCATGAACATAAATATCGTGAAGGCTATGTTGATTTTGTTCCAACTACATGCGTGAACATGTGCCAAGTAAAGTCACTTAAATCATTCAGAGGAGGATACCACCCTATCATACCACATCACAACCATTTTAATAGCATGTTGGCACGCAAGGTAAACCATTATAAGCTCCTCGCTAATCAAGCATGGCACAAGAAACTATGATCTCTAGTTGTCATTGCAAACATGTTTATTCATAATAGGCTGAATCAGGAACGATGAACTAATCATATTTACAAAAACAAGAGAGGTCGAGTTCATACCAGCTTTTCTCATCTCAGTAGTCCATCATATATCGTCATAATTGCCTTTCACTTGCACGACCGAACGATGTGGGTAATAATAATAGTGCACGTGCATTGGACTAAGCTGGAATCTGCAAGCATTCAATAAACAGGAGAAGACAAGGCAATATGGGCTCTTTTGTCAGATCAACAATAATGCATATAAGAGCTACTTCAACAATTTAATCATGGTCTTCTCCTATCGACCCCCAAAGAAAAGAAAAGAAATAAAACTATTTACACGGGAAAGCTCCCAACAAGTAAAAGAAGAACAGGAAATCTTTTTGGGTTTTCTTTTTAATTACTATTACAAGCATGGAAAGTAAACTAATTAAAAGCTATGACTAATTTTTTTGGTTTTTCTTAAGGTTTATTAAGCACACAAGAAAGCATAAAAAGGGAAATAAACTATCATGGATGATACAATGAAAAAGTATGAGCACCGACATCTAGCAATGAGTGTGTGAGCATGAATGTAATGTCGGTGGGAAATACGTACTCCCCCAAGCTTAGGCTTTTGGCCTAAGTTGGTCTATGGCCACGGCTGGCCTGACGGATATCCATAATCATAGTTTGGGTCGTACTGAGATGCAGCGGCTATCGCCTCCTGAGCTGCAGCGTGGAGACGAGCGGCCTCCGCCCTCCTCTTGTACTCATCTGCCTCCTCTCTGGTAATAACATATCTTCCTTTTGCATGATAATCAAAGAAGGCAGGAGCAGGGAGAGTAATACAGACATCATGGCATCTGTCAAAGATTAAGCGATACTGGAGAGGTGATTCATTCCTCTCGACAAACTGCTGGTGAACCATAGCCTCATAATCCAAATAAGGGGGAGGCAACTCAATATCATCTTCACGTATGGCTATACCAAGAAAATTAGCTATGTAGGTTGCATAAATTCCACCAAAGAAATCTCCGTTAAATCTATTAAGATGCAACCTACGTGCAACAATGGCTCCCAAATTATAAGATTTATCTCCTAACACAGGACTCCTAAGAATACTGAGGTCAGGGACACACATGTGACATGCCTCATCTTTACCATTAATGCATCTACCTATGAAGAGAGCAAAATAATGTATAGCAAGAAAATGAATGCTCCCTATGGTAGCTTGTGTTATATCTCTAGATTCCCCCACAGTTATACAAGCAAAAAAATCTCTAAATTCAGATTTGCGAGGTTCCCTGACACTACCCCATTGTGGAAGTTTGCAAGCAGTGGTAAAATCCTCTAAGTCCATAGTGTAAGAATTTTCATAAAGATCAAACAGGACAGTTGGAGAATTACGTGAAGATGAAAATTCAAACCTCCTCACAAGGGAACTAGTGAGATAGTGATACTGGCGGCACTTTTCTTCATCGAAGCTCACAAGATCAGCATTACGCAAATATGCGTTAAATTCTTCCTTAATTCCTGCTCGATCCATAAAGTTTTCCGAAGGCCATTCACAAGGACGCACTGGAGTGTCTCTTGGTGGCTCATCATCAGCATCACGCATTGCAAGCCTGGGCTCTTGTTTCCTTGAAGAGCCACCTTGGTACATTTTCCTAAACATATTTCTTCCTATGAAAAATTTCTGAAATTTTTAGTAACTTCAAATAAAAGTGAGCCAAGCTCAACAAAATTGATAGCAACAACTCCTACAAGTGCCTAAAGCCTATATCATGCATTAGAACTACTTTTGACCATATAAATTTGACATGCAAGCTCAAGAACATGGTCACCTAAGCAACACAAATTTGCAATGATTAAAGCACCAGAACAAAAACTAATTGGGCCAATGGAGGAGTCACATACCAAGGAACAATCTCCCCAGGCAGTTTTGTGAGAGGTGCTTTGAGCAAGGAGATCGAAAATGGCAGCAAAATGAGCTTGGACTCGGGTTTGAGCTGGATATTCGTGTTTGTGGGAGGAAGAAGGAGTGTGTGGGTGCAGGAATAAGTGGAGGAGGGCCACCATGGGCCCACGAGGCAGGGGGCGCACCCTCCACCCTCGTGGCCAGGTGGATGCCCCCCGTGTTGTGTTCTTGGTGCCAAATATTCTCAAATATTCCAGAAAAAATCATATTTAAATTTCAGGGCATTTGGAGAACTTTTATTTTCGAGGTATTTTTATATTGCACAGATAATTCAGATAACAGACAGAAAAATACTATTTTTATTTTATTTAATATAAATAACAGAAAGTAAAAGGAGGGTACAGAAGGTTGTGCCTTCTAGTTTCATCCATCTCATGCTCATCAAAAGGAATCCACTAACAAGGTTGATCAAGTCTTGTTAACGAACTCATTCCGAATAACATGGAACCGGAGAAATTTCGAATAACACTATGTTACCTCAACGAGGATATCCACATCCCAAATAATAAGAATATCATATTTTTTCTTAACAATAGGAAGAGGAAATTCAAAACCTCCAAATATAATCGATGGAATTTTTCCAATAGAGTTGATACTATGAACTTGAGGTTGTTTCCTCGGAAAGTGTACCGTATGCTCATTACCATTACCATGAAAAGTGACATTGCCTTTAGTGCAATCAATAACAACCCCTGCAGTATTCAAAAAGGATCTTCCAAGAATAATAGACATACTATCGTCCTCGAGGATATCAAGAATAACAAAGTCCGTTAAAATAGTAACGTTTGCAACTACAACAGGCACATCCTCACAAATACCGACAGGTATAGCAGTTGATTTATCGGCCATTTGCAAAGATATTTCAGTAGGTGTCAACTTATTCAAATCAAGTCTACGATATAAAGAGAGAGGCATAACACTAACACCGGCTTCAAGATCACATAAAGCAGTTTTAACATAGTTTCTTTTAATGGAGCATGGTATAGTGGGTACTCCTGGATCTCCAAGTTTCTTTGGTATTCCACCCTTAAAAGTATAATTAGCAAGCATGGTGGAAATTTCATCTTCCGATATCTTTCTCTTATTTGTAACAATTTCTTTCATATACTTAGCATAAGGATTCATTTTGAGCATATCAGTTAATTGCATACGCAAAAAGATAGGTCTAATCATTTCAGCAAAGCACTCAAAATCCTCATCATCCTTTTTCTTGGATGGTTTGGGAGGAAAAGTCATGGGTTTCTGAACCCATGGTTCTCTTTCTTTACCATGTTTCCTAGCAACAAAGTCTTTATTATCATAACGTTGATTCTTTGATTGTGGGTTATCAAGATCAACAGCAGGTTCAATTTCTATATCATTATCATTACTAGGTTGAGCATCATCATGAACATTATCATTAGTTTCAGGTTCATTACCGGATTGTGTTTCAGCATCAAAAATAGAAATATCATTTGGATTCTCATGTGGTTGAGCAACAGGTTCACTAGAAGCATGCAAAGTCCTATCATTTTTCTTTTTCTTCCTTTTAGACGGACTAGGTGCATCTATATTATTTCTCTGAGAATCTTGCTCAATTCTCTTAGGATGGCCTTCGGTATACAGAGGTTCCTGAGTCATTCTACCAGTTCTAGTAGCCACTCTAACAGCATAATCATTATTCTTACTATTCAATTCATTGAGCAAATCATTTTGAGCTTTAAGTACTCGTTCTACTTGAGTGGTAACCATAGAAGCATGTTTACTAATAAGTTTAAGTTCACCTTTAACATTAGCCATATAATCACCCAAGTGTTCAAGCATATTTGAATTGTATTTCAATTGTCTACCAAAAAAGAATTGAAGTCTTCTTGCTTAACCATAAATTTATCAAACTCATCTAAGCATGGGCTAGCAAACTTAGTAAATGGGATTTCAGCTTTATCATATCTATAAACAGAATTTACCTTTACTACCTGTGTCGGGTTATCAAGACCATGAGTTTCTTCAATAGGTAATGGATTAAGATCATATGTTTCTTCAACACGCGGTAAATTAAGACCATGTATTTCTTCAATAGGAGGTAAATTCTTAACATCTTCAGCTTTAGTACCCTTTTCTTTCATAGATTTCTTTGCCTCTTGCATATCTTCAGGAATGAGAAATAGAACACCTCTTTTCTTCGGAGTTGGTTTAGGAATAGGCTCAGGAAGTGTCCAATTATTTTCATTTGTCAACATATTATTCAATAGAATTTCAGCTTCATCCGGTGTTCTTTCCCTGAAAACAGAACCAGCACAACTATCCAGGTAATCTCTGGAAGCATCGGTTAGTCCATTATAAAAGATATCAAGTATTTCATTTTTCTTAAGAGGATGATCAGGCAAAGCATTAAGTAACTTGAGAAGCCTCCCCCAAGCTTGTGGGAGACTCTCTTCTTCAATTTGCACAAAATTATATATATCCCTCAAAGCAGCTTGTTTCTTATGAGCAGGGAAATATTTAGCAGAGAAGTAATAAATCATATCCTGGGGACTACGCACACAACTAGGATCAAGAGAATTAAACCATATCTTAGCATCACCCTTTAATGAGAACGGAAATATTTTAAGGATATAAAAGTAGCGAGTTCTCTCATCATTAGTGAATAGGGTGACTATATCATTTAATTTAGTAAGATGTGCCACAACAGTTTCAGATTCATAGCCATGAAAAGGATCAGATTCAAGCAAAGTAATTATATCAGGATCAACAGAAAATTCATATTCCTTATCAGTAACACAGATATGTGAAGTAGCAAAAGCAGGGTCAGGTTTCATTCTAGCATTAAGAGATTGCTGCTTCCATTTAGCTAATAACCTCTTGAGCTCGAATCTATCTTTGCAAGATAAAATAGCTAAAGCAGCTTATTTTTCAAAAACATAACTCTCAGGAATAACAGGTGATTCATATTCATTAGAGGGAGAGTCTTCATCATCACTTTCATCAATATTATCAGATTCAATATTTTCACTCTCTCTAACCCTAGCAAGTTGTTCATCAAGAAATTCACCAAGTGGCACAGTAGTATCAAGCATAGAAGTAGTTTCATCATAAGTATCATGCATAGAAGAAGTGGCATCATCAATAATATGCGACATATCAGAACGAATAGCAGAAGCAGGTTTAGGTGTCGCAATCTTACTCAAAACAGAAGGTGAATCAAGTGCAGAGCTAGATGGCAGTTCCTTACCTCCCCTCGTAGTTGAGGGATAAATCTTGGTTTTTGGATCTCTCAAGTTCTTCATAATGATAAGAAGGTATAAATCCCAAGTGACTCAAAGAATAGAGCTATGCTCCCCGGCAACGGCGCCAGAAAATAGTCTTGATAACCCACAAGTATAGGGGATCGCAACAGTTTTCGAGGGTAAGGTATTCAACCTAAATTTATTGATTCAACACAAGGGGAGCCAAAGAATATTCTCAAGTATTAGCAGCTGAGTTGTCAATTCAACCACACCTGGAAACTTAATATCTGCAGCAAAGTATTTAGTAGCAAAGTAATATGATAGTAGTGGTAAAGGTAGCAAAAGGTAACGGTAGCAAAAGTGATGTTTTTGGTATTTTGTAGTGATGATAGCAATAACAACGGAAAAGTAAATAAGCAAAGAACAATATATGGAAAGCTCGTAGGCAATGGATCAGTGATGAAGAATTATGCCGGATGCGGTTCCTCATGTAACAGTCATAACCTAGGCAGACATAGAACTAGGTCCAATTCATCAATGTAATGTAGGCATGTATTCCGAATATAGTCATACGTGCTTATGGAAAAGAACTTTCATGACATCATTTGTCCTACCCTCCCGTGGTAGCGGGGTTGAGGGAGTCCTGGATTAGGGGTCTCCGGACAACCGGACTATCTCCATTGGCCAGACTGTTAGACTATGAAGATACAAGATTGAAGACTTCGTCTTGTGTCCGGATGGGACTCTACTTGGCGTGGAAGGCAAGCTAGGCAATACGTATATGGATATCTCCTCCTTTGTAACTGACCTTGTGTAACCCTAACCCTCTCCGGTGTCTATATAAACCGAAGGATTTTAGTCCATAGAAAGACAATCATAACATACAATCATACCATAGGCTAGCTTCTAGGGTTTAGCCTCTCTGATCTCGTGGTAGATCTACTCTTGTAACACCCATATCATCAATATTAATCAAGCAGGACGTAGTGTTTTACCTCCATCAAGAGGGCCCGAACCTGCGTAAAACTTCGTGTCCCTTGCCTCCTGTTACCATCTGGCCTAGACACACAGTTCGGGACCCCCTACACGAGATCCGCCGGTTTTGACACCGACATTGGTGCTTTCATTGAGAGTTCCGTTGTGTCGTCGCCACCAGGAAGGATGTCTCGTCCCGTCTTTAAAGACGGCACTATCGCTGAGGGAGCTCTGGCTATCGGCCGAACTCTCCAGCTAGGCGGTTTTCTTATGACCGCCTGTTCGGCCGCTGCGCCGACGATGACTTCTCGGGTCATCAAAAGCAATCTTCACGTTAACTCGGAACTCGTCGAGCAGTTAGATCCAATGGAGCTCTCTTCCCTGAACGAGCTCTTGGATCGCATCGCTACCCTGGGAGTCGCTACAAACTACGATCGGGTTGGGCCTAAACCCGATCTGAGAGAAATTAACTCTCCCCAGGTCACCCATCACGCTGCAGTGGTGGAAGAACAATGCGGCAACCCTTCATCCATCTTAAGGACTAGCTACGTCCGGATTCCCGATCCCTCCAAGCTGGATACCCGCGGAGGGGAGGATGTCACTCAAATCCTGAACCCAGAATCAGGCAGCGGACTAGATTTACCGGAAAACATCCAAGAATCCAAACTTTCGAGTTCGGAAACTCCTTGGCCACTGAGCCTCAGATTGGGTGAGGATTCGGATTCAATTCCACCCACCCACCCAAACATACGCGATCTATCCCAAATTAGGCAAGACCCCGAAGAAACAGTACACCATTATTGGGCCAGATTCCTCCTGGTCAAGAACGGGATAAAGGACTGCCGCGAGGAAGACACAATTTCGTTCTTCTGCAATAATTGCACAGATAAGGGAATCCTCAATGCCATAAGTCATCGCAAAATTACACGCTTTGCCGACTTGGTGTCCATAGTATGAAAGTACTGTGTGATGGAAAGCGCCTGGAAAACCGAAATAAAATTTTGGGATAATCCGGCCCTAAATACAAACCCAGTCCGAAATAAAAGGGTGCATTATCACAATACACCTAGGTTAACTACCAAAAAGCAAAAGCCCTCTAAGGGGCAAGGAACCGTACTGGAGGGATGGCTCAATGGACCCTGCAAAATTCATAGTACAGTGGATGTGATACCAACGCACAGCCTTAGAGCATGCTGGATACTCAGGCAGGTGGCCAAAAGTGGTGAGGATCTACTCCTCCCAAAAACCACAGAGCACCACCCCGAGGACAACAATACGGTCTTAACGATCTTTGAGACCTTCGCGTCAAATAATAGACGGAAGCGAACACTCCGCAGCACGTCCAAAATCTGCCACATAGCAGAAACAAATCCTTGGAGCGACACGGCTATTACCTTCAATGCCAGTGACGAACCTAAATTCCGAACGGCCCGAGTACCAGCCGCACTGGTCCTCAGTCCAATTGTGGACGGCTTTTGACTCACCAAGGTACTCATGGATGGCGGCAGCGGATTAAACCTCATCTATGAGGAAACTCTTCAAAAGATGGAAATAGACTGGAGCCGCATTAAGCAAAGCAGCACAACCTTTAGAGGAATCATCCCTAGTCGGGAAGCACGCTGCGCTGGAAAAATCACACTAGACGTGGTATTCGGCACGCCGGATAATTACAGGTCCGAAGAAATTACATTCCAAGTGGCCCCGTTCAGCAGCGGATACCACGCTCTATTAGGGTGGGAGGCATTTACAATCTTCCAAGCCATACCCCATTACGGGTACATGAAGCTCAAAATGCCCAGGCCCAACGGAATCATCACTCTTGTTAGTGATCCAGACATAGCACTCCGCGCCGAAAATAAGACAGCTGCACTGGCCCTTGAGGCACTATCCGAAGCCCTAGCGGCCAAAGAACTAACTGCGCTGCGCTCCACGATGAACAGGGACGACGTGATACTCGATAAAAGATCCAAGTCCTCCTCCTTTAAGCCGGCAGACAAAATAGTCAAATTCCAAGTCCATCCAACGGACCCTACAAAAATAGCTTCCATCGGGGCGCAATTAAACCCTGATGTCGATGCCGCACTGCAAGAGTTCCTGCGCGAGAACTGGGACATTTTTGCCTGGCACCCTTCAAACATGCCAGGAATCCCACGCAGGCTGGCTGAACACAGCCTAAATATCCTAAAAGGATTCAAGCCATTCAAGCAGGCTCTTCGACGTTTCTTTGAGCCTAAAAGACAAGCCATGGGAGAGGAACTAGCCAAGCTATTGGAGGCCGGATTCATCAGAGACATAAAACATCCGGACTGGCTAGCAAACCTGGTGATGGTACCAAAGAAGGACAAATCCTGGCGCTTGTGCGTCGATTTTAAGGACCTTAACAAGGCCTGCCCAAAGGATCCCTTCCCCCTCCCCCGCATCAATCAAATCATCGATGCTACCGCAGGACACGATTCATTGTGTTTCCTCGATGCATACTCCGGCTACCATCAAATCAAAATGGCAGAGCCATACCAAGCCGCAACGGCATTCATCACACCATACGGCCCATTCTGCTTCAACACAATGCCCTTTGGGCTAAAGAACGCTGGTGCAACATATTAGCGCATGATTCAGACATGCCTGGCAAACCAGATCGGCAAAACAGTGGAGGCATACGTGGATGACATGGTCGTTAAAACCAAGCATGTCGAAACTCTAGTAGACGACTTGAGGCTCACATTCGACAACCTCCGAACATATGACATCAAGCTCAATCCAGAAAAATGTATTTTCGGCATACCAGCAGGAAAGCTCCTGGGATTCATTGTCTTCAGTAGAGGTACTGAAGCTAATCCGGCCAAAATTCGAGCCTTGTCACAGTTGGCTACCCCAACAGACCTCAAACAAATACAAAAATTAACTGGATGTGTGGCGGCTCTAAGCCGCTTTATCTCCCGCTTGGGAGAAAAGGCATTACCCATTTATCGCCTCCTCCGGCGCACCGAACACTTCGAGTGGACAGATGCCGCCATGGCCGAACTCAACGAAATAAAGGCCATATTGGCAACAAACCTAGTCCTGGTCGCGCCAAACATTGGCGAACCAATGCTATTATACATTGCGGCAACTCATCAAGTAGTAAGCGCAGTGCTTGTCGTCGAGCGAGAAGTGGACGGACACAAATCCCCCCTTCAAAAGCCGGTTTACTATGTGTCCACTGTCCTTACTCCATGCAAATCACGGTACCCGCATTATCAAAAGATAGCGTACGCGGTATTCATGGCATCCCGGAAGCTGCGACACTACTTTCAAGAGTGTTCGATAACGATAGCCTCGGAAGTACCACTTAACGATATTATAAACAACCGCGACGCGACGGTCCAGATTGCCAAATGGGCCATTGAGCTCCTCCCGTTCGACATAACTTACAAGCCACGGCGAGCTATTAAATCGCAAGTTTTGGCTGACTTCATCGCTGAATGGACGGAAGCCGAACTCCCTAAAGAGTACGGCACATATTCAAACTGGATCATGCACTTCGACAGCTCCAAAATGTTGGCTGGTCTGGGGGCCGGCGTCGTTTTGACATCCCCAATGGGAGACACCGTTCAATACGTACTGCAGATAATGTATACGGACTCCAACAACGCAGCCAAATATGAGGCCCTCCTACATGGTCTTCGGATGGCAGTATCCATGGGCATTCAACGCCTGAGGTGCGCGGGGATTCAAACCTCGCGATATCCCAAATAAATGGAGACTTTGATGCCAAGGATCCAAAAATGGCCGCCTATCGCAATGTTGTCCTAAAAATGTCAGCTCGGTTCGAGGGGCTCGAATTTCACCATGTGGCTCGGGAAAACAATCAGGCGGCGGATATCCTCGCCCGCATTGGCGCAAAACGCGACGCAGTCCCTCCCAACGTTTTTCTGGAAAGGCTTTTCAAGCCATTCGTAGCATGGGAAGGAGACACCGATAACAACAGTCCGGACCCGGCCAAAATACCTGATACCGAACTCTCTGGCACAATCGGAGGCTCTGCCACCGAAATAACACAATCAGCCCACGAAATAATGGCCATTATTGCCCCATGGACAGAACCATTCCTGGCCTACCTAATTAGACGGGAACTTCCGGAGGACCAAAATGAGGCACGCTGCATAGTGCGGCGATCCAAAGCCTACAGGGTCCACGAGGGAGAATTGTACAAAAAAGCGCTACCGGAGTCCTTCAAAGGTGCATCTCCGAAGAGGAAGGGCAGAATCTTTTGGCAGAAATTCACGCCGGACTCGGCGGCCATCACGCCGCAGCCCGGGCTCTTGTAAGCAAGGCCTTCCGCACAGGATTTTATTGGCCAACGGCCCGGGCAGATGCACAGGACTTGGTCCAACGTTGCACCGGTTGCCAGCTCTTTGCAAATCAAAGCCGCATGCCACCCACCGCCCTCCAAATGATCCCCATTACATGGCCCTTCGCAGTCTGGGGGCTTGACATGGTTGGACCCCTTAAAGGGGGAACCCACAAGAAAAAATACTTATTGGTCATGGTGGATAAATTCACCAAATGGATAGAGGCTAAACCGGTAAAAACAGCCGAATCCGGACCGGTGATAGATTTCATATCCGGGGTTGTACACCGTTACGGCGTCCCCATAGCATCATCACTGATAACGGCACGAACTTCACAGCTGACGAGGTAAAACTCTGGTGCAGCAAAATGGGCATCAAGCTCGATTACGCTTCAGTCTATCACCCACAAACCAACTGTCAAGTCGAACGAGCAAATGGTCTTATAATGAGCGGCATTAAACCCCGATTAGTGCGCTCCTTAACGGAGTCCGATACTCACTGGGTAGAGGAGCTCGACTCCGTACTCTAGGGACTGCGGACCACGCCGAATCGTAGTACCGGATATACACCATTTTTATGGTGTACGGCGCAGAGGCAGTCCTGCCCTATGACATAATTCATGACTCACCTCAAGTGCGCATGTATGAAGAAAGAGAAGCTGAGCTCGATCGGCAGGACGGTCTGGACACATTGGAGGAAGAGCACGACGTACCCAAAGCTAGTTCCGCATTTTACCAGCAACAGGCTCGCAGATACCAAAGGAGAGAAGTATGGGCCAAAACTTATAACGTTGGCGAACTAGTTCTACGGCTGCCGGATAAGAAAAAGAACAAGCTCAAGCCCAAATGGGAAGGTCCCTTCATTATGGACCAAGTTCTGACCGGTGGAGCGTACCGACTGCGGGATGCATCGACCAGTCGACTCGAGCCAAACCCATGGAACGCAGCCAGGCTCCAAAGATTCTACGCCTAGCTCCGGACTTTATGTTAGTCCCCTCCCTTCGTCCATTTTCTGCATATGCATCATCTGTCTTGTTTCCCTTTCTTTCTTTTTATTTCCCTAGGCCTTCAAGGATCACCTTGTGCCTCACTCATACATCATAGATGCGCTAGCCGCACTCTTCATACCTAGGGGCTTCTCTCACAGAAGCTTAAATTATTTACCTGGGCCCCACGCCCAACACATGTGTTATACTTCCGCATGTACCTTTTTTCACCATTATATGCATCGATATGACTTAAGTTTTGGCCAAGCTGGGTTGCCTGGCTCTTGTATTTATGCCCTACGTTCCCGTTAATTCAGCAAGGGCATAAGGGGAGCACCTTTGCGATTGTTACCGCCGGGTCAGCCGGACATGTGCCTCAGACTGGGTGAAGCCGAAAGCTAGCATTCTTAAGAGAATATTCGATCGGTGAACAAAAGATGGCTTTTATCTATTATCCATATCTGCCCCAGACGTTTTCACTGCGCTTCTTATCGCAGTCCGGACATGCACTCTAGGGCATGCCTACCCAGGGAAAGGAACCCTTAACGGAACTATTCTCTCTGGAAGATGTTTCTTACTACCCATGTAATATAACATAACTAGTTGGGCACTTGTCTGATAAAGCACTAATGACCCCTACGCCTGGTCTCCATGCATGCCCCGGTTCTTATATAACCGAGAGGGTATTCGGATACACTCCGGACTGTCGGGTCCCGAGGTTGAAGCGAAAAGGTCCGCCACGACAAACGATCTACAGTCCGGCTAGAAGACATCATATATGTCACTTTAAAATTACATAGTCAACTTGACTGGTTGAATTCCTCTTCAATGCCCTCCAATAGGATGTCTAGTCTACAGTATTGTTGGGAATACTTTGCGGCCAATTCTACTTGGCTGTACACTAAATTCACAGGGATCTCCTTGCCATCAGGCCCCACAGGTCCGACTTCGGCCATGTGGTTCGGGTCAGCCTTCGTGTACCATGTCTTCACCATTGACCAAGCTTCCCTGGCGCCCTGACGGTAGGCCGATATCTTCCATAATTGGAAACACCGTCGTGCTCCCTTCAGCTTTTCTGCAAGCTCTCCAAGGCCTTCGGGTATGGAGATGGACGGCCACAAGGCCTGGGCAACGCCTTGCATCACCTACCGAACTCGTTCGTGCAACTGTGCGAGCTCGAGAAGAAGATCACCCATTGAACTAGGCATCTCCTTAGCAGGACGACCTGTTAGCATACCTACAGACATAACCCTGTCAGCCAGCTTCCTCGCCGAACTCTTTTTCAAAGTTCGTTCAAGCACTTACTAAATATGCCGCGTCGAAGCCGCCGATTCTCCTTAACAAAGTCCAACAGTTGGGAACGAACATCTTTTAGTTCCACGTCCAGCTTGGTGTTGGCATCTTGGAGATCATTCTTCTCCTGCCTCACCCTTGTAAGCACGCTCTCATCGGCCTTCAGCTGGCATATGAGCTGTTGCTTATCCGGATTCACTTCGGCGTCATCTGCAATTTTATCATCAGATCTGCATATAAAGCCGCACTCTAATATGATACTTATCATTTGACGGATATGTTACCAGAGGGGGTCTCTTTGGGCTCCCCTGCTGCGGCCAGTGCGGCCTGGAGTTGGGCTTTGCACTCTTCCAGCTCCTGGGATAGTTGAGTATTCTTTTCTGTAAGAACCTACATAACAAATGATCCTTAAATCAGTTATCCTAACTGTTTCAAGTCTCAGGGGCTACTGATATATATAATCATCAAATTTTCTCACCCGTATGTCTTTTACATACTGCTCCGTGGCTCTGGCTAGACCATTTTGAGCGGCACGGAGGTGCGCATCTCCCGAGTTGAAGGCATCCAATGCCTATTGGGAGAAACAAGCGTCACGAAGAACAGTCCGGCGACGCCTGTGGTTCATGGCACTTTCCACCTCGGAATGGGTGGCGGACAGTCTATCCGTATCCTCTGTCGGAGGAGCACCTGGCACATGCCTTGTACTCGTTCCCACCTCTGAGTCCGGCCTTGGAGCCTGGCTTGTGGAGGCGCGATTGGTAGCCTCTCCGGGCATAGTCCGGCGAGCGCTTTTTTCCTGAAAAGAAGGCATAGGCGTTAACATGCCTCTGTAAATAATGTCTTGCAATAAAGACGGCATGCCATACCGTTGCCCCGGTGCCTCAATCCGGACTGCGGATCTTTTCAGCCTGCCTGGCCTAGCGGCCCCTTGTTGGCTAGTTGCCACAGGCTCGGCCTTCTGCCCCGAGGACCTCCCCTGTAAGACACAGCTGTTATACGGCAATAAAAAAAGAGAGCACAAGGACGGATCCCTTTTTAAGTGTTGGGACTTTGGTCTCAGTCACCTGTGAGGCTGGAACTAGCCCAGGGTAATCGGCCGTGATGGCCACCAAGGTATTGCCATTACTCCCTTGGTAAAAAAAACCCGTCGATCAGCTCCACGGATATGTCCGGATCCTCCTGGGAGGCCGGGTCAAGGGACCGTCTAGGGTCCTCGGGCTGTGGAGGAGGGCTGTTTATCTCCTTTACTGCCTGGCGCAGCTCCTGCGATGAAATCGCCAGAATGAATACTTAAACTACGGGAATACGAAACGGATGGGCGAGAAAAAGTCTCCGCTTACCCAGCCCGGAGGATTGTACATAGAGAATCCGCCCTGCGGGTTGACACAGAGGAATTCCTCCTCTTCTCCCTTGTACAAAGTGGACAAGATCTTTATTAGATCATCAGCCAATCCCGGCCCTTTGCGGCCGTGGCGGGTGGCGTCATCCTCCCCGTTGAAATCCCACATGGGGTGGCCTCTATACTGGAGCGGCTGCACCCCCCGCATAATGCATATAGCCATGACCTCGATCATGGTCAATCCGGATCGAACTAAAGAGCTTATCCGGCTAATCAGATAAAGAATGTCCCGATCGTCTTCCTCCAGGGGGCTCCGTGGACGCCAGCTCCGGCGCTTCTTCAAAGGGGCGTTGTCAAACTCAGGAAGGCCGATCCGAATAGGGTCCGGAAGGGGGACATCTTCTATATAAAACCATTCTGAAGGCCAGTCTTCGGACGTCTTCTTCGAGGTCCCGAACAGGTATCCGGTCCCGGAAATACGCCACACTTCGGCTCCGCCCACTTGATATATTGATCCCTTCTTAAAACGGGGCACAAGGCAGAACCGCTTCTTCCACAGAGCGAGATGAGCATCACAGCCCAAAAATAACTCGCAAAGGGCTATGAATCCTGCGATATGCAGCAGGGAGGCAGGCGTAAGGTTGTGCAGCCGGAGGCCATAGAACTCCAGAAGCCCCCGGAGAAACGGATGAATTGGGAATCTGAGCCCTCTTACTAGATAAGGGATAAGGTATACCCGCTCTCCCTTGGAGGGATTGGGACGGCTCTCCGCTTGCTCTCCGCCATTGTAGATGGCAAGCCTGGCTCGAACCGGGACCAGGTACGCTGGGGGAAGAAATCCCTTGGACTGAAGCATCACCAATTTGCTGTGCAGGATGGAACATCTCTCCCAATCTCCAGGTTTGGAACTAGGGGTGCGAGAGGAGGAGCTGCGTCGACCGGCCATGGTGGAATGGATCTCTGTCGGGTACGCTCCGATGAAGACTCGGCAAGGGAGGATGATGTGATTTGGATCTGAATCCTCGTCTTTTTAAATAGGCGGCTCATCTACATAGCTAGGGGGGTAAATGTGAAAACACCCTGGCTCTTCACATTCGCTTGACACATGGAAAGTGGTCATTATTGGGCGTAGAAGCCAAGGAGTACAAACCATCACAAGGAACCGGACATTATTTCGACAGGTACACAGAATTTGGAGAGGAACCCGTCTTGCAATGCCGAAGATAATACTGCGCGCCAGACTCGTCGTCATTGAAGCCTGGTTCGGGGGATACTGAGGGAGTCCTGGATTAGGGGGTCTCCGGACAGCTAGACTATCTCCATTGGCCGGACTATTAGACTATGAAGATACAAGATTGAAGACTTCGTCTCGTGTCCGGATGGGACTCTACTTGGCGTGGAAGGCAAGCTAGGCAATACGTATATGGATATCTCCTCCTTTGTAACCGACCTTGTGTAACCCTAACCCTCTCCGGTGACTATATAAACCAAAGGGTTTTAGTCCATAGAAAGGCAATCATAACATACAATCATACCATAGGCTAGCTTCTAGGGTTTAGCCTCTCTGATCTCGTGGTAGATCTACTCTTGTGACACCCATATCATCAATATTAATCAAGCAGGATGTAGGGTTTTACCTCCATCAAGAGGGCCCGAACCTGGGTAAAACTTCGTGTCCCTTGCCTCATGTTATCATCCGGCCTAGACGCACAGTTCGGGACCCCCTACCCGAGATCCGCCGGTTTTGACACCAACAGGGGTCCTAGCGGAAACTAAGGGATATTAAGGCCTCCTTTTAATAGAGTACCGGACCAAAGCATTAACACATAGTGAATACATGAACTCCTCAAACTACGGTCATCACCGGTAAGTATCCCAATTATTGTCACTTCGGGGTTAATGAATCATAACACATAATAGGTGACTATAGACTTGCAAGATAGGATCAAGAACTCTCATATATTGATGAAAACATAATAGGTTCAGATCTGAAATCATGGCACTCGGGCCCTAGTGACAAGCATTAAGCATAGCAAAGTCATAGCAACATCAATCTCAGAACATAGTGGATACTAGGGATCAAATCCTAACAAAACTAACTCGATTACATGATAAATCTCATCCAACCCATCATCGTCCAGCAAGCCTACGATGGAATTACTCACGCACAGCGGTGAGCATCATGAAATTGGTGATGGAGGAAGGTTGATGATGACAATGGCGACGGATTCCCCTCTTCGGAGCCCCGGACAGACTCCAGATGAGCCCTCCCGAGAGGTTTTAGGGCTTGGCGGCGGCTCCATATCGTAAAACGCGATGAATCCTTCTTCCTTATTTTTTCTCCTCGAAAGAAAATATATAGAGTTGGAGTCGAGGTCGGAGGAGCTCCAGGGGGCCCACGAGGTAGGGGGCGCGCCCCCCACCCTCATGGCTAGGGTGTGGGCCCCTTGGTCTTAATCTTTTGCAAGGATTTTTTATTATTTCCAAAAAGATGTTCCGTGAAGTTTCAGGTCATTCCGAGAACTTTTGTTTCTGCACATAAATAACACCATGGTAATTCTGCTGAAAACAGCGTCAGTCCGGGTTAGTTCCATTCAAATCATGCAAGTTAGAGTCCAAAACAAGGGCAAAAGTGTTTGGAAAAGTAGATACGACGGAGATGTATCACCGAGTTTGACGGGGAGCGTGCGAGTGACTACTCAGCTTGAGCCACCCCTTCTGTTGTAGGTGTCCTCTCTGCCCTTTTGGCATCTCGATGCCAAAGGGGGAGAGAATGTAGGATTTGCGAGTTGTGTCGTGTTTGGGTCAGTTGAACTTCGTTTATGTCATTTGCTTTGGTTTGTGCTTGTGAGTCCTTCTATCATATGGTGTAAGACATATGCACTCTGTCGTACCGTAGTGAGCTTATTCTATCTTGTGCTTATTTCATCATGCTCTTTCCTATCTTGCTTAGTTTTAGTCGTATTGCAAGATATGCCTTGTCTATAAAATATAGGGGGAGTGTTGATCCTAGTATGTGTGTCGTGCAGTCCAAAGCACTCATAAAGATAGCACACATCTAGGGGGAGCCCGTCTATATTTTAGAGACTTGGGGTTTGCCCTTGCTCTTTGCATTATACTCTTGTGCAAATCCCGTGTTGTCATCAATCCACCAAAAAGGGGGAGATTGTAAGGGCATTTTATCCCTTAGTTGGTTTTGGTGATTGATGACAATACTTTTGCGGACTAATCATGTGCATCGAATATTTCAGATATATATTGACTAAGGCACAAGATGATTTGGTTCCCCTCGAAGGCTATGGAAGACAGCGTTTCTCTTCGTTTTTTTCGGTGGTATTGAGTCGTAGGGAAGCCGTACTATTAAGAGGGGGTCCGCGTTGGAAAGGGTGGGCGGATTCATCACGTACACATCTTCCTGTGTTCCTCCTTTTCTTCTAGCCTTTGGAGCATCCCATGTTTTCCTTGTCTATGCAAATATTGCGCGTGCTTGCTGAACTAGGGTGTGCGGTAGTACTGCTCCTTAGAGCGGTAGTACCGCAGGCCCTTGCGGTAGTACCGCAAGTGCCCACGGTAGTACCGCTTCCTGGCAAGTGGTAGTACTGTGGCCGGAGTCCAGATATTGTCACTCTCTCCCTAGTGGGTGACACCCATCACGGTAGTACCGTGCACTGGGCACGGTAGTACTGTGCTATCTGGCTTAGTTCCGCAAGTATGTGGCAGTAAGGGGCGGATGAAATTATTTCATCCGCGCCTAGCGCGGTAGTACCGCTGTTGGCTTACGGTACTACCGTATCGGGTTTTTGCATCGACTCCAACTCAGCAGAAGTAGCCACGGATGTAATTTATTATATCCGTGCCTTCCCATATCTGGTCAGTCCCTGCCTTGCGGTAGTACCGCAAGGGGGCGCGATAGTACCGCGCCAGCAGTACTGCCGCCCTCTACCTTAGTGCATTTTGGGCTGGGCTGGTCTCTGCTGCATGGGCGGTAGTACCGCGGGGCCCTGCGGTAGTACCGCTTGCCCCTGCGGTAGTACCACGCCTCTGGTACGGTAGTACCGCGTTGCGCAGGCTGGGTTGGTGGATAACGGTTGGATTTGTTCTTCTACTATATAAGGGGTGTCTTCTCCCTCTAGTTGACTACCTCTTCCACCTCTAAGCTCCATTAATGCTCTAAGCTCCATTTTCGCCCGATCTCTCTCCCTAGCCAATCAATCTTGTTGATTTGCTTGGGATTGGTTGAGAAGGCCCTGATCTACACTTCCACCAAGAGAAATTTGAATCCCCCACCAATCCCTAGCGGATCTTGTTACTCTTGGGTGTTTGAGCACCCTAGACGGTTGAGGTCACCACGGAGCCATAGTCCATTGTGGTGAAGCTTCGTGGTGTTGTTGGGAGCCTCCGATTAAGTTGTGGAGATAGCCCCAACCTTGTTTGTAAAGGTCCGGTCGCCGCCTCCAAGGGCACCAATAGTGGAATCATGGCATCTTGCATTGTGTGAGGCGTGAGGAGAATACGGTGGCCCTAGTGGCTTTTTGGGGAGCATTGTGCCTCCACACCGCTCTAACAGAGACGTACTTCCCCTCAAAAGGAAGGAACTTCGGTAACACATCCTCGTCTTCACCGGGTCCACTCTTGGTTATCTCTCACCTTTACTTGTGCAAGCTTATTAGCATTACATCTCTTGCTTGCTTGTGTGTTCGTTGTTGTTGCATCATATAGGTTGCTCACCTAGTTGCACATCTAGACAACCTAATTTGATGCACAGTTTAATTTGGTAAAGAAAAGCTAAAAATTGTTAGTTGCCTATTCACCCCCCCCCCCTCTCTAGTCAACCATATCGATCCTTTCACCAAGGCACTCCAAGGTAATATTCAAGGACAACCAAGAGCCTAAGCTAAAATGACGCCCCAGATGGCATCCCCTCTTTCGTCTTTGTTCATCGGTAACTTTACTTGGAGCTATATTTTTATTCACCACATGATATGTGTTTTGCTTGGAGCGTCATTTTTTTTTATTTTGCTTGCTGTTTGAATAAAATACCAAGATCTGAAATTCGTAAATGTTAGAGAGTCTTCACATAGTTACATAATTATTCGAGTACTCATTGATCTTCACTTATATCTTTCGGAGTAGTTTGTCATTTGCTCTAGTGCTTCACTTATATCCTTTTAGAGCACGGCAGTGGTTTTATTTTGAAGAAATAGATGAACTCTCGTGCTTCACTTATATTATTTTGAGAGTCTTTAGAACAGCATGGTAGTTTGCTTTGGTTATGAAACTAGTCCTAATATGATAGGCATCCAAGAGGGGTATAATAAAAACTTTCATATAGAGTGCATTGAATACTATGAGAAGTTTGATACTTGATGATTGTTTTGAGATATGAAGATGGTAATATTAGAGTCGTGCTAGTTGAGTAATTGTGAATTTAAGAAATACTTGTGTTGAGGTTTGCAAGTCCCGTAGCATGCACGTATGGTAACCGTTGTGTGACAAATTTGAAGCATGAGGTGTTTCTTTGATTTCCTTCCTTACGAGTGGCGATCGGGGACGAGCGATGGTCTTTTCCTACCAATCTATACCCCTAGGAGCATGTGCATAGTGCTTGGTTTTTGATGACTTGTAGATTTTTGCAATAAGTATGTGAGTTATTTATGACTAATGTTGAGTCCATGGATTATACGCACTCTCACCCTTCCATCATTGCTAGCCTCTTCGGTACTGTGCATTGCCCTTTCTCACCTCGAGAGTTGGTGCAAACTTCGCCGGTGCATCCAAACCCCGTGATATGATACGCTCTGTCACACATAAACCTCCTTATATCTTCCTCAAAACAACCACCATACCTACCTATTATGGCATTTCCATAGCCATTTCGAGATATATTGCCATGCAACTTTCCACTGTTTCATTTATGACACGCTTCATCATTGTCATATTGCTTTGCATGATCATGTAGTTGACATCGTATTTGTGGCAAAGCCACCATGCATAATTTATCATACATGTCACTCTTGATTCATTGCCTTTCCTGGTACACCGCCAGAGGCATTCATATAGAGTCATATTTTGTTCTAGTATCGAGTTGTAATCATTGAGTTGTAAATAAATAGAAGTGTGATGATCATCATTAAGAGAGCATTATCCCAAATAAAAAAGGGAAAGGCCAAATAAAAAAAGGCCCAAAAAAGGGACAATGCTACTATCCTCTTTTTCCACACTTGTGCTTCAAAATAGCACCATGATCTTTATGATAGAGAGTCTCTTGTTTTGTCACTTTCATATACTAGTGGGAATTTTCATTATAGAACTTGGCTTGTATATTCCGATAATGGGCTTCCTCAAATGCCCTAGGTCTTCGTGAGCAAGCAAGTTGGATGCACACCCACTTATATTAGTTTCTTTTGTTGAGCTTTCATACATTTATAGCTCTAGTGCATCCGTTGCATGGCAATCCCTACTCCTTGCATTGACATAGACTGATGGGCATCTCCCTAGCCCATTGATTAGCCGCGTCAATGTGAGACTTTCGCCTTTTGTCTTGTCCACATAATCCCCATCATATTATTCTATTCCACCCATAGTGCTATATCCATGGCTCACGCTCATGTATTGCGTGAAAGTTGAAAAAAGTTTGAGATTACTAAAGTATGAAACAATTGCTTGGCTTGTCATCGAGGTTGTGCATGATGAGAGTATTTCTGTGTGACGAAAATGAAGCATAGCCAAACTATATGATTTTTTAGGGATAAGCTTTCTTTGCCCATGTTATTTTGAGAAGACATAATTGCTTAGTTAGTATGCTTGAAGTATTATTATTTTTATGTCAATATTAAACTTTTGTCTTGAATCTTATGGATCTGAATATTCTTGTCACGATAAAGAGAATTACACGGATAAATATGTTAGGTAGCATTCCACATCAAAAAATTTGTTTTTATCATTTACCTACTCGAGGACGAGCAGGAATTAAGCTTGGGGATGCTTGATACGTCTCCAACGTATCTATAATTTTTGATTGTTCCATGCTATTATATTATCAACCTTGGGTGTTTTATATGCATTTATATGCTATTTTATATGGTTTTGGGGACTAACCTATTAACCTAGAGCCCAGTGTCAGTTTTTGTTTTTTCCTTGTTTTTGAGTTTTACAGAAAAGGAAAATCAAACGGAGTCCAATTACCCTGAAACTTCACGGAACTTATTTTTGGACCAGAAGAAGGCCATGGAGTAAAAGAGTTGGGCCAGAAGAGTCCCTGGCTGCCCACGAGGGTGGTGGCGCCCCCTGGGTGCGCCTCCCTACCTCGTGGACAGCCCGGAGCCCCCCTGACTTGTTCTGGACTCCAACACCTCTTATATAACCCAAAACTTCCAGAAAGAAACCTAGATCGGGAGTTCCGCCGCCGCAAGCCTCTGTAGCCACCGAAAACCAATCTAGACCCGTTCCGGCACCCTGCCGGAGGGGGGAAATCCCTCTCCGGTGGCCATCTTCATCATCCTGACGCTCTCCATGACAAGGAGGGAGTAGTTCACCCTCGGGGCTGAGAGTATGTACCAGTAGCTATGTGTTTGATCTCTCTCTCTCTCTCGTGTTCTTGATATCGCACGATCTTGATGTATCGCGAGCTTTGCTATTATAGTTCGATCTTATGGTGTTTCTCCCCCTCTACTCTCTTGTAATGGATTGAGTTTTCCCTTTGAAGTTATCTTATCGGATTGAGTCTTTAAGAATTTGAGAACGCTTGATGTATGTCTTTCATGTGCTTATCTGTGGTGACAAATGAGATATCACGTGATCCACTTGATGTATGTTTTGGTGATCAACTTGCGAGTTCCGTGACCTCATGAACTTATGCATAGGGGTTGGCACACGTTTTCGTCTTGACTCTCCGGTAGAAACTTTGGGGCACTCTTTGAAGTACTTTGTGTTGGTTGAATAGATGAATCTGAGATTGTGTGATGCATATCGTATAATCATACCCATGGATACTTGAGGTGACATTGGAGTATCTAGGTGACATTAGGGTTTTGGTTGATTTGTGTCTTAAGGTGTTATTCTAGTACGAACTCTAGGATAGATTGAACGGAAAGAATAGCTTCGTGTTATTTTAGTACGAACTCTTGAATAGATCGATCAGAAAGGATAACTTTGAGGTGGTTTCGTACCCTACAATAATCTCTTCGTTTGTTCTCTGCTATTAGTGACTTTGGAGTGACTCTTTGTTGCATGTTGAGGGATAGTTATATGATCCAATTATGTTAGTATTGTTGAGAGGACTTGCACTAGTGAAAGTATGAACCTTAGGCCTTGTTTCAACACATTGCAATGCCATTTTCGCTCACTTTTATCATTAGTTACCTTGCTGTTTTTACATTTTCAGATTACCAAAACCTATATCTACCATCCATATTGCATTTGTAGGAAGTGACCGAGACACTCTCATGGTCTGAGAAACTAAAACACATGCTAACACTCCGTGTTATAATAGATGATTTCAGACGATATAATCACAAAGTATAACAGACAAGTTTGGGTCGACTCAATATGATCGTTCGTCTAACATCATTCCCTCAATATTGTTTTAGGACTATCGTTACACTTAACGATATCCTAAGATCTGGAAAACGTGATCACCAACAACACTTGAGCCAGTCTTAGAGGCGAAGCCTATTGTTTACCATTTATCATTTGACACATGCATATGAGTTTTCCACTGAATGGCATATTCTAGAATCATAGTAGTTATAGCATGAAATATAAACTTTTAATTAAAAATAACGAAAATAACAATACAATATTATTGCCTGTAGTGCATATTTCCAACAATCTGCAAATGCACCCTCTATACGAGGCTTTGAAAACCGTAATAGCCACTCGTCGCTTGTAGAGAGATCAAAAAACCGCTGAAGCAACATCAGTTGGAGCATCACCCCGTGCAGTACATGCTTGCAAGCCATCATCACTAGTTCAGAGGGTTGGAGAAGACGAACCATGCCATAGAACAATATAGAAGAAGATGTTGAAGTTGTCACACAAATATTCAACCAATAGCTCTCCTTGAAAGACGCACCAATTGTCAAGATCTCAAGGGAAGCAATAGATCTGGTGACAGCAACTTTCACAGTCTTCGTCGGCGCACAATCGGACATTGTCGAGGTATGGAGAGGTCCAATAGAACTAATTCCAACAATGTCATCGCCGCCACCACCTCGTTAATGTCGTTGTGGAAACAAAAACCTAAGGGAAAGAAAACTAAACAAATGGGCCCTCATTCCTCTTGCCGCCGACTAAACCGTCGGACGGGGAAAATGAGGGGGCCAAAGGGGCGGCGTGTAGGGAACATATGGCGGCGGCTAGGGTTGGGAGTCTTTTCGTGCCTCCAAACACCCTCTTTGTGACTAGGGTTCTTTTCTAGGTAAAGCAATGATGAAGAGTTACATGAGCAGACGTTGGGATTTGTTGAAAAAATGGAGAGGTGGCTTGGATCTATATCTTTCCCTAATAATAAAGTACGGATTGACTTTGTCGGGTTCACAGTCGCGGTGTTTTTACAAAAAATCCCTGAAGTTGTTGACAATTGGACCCGCAGTCCTTTTTTCGTTTCCCTTAGTTTTTCTTCGTACGTGGCTTGGCTATCGTACGTGCTCATATGTCCTGGGCCAAATTGGACATCTGGCAGGTTCGTGCATGGCCCAACAATTCTAGCCCATGTATCCGAAAAATATTCGCTGGTGAAGGTATTGAACTCACAATCTCCAGGATAGTAAACAATGTTGTGGCCACTGAACTAGCCCCTGTTGTGTGTAGGAATCAAAGTTGATTGCGTTGTTAAATTATCCCACCTCTCTCCCTTACATACAATATACCCAACTTATATACGTCTCTCAGTTTCTTCGGTATCAGGAAGAGGATTATGACTGAGAAGAGCTCGTGGAAGGAAGAGAGGCTAAGGAAGGAAATATATATATGTAGAGGCTAAGAAAGGAAAGAGGTGGCTAAGCTAAGAAAGGAAAGAGACGATAAATATGGGCTGCTGGAAAGAGAGGATAATTAACTTTCTATATATAATATGGGCTGCTATTATGTGGGCTATTAAACGATTCATGAGGACGTGAATAATTTAAGGACGGTGGATATGCATGTTGATTCACGTTGCCTGTGTTGCCCTGATCAATGGATGAAAAATAGCTGGAGGGACTAAGAGAAGAGGATGTAAATAATTCAAACTCGCCATGCACGTACGTGCCAGGATGAAAGGCTCAAGATAGAAAAATGTGAGTGGTGTTGATCTTTTTTTAATTGACTTGGAAAATAACTAAACATGAAGAGGTTTTGCCGCTGATCATTGTTAACTGAAGTTGGATTTGGTGTTTATTTGTGTCCTTCACAGACTGGTAGAGTGGTACTAACTACTACCCGACATAAAAGCCGGAAAGGAAACAAACACCATCCATAGTCCAAATTGGATACGACATTTTTGGACTAACATATTTATATGTGTTAGCACACTCGCGGGAAGCATGGTAATAACTATTACGACATAAAGTTAGAAACTAAATGAACACATCCATAGTCCAAATAGAATTGCACATTGCTGGACTAACATTATGTACATATGTTAGCATACACGTGGGAAGCATATATACCTAGATTGCCTGTGAAGTATATGGCGAAGATTTATACATGCAAGCAGAAAATAAAACAAATGTCTTTAGGTATATACAAAATAAATTGTCTTCATAGAAGGTGCATGTCTTATATATCCCAAAAAAGTATGGAAGTGTTTGGTAGTGTTTCCCTGCTACTAATTATTGTCAATCCTTATGAGGAACGATCCATGGACCAGGTGCGAGGAGTAGATTGCGCAGGGCGGCCCTTACGCCAACTTGATGAGATTATAGTTTCTAAATTTTTAAACATCCCCCTGCATTGGTACACTTCAATGACAGGTGTGTCGTGTAGTGGCCGAGCTAATCGCCTCAAGATTGACAACTTTCGGACGTGGTATGACCAAGTGGACAATGCAACAACTATCAATAAGAGCGGAAGAAGTATAAGAGGCGGCAGGGGTGTGGTGCTGTGTTGAAATATATGACGTCACATTTGGAAGTCTTGAGATATGATTATTGAGTTAAGGGCATGCAAGATTTTTTTTCCCGTTGCAAAGCACATGCATATGTGCTAGTTGTATTTATGTTTTTAAGAAAGCTCTTTCAAATTCTAAATTAGTTGTACCTGATACTGATGTTTGCATTTTTCTGGATTTATTGTAGGCCACCCAGCGATATGCATTTAATGGAAGGAGTTGTTCCGTTGATTATGAAGGCGTATGTGACAAACTTCGTCATTTGTACTGTGTTTAAAAAAGGACGCCGATAAGTCCCGGATTTGACCATGGCATATCGAACGAATTTTGTGGCGATTTATAATTTTATCATTTCCGAAAGAAAAAAAAAGCTCTTCCAAATTTGAATTCGTTCCCCGTGTGGACAAACAAAAGGAAAGGAATCACTCCCATTGGTCACGCGGGCCCACCAAACCCGCGGTCCCACATGTCATGCCCACACACCACACCCAAACCCAGGTCCAACCCAAGTCCTGACCGGGTGTATAAACCCCGACCACCAAACCCTAGCCTTCCCCCTCTTTGATGCTCTTCGTCCCGCGCCAGGTAGCACTCGCCTCCCTACCCTCCGCCCCCGCCGCCGCCGCCATGGCCAAGGAGGAGGCCAAGAAGGAGAAGAAGAGCAAGAGCAAGGGGGCCGCCACCAAGGCCTCCCCCGGCCCCGACCCGCGGGTCCTCGCCGCCGTCGCCGCCTTCCTCGAGTCCAGCGGCCTCCCCCGCACGCTCGCCGCCCTCCTGTCCGAGGCCAACCTCGAGGTACGCCACGCCACCTCTCTCTCTCCCAGACGCATCCGCGTGTATTGACATTTCGGGTGGACGGTTATTAAGTCTCGAAAGCTGTGAATTGGCTGCTTCTAGGGAGATGCTTGGAGGTCGTCGCCGGTGAACCTGGAGGACGTGGTCTCCAAGTTGTTGGAATCAAGGTACCTCTGTCACGAGAGAGTCTTGATTGTTGTTAAATTGCTTCTGCTGGTGAGCCATATGCTCCCCTGGAAACTGGAATTGCTGATTCTTAATGCAATTTTGGTTGTTGTGTGCAGCACTTCTGCTCCAGGAGCTGACATTACCGCGAGCAATGAGCAAGGTAGCTACATCTTTGTTTGTTATTATGAGTTGTCCTGGTTTGGCGTAGACCCTGTATTCCCTTTTGATTGGTGCTCACCTGAATTTGTTGATGCAGAGAAAACAGATGATGCCGTAGCAGAAGAGAAAGGCGTGGGCAAGAAAAAGAAGAACAAGAAAGGCGGTGCCGAAGCTCACGAGTCCGAGAGTAAGGCAAGTGAGCCCTCTGCCCCTGAAAAGCCCAGCGAGAAGGCGGATGATGAGACCAAAGAAAAGAAACGGAAGAAGAAGAAGGATAGCTCATCGGTGGGGGGTGATGGCGAGGCAAATGCAGTAGTGAAGACTGATGATCAGAAGACTGATGGCAAGAAAAAGAAAAGCAAGAAACAGGAGAATGATGAGGATGTTGAAGCTAGGCTGGAAAAGGTGGAATTAGCAGTAAAAGCCAAGTTTGAGGCGGCTGGGAAACTCAAGGATCATGACAAGAAATCTGGAGAGGATGAACCTAAGACTCAGAATGACGAGGCTAATGAGAACGGTTTGAGTGATGGTGCTCCTCTGGATAAGGGGAAGAAAAAGAAGAAGAGTAAATCAACTTCAGAGACCTCAGATAAGATTGATGCAGGAACTGCACCTGCCGAGGCAGAGGTGAAATCTAATGGTGCCAGTGAAAATAATAATGCTGTGGGAGAAGGGAAAGATGTCAATGAGAAGAAAAGTAAAAAGAAGAAAAAGAAGTCAGGTTCTGAAGAAAATGTTCAGGTAGAAGATAAACAAGTTGCAGGGAAAGATTCAGCTCCCAAACCAGATGATGAAAACAAGACTGCCATGGACATTGAGAACGGACAAGATGGAAAGGCTTCAGCTGATGATGCAGTTGTTAGCAAGAAGAGGAAACTGGAAGAAGTTGAAGGAAGCAAACCCCCTGCCAAAGAAGATATCACTGCCACCGAAGATGATGTGAAGGAGCCCAGCACTGCATCGAAATCAAATAAACGGCAGAAACTTTCTGAGGTATGATGTTTGCTGCCTCTCCAATTGCGTATGATGTTCAATATCTCTCCAATTTCTTCTAGAATTGCTTGTTTGTCACGTTACAGTTAATCACCCTGACAGTTGAAAGTCTCGACAATATTTTCTGGTAGCTTCTTACATTCTGTTACATGAAGCCTTATTTAGTCTTCTTATATACGTATTATGTAGTTCATTGTATCTATTAATATTATCATACTAAGTCTGTACATATTTGTGTTATTATTCGTATATATATATTGCTAATACCTAAAGTACTTACTATTATTGTTGTTGTTCCTGTTACTATTATTATTGCTGTTATTATTTTGTACTAAGAAAATATGTTAGGCTGTTGTGACCACTGACCGGTGGTACTTGCTATGATAATTTCTAGGGCTTTTCGGATATGCTGACCTCTAAGTCTTGATAATTATCTTTTACTTGATGTTCTCAAGATAAAGCTTGAATAAGCATTCTGAGAGTTGGCAAGATCTTGATTATCCATGTCTTGTTCATTCACTGCAGCCTAAAATTGCATTCCAACGGGTAAAGACTGAAGATATTAAATTTGCTGATGAAAGACTACAAGATAATTCATATTGGGCCAAGGTACCTACTGTTGGAAGATATACTCTCTGAGGTTTATTGATCATAAGCTTGTAGCAATTCGAGCATTTCTCAATGATGCTAAACTTGCTTGGTTGATCTGTACTTATCTCCTCACAGGGTGGCGCCGACTCTGGGTACGGTGCAAAGGCACAGGAAATTCTTGGACAAGTTAGAGGAAGGTTGAAGACTTGCTCTTGTTTTCTTCGTCTTTTGCTGAATTCCGTACCGCTGAACATGTTTTCATGATTTGTGTTCAAATTTTTTTGCAGGGATTTTAGGCACGAGAAGACCAAGAAGAAGCGCGGAACCTACAAGGGTGGGTTCATTGATCTACAAACCCACTCGATTAAGTTTAACAATTCAGATGACGAGTAATCGCGTCATTTGTTCGAGCCGTGCGACATTTCCCATTCTTGCCCTCGTTACTCGGTCAGTCTTGCTGAACGGAAGAAGTGAAGGCATGCCTGCTTTGCAGAGAAGAAGCAAAAACATTGAATTGTTGTATCCTGCCCTTTTTGTTATGCTGCATGCTCTGTTAAGTCATCAGAATTTTGTAATGGACTCGGTGAGACGTACATTTTGGCTATCCCAATGGGAAATGAAATATTACTACTCCCTCCGTTCACTTATGTAAGACCTTTTAGAGATTTAAGACAGCACCTAAAACAGTTCAATTTCAGCTGTCCTAAACGACTTACAAAAGTGAACAGAGGAAGTACATAGTAAGTATCGTTTTACTCGCTGCCTTGTCTCTAGCTGCACCTGTCCCTGGTTTGCCGCACTCTTTTACATCACAGAAATTGCAAAGCTGTCTGTTTCAACTTTCAACTAAGGCTGTTTTTTAAGAATATCTGTTCTATTTTTATTTTATATCTTGAAAGGAAGAGCAGGATATAATTTTTCAATCTAACAAGAGGGTATACTTTTTTTTAGCTTACAAGAGGATTTTTTAGAAAAGAATTACAAGAGGATATAATTCAGCATCATGTATAGCAACTAGGTCAGGCGTGATCAGTTGGATTTGCGATTTTGGCTATGCTAATGCGAAATGAAATATTATATTTCCGATAGCGCCCAAAACAACGTGAAAAGGCACATCTTTAACAATCATTGATCGCGATTGCCCACAGGCAGCCGCGGCGGTTTACTGCAAGACTGTTTGGTGACGCAATTTGCCACGCCTAAGCTGAGGCGTTAGCCACACCTGTGGCAAGAAGAGTGGCGGCTAAAACAAGTGCCACACTTTTGGCGAAAATTTCCAATGCAAAAGCCTCTTCGAGCTATGGCGAGCCGAACCTTCCTAAGCAACCATACGTTTGCGTAGCAAGTTGTGGCACACCACACCTTTGGTGTGCCTAGCTAAGGCTGGCAACCAAACAACCCCTGCGCCACTCTCCTCCTGCTCCCATTACCGCTGCCCCTTCCCCTCCCGCTCAGCAGCGACTTCGGTGTGTCGGGATCCACGACTACATCCCCCTTTTGAGTCTGACTTGTCCCTATCCACTCCCCCGCCCGCCTCACTTTTCGTTACGCGCAGCTGCACCCTGTTGGCCTCTGACGATGACATCATCACCCGCTCACCACAGGTCGGAGCCGAGCGAGGGGGTGGGAGGGGGAATGACACAGAGCGACCGACACCGGAGGTATATTTGGAGAACGCGAAAAATTTGTAACCACCAACGTGTAAAGCTTCTTATAAAAATGAACGGAAGGAGTAGCACTTTATTTGTGGCACATCTGGGCTACACATCTCCCCCATTAACCGTTAGTACTGACTGCACCCTTTCTACTACTTGAAGAAAATGCAAAGCTCTCTGTCCCCGATTTACTGTTAATACAGAGTACCACTCTTTTATATCACAGAAAATGCGAAGCTATCTGTTTGAAGTGAGGTTATTAATTTTCAAAAAGAATACACTATATATTTTTATTTAATTTGAAAGGCAAAAGCAGGATTTTTTTTTCAGGATGGTTACTTAAGGATATTATGGAGCATCATGTATTAGCTTTTTTTTAGAACAACATCATGTACACAGTATTAGCTTTTTTTTAGCAGACATCATGTTTTTTCCTTTTTTTTTGAGAAACAGCAGACATCATGTATCTTATAAAAATGAACGGAGGGAGTAGCACTTTATTTGTGGCACAACTCGGAAATTCAATTTGGCTCCCAGGCCCAAAATTAATTTTCGAAACGCCACAAAAATCAAGACAAAAATTTTATGTGTTGTTAGTCACATCCAAATACTACCTGCAAAATTTGAGGCAAAAAAGTTAACCATTTTGGCCTGCGCAACAAAAAAATGAACATCAAATGTTGCCCCCCAAAATTTATTTTTTTCACCAACGAAACACTACTGCTCCGTTTCGTATGAAAATTGTCAAGCATGCTTGCAAAACTAACACTAACATCCACAAAAAAATAAGATTTTTTTGAAAACAATCACTTTTTTTTTCACGTTACTGTTTGCATGTGCTCCCGGGAGCCAAAACGCCCCTCCCTGCACAACTGGGCTACACATCTCCCCGATTAACCATTTTTTGCAAAAATAATTCAGATTTACTTCACCGGAAGTACATAGCACCTCAAGCATAATAAAAATTACATCGAGATTTTAAGACCATCGAATGACCACTATTGACTGCACCCTTTCTACTACTTGAAGAAAATGCAAAGCTCTATGTCCCTGAGTTACTGTTAGTACATACCACTATTCTTTTATATCATAGAAAATGCGAAGCTATCAGTTTGAAGTGAGGTTATTAATTTTCAAAACGAATACATTATATTTTTTTATTTAATTTGAAAGGCAAAAGCAGGATTTTTTTCAGGATGGTTACTTAAGGATATTATGGAGCATCATGTATTAGTTTTTTTAGAACAACATCATGTATCATAGTGTTAGCCTTTTAGCTGACATCATGGTTTTTCTTTTTTCTTTTTGAGAAACAACAGACATCATGTACATTAGCTACACTAGCTGGATGAGCAGCTGGGCCAGGCCATGAAGGCATCACAAGGTTGCTTCGGTGTACTAGGTGGGCTGGGCCTTGGGCCTAAGTTGGTCCTCCATTTGCTTAGCCTGCCCATTGCCCAGTACAGCACGCGCACAGAGGGCCCAGTCCACACAAAGGGTCAAAGCTGCAGTCTCCACACAGAGACAGAGGGAGAAGAAGCAGAAACAGAGCTGATTGCTGTCAAGAGAGTGCCTCTTGTCTGTTGCCTGCCATGATGACCACAGCAACATTGGAGCAAACCCCATGGCAATGATGGTGGTAATGATGATGGTTACATCAGCATCCATCTTTGAACAGCCTGACCCAGTTCAAATGCAGTCAAGATAAACTTGAGCTGCTGCTGGTCCAGTCCAGTCCAGTCCAGTGCCCCACTCACTCACTCAATCCATGGCGGTCAAGATCCTCCCAGACCAAAGCCAGGCAGGAGGAGATGTGCCGCTGCAGCAACCTATGCTAGCATCCCACTGTGGCTAACAGTGGCTAGCACACACAACCTGTGAGTGAGGCTGTGGCCTAGCCTATGGAAACCTAAGACAGGTCACCTCCATGGCGCCTTGTAGTGACATGCTGCGTGCACTGTGGCCATGCCCATGCCTGGTCTGGCCCCTGGAAGAATGGCCTTCTCTGCTTGTGCATGCATGCATGTGTGCAAGCTTGCTTACAAAATCTGGACTCAATGCAGAGAAAGCTTTTCTTTCGGATTTCATGGAGGTTTCTCTCTCCACCTACCTCCTCTTGGAGTCTTGGTTTTTGTACATGTTTTGTGAAGATTACTCATGCCATCATGTCGAAGATCAAAGGAGCTGAAAGACCAGAGAGCAGAGAGTCTTCACGCATCCTGATGAAGATGCTCTACGGTGCTGTTTGGATTGTGACTATCTTTACAATATATTGCCATATGATTTTTGCCACACTTGACTTAGTTGAGTTGCTCAAATTGTTAGCCACACTTTGGCTTGCCTAAGGGAATCTTGCCACACTTTTTGTGTCTATGACATGTGGGGTTCACAGCTCATAAAATAATCCTTGCCTTAGGTGTGGCTAGAACCAAACACCTACCTAACTTGGTCAAATTTGCCTAAGGTTAAGCGTGGCAAAGTGTGGCAAAGTGTGGCTGGAAACCAAACCATCCTGGCCCGTGAGTGCACCCATGTCTTTCCCCCTGTCAGGGATCTCCTCTGGGTTTCACAAAAGAAAGAAAGACCTTTTTTTCTTCTCTGATCTGATTGGACTCATCCTATGCCTCCTCGTCTACATATGCTGCTGCCAGTTCCATGCATATATCTATCTGAATTGAGTACAAATATTAAATCATAAATAAAACATTTCCAAGCGGCGCGTGCAGCTGCACACGTACTGCACGCACAGCTTTTCTTTAATTCTCTACCAATACCATTCAGGCGGCACTGCAAGAAACAAAGAATCCATTGAAACTCCTCTCAAGAACTGTTTGCAACAATGCAGAGAAAGAAAATAGGTGTGATGATTAATCCATTCAAAACCCTGAAGAACTGTTTGGTCCTCTGACCCGGCGACTTGTACCTCACAAAACTCTCAAGAACTGCTGCCGCTGCAGCTGGCCTGTACCTCACACATCGCCATAACTGCCCGCATGCCACAACAGTACAGCACGAGGAGGAGACGAGAGACTTCACCTGCTGCAAGCAAGCATGCAAAGACTGCTGGCTACTATAGCTAGCTAGATTGAGTGGGGTTTCCAACATGTACGTACGTACGTACTACTACAAATGCAGACGTACACCTTTTGCAGATCTCTTTCCCTTGGATTGCAAGCAAGCCAAAGCCAGTGGTGACCTGCCACAGGGCCATTCATCTGCTGATACTGTACAGAACTATGCCCCAAAAGTCATGATCGCCTCTGCTGCCATTCAAATGCTGGCATAAAAGGGCACACCTAACGTATTTAGGGCATGGACACTTTGGAATGATTAGCGTTCTTAAAAGCATAGCACCCCAGGCTCTAAATGATTTACTAGTCCCTCCATGGTGCCATTGTGCCATGGCAGAAGAAGAAGCATTATGTTGACTAGCAGCAGCACTAGTTGGGGTATGGATGTCCTCCAATTTGAACCAAGCAGGTTTGGCGCCAAAGTCCATCCCAGGAGACAAGTTGGAATTTCCCATGGCACCTACTGTTGAAACTTATCATCCTTGGGGCAAGCACTCCAATTTCACATGAATATTTGCAGGATGGTGACATCAAGCATTGGGCAATGTGGCCTAAAAAAGCCCAACAGACAGTAACAACTGTAAGGGCTAATTAAACTACACTACATGGGTGAGGCTAACCAGAAGGAACAGGACAAGAAACCACAGGAGTGTGCCACCTTATATTAATATATATTGTTAAAAAAAGGTTTGGTTAGTAACAGAAATGGGTTTGATGGACATAGACTAATGTTGTGTGTTTTTATTAGGGAAACTGATAATGTTGTGTGGGGAGGAGGACATGAGCTGATGGCTTTGCTAAGCCCAAGAGGAAAAGGTGAGGCTAACCTGTGGTTTTGTGTCCTCTTAGGAGGAGCAAATCAGTTAACAAAGCAGGCTTTGTGTGGGGGTTTGGGCTTTGGAGTCTTCTCTCCCTCGCTTTTCTTTGTGGCTTTATCTTTGGGGTGTGCATGGGGTCTGGTGCTGGATAGGGTGGGCATGCAGTAGGGTAGAGGGGATTTTACTACAAACATATGAAATAATTCACATGTCTCTTAGAAAATTTGAAATGGTGTGTAAATATCAGCTCCTTGAAACTCCAAGTTAAGGATTTCCACAAGCCAAATACCTCTGAAATTACAACAACTTAAGAAATGTTGTTGACTCATGCAGTTGCAAGCTAATGCCATTTTCTGCATTTGCACCATCTTGAAAAATAAACTTCAATAGATAATTCATACTATAATATATTTCTGAATTTAACAAATAGAAGGATTTTTTTGAACATGTAAATATGAATGTGAATGTGTAGAGAGTAGTACTTTTTTCAAGATAAATTAATCAACGATTTTACACTGCCAATTCTATTGTTGATAAAAGATGTCGTTGGTAAGAGGCACGGTGGGCCGTAGACTAGAGGGGGTTTTAGTAAGCAATTGAAATAATGAAATGCGTTCATGTTGTCGACTTGCAAGCCAATGCCATTTTCTGCATTTGCGCTGTCTTGAAAAATAAAACTTCAACAGATAATTTGTACTATAATATATTTATGAATTTTTAAAATAAAAGGGATTTTTAATATGTATATATCGGTGTGAATGTGTAAAGAGTAGTATTCCGTAAGGATAAATTAGTCAACAATTTTCAGACCGCCGATTCAGATGGTAATAAAAGATACGTATCATTGATGAAAACTAAGAGCAACTCTAGCAGAGTCGCCTTATGACCCAAATTGTCTTGATAATTGTCAATGTGGGGTTTGGGCCCAAAATGACACTTTAGCAAAGTTGTCATATGCCTCTTGGTCGTCACAGTTTATGAGGCTCCCTCAAAAATGGGCTTGCAGCCTCCATATTTGGAGGTTGTGGAGGTCCACTATAGAGCTCGCTCCAAACCCATCTGTCAGCACAGGAGGAAAGTTTCAGCTTCTCCATCCTCGCATTGCGTGCGAGATTTGAAGCAGCCCGACCTCACACTCACCATCGGCAATGGGCACCGACCTTGCTCCCTCGTCTTCCCATGGCAGCTAATCGGGTGGCTACCATGTGACATCATCTCCTGGCTTGCGTGTGAACAAGCTTGGAGGAGCCGTGTGGGGAGCCGGGAGGCGTGTGAGCAGGCCACTGCAACATTCTCCCTGGAGGATGCACCCTTTGACCGCCCGTCGGCAGCCACCTTCCGCCTCCCCACATGACTCCTTAATGGCGCGTGCGTCGGCCTATAAAAGGCCAGTGCCCACCGTTCTATCATTTTAATACTCTCTTTGGCGCCTCTCATTCTCATCTCGATCGCCTCCAATCCACCATCCGCTTTCTCATGAATGGTGCACCCCGTAGGAGCTCTGCCTCGTCTTCAATTTTGGGGATGAGGTGAAGGAGGAGCAGCCGGATCCCCTCGTCAAAGATTGGGCCAACTATGAGGTGGCCAAAGAGGCCTGGCAGCAAAGGAGGCGGAAAGGAAACGGTGAATTTGAGATCCCGCGCTCACCCTGCCACCAATATCAATGGATGGCCGGCTTGGGTCGACACCAAGGAATGGCCGAGCTAGGACTCGATGGCCGAGGTACATTTCTTGGCCATGGAGGCCCGCCTTGCCTAATTCTATGTTGAGCGTGGTGATGGCGGTGGCCGTGGTCATGGCCATATGGGAGCTAGTTAATTAATTATTTAGCATGGCTTAAATAATTTTTTGCCCCATTTTATAAGAAGAAATTGATTGTATTGAATGTGTTCTTTTGAATTTTTAATTCTTGGGGAGGGACCTATGCCCCAATTGCAGGTGCGTCCTACTTGTAAGAAAAATCATGAAAGCCTCGGTAGCCTTCAAGTCCATATGGAGGTATGGCCACTCTGCTAGAATTGCTCCAAGGGTCCCTTTGATTAAAATATCTTCATAGGAACAATGGAGGATTCCCGCAAAAATAAAACAACGGAGGATTATAATCACTAGAATTTTGGTCTATGTTGATTTTTTCATCCACATGATTTCTTCCTAAAAATGAAAATATTATTGCATTGCATTTGAAAAAGGAAATTTGCATCCACTGCAACCTCATGCGAATATTTTTTGTGTTTTCCCATGGTTCTGTGGAACACAATGTCTAGGATTTGAGCGGACATGCCACCGCATTCCTCGTTTTCCTATTCATGTGCGTTTTATTGCCCCGCTCACAACAACAACAACAACAACAACAACAACAAAAAAGGTTCTTAATCGGTTATACCATTTCGTGTCGTAAGAGTCAACAGAATTCAAAGTTGAATCGGAAAATTCATACTAGTCTCATACTGAGTAATGCTACACGTACAAACGAGTTACAAGCTTTTACAAAGGGGGTTAATTTGATTGGTCAATAGGTGGCGAGGCGGCCCACCCCTTGAAAATCAGGGAGGGGGGGGGGGTAAGTTTATGATTGGTTAGTAGATAAAAAAAATTCTAGTCAGCGTGTAATTGTGTGTAACTCTTTGTATATTTCGCATTATTGGTCCTATACTACAGCTATAGGAGAGCAGCGCGCAGCGCAGGTAGCTGCTGGGCGTGGCCGGACACGACGCTCGAGCCGGAAATGCTGCGATCCGTCCGCCACGCACGCACGTACCGAGGTTGCCCGTGCGCACGCCGCGACCGGTGACACAGGCAGGCTGCCGCAGAATTCACACGTTGGCTCCCCACGCCGCCGTTCCGTTCGTGGTGGAACAAGGACGAAGCTGGGCGAGGGAAAAAGAAACGCGAAATAACGTTATAAAAACAAAAACACTGTACACTAGTCGTAGAAAAGAAGGCCGGAAAGATGCCGGCGCGCGTAGCGTAGAAAGGAGCGACGGCACGCGCGTGGCATACTGTATTCCGTTCGTGCGTGCAAGTCTAGCCACGGAGTAGTGCTGCTCGGTTCGGCGTGCCCACTGCTTGCTTCCCCCCACGCGCCCCTGTCCCGACAGCGTCCGTCCGATCCGGCGACGTGTCGATCGCACGGCCCAGCGGCACGCGCTCCCCCTCCCCCCTCCTCGTCGCCAACCGCCACGCGCCCTCCCCCCCTCCCCCCTCCTCCGGTTATATAAATAAAAGCCCGCCCTCCCTCGGCCCAGCCCGCCTGCTGCTCCATCCAACAACCAGCACCTGCTCCTCCCACCCCCCACGCAATTAACAAACCAATCTTATCGCCCTCCCTCCCTCCCTCCCTCCCCTTATCTCCACTTGCAGCACCTGCATCACCATCACCATCAGCATCAGCATCAGAGAGAGTGAGGGGCGCTGTCACCATGGAGTACGAGAGGATACACAAGGTCCAGGTAGTAGCAACCCCTTCCCTCGGTGTACGTATCTACCCGTGTTCATCCATCCATGGCGGCGTCGAAGCCATCTCTCCGGCATGCTGTGCCCGCTAGCAGCATTCGGCTAAAATCCACCCACAGCAGAGCTGCTAAATCCTCTCATCCTTTTACCAGCACTGTGTGTGCGGTGTGGGTCAAGGCTCTTTCCACTTTTCCAGCATCGACCACTGTGGTGGTGCATCGCCATCGCCCGTTTATGGGGGAGGCTTTGGATTGGATTTGATTTCTTGTCCCATGGGTAACATGGCACGAACAGTATAGTGTAGGGTCACCTTCCTCTGTTTGTCTTGTTTTCTTCTTTCACTTTCGCTGTATGGCCATGCTTTGCTGCTCCGTGCTCGGAGGCCGTGTGGGGGCTCGGTTCATTCTCCGCAGTGACTGAGCGGGTGAGTGAGTGAGCGAGCGAGCTCAGTGGGGTTTGGAGCTGGTGGGAAGAGGCTCGCTCTTGCTCTGCTCACGCCATCGCGCTCCAATGGCAGCCTCGCTAGCAGGAGCGGCGGAGCAGGCGACCCCTCCCCCCGCTGCGGAGGGAACCAAGGCACTGATTTCTGCGGCCAATCCGTCGCCACAAATTCCCACGCATTCGTATCAGTTTTAGCACTGAGATTAACAGCATGTTTACTTCTGTTTTGAACTTCTTCCTGATTATAATGTGTTTGTGCCGCTGATTTTGATTTGTGTGGGCGTGCATGTGATTGGGATGCAGATGGGGGTCATGTCTCCGACGAAGCTGAGGATGAAGCTGCTGGGAATGGGATCCCATCCCCATCCCCATCCCCACGGAGCCGCCAGCAAGGACGAGGTGGCCAGCAAGTCGCCGTCCAGGCTCCACGCCGACGACCACCCCAAGAACAGCCTCCTGCCGCCCCAGGAGCTCGACGAGGGCTCCTCGGAGTACCCCAAGGAACGCACGGACTCCTCTTCCCGGTCGCGCTCCAGCGGGAGCCACGGCAGGCCTGCTGCTCACTCCGGCAGCTTCGAGTTCCACATGGAGGAGAGGGCGGCCGTGGCCGGGCTCGGGCCCTTCTTCCGGCAGGTGCCGTCCAAGTGGAACGACGCGGAGAAGTGGATCGCCGGGAGGCACGTCGTCCACTCCAACCCCATCTTCTCCAAGAAGGCCGCCGCCGTGCACGGCCACAGCGGCGTCGGCGGAGGCTGCGTGCGCGTCGCGCCGGAGTCTGCGCCGCCGCCGTCGGACGCGAAGAAGGCGGGCGGCGGGAGCGCGCTGACAGAGCTGCCGCGGTCGCCTTCGCCGTCGTCGTCGCTGTCGTCGGTCACCGGGCCGGCGAGCAAGCAGCGTCGCGACACGAAGCTCCGCACCCAGGTGGGCGCTCCGGCGGCGCAGTCGTCGTCGGTGTCGATGAGGGACGTCGGCACGGAGATGACCCCGATCGCCAGCCAGGAGCAGTCGAGGAGCGGCACCCCGGCCGGCGCCGCCACGCCGTCCCTCAGCCCGCTCTGCTCGGTGCCGGCGTCGCCGTCCGCGTCGGAGCGGGAGCTGCAGATCAGGACGCGCCGGGAGATCGCCGCTCTCGGGCTGCAGCTGGGCAAGATGAGCATCGCGTCGTGGGCCAGCAAGGAGGATCGCATCCGCGCCTCGCCGGAGAAGAGCGCCGGCGAAGAAGACGAAGCCAGGAGGGAGGAGTTCGAAGCTCGAGCTGCGGCATGGGCGGAGTCCAAGAAGTGTAAACTTGCATCAAGGCATGAACAGAATCTCCACATTTTAATCCTGATTCTTGTGCCTAATTGTTCCATTCAAAAACACCATTTTCTTCTGAATCTTATGATGTTTTGGTCATGGTGGTGGTTCAGATATCAGAGGAAGGAGGTGAAGATTCAGGAGTGGGAGAACTGCCAGAAATCCAAATTCGAAGCCAAGATGAGGCATGCAGAGGTCAGCTTCCATCTGAACTCCTAAACTTCTTTACATTCTCCTGACAAAACTGTGAAACAAATCCCGGCTGTCTGTCAACAAATTCTGATCATGCATTGTACTTGTGCAAACTTCATTTCAGGTGCAGGCCGATCAAATGAAGGCGCGGGCGAAGAACAGCCTGACCAAGAGGCTGTCCACATTGAGCCACAAGGTGGAGGGGAAGCAGGCGAGGGTCGAGGCGAGGCGGAACCGGCGGGCGGTCCGGCTGGCGCGGCAGGTGGAGCGCATCCGGAAGACCGGCCGCGTGCGGTCCCGGTTCCGGTGCTGCAGCTGGTTCCTCTGCTGAAAACCAAGCAAAATTCAGCTTGCCTCTGAAATGCAGCCTGACTGAAGAGAAGCCTGAAGGTCTCAGTGCAAGCCCCTGGGACAATATGTACATGAAATTGTTTGAATCAATGTGCTGTAGGTGTTGCTTTGCTCTGTAGTCTGTACAATCTGAATTGCTGTGACCTGAGCTACAGCATGTTGCCATTGATAACATGAGCTAATGCTAATGGCCTGCTGACTAATGTACTGAGAACTTGAAATCATCTTTTTAACTTGGTAGTGATTGTAGAAAAAAAGGAAAAATATGGCATTTTATCTAGGAAAAAAATATATATTAATTGGTCAGCTCCATGATGGAATCTGGCTTTCTTGCTGCTTTGGCATAAGCCATTTTGGTCTCGGACTAAATTAGCTCATGATAGCTCAAAAGGAAAGAAAAAAAAATAGCTGACACAAATATAAACTTTCAAGAACCCACCACAATATTCAGACTTCTTCTCGAACTTGTGAATTTTCCACATTTTTGGCTGTTTCCAAATTTCTTGTGAAAAGAATCAAGGCCTCCTTGAATCGCAGGATTCTCAAAATGTAGGAATAGGGAACATACATGATTGAAATGACATGTCCTTTTGAATCCTGTAGAATTAGAAAACCATAGGTATTTTAGACCAAACAGTAGTTGATATAACATGAGAGCTTTCAGTGAATGGAAAATTTCTTCCAAAATAGTGTGCAATGCAATCCTTATGATTTTTTTCCTAATGTTTCCGTTCCTAAGGATTCAAATCCTTCAAAAATTCTATGGAATTATTTTGAATCAAAGGAGCCCTCAGTATTCCGAACAAGGTCTTAGTAGTAGTTAACAAATTATCATTCATAGGCATCCTAAGCAGGAGTTAGACAGCATTAGTAGTACCACCACATGCCTGGTGCTGGCTAATAGGGACATAGGGTGGTATTTGGCCCTTCAATAGCCTGCCCTTTTAGCATGCATGGAACCATGATTTGGTCTAACAGACTTAACAATTTAACCACCTCCTTGAATCATGCTAGCTGACATGGAGTTAGGCAAATTTAGAGGTCAAACCCTACAAATAGGACAAAATCTTTGACTTGCACACGATGAATCTAACCTTACGATGGAATCTGGTTTGGTCGCTGTTTTACCATACTCCAGTCATCTTGCTCTCGGCTACCGGGGATTAACAAGCTTTCTAGGGCTTATGACAAGTCTAGATTGGGAAAATATAAAAGTTTCAGAGGCAAAACCTGGAAGAAGCTGACCAGAATATTTGGACTTGAGACCTCTTTTGAAACTGAAGACTACTACCCCCCCCCCCCCCCAATTTCTCATGACAACTTAACCCTTTTAATTATTATTATTTTTGCGGGAAAAACATTTGATCTATTCATCAACTGTCATGATAGTACGAAGAACACAAGAAGTAATACAAGTTATATTCAGGTCTGTAGATCACCTAACGACGATTACAAGCACTGGAGTGAGCCGAAGACGTGTTGCCTTCATAACCGCTTGCTCACCAGAGACGGGCAAATCTTGTTGTGCTAGATAGTCGGGAAGTCATCGTGCTAAAATCCCACAGGACCGACGCCCCAGAACAATCGTTGTCGATGAAGAGAAGCGATAAGAAGGATGCAACTTGTAGACACATGAGCGTAGACGAACGAAGACTAGATCCAAGCAGATCCACTGGAGGCCAACGCCGACCGAATCCTGCGATATTAGCCTGAGATAAACCTCCACACGCCCTCCGAGACCATAGACGCACCATCGTGATTATCGCTAGGCGAGGAGAACCTTATTCCATCTCAGGGAGTCGCCGCCTCCTCTCCTTGTTGAATAGGACACAAACCCTAACCAAACAAAAAAGACCTGAAAAACAAAGCCCTCCCGCCAACAAGGGTTGGATCCATCGTGTCTCCATGCCCCCAAGGACACAAAAGATGAGGCAGATCGACGGCGACACCGATGGGAAAGAGGGAAACTTGTCGCCTGTTTGCTTCAAGCCGCCAATGAAGTGGTACCGTAACACCTGTTGTTCCCCTTTCGAATTCTATATCTCTAAACCGTTGATCTCCAATTATATTTAATTCTCTCAACATGTAACATTCCATCACACCAAAGGTGCCACATTAACATCCACTAACACTATTTTTAGCCCATGCGGACCCAATTTAATTTTTGTAGCTGCTACTGCCCAACGTACATGCATACTCTTTTGCTTGCACATAAAGTAAGTACGCACCATTTGTATTTTCCAAAAATAGCTGTTGATTCAGGTCATTTCCTTCATATATAATTCATCTTAAATTAAGCCTTGAATTTTCATGCTAGCACACAAGAAAATTGCTTAATTACTAGTTAAAAATTCACATACCCGTAGCCACTAGAGTGATTATTATTTTTTGGTTATGTGAATGTTGTGGATTTGAACCATGAATAAACCAACTGATGATTCTTGGCATGGGTTGCGGCTTTTTTCATTAGGGAAAAAAAGGGAGGCACACATTATTTGAAATCTTGACTTTTTTTTTATCAAAATTGTTACGAACCTTTCGTCCAGTATTGACCTAGTGATAAGGATCGGATCTAGGTGTCAAGGCTTAGTGCACACAATAAACATTACCAGCGTAAAGGTAAAAGATCATGTGTGCACTTTAAACACCACTAGAATTGCAGCTCCTAATTATTTCCCCATTCTAAGGTCAGATGCATTTTTGAGATTTAATTTGAGATCATAAAATAAACCAATAAAAATTGTGAACCATATCCCCGCAAAAAAATTAAACATTGCCGACGTAAAGGTAAAAGATCACGTGTGCACTTTAAGCACCACTATAATTGCAGCTCCTAATTATTTCCGCATTCTAAGGTCAGCATGCATTTTTGAGATTTAATCTGATCATAAATAAACCAATAAAAATTGTGCACCATATCCCCGCAAAAAATTGATGTACTCCCTCTGATCCATATTAATTGTTACTGATTTAGTATAACGATTAATATGAACAAGAGGGAGTACCATAAAACAAGTATACCATTGAAAACTTTTGTGAACCCGTTATGTACTCAGAAGATCAGTAACATCCTCGTAACACCGGAAGGAGGGGCCAGGGATCATCACCATAAACAAAAGGATCAATAAAACCAGGAACAAAAAATGTGTAAAAGAAACATAAAAGGGATCGCCAAGAGCGCATGGAATCATCTCATATTTTTTTTTGAGATCGCCAAGAGCTGTGGGCCAACTCCACTGCGCGACCCCAAACAGACATTCGGTTTGGGCAGATTTTGTCCCTTTGGGGCGCCGATGGGTTCGTCCACGTCCGCGTTTGTCCGATGGGTCGTGGGTGCGCCCAACGCGCGGCCGCATCCCAAAACATGTCCGGGTGGACGTGAATAAAAATAATTTAAAAACTTAATTGAAATGACTAAAAAAAGTAAATAAACACAGTTAAAAAAACATAAAACATATATATAGGGGTTACGGTCACAAAATGGCCCAGTTCAGTCCATTTAAACGGCCCAGTTCATAATTAACATAAAACCCAAAAAAACGCCTCCCGCGCGCGCTCTTGCCGCGCCCGTCGATGCCGTGGCCGTGGCCGTCTTCATTGGCCGCCGATGTCGTCGTCGTCGCTGACGAGGTCGATGTATTCCGGCGGCGTCCACAGGTGGGCCGGCGGTCCGTGGTGCACGGGGGCGGCGGGCTGCAAGGTGGTCGGTGGTGCCTGCACCACTTCCTCCCATGGCGAGGCCTCCGCTCCGGCGACTGCGGCGGCGTGGGGCACCAGTTCACGGCCCCTAGGGCGGCCGCCATCTGCTCAGCGGAGCACGACCAGCTCCACCCTGACCCACCAGGTCAGGGTGCAACGCGGCCACCGACGGTTCCTCGGGAATGGCGACGTCACCGGCCGTGGAGAGGGCCATCGTCGCCTCGAGGTCCGCCCATTGGCGCTCGTCGTGCGTGTGCATGGAGTCCTCCAGCACACGCGCCCTGAGCTGGGCCTCCTCCTCCGCCGTCATGCGAGGAGGTGGGGGTGGCGATGGAGATGGCGACGGCGACGGCGTGGGCGTCAGGCCGCGGACCCGCGTACGCCCGCGCGCCTGGGGAGCCGCTCGGGGCTCACGCGGCCGCCGCGGCCCCGTCGACGTGCCGGCGAAGAACGACGCCCGCCGCACGTTGTGCTCATCATGGAACCACGTGTCCCACAATGTCGAGTCGGGGGCGTACCTCTCGTCGTGGTAGAGGTCATCCGGGAGAAGGCGGCGACGACACTCGATCTTCTGGCGGCGCGCACGGCCGCTCTGCGGGACGGGCGGGATCGGCACGCGGTCGGCCGACAGATGCCAGTTATTGGGGAGGTGGATGTCGCTCCAGGGCAGTGGCGTCCTCGTCTCCCAATAACGGCGGCAGACGGCCGCCTCGATGTAGTGCCGGCCGCGCGAGCCGGCGGCGGGCGCGATGGAGAAGGCGGACGGTGCGGGGGCCCGACGTGGTGGCGATGGCGACGCGGGCTCCTCTTTCTTCACCGAGCCGCGGCGACGTCCCGACGAGGAACCAGCCTCGCGGTCATGCTTGCCTTTGCGTCCGTAGTTTCAGAGGCCCATGGTTGCGGGCGGCCGGCCGGCGAGTTCTTGGCGTGGGGCAGTATGGACGACCGTAGTTTTGGATTCGGCGCTGTCGGATTTCGAGGAGGCTGCGGGGTGGCGTGGGGCAGTATGGACGACGACCCGTCCACGCTTCCTACTTAAAGAAGGACGGCGACCGTTCGACATGCGGATGACAGGTGGGGCCGTCCGCTCGTGCGCATTGATGTGGGCGGGTGGGAGGTAGGTGGCCGCCTGCCACGCGGCCGCGACGCGGACGAGGCACGTGTCCGTTTGGTGTCCGTCGCGACCCAAACCCGGCGCAAGTTTGCGCTCGAAATGGGTCGGCCCGGACACAAAATGGACAAGATGGGTCCGGGCCGTCGCATGCTGGGCCGCCTGCTTTGTCCGTTTTACCCCAAACAGATGGGGGCGGACAGGATAGAGTCGTGCGGTAGAGTTGGCCTAACTATGTAGAGGGCGGGTGTGCATTTAGTGTTTTGTATCCTCTTGATGCTCCATTTAAGCGGATATAATCCATCCTTTGTCGAAAAGCTAACATATTAGAGCATCTCTAACAGAGACGTCATATCGTCCCGACCGACATAATAACCGTTAATGTGACGATTTTGATTAAAAATGTCACTCTAGCAGAGTCATCATCCAACCCTCGATCGCCATAATTTACAGACCACACTTCATATATGGCCTCCTAGACTATATTTGGAGGTTGGGGGCCTCAATATGGAGCGCCATCAGCCAACCGTCTGGGCCGGATGGAAGTTTCAGCTCCCTCATGCTCCCGCGCGGCCCATTTCCTAACCCAGTCGATGGCGCAAACGGCAGAAGACGTCGTTGCATCGGGAAGCGAGCCAATTAATGATGTCCGGACGCGTACCCATTTCCCGCTGATGGCCACATTTTGGATGCAAGCGCAACGTGCACTGCATTCACCGCTGTCGTGGTGAGGAGTAGCTAGTGCCTCATACATGATGAACCCAACTTTTTTTGACCCTGAAACCGTATATTTTTATTAAATTAAATTACATGTACAAAAAGAATAAAAGCTAAAATAGAAAAACACATCACTTATCCAATTCCTGCTTTCTCTAACATGCTAAAAAAGGATATGAGGGATTTGTAGCGGGCAACAAATAGGCGAGAAATCCACATTTGAATCCAAGATCAACCCTCGAATTTTGTTTCTTCTAAGCCAAGAGAAGACATGCCGAGGTCAGCTTACTCACAATTGCTCAATTTCATCTGAAATTCTCAACTACAGGGTGATGGTAAAACCTGTGAAACATATCCCACCTGCCTGATAACAACTGTGAATCATCGCCCAAACCATAGGGTCTTCGTTGTGTCCTGTTCATCTAGGGTGTATTTTTTGGGGTCTATATAGTACTCAGTCTACAAAGATTTAACAAAGTCTCACTTGAGTGATGTCAACGTAGTTGTGGTGCTATGAGCGGCATGGTTGGCCGTTGCGATCGATGGGACAACATGTTGCAAACGGCAATTATATTGCAGATACTATTAGACATGATGTGAGAAACGATGACGGATGTTGCAACCGATGAGATTACATGCTGCAAGAGGCAATTGCATTGGGACGATGTGCTGCGAGCAATGAGGGTGGACGCTGTGACCGGTGAGACGGCATACAATAGCCGGCGATGACGGACGCAGTGAGCGATGGGACAACCTGTTGCAAGAGCTGTTGGACAGTGCTCAGTCTAGCACAAATCTCTGCACGAAGATTAAAAGACTACGCAATCCACTGTCGATTGAGACTGTGCAATACTGATTCTCTTTCTTAGTGCAAAGCTCACAACGAAATTAAGGCACCGCATGCCACCAAGAGAAAAACAGCGACCAGTTCATTGTGGAATCTGGCTTTGCTAGCTTGACGTTTAGCCATTACTCATCTTTGGCTGTGGCTTAATTGGTTTTCTAGTAAGGATTTCTCACAACAACTTAGCTGTTTCTAAATTGTTGAGAAATTTTGGTGTTCTTATTAAACTTCCGGATTCTAAACCAATTTCTCTCCAGATTACTATAGCTGAAAAAACAGTGAAAATATTATTTGTGCGAGATTTTGGATGGGAGAGAAGGTGGTGCCTAGGGTGAGACGGGGGCGCCATAGTGAGCTGCAGCAAGGCGCAGGAACACCGGCAAGGCCGAGTCAGAGTCGGCGATGAAGCTGCTGGCTGTGTTGTCATAGGCAGAGGCGAGTCCTAAACTTGATAGGTCCGGGTGAGGGTCTTTCTGTACTTCCCCCTATCGAATTCGACGGAGCCAGGCTAAAGACGGGGATGCCACAGCCTGCCACGACGTTACCAGCGAGGTTTAGCGACAACTGGAGGAGAGGCATGAGATGATTGGATTGGCGGAGGGGTAGAAGACAATTTGAAGGATGCTTTGACCGTTCCACTAAAACTAAAAAAATAATAAGTTTTAACATGGTCTCTCTTACCTCTTCTTTTCACACAAGAGGTAAGAGTATATAATAGATCTGAGCCGTTGATCTCATTGGTTATGATCTGATTAACTCTTACCTTTTTATCGCACATGTAAAAAGAGAAGATAAGAGGAACCATATTAAAATTTGTTAAAAAAACACTCGCCTGATGTATAGGTGGCTCGTTTTTCTTAATTATGTGAATTTGTCAAGGATGAAACTTGACAGACCATCAGTATATCAGCTGATGATTCACGCGGATTTGGACCTACCAACTTCTTACTATAGAAAATGAGATGTGCTCATGATTTGAACCCGTGGTTTTTCATCAAAATTGTGATGGACCCCTTTCATCCATTACTGAGATAGCCCGAGGAGTCCTAGTGCCCACAAGAAGCATCGAAAATTCACAAGGGCACGCACCTGTCAAGCCCTGTCCGAACGCTCGATTGCCTCGCGATTCGTGAAGTAGTTGGATCCCGCACGAGGGCACAGTACGTTTTAAGTTTCAGTCGTTCAAACTTACGGTTTTTCATGAACTTGCGATTTTCTCCCTCGCTCTTACCAAGTTTCATACATAAAATATCAGCCTCCTTTTGTCAGCTATAGGCACAAAAATCTATTTTTATCGGTCGCTCGTACTAAGTTTCAAGAGTTAAAATTTAACATTTATTTTTTAAATTCATCAAAACATATCAAAATGGATCTTATTCGAAAGCCCTTATCACGAGCAACACGAATTTGAAAACAAAACTTGATTTGGAATTTTTGTTCAATAGGTATAAAAGTTTGAAATTGGAAACCAAAAATAAAAGCATGTGCAAGAGACTCGGTGGAAAAAGACCCTGAGGACTCGAACATCGATTTAAGACCTTGAAAAACATAGCTCGTTTTTTCTATTAACAAAGGCTGAATTAGATCACAAGAAGGCGTCTCAAACTGTCAACACCATTGGAATTGCAGCTCAAAGAAAAAAAACACCACTGGAATTGCAGCACCTAATTGTTTTCCATCATAAGAGCATCTCTAGAGACCCCGTATAATGCCCCGACCCGTAAAATATGGGTCCGCACGAAAAATATTGTCCGATCAGACATTGCAAACGCGTCGGACCCGTAAATTTTTTTGAGGGGCACGGTAAAATCCCATCTCAACCCGTGAAAACGCAGGTTTTCACCTCGACCCGACGGTGCCCTGTATCCCAGAAAAGTGGTTGGCAGGAGGGAGGTTTTAGCCCGCGCCCATTCCCCACCCCCTTCCGCAGCCGACCGCCATTGGTTCCACCCGTCCGTCACCGGCGATTCCGGCCATATCTGCGGACGGAATCACGCCGCCGGGGCACCCCTCACCCTGTTCCACCTAGCCGCTTCACCGGCTCCCCGGATCCGCCGAGCCAAGCGGCCCCAAGTCACCGTCGCCCCCCCGGATCGACTGCCGCAGAGCCACCGCCCCGAGCCGCCGGTGAATACTTGTGCTTATGCTTTGGGATGCGATATGCATAGTTGGTCCATGCAGTGTTCGCATTTGTGAATTTATATGGAATTGAGCCCTCGCGAGAGGTTTTTGCTAGAGGATTCATCCAATTCGGATGACTCGGATGTTGAGACACTGCTTAAGAACCATCAACAACAGATGTTGGTGATGGCCCTCGCCGTGAAGGAGTGATACGTCCATTTTGCATCATGCTTTTATATCAATATTTATTGCATTATGGGCTATTATTACACATTATGTCACTATACTTATGCCTATTCTCTCTTATTTTACAAGGTTTACATGAAGAGGGGGAATGCCGGCAGCTGGAATTCTGGGTTGGAAAAGGAGCAAATATTGGAGACCTATTCTGCACAGCTCCAAAAGTCCTGAAGCTTCACGGAAGCACGTTTTAGAATATATAAAAAATATTGGACGAAGGAAGTACCAGAGGGGAGCCACCCACCATCCATGAGGGTGGGGGCGCGCCCCCTGCCGCGTGGGCCCCCTGGCAGGCCTCCGCTGTCCATCTTTTGCTATATGATGTCTTTTGCCCTGGAAAAATCATAAGCAAGCTCACTGGACGAAACTCCGCCGCCACGAGGCGGAACCTTGGCGGAACCAATCTAGGGCTCCGGCGGAGCTATTCTGTCGGGGAAACTTCCCTCCGGGAGGGGGAAATCATCACCATCGTCATCACCATCGATCCTCTCATCGGGAGGGGGTCAATCTCCATCAACATCTTCAACAGCACCATCTCATCTCAAACCCTAGTTTATCTCTTGTATCCAATCTTTATTCCAAAACCTCACATTGGTACCCGTGGGTTGCTAGTAGTGTTGATTACTCTTTGTAGTTGATGCTAGTTGGTTTATTCGGTGGAAGATCATATGTTCAGATCCTTTATGCATATTAATACCCCTCTGATTATGAACATGAATATGATTTGTGAGTAGTTACGTTTGTTCCCGAGGACATGGAGAAGTCTTGCTATAAGTAGTCATGTGAATTTGGTATTTGTTCGATATTTTGATGAGATGTATGTTGTCTTTCCTCTAGTGGTGTCATGTGAACGTCGACTACATGACACTTCACCATTGTTTGGGCCTAGAGGAAGGCATTGGGGAGTAATAAGTAGATAATGGGTTGCTAGAGTGACAGAGGCTTAAACCCTAGTTTATGAGTTGCTTCGTAAGGGGCTGATTTGGATCCATATGTTTCATGCTATGGTTAGGTTTGCCTTAATACTTCTTTTGTAGTTGCGGATGCTTGCAAGAGGGGTTAATCATAAGTGGGATGCTTGTCCAAGGAAGGGCAGTACCCAAGCACCGGTCCACCCACATATCAAATTATCAAAGTACCGAATGCGAATCATATGAACGTGATGAAAACTAGCTTGACGATAATTCCCATGTGTCCTCGGGAGCGCTTTCCTTTATATAAGAGTTTGTCCAGGCTTGTCCTTTGCTACAAAAAGGATTGGGCCATCTTGCTGCACCTTATTTACTTTTATTACTTGTTACCCGTTACAAATTACCTTATCACAAAACTATCTGTTACCGATAATTTCAATGCTTGCAGAGAATACCTTACTGAAAACTGCTTATCATTTCCTTCTGCTCCTCGTTGGGTTTGACACTCTTACTTATCGAAAGGACTACGATAGATCCCCTATACTTGTGGGTCCTCAAGACTCTTTTCTGGCGCCATTGCCGGGGAGTGAAGCACCTTTGGTAGGTGGAATTTGGTAAGGAAAAATTTATATAGTGTGCTGAAATTTACTGTCACTTGTTACTATGGAACACAACCCTTTGAGGGGCTTGTTCGGGGTATCTTCACCCCGACCAGTAGAGCAAAGAGTTGCTCCTCAACCTACTGAACCTACTGAAAATGTTTACTTTGAAATTTCTTCGGGTATGATAGAGAAACTTCTAGCTAATCCTTTTACAGAAGATGGAACATTGCATCCCAATATGCACCCAATCTATGTGGATGAAGTTTGTGGATTATTTAAGCTTGCAGGTATGGCCGAGGATGTTATCAAGAAGAAGGCCTTCCCTTTATCTTTGAAGGGAAAGGCATTGACATGCTTTAGGCTATGTGATGATATGGGATCATGGAACTACAACCGATTGAAATTGGAATTTCATCAGAAGTTTTATCCTATGCATCTTGTCCATCGTGATCGTAATTATATATATAATTTTTTGCCCCGCGAAGGAGAAAGCATCGCTCAAGCTTGGGGGAGGCTTAAGTCAATGTTATATTCATGCCCCAATCATGATCTCTCAAGAGAAATTATTATTCAAATTTTTTATGCTCGGCTTTCTCTCGATAATCGCTCCATGCTCGATACTTCTTGTACTGGCTCTTTTATGATGAAGACTATTGAATTCAAATGAGATTTATTGGAGAGAATTAAACGCAACTCTGAAGATTGGGATCTCGACGAAGGTAAGGAGTCAGGTATAACTCCAAAGTTTGATTGTGTTAAATCTTTTATGGATATCGATGCCTTTCACGAATTTAGCACTAAATATGGACTTGACTCTGAGATAGTAGCTTCTTTCTGTGAATCCTTTTCTACTCTTGTTGATCTCCCTAAGGAGAAGTGGTTTAAATATAATCCTCCCATTGAAGTAAAAGTAGTTGCACCTATTAAAGTTGAAGAAAAGACTATAACTTATAATGATTCTGTTATTCCTACTGCTTATATTGAGAAACCATCTTTCCCTGTTAGAATAAAGGATCATGCTAAAGCTTCAACTGTAGTTCGTAACAGTAATACCAGAACACCTACACCCTCTGAGCAAATTAAACTTGAACCTAGTGTTGCTATGGTTAAAGATCTCTTGGCCGATAATATTGATGGGCATGTCATTTACTTCTGTGATGAAGCTGCTAGAATTGCTAGACCCGATACTAAAAATAAACATAGACCTGTTGTAGGCATGCCTGTTAATTCTGTTGAAATAGGAGATCATTGCTATCATGGCTTATGTGATATGGGTGCTAGTGCAAGTGCAATACCTCATTCCTTATATAAAAAAATTATGCATGATATTGCACCTACTGAGATAGAGGAAATTGATGTTGCAATTAAGCTGGCCAATAGAGACACTATTTCACCAGTTGGGATTGTTAGAGATGTTGAAGTCTTGTGTGGGAAAGTTAAATATCCTACTGATTTTCTTGTTCTTGGTTCCCCACAAGATAACTTTTGTCCCATTATATTTGGTAGACCCTTCTTGAATACTATTAGTGCTAGGATAGATTGCAAAAAGGATGTTGTTACTATTGGTTTGGGAGATATGTCTCATGAGTTTAATTTTTCTAAATTTCGTAGACAACCCCATGATAAAGAATTGCCTAGTAAAGAGGAAATTATTGGTCTTGCTTCTATTGCCGTGCCTCCTAATGATCCTTTAGAATAATATTTGTTAGACCATGAAAATGATATGTTTATGAATGAAAGAAGGGAAATAGATGAAGTATTCTTTAAACAGGGACCTATTTTGAAACACAACTTGCCTGTTAAAATCCTAGGGGATCCTCCTCCACCCAAGGGTGATCCCGTGTTTGACCTTAAATCTTTACCTGATACTCTTAAATATGCTTATCTTGATGAGAAAAAGATATATCCTGTTATTATTAGTGCTAACCTTTCAGAGCATGAAGAAAACAAATTATTGAAAACTCTGAAGAAGCACCATGCTGCTATTGGATATACTCTTGATGATCTTAAGGGCATTAGTCCCACTCTATGCCAGCACAAAATAAAATTGGAGAAAGACGCGAAACCGGTTGTTGATCACCAACGACGGTTAAATCCTAAGATGAAAGAAATGGTAAAAAAAGAAATACTAAAGCTTCTGGAGGCAGGTATAATTTATCTCGTTGCTGATAGTCAGTGGGTAAATCCTGTCCATTGTGTCCCTAAGAAGGGAGGTATTACTGTTGTTCCTAATGATAAAGATGAATTGATCCCACAAAGAATTGTTACAGGTTATAGAATGGTAATTGATTTCCATAAATTAAATAAAGCTACTAAAAAGGATCATTACCCTTTACCTTTTATTGATCAAATGCTAGAAATATTATCCAAACATACACATTTTTGCTTTCTAGATGGTTATTATGGTTTCTCTCAAATACCTGTGTCAAAAGAGGACCAAGAAAAGACAACTTTTACTTGCCCTTTCGGTACCTTTGCTTATAAACGTATGCCTTTTGGTTTATGCAATGCACCTGCTACCTTTCAAAGATGTATGACTGCTATATTCTCTGACTTTTGTGAAAAGATTGTTGAGGTTTTCATGGATGATTTCTCCGTTTATGGAACTTCTTTTGATGATTGCTTAAGCAACCTTGATCAAGTTTTGTAGAGATGTGAAGAAACTAATCTTGTCTTGAATTGGGAGAAGTGCCACTTTATGGTTAATGAAGGTATTGTCTTGGGGCATAAAATTGCTGGAAGAGGTATTGAAGTTGATAAAGCTAAACTTGATGCTATTGAAAAGATGCAGTGTCCTAAGGACATTAAAGGTATAATAAGTTTCCTTGGCCATGCCGATTTTTATAGGAGGTTCATTAAGGACTTCTCTAAAATTTCTAGGCATCTGACTACTCTCTTACAAAAAGATGTTCCATTTGTCTTTGATGATGATTGTGTAGAAGCATTTGAAATACTTAAGAAAGCCTTGATTTCTGCACCTATTGTTCAGCCACCTGATTGGAATTTACCCTTTGAAATTATGTGTGATGCTAGTGATTATGCTGTAGGGGTTATTCTAGGACAAACAATTGATAAGAAATTAAATGTTATCCAATATGCTAGTAAGACTCTGGACAGTGCCCAGAGAAATTACGCTAATACTGAAAAATAATTTTTAGCAGTTGTGTTTGCTTGTGATAAGTTCAGACCTTATATTCTCTTGCTACAAGAATATGCTGCTATTAAATATCTTATGAAAATAAAAGATGCTAAACCTAGACTTATTAGATGGGTTCTCTTGCTACAAGAATTTGATTTGCATATTATTGATAGAAAGGGAGCTGAGAACCCCATTGCAGACAACTTGTCTAGGTTAGGGAATGTTCTTGATGACCCACTACCTATTGATGATAGTTTTTCTGATGAACAATTAGCTACCATAAATGCATCTCGTACTGCTCCATGGTATGTTGATTATGCTAATTACATTGTTGCTAAATTTATACCACCTAGTTTCACATACCAGCAAAAGAAAAAGTTTTTCTATGATTTAAGGCATTACTTCTGGGATGACCCACACCTTTATAAAGGAGTAGATGGTGTTATTAGACGTTGTGTTCCTGAGCATGAACATGAACAGATCCTACGCAAGTGTCATTCCGAGGCATATGAAGGACACCATGCTGGAGATAGAACTGCACATAAGGTATTGCAATCTGGTTTTTATTGGCCTACTCTTTTCAAGGATGCACATAAGTTTGTCTTGTCTTGTGATGAATGTCAAAGAATTGGTAATATTAGTAGACGTCAAGAAATGCCTATGAATTATTCACTTGTTATTGAACCATTTGATGTTTGGGGCTTTGATTATATGGGACCGTTTCCTTCCTCTAATGGGTATACACATATTTTAGTTGCTCTTGATTACGTTACTAAGTGGGTAGAAGCTATTCCAACTAGTAGTGCTGATCAAAACACCTCTATTAAGATGCTTAAAGAAGTTATTTTCCGAGGTTTGGAGTCCCTAGATACTTAATGACTGATGGTGGTTCACATTTTATTCATGGTGTTTTTCATAAAATGATTGCTAAGTATGATGTTAATCATAGAATTGCATCTCCATATCATCCGCTGTCTAGTGGTCAAGTAGAATTAAGTAATAGAATGCTTAAATTAATTTTGCAAAAGACTGTTAACAGATCTGGAAAGAATTGGTCCAAGAAACTTGATGATGTATTATGGGCTTATAGAAATGCATATAAAAATCCTATGGGTATGTCTCCGTATAAAATGGTTTATGGAAAAGCATGTCACTTACCTCTTGAACTAGAACATAAAGCATATTGGGCCATTAAAGAGCTCAATTATGATTTCAAACTTGCCAGTGAGAAGAGGCTTTTTGACATTATCTCACTTGATGAATGGAGAACCCATGCTTATGAGAATGCCAAACTGTTTAAAGAAAAAGTTAAAAGATGGCATGACAAAAGGATACAAAATCATGAGTTTAACGTAGGTGATTATGTTTTGCTATACAACTCCCATTTAAGATTTTTTTGCAGGAAATCTTCTCTCTAAATGGGAAGGTCCTTACGTCATCGAGGAGGTCTATCGTTCCGGTGCCATAAAAATCAACAACTTCGAAGGCACAAATCCGAGGGTGGTGAACGGTCAAAAAAATCAAACATTATATCTCAGTTAATCCTATAAATGTTGAAACTAATGTTGTTGAAACCGTATCCCCTGAGGAAGACATAAGGGACACTTTCCAGAATGTTCCAGACTCCGAAAAGGAAGAGGTATGAGGTACGGTAAGTAAATCGACTCCAAAACAGTTCTAATAGCAATTTTTCTCCGTTTTGGAATATTTAAGGAAATAGGAAAATAAGAAGCAGTCCGGGAAGGACACAAGGGTGGAGGGCGCGCCCTACCCCCCTGGGCGCGCCCCCAGCCTCGTGGGCACCTTGTGTGCTCTCTGGACTCCGTTTTCTTGCACGATACTTCTTTTGGTCGGTAAAAATTCATTATATAATCTCCCGAAGGTTTTGACCATCGTATCATGCAAATATCTTCTGTCTTTGTTTCGAGCTATTTTTCTGACAGATCTAGATCGCCATGACGTCTCCAAGTGCCCCCAAGGACAAGTTCTTCGAGAAGGTCATCAACCCCTACCTCGCGGAGGTGCTGCAACACCCTCAAACCATTGAGATGTGTGAGGGGTTGCTGCACATCCGTGATGTTGAGGGACCAAGGAGGACCGGAAGCATGGAGACAAGACTCGAGGCACTGGAGCAACACGTTTTCAAGTGCCAAGAGATGGTGGAACGTGGACTCGACTCCAATCACATAATGATCGCGGAGTTCACCAACAACCACAAGATGGATGACAAGAACATTGGGGAGGCCATCTTCAAGCTTCACGAGAAAATTGAGCGCCTCCAAGCCCAGATCTATGACCTGCAAAACCAAAACTGTGAGTATGAATATAGATTCAAGAGGATGGGTTTGGCTGCAGATTTGAGGACCCCGAAGACTCGGTCATCTTTCTATGATGGTGAGCCTATGCCTTGGAAGATGGATGACCAACCTACATCATCAACAACTCCATCATCACCACCTCCGAGGAAGGAGACATAAACACATGGGTATGGGCACTCCCCTTGGCAACTGCCAAGCTTGGGGGAGTGCCCGGGTATCGTATCACCATCACACCTTTATCTTTACCATTTTTCTTAGTTCGATCCTTTTGGTAATATATTGATCTAGTAGAATAAAGTTTTAGTATGATCTAGTTTTGAGTTTTTCTTTATGATCCTTCTATGTAATCGAGTTTGTGAGCTATATAATAAAGATTAGTGTTGAGTCAAGGGCTTTGCCATCTTGCTATGATCTGGGGGGAATAAAAATAAAAAGGAAGAGAAAGAATAAAAAGAATTAAAGAGATCATATGGATCTTATGGAGAGTAATGACTTCACATATGAAGAGTGTGATGAATAAAAGTTGTTGAGAGTTGACAAACATAGTTTTGGTCATCGTTGCAATTAATAGGAAGTAATAAAGAAAGAGAGGTCTTCACATATAAATATACTATCTTAGACATCTTTTATGATTGTGAGCACTCATTAAAATATGACATGCTAAAGAGTTGATGTTGGACAAGGAAGACAATGTAATGGGTTATGTTTTCTTACATCCGAAATGAATTATATTGTCATGGATCATCCAACATGTTGGGCTTGCCTTTCCCTCTCATGCTAGCCAAATTCTATGCATTAAGTAGAGATACTACTTGTGCTTCCAAATATCCTTAAACCCAGTTTTGCCATGAGAGTCCACCATACCTACCTATGGATTGAGTAAGATCCTTTAAGTAAGTTGTCATTATTGCAAGCAATAAAAATTGCTCTCTAAATATGTATGATTTATTAGTGCGGAGAAAATAAGCTTTATACGATCTTGTGATGTGGAAGAAATAAAAGCGATGGACTGCATAATAAAGGTCCATATCACAAGTGGCAATATAAAGTGACGTTCTTTTGCATTAAGATTTCATGCATCCAACCATAAAAGCACATGACGACCTCTGCTTCCCTCTGCGAAGGGCCTATCTTTTATTCTTGTCTTATGCTTCATACAAGAGTCATGCTGATCTTCACCTTTACTTTTTACATTTTATCCTTTGGGCAAGCACAATGTGTTGGAAAGATCCATATATATATATATATATATATATATATATATATATATATATATATATATATATATATATATATATATATATATATATATATATATATATATATATATAGCTTTGCTAAACTGTGCCTGAGCGCAGATCACCTTATTCTACGCGCTGCACCCTCTAAGCGCACCTAAGCGGTTAGCAAGTGTAATCCTGAGCCGACCGAGAGAGAGCAGAATGACCTGCATGCACCATGATCTATTTTGATCGTAAATTACTAAGCAGAAGTAGTACACCACAGTAATTGAATTACTACTCAGATTCTCCACTTCATTAATTAGTGAATTACCATGCTTTTATGGTAAAATAATAAAGTGCTGGTATATGACGTAATCTTTCACTACAATTTGACCTCCACACGTACTGGTATTAGATTTAAAATAATTAGATTGCATGATCTTCGTGACAAGCAGTCTGTAATATGTTATCTATAAATTGTAAAATGGATGGTAGTAAACACTTCACTCGAAGTAGTAAATATGGCAATTATATGCGTACATTCTAGTAAATTGTTTTATAAAATAAATTACTTATCATTAATACAATAATCTATACATAATAATGGTTTTCCAGATCTAGCATTGGGCGCCTCTTATTACTAGAACTAAATTCTTTTACTAGTTTGATTTTGTTCTCAAGCATTTACTAGAAGAAACATCCTCGCAATAGTTTTCATTGGAGCATTACTATGTGCCTTACTTAGTTTACCCTGTCCTACGCTCCGGCCGCTTCGAGTGAGCCAACCAGTATGCGCTAATTAGGCCGATGCGCTAACCAGGTCGAAGTGCGTGGGCGACGTGGGAAAAAAAATCGATCGTAACACTTACGACCAAAACTGCTCTATGTGTAACATCGTTGTCTTATTGTCGGTAAAAAAACCCTATGTCTATTACTACCTACAATTAATCTATTACTGACAATGATTATGGATGAATCCTTCACATCTCGCTGCCGGTAAAAGAATTAGGTCCATTACCATTCATACTTACTATATTACTAGCAATGAGTAGTCACTGTTTTACATCCGGTAAGAAAACTAGGTCCATTACCATCCGTACTTACTATATTACTAGCAATCAATAGTGACGCAAGATCAGAGCAACACATGGTAATAGAAATAAAGTGCGTTACTTTATTTTTCACATGCCATTACCCTCAAAATCTTCCTTCTCCACGACCCGCACAGCCGCGCGTGATTAGGAGCAGCAGCCGGCGCGTAGATTAACTAAAAATGCGCGCATTTTTAGTTAATCTACGCGCCGGCTGCTGCTCCTAATCACGCGCGGGTGCGCGGGTTGCATGGGTCACTGAGAAGGCTAGATTTTGAGGGTAACTACATGTGCAAAATAAATTAACACACATTATTTCTGTTACCATGTGTTGCTCCGCTACGCCGCCGCTGCTCCTAATCACGGGCGAGTCGCTGAGAAGGAAGATTTTGAGCGTAACGGCATGTGCAAAATAAAGTAACACATTTATTTATATTACCATGTGTTGCTCCACTACGTGATGATCTCGTGTCAGTACTCATTGCCAGTAATATAGTAAGTATAGATGATAACGGACATATGTTTTTTACCGGCTCTAAGACATCATGATTTCATTCCTAAACTTCGCCAATAATAGATTAAGTGTAGATAGTAATGGACCTAGGTATTTTACCGGCAGCTAGTAATATATTAAGTGTAGATAGTAATGGACCTACGTTTTTTACGATGGTACGATGGTGTAGGCGTGCCAGGGATGACTTTGTTAACTAAAGCATGGCGATGGTAACATGTTACTATTTTTTTTATGGGAGGAGGCTGGCAAAGCGACACGAGGGCGATGGTAACCCATTACTATTTTTTTTCTAGGAGGAGGCCGGCAAAGCGACACCAGCAGTTTTGGTCGTAAGTGTTACGATCAACCTTTTCCACATCGGCCGCGCCCTTCGGCCTGGTTAGCGCTCCGGCCGAATTAGCGCGTACTGGTCGGCTCGGTTGATGTGGCTGGAGCGTAGGATAAGGCAAAATGCACGCATGCATAGTTTAGCAAGCCTATTATATATATATATATATATATATATATATATATATATATATATATATATATAGCTAATTGGATGCGAGTTTTCATGAACTACTATTGTTGATATTACCCTTGAGGTAAAAGGTTGGGAGGCAAAACTATAATCCCCTATCTTTCTCTGTGTCCGATTAAAACTTCATACCCATAAGTATTGCGTGAGTGTTAGCAATTGTGAAAGACTAAATGATAGTTGAGTATGTGGACTGATATGTCTCCGTTGTATCTACTTTTCCAAACACTTTTGCCCTTATTTTGGACTCTAACTTGCATGATTTGAATGGAACTAGCCCGGACTGACGCTATTTTCAGCAGAATTGCCATGATGTTATTTATGTGCAGAAACAAAAATTCTCGGAATGACCTGAAACTCCACGGAGATTATTTTTGGAAATAATAAAAAATACTGGCAAAGAATCAAGGCCAGGGGGCCCACAGCCTAGCCACGAGGGTGGGGGGCGCGCCTACCACCTTGGGCGCGCTCCTACCTCGTGGGCCCCCTGGAGCTCCACCGACCTCAACTCCAACTCCATATATTCATGTTTGGGGAGGAAAAAATAAAGGAGAAGGATTCATCGCATTTTACGATACGGAGCAGCCGCCAAGCCCTAAACTCTCTTGGGAGGGCTGATCTGATGTCTGTTCGGGGCTCCGAAGAGGGGAATCCGTCGCCGTCGTCATCATCAACCATCCTCCATCACCAATTTCATGATGCTCACTGCCGTGCGTGAGTAATTCCATCGTAGGCTTGCTGGACGGTGATGGGTTGGATGAGATTTATCTTGTAATCGAGTTAGTTTTGTTAGGGTTTGATCCCTAGTATCCACTATGTTCTGAGATTGATGTTGCTATGACTTTGCTATGCTTAATGCTTGTCACTAGGGCCCGAGTGCCATGATTTCAGATCTGAACCTATTATGTTTTCATGAATATATGTGAGTTCTTGATCCTATCTTGCAAGTCTATGGTCACCTACTATGTGTTATGATCCGGCAACCCCGAAGTGACAATAATCGGGACCACTCCCGGTGATGACCGTAGTTTGAGGAGTTCATGTATTCACTATATGTTAATGCTTTGGTCTGGTACTCTATTAAAAGGAGACCTTAGTATCCCTTAGTTTCCACTAGGACCCCGCTGCCACGGGAGGGTAGGACAAAAGATGTCATGCAAGTTCTTTTCCATAAGCACGTATGACTATATTCGGAATACATGCCTACATTACATTGATGAATTGGGGATAGTTCTGTGTCACACTATGTTATGACTGTTACATGATGAACCACATCCGGCATAATTCTCCATCACTGATCCATTGCCTACGAGCTTTCCATATATTGTTCTTCGCTTATTTACTTTTCCGTTGCTATTGTTATCATCACTACAAAACACCAAAAATATTACTTTTGCTATCGTTACCTTTTGCTACCGTTACCACTACTATCATATTATTTTGCTACTATGCACTTTGCTGCAGATATTAAGTTATCCAGGTGTGGTTGAATTGACAACTCAGCTGCTAATACTTGAGAATATTCTTTGGCCCCCCTTTTGTCGAATCAATAAATTTGGGTTGAATACTCTACCCTCGAAAACTGTTGCGATCCCCTATACTTGTGGGTTATCATGGACTTGCTGAAAAGCTCTTATATTGACTCTTTCCGATGTTATGATAAATTGCAATTGCTTCAATGACTGAGATTATAGTTTGTTAGTTTTCAATGAAGTTTATGATTCATACTTGAAACTATGAATGAATTGTTACCTTAGCATAAGAGATCATATGACAATATATATATATATATATATATATATATATGTGTGTGTGTGTGTGTGTGTGTGTGTGTGTGTGTGTGTGTGTGTGTGTTGTTCTAAGAATGATCACGATGCTCTCATGTCCGTAATTTATTTTTATTGACAGTTCTATCTCTAAACATGTGGTCATATTTTTCGATATCGGCTTCCGCTTGAGGACAAGCGAGGTCTAAGCTTGGGGGAGTTGATACGTCCATTTTGCATCATGCTTTTGTATTGATGTTTATTGCATTATGGGCTATTATTACACATTATGTCACTATACTTATGCCTATTCTCTCTTATTTTACAAGGTCACGTAAAGAGGGGGAATGCCGGTAGATGGAATTCTGGGCTGGAAAGGGAGCAAATATTAGAGACCTATTCCGCATAACTCCAAAAGTCCTGAAACTTCAAGGGAGCACGTTTCAGAATATATAAAAAATATTGGGCAAAGGAAGTACCAGAGGGGGGCCACCCACCATCCACGAGGGTGGGGGGAGCGCCCTACCCCGTGGACGCGCCCCCTGCCTCGTGGGCCCCCTGGTAGGCCTCCGGTGGCCATCTTCTGCTATATGAGGTCTTTCACCCTAGAAAAAATCATAAGCAAGCTCACGGGATGAAACTCCGCCGCCACGAGGCGGAACCTTGGCGGAACCAATCTAGGGCTCCGGCGGAGCTGTTCTGCCAGGGAAACTTCCCTCCGGGAGGGGGAAATCATCACCATCGTCATCACCATCGATCCTCTCATCGGGAGTGTTGGGAAACATAGTAATTTCAAAAAAATCCTACGCACACGCAAGATCATGGTGATGCATAGCAATGAGAGGGGAGAGTATCGTCCACGTACCCTCGTAGACCGTAAGGGGAAGTGTTATGAGAACGCGGTTGATGTAGTCGTACGTCTTCATGATCCGACCGATCCAAGTACCGAACGCACGACACCTCCGAGTTCAGCACACGTTCAGCTCGATGACGTCCCACGAACTCCGATCCAGCAGAGCTTTACGGGAGAGTTCTGTCAGCACGACGGCGTGATGACGGTGATGATGTTGGTACCGACGCAGGGCTTGGCCTAAGGACCGCTATGATATGAGCGAGGTGGATTATGGTGGAGGGGGGCACCGCACACGGCTTGGAACAATCAACTTGTGTGTCTTTGGGTGCCCCCCGCCCCCGTATATAAAGGAGAAAGGGGGAGGCTGGCCGGCCTTGGTGCGCCCCAAGGAGAGGAGGAATCCTCCTCCTAGTAGGAGTAGGATTCATCCTTACCTAGTCCTACTAGGAAGGGGGAAGGGGGAAGGAAAGAGAGGGAGAGGGAGAGGGAAAGAGGGGCCGCACCCCCTCCCCTAGTCCAATTCGGACTCCTCATGGGAGGGGGCGCGCCACCTCCTGGGGTGCTTCCCCTCTCCCCTCAGGCCCACTAAGGCCCAATACTTCCCCGGGGGGTTCCGGTAACCCCTCTGGCACTCCGGTTTTCTCGGAAACCATCCGGAACACTTCTGGTGTCCGAATATAGCCGTCCAATATATCAATCTCTATGTCTCGACCATATCGGGACTCCTCATCATGTCCGTGATCACATCTGGGACTCCAAACTACCATCGGTACATCAAAACACATAAACTCATAATACCGATCGTCACTGAACTTTAAGCATGCGGACCCTACGGGTTCGAGAACTATGTAGACATGAACGAGACTCATCTCCGGTCAATAACCAATAGCGGAACCTAGATGCTCATATTGGTTCATACATATTCTACGAAGATCTTTATCGGTCAAACCACATAACAACATACATTGTTCCCTTTGTCATCGGTATGTTACTTGCCCGAGATTCGATCCTCGGTATCCTCATACCTAGTTCAATCTCATTACCAGCAAGTCTCTTTACTCGTCCCGTAATACATCATCCCGCAACTAACTCATTATTCACAATGCTTGCAAGGCTTATAGTGATGTGCATTACCGAGAGGGCCCAGAGATACCTCTCCGACAATCGGAGTGACAAATCCTAATCTCGATCTGTGCCAACTCAACAAGTACCATCGGAGACACCTGTAGAGCACCTTTATAATCACCCAGTTATGTTGTGACATTTGGTAGCACACAAAGTGTTCCTCCGGTACTCGGGAGTTGCATAATCTCATAGTCATAGGAACATGTATAAGTCATGAAGAAAGCAATAGCAACAAACTAAACGATCATCGTGCTAAGCTAACGGATGGGTCAAGTCAATCACATCATTCTCTAATGATGTGATCCCGTTAAACAAATGACAACTCATGTCTATGGTTAGGAAACATAACCATCATTGATTCAATGAGCTAGTCAAGTAGAGGCAAACTAGTGACACTATGTTTGTCTATGTATTCACAAATGTACTAAGTTTCCGGTTAATACAATTCTAGCATGAATAATAAACATTTATCATGATATATGGAAATATAAATAACAACTTTATTATTGCCTCTAGGGCATATTTCCTTCAGTCTCTCACTTGCTCTAGAGTCAATAATCTAGATTACATAGTAATGATTCTAACACCCTTGGAGTCTTGGTGCTGATGATGTTTTGCTCGTGAGAGAGGCTTAGTCAACGGGTCTACAACATTCAGATCCGTACGTATCTTGCAAATCTCTATGTCTCCCTTCGTGACTTGATCGCGGATGGAATTGAAGCGTCTCTTGATGTGCTTGGTTCTTTTGTGAAATCTGAATTCCTTTGCCAAGGCAATTGCACGAGTATTGTCACAAAAGACTTTCATTGGACTCGATGCACTAGGTATGACACCTAGATCGGATATGAACTCCTTCATCCAGAGTCCTTCATTTGCTACTTCCGAAGCAGCTATGTACTCTGCTTCACATGTAGATCCCGCCATGACACTTTGCTTAGAACTGCACCAACTAACAGCTCCACCATTCAATAAAAACATGTATCCGTTTTGTGACTTAGAGTCATCTGGATCAGTGTCAAAGCTTGCATCGATGTAACCATTTACGACGAGCTCTTTGTCACCTACATAAACGAGAAACATATCCTTAGTCCTTTTTAGGTATTTCAGGATGTTCTTGACCGTTGTCCAGTGATCCGCTCCTGGATTACTTTGGTACCTCCCTGCTAAACTTATAGCAAGGCACACATCAGGTCTGGTACACAGCATTGCATACATGATAGAGCCTATGGCTGAAGCATAGGGAACATCTTTCATTTTCTCTCTATCTTCTGAAGTGGTCGCACATTGAGTCTGACTCAACTTCACACCTTGTAACACAGGCAAGAACCCTTTCTTTGCTTGATCCATTTTGAATTTCTTCAAAACTTTATCAGGGTATGTGCTTTGTGAAAGTCCAATTAAGCGTCGTGATCTATCTGTATGGATCTTGATGCCCAATATATAAGCAACTTCATCGAGGTCTTTCATTGAAAAACTCTTATTCAAGTATCCTTTTATGCTATCCAGAAATTCTATATCATTTCCAATCAGCAATATGTCATCCACATATAATATTAGAAATGCTACAGAGCTCCCACTCACTTTCTTGTAAATACATGCTTCTCCAAAAGTCTATATAAAACCATATGCTTTGATCAAACTATCAAAACATTTATTCCAACTCCGAGATGCTTGCACTAGTCCTTAGATGGATCGCTAGAGTTTGCACACTTTTTAGCACCCTTTGGATCGATAAAACCTTCAGGTTGCATCATATACAACACTTCTTCCAGAAATCCATTCAGGAACGCAGTCTTTACATCCATTTCCAAATTTCATAATCATGAAATGCGGCACTTGCTAACATGATTCGGACGGACTTAAGCATCGCTACGGGTGAGAAAGTCTCATCATAGTCAACTCCTTGAACTTGTCGAAATCCTTTCACAACAAGTCGAGCTTTGTGGACAGTAATATTACCGTCAGCGTCAGTCTTCTTCTTGAAGATCCATTTATTCTCGATGGCTTGCCGATCATCGGGCAAGTCAACCAAAGTCCACACTTTGTTCTCATACATGGATCCCATCTCAGATTTCATGGCCTCAAGCCATTTTGCGGAATCTGGGCTCATCATCGCTTCCTCATAGTTCGTAGGTTCGTCATGGTCAAGTAACATGACCTCCAGAATAGGATTACCATACCGCTCTGGTGCGGATCTTACTCTGGTTGACCTAGAGGTTCAGTAGTAACTTGATCTGAAGTTACATGATCTTCATCATTAGCTTCCTCACTAATTGGTGTAGGAGTCATAGGAACAGATTTCCGTGATGAACTACTTTCCAATAAGGGAGTAGGTACATTTACCTCATCAAGTTCTACTTTCCTCCTACTCACTTCTTTCGAGAGAAACTCCTTCTCTAGAAAGGATCCATTCTTAGCAATGAATGTATTGCCTTCGGATCTGTGATAGAAGGTGTACCCAACAGTCTCCTTTGGGTATCCTATGAAGACACATTTCTCCGATTTGGGTTCGAGCTTATCAGGTTGAAGCTTTTTCACATAAGCATCGCAGCCCCAAATTTTAAGAAACGACAACTATTGGAGATATAACTATTAGGTATGACCCGCCCAAGAGGGGCCGGGTTATACCTATGGCGATTCATGAAGCCCAAGACAGCTGTGGAAGATGGCAGTTCAGTTAAGGGCCCAAGGCCCAAAGGCGACTCAAGGCCCGTAGAGATAAACCGCCATATGTTCTTAACTTGTATTGTAAGGCAGGTATAATTAGAGACCGAGCCGGGCACTATTTATGAGCCGGCCGGGACTCTGTGAGCCACTGGGCGTCGACCTCTGTATATAAAGGGATGACCCTGCTACCTCTTGAGCATGCGTTGGTTTTCCCTTGAAGAGGAAAGGGTGATGCAGCAAAGTGATACGTCTCCAACGTATCTATAATTTTTGATTGTTCCATGCTATTATATTATCGGTTTTGCATGTTTATGGGTTTTATTATGCACTTTTATATTATTTTTGGGACTAACCTATTAACCCAGAGCCCAGTGCCAGTTTCTGTTTTTCCCTTGTTTCAGTGTTTCGCAGAAAAGGAAAATCAAACAGAGTCCAATTGACCTGAAACTTCATGGAACTTATTTTTGGACCAGAAGAAGCCCACGAAGTATCGAAGTTGGACCAGGAGAGTCCCGGGCTGCCCACGAGGGTGGGGGCGCGCTCTGCCTCGTGGACACCCCGGAGGTCCACCGATGTACTTCTTCCTCCCATATATACCCATATACCCTAAAAACTTTGGGGAACACAATAGATCGGGAGTTCCGCCGCCAGAAGCCTCCGTAGCCACCGAAAACCAATCTAGACCTATTCCGGCACCCCGCGGGAGGGGGAATCCCTCTACGGTGGCCATCTTCATCATCCCGGTGCTCTCCATGACGAGGAGGGAGTAGTTCACCCTCGGGGCTAAGGGTATGTACTAGTAGCTATGTGTTTGATCTCTCTCTCTCTCTCTCTCTCTCTCTCTCTCTCGTGTTCTTGAGGTGGTACGATCTTGATGTATCGCGAGCTTTGCTATTATAGTTGGATCTTATGATGTTTCTCCCCCTCTACTCTCTTATAATGGATTGAGTTTTCCCTTTGAAGTTATCTTATCGGATTGAGTATTTAAGGATTTGAAAACACTTGATGTATGTCTTGTCGTGCTTATCTGTGGTGACAATGGGATATCACGTGATCCACTTGATGTATGTTTTGGTGATCAACTTGCGGGTTCCGCCCATGAACCTATGCATAGGGGTTGGCACACGTTTTCATCTTGACTCTCCAGTAGAAACTTTGGGGCACTCTTTGAAGTACTTTGTGTTGGTTTGAATAGATGAATCTGAGATTCTGTGATGCATACCGTATAATCATACCCACAGATACTTGAGGTGACATTGGATTGGTTGATTTGTGTCTTAAGGTCTTATTTTACTATGAACTCTAGGGCTGTTTGTGACACTTATAGGAATAGCCCAACGGATTGATCGGAAAGAATAACTTTGAGGTGGTTTCGTACCCTACAATAATCTCTTCATTTGTTCTCCGCTATTAGAGAATTTGGAGTGACTCTTTGTTGCATGTTGAGGGATAGTTATATGATCCAATTATGTTATTATTGTTGAGAGGACTTGCACTAGTGAAAGTATGAACCCTAGGCCTTGTTTCCTAGCATTGCAATACCGTTTATGCTCACTTTTATCATTAGTTACCTTGCTCTTTTTATATTTTCAGTTTACAAAAACCTTTATCTACCATCCATATACCACTTGTATCACCATCTCTTCGCCGAACTAGTGCACCTATACAATTTACCATTGTATTGGGTGTGTTGGGGACACAAGAGACTCTTTGTTATTTGGTTGCGGGGTTTCTTGAGAGAGACCATCTTCATCCTACGCCTCCTACGGATTGATAAACCTTAGGTCATCCACTTGAGGGAAATTTGCTACTGTCCTACAAACCTCTGCACTTGGAGGCCCAACAACGTCTACAAGAAGAAGGTTGTGTAGTAGACATCACAAAGCAGCGTAAGTATTTCCCTCAGTTTTTGAGAACCAAGCTATCAATCCAGTAGGAGACCACGCGCGAGTTACCTTGTACGTACACAAACAAATAAGAACCTCGCAACCAACACGATAAAGGGGTTGTCAATCCCTTCATGGCCACTTGCAAGAGTGAGATCTCATAGAGATGATAATAATAAGATAAATATTTTTGGTATTTTTATGATATATATTGAAAGTAAAGATTGCAAAATAAAATAGATTGGAAACTTATATGGTGGAGAATAGACCCGGGGGCCATAGGTTTCACTAGTTGCTTCTCTGAAGATAGCATAAGTATTACGGTGGGTGAACAAATTACTGTCGAGCAATTGATAGAAAAGCGAATAATTATGAGAATATCTAGGTATGATCATGTATATAGGCATCACGTCCGTGACAAGTAGACCGACTCCTGCCTGCATCTACTACTATTACTCCACACATCAACCGCTATCCAGCACGCATCTAGAGTATTAAGTTCATAAGAACAAAGTAACGCCTTAAGCAAGATGACATGATGTAGAGGGATAAACTCATGCAATATGATATAAACCCCATCTTGTTATCCTCGATGGCAACAATACAATACGTGTCGTTTCCCTTTTTGTCACTGGGATCAAGCACCGCAAGATTGAACCCAAAGGTAAGCACTTCTCCCATTGCAAGAAAGATCAATCTAGTAGGCCAAACCAAACTGATAATTCGAAGAGACTTGCAAAGATAACCAATCATACATAAAAGAATTCAGAGAAGATTCAAATATTGTTCATAGATAATCTAGATCATAAAATCACAATTCATCGGATCTCTACAAACACACCACAAAAAGAGTTACATCGAATAGATCTCCAAGAGAATCGAGGAGAACTTTGTATTGAGATCCAAAGAGAGAGAAGAAGCCATCTAGCTAATAACTATGGACCCGAAGGTCTGAAGTAAAGTACTCACACATCATCGGAGGGGCCATGGAGTTGATGTAGAGTCCCTCCGTGATCAATGCCCCCTCCGGCGGAGCTACGGAAAAGGCCCCAAGATGGGATTTCTTGGGTACAGAAGGTTGCGGCGGTGGAATTATTTTTTCGTGGTGCTCCTGGATGTTTGCGGCGTACGTAGATATATATAGGAGGAAGAAGTAGGTCGGTGGAGTAATAAAAGTTTAATATTAACATAAAAATAATAATACTTCAAGCATACTAACTAAGCAATCATGTCTTCTCAAAATAACATGGCCAAAGAAAGTTATCCCTACAAAATCATATAGTCTGGCTATGCTCTATTTCATCACACAAAATATTAAATCATGCACAACCCTGATGACAAGCCAAGCAATTTTTTCATACTTTTGATGTTCTCAAACTTTTTCAACTTTCACGCAATACATGAGCGTGGGCCATGGACATAGCACTATGGGTGGAATAGAATGGTGGTTGTGGAGAAGACAAAAAGGAGAAGATAGTCTCACATCAACTAGGCGTATCAATGGGCTATGGAGATGACCATCAATAGATATCGATGTGAGTGAGTAGGGATTGCCATGCAAGGGATGCACTAGAGCTATAAGTGTATGAAAGCTCAACAAAAGAAACTAAGTGGATGTGCATCCAACTTGCTTGCTCACGAAGACCTAGGGCAATTTGAGGAAGCCCATCATTGGAATATACAAGCCAAGTTCTATAATGTAAAATTCGCACTAGTTTATGAAAGTGACAACATAGAAGACTCTCTATCATGAAGATCATGGTGCTACTTTGAAGCACAAGTGTGGAAAAAGGATAGTAACATTGCCCCTTCTCTCTTTTTCTCTCATTTTTTTATTTGGGTCTTCTTTTTTTTTCTATTGGCCTCTTTTTTTTTCGTCCGGAGTCTCATCTTGACTTGTGGGGGAATCATAGTCTCCATCATCCTTTCCTCACTTGGACAATGTGATACGTCTCCAACGTATCTATAATTTTTTATTGTTCCATGCTATTATATTATCTGTTTTGGATGTTTATGGGCTTTATTATACACTTATATATTATTTTAGGGACTAACCTATTAACTGGAGGCCCAGCCCAAATTGTTGTTTTCTTGCCTATTTCAGTGTTTCGAAGAAAAGGAATATCAAACGGAGTCCAAATGGAATGAAACTTTCGGGAGAGTTATTTTTGGAACGGAAGCAATCCAGGAGACTTGGAGTAGACGTCAGGGAAGCTTCGAGGTGGCCACGAGGCACGGAGGCGTGCCTGCCCCCTGGGCGCGCCCCCACCCTCGTGGGCCCCTCGTGGCTCCCCTGACCGACTTCTTTCGCCTATATATGTCCATATACCCTAAAAACATCGAGGAGTAGAATAGATCGGGAGTTTCACCGCCAGAAGCCTCCGTAGCCACCGAAAACCAATATAGACCCGTTTCAGCACCCTGCCGGAGGGGGGAATCCCTCTCCGGTGACCATCTTCATCATCCCGACGCTCTCCATGACGAGGAGGGACTAGTTCACCCTCGGGGCTGAGGGTATGTGCCAGTAGCTATGTGTTTGATCTCTCTCTCTCTCTCTCTCTCTCGTGTTCTTGAGTCGGCACGATCTTGATGTATCGCGAGCTTTGCTATTATAGTTGGATCTTATGATGTTTCTCCCCATCTACTCTCTTGTGATGAATTGAGTTTTCCCTTTCAAGTTATCTTATCGGATTGAGTCTTTAAGGATTTGAGAACACTTGATGTATGTCTTGCATGTGCTTATCTGTGGTGACAATGGGATATCACGTGATCCACTTGATGTATGTTTTGGTGATCAACTTGCGAGTTCCATGACCTTGTGAACTTATGCATAGGGGTTGGCACACGTTTTCGTGTTGACTCTCCAGTAGAAACTTTGGGGCACTCTTTGAAGTTCTTTGTGTTGGTTGAATATATGAATCTAAGATTGCGTGATGCATATCGTATAATCATACCCACGGATACTTGAGGTGACATTGGAGTATCTAGGTGACATTAGGGTTTTGGTTGATTTATGTCTTAAGGTGTTATTCTAGTATGAACTCTAGGATAGATTGAACGGAAAGAATAGCTTCGTGTTATTGTACTACGGACTCTTGAATAGATCGATCAGAAAGAATAGTTTCGTACCCTACAATAATCTCTTCATTTGTTCTCCACTATTAGTAACTGTGGAGTGACTCTTTGTTGCATGTTGAGGGATAGTTATATGATTCAATTATGTTATTATTGTTGAGAGAACTTGCACTAGTGAAAGTATGAACCCTAGGCCTTGTTTCCTAGCATTGCAATACCGTTTGTGCTCACTTTTATCATTAGTTACCTTGCTGTTTTTATATTTTCAGATTACAAAAACCATTATCTACTATCCATATTGCACTCGTATAACCATCTCTTCGCTGAACTAGTGCACCTATACAATTTACCATTGTATTGGGTGTGTTGGGGACACAAGAGAATCTTTGTTATTTGGTTGCAGGGTTGTTTGAGAGAGACTATCTTCATCCTACGCCTCCCACAGATTGATAAACCTTAGGTCATCCACTTGAGGGAAATTTGCTAATGTCCTACAAACCTCTGCACTTGGAGGCCCAACAACGTCTACAAGAAGAAGGTTGTGTGGTAGACATCAAGCTCTTTTCTGGCGCAGTTGCCGAGGAGGTTAGCGCTTGAAGGTATATCTTTAGATCTTGCAATCGAATCTTTTTGTTTCTTGTTTTAGCACTAGTTTAGTTTATAAAAGAAAATTACAAAAAAATGGAATTGAGTTTGCCTCATATGCTTCATATTTTTAATATTTTTCGTGAGAATGATGGAAAGGAAAATTGTGCTCAAGTGCTAGAAGAAGAACTCTATAGAATGTTTGGCACTAAATCTTTGAATGATGAGCATGGTTGCAATGTAATTAGTATGAACTCTTTGAATATCCATAGTACTAATGATGATTGCACTAGTCATGATGAAAATGTCTCTTACAAGCATGTCAACTTTTGTGGAATGCATAGAGCTTGCAAGCACACACCAAATAGGGAAGATATATTTTGCAAGAGGCATAAGTATTTGGAAACTAAATGGTTGCAAGAAAGGCTAGATGATTGTGCTGGAAGATTCAATATTTATCGCAATCCTTGTGAAATTTGCAATGAACATGGTCATTTAAAGATCCGATGCTATTTGTTTCATGATCAAATCGTGTCCAAAAATTGTGATAACTTGATTACCCCCGAGCATCATAAAGAGCTTAGTCTTCTTTTGGGGTATGAAGAAATGAAACGTATAACTAAGCATATTCCAGAACATAACCTTGAGAAATTCCTTGATATTGATCTAGAAGAAATTTTTATGTATTGTGCGGTGAATTTCATTGAAAATCCTTATATTGCCAATTACATAAAGAAAATAACAAAAATAGAAGATGAAGAGAATACTAATGAAAGGGCAGAGACTTCCCAATATCCTCCTATTATTTCTTATGATGAATCAGGTAACGAGGAGGAGCCTCCTATTCAACCAATCTCATTAATAAGGAGCTCCGAAAAGAGAATAAAACCCACACATGATGTGAAGAAGAAAAATAAAAGACAGAGAAGCAAAGGTAAAAATGTATCCCTCCCAAATAATGTTGCTCCTATTACTCATTGTGATGATGATAATCGTTATACTATTGGTGCTATCCATACTATTAATGATGAGAGTGATTATGCTTATGATATGAAAAGGCCCAAGCTTGGGGATGCTATCTTTGATGATAATGACATGTTTGAGAATATATTTGCTGCAATTAATGTTTGTCCCAAGCTTGGGGATGCTATGTTTAATGAAGATGATATTTTTAGCCTCCCAAGTTTTGATATGCAAATTTGTTATGATGATAGCATGCCCCCTACTTATGATGACTATATTGATGAAAGTGGGTTTGGAAGAGTGTCAAATTTAGGAAGTAATGATCTCACTATTTTGGAGGGTGTTGAATCTTATTGTGATAATTATGAAAGTGGATTTGGAGAGGTCATGACTTTATTTAGTAATGATTCCACTATCTTGGAAGAGGTTTCAATCGATTATGATGAGAACAAAGTTGCTACTTATGATGATTATTGTGATGACACTTATGCTATAAAAAGCAGTGATGATTATATTTATAAAACTTGTCATGATTATGATTACCCTTTTTCTGAACATTATTCTTTCAATGTGGAAACAATTTATAGTATTCGAGTTTCTTATGATACTCCCACTATTCTGAATAAGAAGAATTTTGCTTATGTGGAGAGTAGTAAATTTTCTATGCTTGTAGATCATGAAAAGAATGCTTTATGCGATGGTTATATTGTTGAATTCATTCATGATGCTACTGAAAATTATTATGAGGGAGGAACATATGCTTGTAGGAATTGCAATAATATCAAGTTTCCTCTCTATGTGCTTAAAATCCGGAAGTTATGCTTGTTTTACATTCCTATGCAAGTTGATTCTTGTTCCCATAAGTTGTTTGCTCACAAAATCCCTATGCATAGGAAATGGGTTAGACTTAAATGTGCTAGTCATATTCTTCATGATGCTCTCTTTATGTTACAATTCTTATCTTTTATGTGAGCATCATTGAAATCATCATGCCTAGCTAGGGGCGTTAAACGATAGCGCTTGTTGGGAGGCAACCGAACTTTATTTTTGTTCCTTGCTTTTTTCTCCTGTTTAGCAATAAATAATTTATCTAGCCTCTGTTATGATTGAGTTTTTATGTTTCAGTTAGTTTTTCTGCCAAGTAGAACCGTTGGGAAGACTTGGGGAAAGTCTTGTTGATCTTGCTGTAAAAAATAGAAACTTTAGCGCTCATGAGAATTGCTACAATTTTTTATTGGAGAGTGATATTTAGTTAATTATTTTTGAAGATGATTAATAGATAAATTACTCACGTCCAGAAATTTATTTTAGAATTTTGGGGGGCTCCAGAAGTTTGCGTTAGTTATAGATTACTACGGACTGTTCTATTTTTGACAGATTCTGTTTTCCATGTGTTGTTTACTTATTTTGATGAATATATCGCTAGTAAAAGAGTTTATAAACCATAGAGAAGTTGGAATACAGTAGGTTTAACACCAATATAAATAAAGAATGAGTTCATTACAGTACCTTGAAGTGGTGTTTTGTTTTTTCTTTCGCTAACGGAGCTTACGAGTTTTCTGTTAAGTTTTGTGTTGTGAAGTTTTCAAGTTTTGGGTAAAGATTCGATGGACTATGGAATAAGGAGTGGCAAGAGCCTAAGATTGGGGATGCCCAAGGCACCCCAAGGTAATATTCAAGGAAAACCAAGAGCCTAAGCTTGGGGATGCCCCGGATGGCATCCCCTCTTTCGTCTTCGTTCATCGGTAACTTTACTTGGAGCTATATTTTTATTCGCCACATGATATGTGTTTTGCTTGGAGAATCATTTTATTTTATTTTGTTTTGCTTGCTGTTTGAATAAAAAATACCAAGATCTGAAATTCTTAAATGTTAGAGATCTTCACATAGTTACATAATTATTCGATTACTCATTGTGCTTCACTTATATCTTTTGAGCTATATAGTTTTTTGCTCTAGTGCTTCGCTTATATCTTTTAGAGCACGGCGATGGTTCTACTTTATAGAAATAATTGATCTCTCATGCTTCACTTATATTATTTTGAGAGTCCTTTAGATCATCATGGCAATTCTTTTAGGCGTAATAAAAACTTTCATATAAGTGCATTGAATACTAAGAGAAGTTTGATACTTGATGATTGTTTTGAGATATGGAGATAGTGATATTAGAGTCATGCTAGTTGAGTAGTTGTGAATTTGAGAAATACTTGTGTTGAAGTTTGTGATTCCCGTAGCATGCACGTATGGTGAACCGTTATTGGATGAAGTCGGAGCATGATTTATTTATTGATTGCCTTCCTTATGAGTGGCGGTCGGGGACGAGCGATGGTCTTTTCCTACCAATCTATCCCCCTAGGATCATGCGAGTAGTACTTTGTTTCGATAACTAATAGATTTTTGCAATAAGTATGTGAGTTCTTTATGACTAATGTTGAGTCCATGGATTATACACACCCTCACCCTTCCACATTTGCTAGCCTCTCTAGTACCGCGCAACTTTCGCCGGTACCATAAACCCACCATATACCTTCCTCAAAACAGCCACCATACCTACCTATTATGGCATTTCCATAGCCATTCCGAGATATATTGCCATGCAACTTTCCACTGTTCCGTTATTATGACACGCTTCATCATTGTCATATTGCTTTGCATGATCATGTAGTTGACATCGTATTTGTGGCAAAGCCACCATTCATAATTATTTCATACATGTCACTCTTGATTCATTGCATATCCCGGTACACCGCTGGAGGCATTCACATAGAGTCATACTTTGTTCTAAGTATTGAGTTGTAATTCTCGAGTTGTAAGTAAAAAAGAAGTGTGATGATTATCATTATTAGAGCATTGTCCCAATGAGGAAAGGATGATGGAGACTATGATTCCCCCACAAGTCGGGATGATACTCCGGACGGCAAAAAGAGAAAAGAGGCCAAAAAAGAAGGCCCAAATAAAAAAATAAAAAAATGAGAGAAAAAGAGAGAAGGGACAATCTTACTGTCCTTTTTCCACACTTGTGCTTCAAACTAGCACCATGATCTTCATGATAGAGAGTCTCCTATGTTGTCACTTTCATAAACTAGTGGGAATTTTACATTATAGAACTTGGCTTGTATATTCCAATGATGGGCTTCCTCAAATTGCCCTAGGTCTTCGTGAGCAAGCAAGTTGGATGCACACCCACTTAGTTTCTTTTGTTGAGCTTTCATACTCTTATAGCTCTAGTGTATCCGTTGCATGGAAATCCCTACTCATTCACATTGACATCTATTGATGGGCATCTCCATAGCCCATTGATACGCCTAGTTGATGTGCGACTATCTTCTCCTTTTTGTCTTCTCCACAACCACCATTCTATTCCACCTATAGTGCTATGTCCATGGCTCACGCTCATGTATTGTGTGAAGATTGAAAAAGTTTGAGAACATCAAAAGTATGAAACAATTGCTTGGCTTGTCATCGGGGTTGTGCATGATTTAAATATTTTGTGTGACGAAGATAGAGCATAGCCAGACTATATGATTTTGTAGGGATAGCTTTCTTTGGCCATGTTATTTTGATGAGACATGATTACTTTGTTAGTATGCTTGAAGTATTATAATTTTTATGTCAATATTAAACTTTTGCCTTGAATCTTATGGATCTGAATATTCTTGCCACAACAAAGAAGATTACATTGATAAATATGTTAGGTAGCATTCCACATCAAAAATTCTATTTTTATCATTTACCTACTTGAGGACGAGCCGGAATTAAGCTTGGGGATGCTGATACGTCTCCAACGTATCTATAATTTTTGATTGTTCCATGCTATTATATTATCTAATTTGGATCTTTATGGGCTTTATTATACACTTTTATATTATTTTTGGGACTAACCTATTTACCGGAGGCCCAGCCCAAGTTGCTATTTTCTTGCCTATTTCAGTGTTTCAAAGAAAAGGAATATCAAATGGAGTCCAAACGGAATGAAACCTTCGGGAGAGTTATTTTTGGAATGGAAGCAATGCAAGAGACTTGGAGTAGACATCAGGGAAGCTTCGAGGTGGCCACGAGGCAGGGAGGCGTGCCTGCCCCCCTGGCCGCGCCCCATCCTCGTGGGCCCCTCGTGGCTCCCCTGACCGACTTCTTTCGCCTATATATGTCCATATACCCTAAAAACATCGAGGAGCAGAATAGATCGGGAGTTCCGCCGCCAGAAGCCTTCGTAGCCACCGAAAACCAATCTAGACCTGTTCCGGCACCCTACCGGAGGGGGGGAAGTCCCTCTCCGGTGGCCATCTTCATCATCCCGGCGCTCTCCATGATGAGGAGGGAGTAGTTCACCCTCGGGGCTGAGGGTATGCACCAGTAGCTATGTGTTTGATCTCTCTCTCTCTCTCTCTCGTGTTCTTGAGTCGGCACGATCTTGATGTATCGCGAGCTTGCCTATTATAATTGGATATTATGATGTTTCTCCCCCTCTACTCTCTTGTGATGAATTGAGTTTTCCCTTTCAAGTTATCTTATCGGATTGAGTCTTTAAGGATTGAGAACACTTGATGTATGTCTTGCGTGTGCTTATTTGTGGTGACAATGGGATGTCACGTGATCCACTTGATGTATGTTTTGGTGATCAACTTGCGATTTCCGTGACCTCGTGAACTTGTGCATAGGGGTTAGCACACGTTTTCGTCTTGGCTCTTTGGTAGAAACTTTGGGGCACTCTTTCAAGTTCTTTGTGTTGGTTGAATAGATGAATCTGAGATTGTGTGATGCATATCGTATAATCATACCCACGGATACTTGAGGTGACATTAGGGTCTTGGTTGATTTGTGTCTTAAGATGTTATTCTAGTACGAACTCTAGGATAGATTGAATGGAAAGAATAGCTTCATGTTATTTTACTACGGACTCTTGAATAGATCGATCAAAAAGAATAACTTTGAGGTGGTTTCGTACACTACAATAATCTCTTCGTTTGTTCTCCGCTATTAGTGACTTTGGAGTGACTCTTTGTTGCATGTTGAGGGATAGTTATATGATTCAATTATGTTATTATTGTTGAGAGAACTTGCACTAGTGAAAGTATGAACCCTAGGCCTTGTTTCCTAGCATTGCAATACCGTTTGTGCTCACTTTTATCATTAGTTACCTAGCTGTTTATATATTTTCAGATTAAAAAAACCATTATCTACTATCCATATTGCACTCATATCACCATCTCTTCGCCGAACTAGTGCACCTATACAATTTACCATTGTATTGGGTGTGTTGGGGACACAAGAGACTCTTTGTTATTTGGTTGCAGGGTTGTTTGAGAGAGACTATCTTCATCCTACGCCTCCCACGGATTGATAAAACTTAGGTCATCCACTTGAGGGAAATTTTCTACTATCCTACAAACCTCTGCACTTGGAGGCCCAACAACGTCTACAAGAAGAAGGTTGTGTAGTAGACATGACAATGCTCTAATAATGATGATCATCACACTTATTTTTACTTACAACTCAAGAATTACAACTCAATACTTAGAACAAAATATGACTCTATGTGAATGCCTCCGGTGGTGTACCGGGATATGCAATGAATCAAGAGTGACATTTATGAAAAATTATGAACGGTGGCTTTGCCACAAATACGATGTCAACTACATGATCATGCATGGCAATATGGCAACGATGAAGCGTGTCATAACAAACGGAACCGTGGAAAGTTGCATGGCAATATATCTCGGAATGGCTATGGAAATGCCATAATAGGTAGGTATGGTGGATGTTTTGAGGAAGGTATATGGTGGGTGTATGATACCGGCGAAAAGTGTGCAGTAATAGAGAGGCTAGAAAAGGTGGAAGGGTGAGGGTGCGTATAATCCATGGACTCAACATTAGTCATAAAGAACTCACATACTTATTGCAAAAATCTATTAGTTATTGAAACAAAGTACTACGCGCATGCTCCTAGGGGGATAGATTGGTAGGAAAAGACCATCGCTCGTCCCCGACTGCCACTCATAAGGAAGGCAATCAATAAATAAATCATGCTCCGGCTTCATCACATAACGGTTCACCATACGTGCATGCTACGGGAATCACAAACTTCAACACAAGTATTTCTCAAATCCACAAGTACTCAACTAGCATGACTCTAATATCACCATCTCCATATCTCAAAACAATTATCAAGTATCAAACTTCTCATAGTATTCAATGCACTTATATGAAAGTTTGTATTACGCCTAAAAGCAAATTACCATGCTGTTCTAAAGGACTCTCAAAATAATATAAGTGAAGCATGAGAGATCAATAATTTCTATAAAATAAAACCACCACCGTGCTCTAAAAGATATAAGTGAAGCACTAGAGCAAAAACTATATAGCTCAAAAGATATAAGTGAAGCACATAGAGTATTCTAATAAATTCCAATTCATGTGTGTCTCTCTCAAAAGGTGTGTACTGCAAGGATGATTGTGGTAAACTAAAAATCAAAGACTCAAATCATACAAGATGCTCCAAGCAAAACACATATCATGTGGTGAATAAAAATATAGCTCCAAGTAAAGTTACCGATGAACGAAGACAAAAGAGGGGATGCCTTCCGGGGCATCCCCAAGCTTAGGCTTTTTGGTGTCCTTGGATTTACTTTTGGGTGACTTGGGCATCCCCAAGCTTAGGCTATTTCCACTCCTTGTTTCATAATCCATCAAAGCTTTACCCAAAACTTGAAAACTTCACAACACAAAACTTAACAGAAAATCTTGTGAGCTCCGTTAGCGAAAGAAAACGAAACACCACTTAAATGTACTGTAATGAACTCATTATTTATTTATATTGGTGTTAAACCTACTTTATTACAAGTTATCTATGGTTTATAAACTCCATTACTAGCCATAGATTCATCAAAATAAGCAAACAACACAAGAAAAACAGAACCTGTCAAAAATAGAACAGTCTGTAATAATCTGTAACTAACGCAAACTTCTGGAAACCCAAAAATTCTAAAATAAATTTCTGGACGTGAGGAATTTATCTATTAATCATCTGCAAAAAGAATTAACTAAATAGCACTCTTCAGTAAAAAATGGCAGCAATTATCGTGAGCGCTAAAGTTTCTGTTTTTACAGCAAGATCAAAAAGACTTTCCCCAAGTCTTCCCAACGGTTCTACGTGGCACAAACACTAATTAAACACAAAAACACAACAAAAACAGAGGCTAGATAAATTATTTATTACTAAACAGGAACAAAAAGCAAGGAATAAAAATAAAATTGGGTTGCCTCCCAACAAGCGCTATCATTTAACGCCCCTAGCTAGGCATAAAAGCGAGGATAGATCTAGGTATTGCCATCTTTGGTAGGCAATCCATAAGTGGCTCTCATAATAGATTCATATGGAATTTAATTTTATTTCTAGGGAAGTGTTCCATGCCTTTCATTATCGGAAATTGGAATCTAATATTCCCTTCCTTCATATCAATAATTGCACTAATCGTTCTAAGGAAAGGTCTACCAAGAATAATAGGACATGAAGGATTGCAATCTATATCAAGAACAATGAAACCTACGGGCACATAATTCCTATTTGCAACAATAAGAACATAACTAATTCTTCCCATAGGTTTCTTAACATTGGAATCCGCAAGGTGCAAGTTTAAAGAACAATCATCAAATTCACGGAAACCTGGCAAATCACACAAAGTTTTTGGGATCGTGGAAACACTAGCACCCAAATCACACAAAGCATAGCATTCATGATCTTTAATTTTAATTTTAATAGTAGGTTCCCACTCATCATAAAGTTTTCTAGGAATAGAAACTTCCAACTCAAGTTTTTCTTCATAAGATTGCATCAAAGCATCAACGATATGTTTAGTAAAAGCTTTATTTGACTATAAGCATGAGGATAATTTAGCACGGATTGCAACAAGGAAATACAATCTATCAAAGAGCAATTATCATAATTAAATTCCTTGAAATATAAGATAGTGGGTTCATTACTATTTAAAGTTTTGACCTCTCCAATCCCACTTTTATCAATTTTTGCATCAAGATCTAAATGTTGGGGAACATAGTAATTTCAAAAAAATTCCTACGCACACGCAAGATCATGGTGATGCATAGCAACGAGGGGAGAGTGTGATCTACGTACCCTTGGTAGATCGACAACGGAAGCGTTTGGTTGATGTAGTCGTACGTCTTCACGGCCCGACCAAACAAGCACCGAAACTACGGCACCTCCGAGTTTTAGCACACGTTCAGCTCGATGACGATCCCCGGACTCCGATCCAGCAAAGTGTCGGGGAAGAGTTCCGTCAGCACGATGGCGTGGTGACGATCTTGATGTATTACTGTCGCAGGGCTTCGCCTAAGCACCACTACAATATTATCGAGGACTATGGTGGCTGGGGGCGCCGCACACGGCTAAGAATAAGATCACGTGGATCCACTTGTGTGTTTCTAGGGTGCCCCTGCCTCCGTATATAAAGGACTAAAGGGGGGGGTGCGGCCAGCCTAGGAGAGGCGCGCCAGGAGAGTCCTACTCCCTCTGGGAGTAGGATTCCCCCCCCCCCCAATCCTAGTTGGAATAGGATTTGCGGAGGGGGGAAAAGAGAGAGAGGGGCCGGCCCCCTCTCCTTGTCCTATTCGGACCAAGGGAGGGGAGGGGCGCGCGGCCCATGTTGGGCTGCCTCTTCTCTTTTCCACTAAGGCCCACTATGGCCCATCTAGCTCCCGGGGGGTTCCGATAACCTCCCGGTACTCCGGTAAAATCCCGATTTCACCCGGAACACTTCCACTATCCAAACATAGGCTTCCAATATATCAATCTTTATGTCTCGACCATTTCGAGACTCCTCGTCATGTCCGTGATCACATCCGGGACTCCGAACAAATTTCGGTACATCAAAATGCATAAACTCATAATATAACTGTCATCGTAACCTTAAGCGTGCGGACCCTACGGGTTCGAGAACAATGTAGACATGACCGAGACATGTCTCCAGTAAATAACCAATAGCGGGACCTGGATGCCCATATTGGCTCCTACATATTCTACGAAGATCTTTATCGGTCAGACCGCATAACAACATACGTTGTTCCCTTTGTCATAGGTATGTTACTTACCCGAGATTCGATCGTCGGTATCTCAATACCTAGTTCAATCTCATTATCGGCAAGTCTCTTTACTTGTTCTGTAATACATCATCCCGCAATCTAACTCATTAGTTGCAATGCTTGCAATGCTTAAGTGATGTGCATTACCGAGAGGGCCCAGAGATACCTCTCCGACAATCGGAGTGACAAATCCTAATCTCGAAATACGCCAACCCAACATGTACCTTTGGAGACACCTGTAGAGCTCCTTTATAATCACCCAGTTACGTTGTGACGTTTGGTAGCACACAAAGTGTTCCTCCGGCAAACGGGAGTTGCATAATCTCATAGTTATAGGAACATGTATAAGTCATGAAGAAAGCAATAGCAACATACTAAATGATCAGGTGCTAAGCTAATGGAATGGGTCATGTCAATCAGATCATTCACCTAATGATGTGATCTCGTTAATCAAATAACAACTCCTTGTTCATGGTTAGGAAACATAACCAGATTAACGAGCTAGTCAAGTAGAGGCATACTAGTGACACTTTGTTTGTCTATGTATTCACGCATGTATTATGTTTCCGGTTAATACAATTCTAGCATGAATAATAAACATTTATCATGATATAAGGAAATAAATAATAACTTTATTATTGCCTCTAGGGCATATTTCCTTCAGTCTCCCACTTGCACTAGAGTCAATAATCTAGTTCACACCGCCATGTGATTCAACACTAAGAGTTCACATCACCATGTGATTAACACCCATAGTTCACATCGTCATGTGACCTATACCCAAAGGGTTTACTAGAGTCAATAATCTAGTTCACATCATTTATGTGATTAACACCCAAAGAGTACTAAGGTGTGATCATGTTTTGCTTGTGAGATAATTTTAGTCAACGGGTCTGTCACATACAGATCCGTAAGTATTTTGCGAATTCTATGTCTACAATGCTCTGCACAGAGCTACTCTAGCTAATTGCTCCCACTTTCAATATGTATCTAGATCGAGACTTAGAGTCATCCAGATTCGTGTCAAAACTTGCATCAACGTAACTTTTTACGGCGAACCTTTTGTCACCTCTATAATTGAGAAATATTTCATTATTCCACTAAGGATAATTTTGACCAATGTCCAGTGATCTACTCTTAGATCACTATTGTACTCCCTTGCTTAACACAGTGTAGGGTATACAATAGATCTGGTACACATCATGACATACTTTATAGAACCTATGGCTGAGGCATAGGGAATGACTTTCATTCTCTTTCTATCTTCTGCCGTGGTCGGGCTTTGAGTCTTACTCAATTTCATACCTTGTAACACAGCCAAGAACTCTTTCTTTGACTGTTCCATTTTTGAACTACTTCAAAATATTGTCAAGGTATGTACTCATTGAAAAAACTTATCAAGCGTCTTGATCTATCTCTATAGATTTTGATGCTTAATATGTAAGCAGCTTCACCGAGGTCTTTCTTTGAAAAACTTCTTTAAAAACACTCCTTTATGCTTTGCAGAATAATTCTACATTATTTCCGATCAACAATATGGCATTCACATATACTTATCAGAAATGCTGTAGTGCTCCCACTCACTTTCTTGTAAATACAGGCTTCACCGCAAGTCTGTATAAAACCATATGCTTTGATCATACTATCAAAGCGTTTATTCCAACTCCGAGAGGCTTGCACCAGTCCATAAATGGATCGCTGGAGCTTGCACACTTTGTTAGCTCCTTTTGGATCAACAAAACCTTCCGGCTGCATCATATACAACTCTTCTTCCAGAAATCCATTCAGGAATGCAGTTTTGATATCCATTTGCTGGATTTCATAAAATGCGGCAATTGCTAACATGATTCGGACAGACTTAAGCATAGATACGAGTGAGAAACTCTCATCATAGTGAACACCTTGAACTTGTCAAAAACCTTTTTGCGACAATTCTAGCTTTGTAGATAGTAACACTACTATCAGCGTCCGTCTTCCTCTTGAAGATCCATTTAATCTCAATGGCTCGCCGATCATTGGGCAAGTCAATCAAAGTCCATACTTTGTTCTCATATATGGATCCCATCTCAGATTTCATGGCCTCAAGCCATTTTGCGGAATCTGGGCTCACCATCGCTTCTTCATAGTTCGTAGGTTCGTCATGGTCAAGTAGCATGACCTCTAGAACAGGATTACTGTACCACTCTGGTGCGGATCTCACTCTGGTTTACCTACGAGATTTGGTAGTAACTTGATATGAAGTTACATGATCATCATCATTAGCTTCCTCACTAATTGGTGTAGTAGTCACAAGAACAGATTTCTGTGATGAACTACTTTCCAATAAGGGAGAAGGTACAATTACCTTATCAAGTTTTCTACTTTCCTCCCACTCACTTCTTTCGAGAGAACCTCCTTCTCTAGAAAGGATCCATTCTTAGCAACGAATGTCTTGCCTTTGGATCTGTGATAGAAGGTGTACCCAACAGTAACTTTTTGGGTATCCTATGAAGACACACTTCTCCGATTTGGGTTTGAGCTTATCAGGATGAAAATTTTCACATAAGCATTGCAACCCCAAACTTTAAGAAACGACAACTTTGGTTTCTTGCCAAACCACAGTTCATACGGTGTCGTCTCAACAGATTTAGATGGTGCCCTTTTAACGTGAATGCAGCTGTCTCTAATGCATAACCCCAAAACGATAGTGGTAGATCGGTAAGAGACATCATAGATTGCACTATATCGAATAAAGTACGGTTATGATGTTCGGACACACCATTATGCTGAGGTGTTCCATGTGGCATGAGTTTGTGAAACTATTCCACATTGTTTTAATTGAAGACCAAACTCGTAACTCAAATATTTGTCTCCGCGATCAGATCGTAGAAACTTTATTTTCTTGTCACGATGATTTTCCACTTCACTCTGAAATTCTTTGAACTTTTCAAATGTTTCAGACTTATGTCTCATCAAGTAGATATACCCATATCTGCTCAAATCATCTGTGAAGTTCAGAAAATAACGATACTTGCCGTGAGCTTTAACACTCATCGGACCACACACATCAGTATGTATTATTTCCAATAAGTCAGTTGCTCGCTCCGGAGAATGGAGTCTTAGTCATCTTGCCCATGAGGCATGGTTCGCAAGCATCAAGTGATTCATAATCAAGTGATTCCAAAATCCCATCAGCATGGAGTTTCTTCATGTGCTTTACACCAATATGACCTAAACGGCTGTGCTACAAATAAGTTGCACTATCATTATTAACTTTGCATCTTTTGGCTTCAATATTATGAATATGTGTATCACTACAATCGAGATCCAACAAACCATTTTCGTTGGTGTGTATGACCATAGAAGGTTTTATTCATGTAAACAGAACAACAATTGTTCTCTAACTTTAAATGAATAACCGTATTGCAATAAACATGATCAAATCATATTCATGCTCAACGCAAATACCAAATAACACTTATTTAGGTTCAACACTAATCTCGAAAGTATAGGGAGTCTGCGATGATGATCATATCAATCTTGGAACCACTTCCAACACACATCATCACTTCACCCTTAACTAGTCTCTGTTTATGCTGCAACTCCCATTTTGAGTTACTAATCTTAGCAACTGAACTAGTATCAAATACTGAGGGGTTGCTATAAACACTAGTAAAGTACACATCAATAACATGTATATCAAATATACTTATGTTCACTTTGCCATCCTTCTTATCTGCCAATCACTTGGGGTAGTTCCGCTTCCAGTGACCAGTCCCTTTGCAGTAGAAACACTTAGTCTCAGGCTTAGGACCAGACTTGGACTTCTTCACTTGAGCAGCAACTTGCTTGCTGTTCTTCTTGAAGTTCCCCTTCTTCCCTTTGCCCTTTTCTTGAAACTAGTGGTCTTGTCTACCATCAACACTTGATGTTTTTCTCGATTTCTACCTTCGTCAATTTCCTCATTACGAAGAGCTTGGGAATCATTTCCGTTATCCCTTGCATATCATAGTTCATCACGAAGTTCTACTAACTTGGTGATGGTGACTAGAGAATTCTGTCAATCACTATCTTATCTGGAAGATTAACTCCCACTTGATTCAAGCGATTGTAGTACTCAGACAATCTGAGCACATGCTCACTAGTTGAGCGATTCTCCTCCATCTTTTAGCTATAGAACTTGTTGGAGACTTCATATCTCTCAACTCGGGTATTTGCTTGAAATATTAACTTCAACTCCTGGAACATCTCATATGCTCCATGACGTTCAAAACGTCTTTGAAGTCCCGATTCTAAGCCATTAAGCATGGTGTACTAAACTATCAAGTAGTCATCATATTGAGCCAGCCAAACGTTCATAACGTCTGCATCTACTCCTGCAATAGGTCCGTCACCTAGCGGTGCATCAAGGACATAATTCTTCTGTACAGCAATGAGGATAAACCTCAGATTATGGATCCAATCCGCATCATTGCAACTAACATCTTTCAACACAATTTTCTCTAGGAACATATCAAAATAAACATTCTCTAGGAACATATCAAAATAAACATAGGGAAGCAACAACGCGAGCTATTGATCTACAACATAATTTGCAAAATACAACCAGGACTAAGTTCATGATAAATTTAAGTTCAATTAATCATATTACTTAAGAACTCCCACTTAGATAGACATCCCTCTAATCCTCTAAGTGATTACGTGATCCAAATCAACTAAACCATGTCCGATCATCACGTGAGATGGAGTAGTTTCATTGGTGAACATCGCTATGTTGATCATATCTGCTATATGATTCACGCTCGACCTTTCGGTCTCCTTGTTCCGAGGCCATATCTGTATATGCTTGGCTCGTCAAGTATAACCTGAGTATTCTGCGTGTGCAATTGTTTTGCACCCGTTGTATTTGAACGTAGAGCCTATCACACCCGATCATCACGTGGTGTCTCAGCACGAAGAACTTTCGCAACGGTGCATACTCAGGGAGAACACTTCTTGATAATTAGTGAGAGATCATCTTATAATGCTACCGTCAATCAAAGCAAGATAAGATGCATAAAAGATAAACATCACATGCAATCAATATAAGTGATATGATATGGCCATCATCATCTTGTGCTTGTGATCTCCATCTTCGAAGCACCGTCGTGATCACCATCGTCACCGGCGCGACACCTTGATCTCCATCGTAGCATCGTTGTCATCTCGCCAATCTTATGCTTCCACGACTATCACTACCGCTTAGTGATAAAGTAAAGCATTACAGCGCGATTGTATTGCATACAATAAAGCGACAACCATATGGCTCCTGCCAGTTGCCGATAACTCGGTTACAAAACATGATCATCTCATACAATAAAATTTAGCATCATGTCTTGACCATATCACATCACAACATGCCCTGCAAAAACAAGTTAGACGTCCTCTACTTTGTTGTTGCAAGTTTTACGTGGCTGCTACGGGCTTAAGCAAGAACTAATCTTACCTACGCATCAAAACCACAACGATAGTTTGTCAAGTTGGTGCTATTTTAACCTTCGCAAGGACCGGGCGTAGCCACACTTGATTCAACTAAAGTTGGAGAAACTATCACCTACAAGCCACCTCTGTGCAAAGCACGTCGGGAGAACCGGTCTCGCGTAAGCGTACGCGTAATGTTGGTCCGGGCCGCTTCATCCAACAATACCGCCGAACCAAAGTATGACATGCTGGTAAGCAGTATGACTTATATCGCCCACAACCCACTTCTGTTCTACTCGTGCATATAACATCAACATATAAAACCTAGGCTCGGATGCCACTGTTGGGGAACGTAGTAATTTCAAAAAATTTCCTACGCACACGCAAGATCATGGTGATGCATAGCAATGAGGGGAGAGTGTGATGTACGTACCCTTCGTAGATCGACAACGGAAGCGTTTGGTTGATGTAGTCGTACGTCTTCACGGCCCGACCGATCAAGCACCGAAACTACGGCACCTCCGAGTTTTAGCACACGTTCAGCTCGATGACGATCCCTGGACTCCGATCCAGCAAAGTGTTGGGGAAGAGTTCCGTCAGCACGACGGCGTGGTGACGATATTGATGTATTACTGTCGCAGGGCTTCGCCTAAGCACCACTACAATATTATCGAGGACTATGGTGGCTGGGGGCGCCGCACACGGCTAAGAATAAGATCACGTGGATCCACTTGTGTGTTTCTGGGGTGCCCATGCCTCCGTATATAAAGGACTAAAGGGGGGGTGCGGCCGGCCTAGGAGAGGCGCGCCACGAGAGTCCTACTCCCTCTGGGAATAGGATTCCCCCCCCCCCCAATCCTAGTTGGAATAGGATTTGCGGAGGGGGGAAAAGAGAGAGAGGGGCCGGCCCCCTCTCCTTGTCCTATTCGGACCAAGGGAGGAGAGGGGCGCGCGGCCCATGTTGGGCTGCCTCTTCTCTTTTCCACTAAGGCCCACTATGGCCCATCTAGCTCCTGGGGGGTTCCGGTAACCTCCCGGTACTCCGGTAAAATCCCGATTTCACCCGGAACACTTCCGATATCCAAACATAGGCTTCCAATATATCAATCTTTATGTCTCGACCATTTCGAGACTCCTCGCCATGTCCGTGATCACATCCGGGACTCCGAACAAATTTCGGTACATCAAAATGCATAAACTCATAATATAACTGTCATCGTAACCTTAAGCGTGCGGACCCTACGGGTTCGAGAACAATGTAGACATGACCGAGACATGTCTCCGGTCAATAACCAATAGCGGGACCTGGATGCCCATATTGGCTCCTACATATTCTACGAAGATCTTTATCGGTCAGACCGCATAACAACATACGTTGTTCCCTTTGTCATCGGTATGTTACTTACCCGAGATTCGATTGTCGGTATCTCAATACCTAGTTCAATCTCATTACCGGCAAGTCTCTTTACTCGTTCTGTAATACATCATCCCGCAATCTAACTCATTAGTTGCAATGCTTGCAAGGCTTAAGTGATGTGCATTACCGAGAGGGCCCAGAGATACCTCTCCGACAATCGAAGTGACAAATCCTAATCTCGAAATACGCCAACCCAACATGTACCTTTGGAGACACCTGTAGAGCTCCTTTATAATCACCCAGTTACGTTGTGACGTTTGGTAGCACACAAAGTGTTCCTGTGGCAAACGGGAGTTGCATAATCTCATAGTTATAGGAACATGTATAAGTCATGAAGAAAGCAATAGCAACATACTAAACGATCGGGTGCTAAGCTAATGGAATGGGTCATGTCAATCAGATCATTCACCTAATGATGTGATCTCGTTAATCAAATAACAACTCCTTGTTCATGGTTAGGAAACATAACCATCTTTGATTAACGAGCTAGTAAAGTAGAGGCATACTAGTGACACTTTGTTTGTCTATGTATTCACACATGTATTATGTTTCCGGTTAATACAATTCTAGCATGAATAATAAACATTTATCATGATATAAGGAAATAAATAATAACTTTATTATTGCCTCTAGGGCATATTTCCTTCACTAAAAACTCGGGATCATTGGGACGTCTTCTAACTAAAGTTGACTCATCTCCAGTCCCATCATTATCAAGATTCATATTGCAAAACAAAGATTTAATAGGGGACACATCAATAACTTTTAGATCTTCATCATTATTATCATGGAAACTAGAAGAACATGCTTTCACAAAGCAATCTTTTTAGCACGCATCCTAGTGGTTCTTTATTTGCACTCATCAATGTAAATTCTCATGGCTTTGAGAGACTCATTGATATCATGCTTAGGTGGAATAGATCTAAGTTTCAAAGAATCAGCATCAAGAGAAATTCTATCCACATTCCTAGCCAACTCATCAATCTTAGACAATTTTTCTTCAATCAAAGCATTGAAACTCTTTTGCGAACTAATAAATTCTTTAATATTAGATTCATGATCAGAGGGCATCTTATTATAATTTCCATAAGAATTGTTGTAGGAATTTCCATAATTATTAGAGGAATCACTAGGAAACGGCCTAGAATTAAAATTACCTCTATACGTGTTGTTACCAAAATTGTTCCTACCAACAAAATTCACATCCATAGATTCATTATTATTCTCAATCAAAGTAGACAAAGGCATATCATTAGGATCTGTGATCAGTAGGAGCACTCTTATTGGCAAACAATTTCATAAGTTCATCCATCTTTCCACTCAAAATCGTAATCTCTTCAATCACATGAACTTTTTTACTAGTAGATCTTTCAGTGTGCCATTGAGAATAATTACCATAATATTATCTAGGAGTTTAGTAGCTTCTCCTAAGGTGATTTCCATAAAAGTGCCTCCCGCGGCCAAATATAAAAGATTTCTAGAAGCAAAATTCAATCCAGCATAATTTTTTTGTATAATCATCCATAAATTCAAACCATGTGTAGGGCAATTACGTATCATCAATTTCATCCTCTCCCAAGATTGTGCAACATGCTCATGATCAAGTTGTTTAAAATTCATAATATCGTTTCTAAGAGAGATGATCTTAGCGGGAGGAAAATACTTAGAGATAAAAGCATCTTCGCACTTATTCCATGAATTAATACTATTTTTAGCCAAAGACAAAAACCAAGCTTTAGCACGATCTCTAAGCGAAAATGGAAATAGCTTAAGTTTAACAATATCATTATCCACATATTTCTTCTTTTGCATATCAGACAAATCAACAAAGTTGTTTAGATGGGTAGCGGCATCTTCACTAGGAAGGCCAGAAAACAGATCTTTCATGACAAGATTCGGCAAAGTAGTATTAATTTCACAAGATTCAGCATCGGTAAGAGGAGCAATCAGAGTGCTAATAAAATCATTATTGTTGGTATTGGCAAAGTCACACAATTTATTATTATCTTGAGCCATCGTGACAAGCAAACAGTCCAACACACAAGCAAACAAGAACCAAGCAAAAGAGGCAAACTGGAAAAGAGAAGGGGAATGGAAAAGGAGGGCGAATAAAAAGGCAAGGGTGAAGTGGGGGAGAGGAAAATGACAGGCAAATGGCAAATAATGTAATGCGAAGGATAAGAGTTGTGATGGGTACTTGGTATGTCTTGACTTGGCGTAGATCTCCACGGCAACGGCGCCGGAAATCCTTCTTGCTACCTTTTGAGCATATGTTGGTTTTCCCTTGAAGAGGAAAGGGTGATGCAGCACAACAGCGTAAGTATTTCCCTTAGTTTTTGAGAACCAAGGTATCAATCCAGTAGGAGACCACGCGCGAGTCACCTCGTACCTACACAAACAAATAAGAACCTCGCAACCAACGCGATAAAGGGGTTGTTAATCCCTTCACGGCCACTTGCAAGAGTGAGATCTGATAGAGATGATAATAATAAGATAAATATTTTTTGGTATTTTTATGATATATATTGAAATTAAATATTGCAAAATAAAATAGATTGGAAACTTATATGATGGAGAATAGACCCGAGGGACATAGGTTTGACTAGTGGCTTCTCTCAAGATAGCATAAGTATTACGGTGGGCGAACAAATTACTGTCGAGCAATTGATAGAAAAGCAAATAATTATGAGAATATCTAGGTATGATCATGTATATAGGCATCACGTCCGTGACAACTAGACCGACTCCTGCCTGCATCTACTACTATTACTCCACACATCGACCGCTATCCAGCATGCATCTAGAGTATTAAGTTCATAAGAACAGAGTAACGCCTTAAGCAAGATGACATGATGTAGAGGGATAAACTCATGCAATATGATATAAACCCCATCTTGTTATCCTCGATGGAAACAATACAATACGTGTCGTTTCCCTTTCTGTCACTGGGATTGAGCACCGCAAGATTGAACCCAAAGCTAAGCACGTCTCCCATTGCAAGAAAGATCAATATAGTAGGCCAAACCAAACTGATAATTCGAAGAGACTTGCAAAGATAACCAATCATACATAAAAGAATTCAGAGAAGATTCAAATATTGTTCATAGATAATCTTGATCATAAACCCACAATTCATCGGATCTCGACAAACACACCACAAAAAGAGTTACATCGAATAGACCTCCAAGAGAATCGAGGCGAACTTTGTATTGAGATCCAAAGAGAGAGAAGAAGCCATCTAGCTAATAACCATGGACCCGAAGGTCTGAAGTAAACTACTCACACATCATCGGAGGGGCCATGGAGTTGATCAATGCCCCCTCCGGTGGAGCTCCGAAAAAGACCCCAAGATGGGATCTCTTGGGCACAAAAGGTTGCGGCGGTGGAATTAGGTTTTCGTGGTGCTCCTGGATGTTGGCAGGGTACGTAGATATATATGGGAGGAAGAAGTAGGTCGGTGGAGCCATGAGGGGCCCACGAGGGTTGAGGGCGCACCCAGGGGGTAGGCGCACCCCTGCCTCATGGCCTCCTTGTTGATTGCTTGATGATACGTGTCCAGCGTATCTATAATTTTTGATTGCTCCATGCTATATTATCTACTATTTTGGACATTATTGGGCTTTATTATACACTTTTATATTATTTTTGGGACTAACCTATTAAGCGGAGGCCCAGCCCAGAATTGCTGTTTTTTGCCTGTTTTAGGGTTTCGAAAAAAAGGACTATCAAACGGAGTCCAAACGGAATAAAACCTTCGGGAACGTGATTTTCTCAACGAACAAGACCTAGGAGACTTGGACCCTACATCAAGACACAAAAGAAGAGGCCACGAGGTAGGGGGCGCGCCTCCCCCCAGGCACGCTCTCCACCGTCGTGGGCCCCCTGTTGCTCCACCGACGTACTCCTTCCTCCTATATATACCTATGTACCCCAAACGATCAGATACGGAGCCAAAACCCTAATTCCACCACCGTAACTTTCTGTATCCACGAGATCCCATCTTGGGGCCTGTTCCGGAGCTCCGCCGGAGGGGGCATCAATCACGAAGGGCTTCTACATCAACACCATAGCCCCTCTGATGAAGTGTGAGTAGTTCACCTCAGACCTACGGGTCCATTGTTAGTAGCTAGATGGATTCTTCTCTCTTTTTGGATCTCAATGCAATGTTCTCCCCCTCTCTTGTGGAGATCTATTCGATGTAATCTTCTTTTTGCGGTGTGTTTGTTGAGACCGATGAATTGTGGGTTTATGATCAAGTCTATCTATGAACAATATTTGAATCTTCTCTTAATTCTTTTATGTATTATTGGTTATCTTTGCAAGTCTCTTCGAATTATCAATTTGGTTTGGCCTACTAGATTGATCTTTCTTGCAATGGGAGAAGTGCTTAGCTTTGGGTTCAATCTTGCGGTGTCCTTTCCCAGTGACAGTAGGGGCAGCAAGGCACGTATTGTATTGTTGCCATCGAGGATAACAAGATGGGGTTTTCATCATATTGCATGAGTTTATCCCTCTACATCATGTCATCTTGCTTAAGGCGTTACTCTGTTTTCATTAACTTAATACTCTAGATGCATGCTGGATAGCGGTCGATGAGTGGAGTAATAGTAGTAGATGCAGGCAGGAGTCGGTCTACTTGTCTCGGACGTGATGCCTATATACATGATCATACCTAGATATTCTCATAACTATGCTCAATTCTATCAATTGCTCAACAGTAATTTGTTCACCCACCGTAGAATACTTATGCTCTCAAGAGAAGCCACTAGTGAAACCTATGGCCCCCGGGTCTATCTTCATCATATTAATCTCCCAATACTTAGTTATATCCTTTGCTTTTACTTTGCTTTTATTCTTTGCATATTTATCACAAAAATACCAAAAATATTATCTTATCATATCATATCTATCAGATCTCACTCTCGTAAGTGGCCGTGTAGGGATTGACAACCCCTTATCGCGTTGATTGCGAGGATTTATTTGTTTTGTGCAGGTACGAGAGACTGGCGCGTAGCCTCCTACTGGATTTATACCTTGGTTCTCAAAAACTGAGGGAAAGACTTACGCTACTTTGCTGCATCATCCCTTCCTCTTCTGGGAAAACCAACACAGTGCTCAAGAGGTAGCAAGAAGGATTTCTGGCGCCGTTGCCGGCGAGGTCTACGCAAAAGTCAATATACCAAGTACCCATCAGATACCCTTATCTCCCGCATTACATTATTTGCCATTTGCCTCTCGTTTTCCTCTCCCCCACTTCACCCTTGCCATTTTATTCGCCCTCTCTCTCTATCCTCCTTCTCTCTTCTATTTGCCTCTTTTTGCCTGCTTGCTTTTTGTTTGCTTGTGCGTTAGTTCATTTGCTTGTCGTTATGGCTAGTCCCTTATCTTCTCCGTTGTCTCCCGAGAATGAAATTCTAAATTTTAAGCAAAAGGGAGGGGGGAAATCTAAAAGATGCTTGGTATAGAATTTGCAATGCTCAAAATAGATCTACCAGGAAGCAATCTACTTCTGTTCTTCTTCGCAATTTTTATGTAGGCGTTACTCCTTGCACAGATATGTCCTTGATACTATTACTGGAGGGAACTTCTTGGGTAGCCATACTTTTGATTCTTATAATGCTATGATAGATTTGTTTGGCTCACCCCCTCTTTTGGTTAATGGAACTATATTAACTTTGGAGCATGTAATGCAAAGACTTGAAATTATTGCAAATAAGGTTGCTACCGTAGAGATAATTGAAAATTTGGATAAAAAGATCCACAACCGAATCTCTCAATATGGATCTAAAGTAGGAGTCACTTTGAAAAACATTAAAGAGAAGGAACCCATAGTTAATGAGAAAATAAATCATGATTCCACTAGAATCGATAAACTTGAGGATATTATTACCAACTTGGGAACCTCTTTTTCTTCCGTAAAGAATACTCCAAGTCCTCCCACTAAAATTTCCAAGTTTATGTATGTTCCTAAAAATAAGGGTGAATCCTCTAGTAAGGAAACCGCGGATCTCAAATCTATAAGTATTCATCCCAATCTTTTTGCTATCATTAAGGAACCATTTGTTACAAATGATTTTTTAGATATTGTGCCTAAAAGTTTGATAATCAATAAAAATAAAGAAATTCCTAAAGATGGTACATGCCTCATTGAAGAATTGCCTTCCAAAGATGGCAATACCTAGATCTATCCTTGCTTGTTATGCTTAGCTAGGGGCGTTAAACGATAGCGCTTGTTGGGAGGCAACCCAATTTTATTTTTATTCCTTGCTTTTTGCTCCTGTTTAGTAATAAATAAATTATCTAGCCTCTGTTTTGTTTGTGTTTTTTGTGTTTAATTAGTGTTTGTGCCAAGTAGAACCGTTGGGAAGACTTGGGGAAAGTCTTGTTACACTTGCTGTAAAAAACAGAAACTTTAGCGCTCACGAGAACTGCTGCCATTTTTATTTGGAAAGTGATATTTAGTTAATTCTTTTTTCAGATGATTAATAGATAAATTCTCACGTCCAGCAATTTATTTTAGAATTTTTGGGGTTCCAGATCTTGCGCTAGCTACATATTACTACAGACTGTTCTGTTTTTGACAGATTCTGTTTTTCGTGTGTTGTTTGCTTATTTTGATGAATCTATGGCTAGTAAAATAGTTTATAAACCATAGAGAAGTTGGAATAAAGTAGGTTTAACACCAATATAAATAAATAATGAGTTCATTACAGTACCTTGAAGTGGTCTTTTGTTTTCTTTCGCTAACGGAGCTCACGAGATTTTCTACTTTGAGTTTTGTGTTGTGAAGTTTTCAAGTTTTGGGTAAAGATTTGATGGATTATGGAACAAGGAGTGGCAAGAGCCTAAGCTTGGTGATGCCCATGGCAACCCCAAGATAATCAAAAGACACCTAAAAGCCAAAGCTTGGGGATTCCCCGGAAGGCATCCCCTCTTTCGTCTACTTCTATCGGTAACTTTACTTGGAGCTATATTTTTATTCACCACATGATATGTGTTTTGCTTGGAGCGTCTTGTATGATTTGAGTCTTTACTTTTTAGTTTACCACAATCATCCTTGCTGTACACACCTTTTGAGAGAGCCATACATGATTTGGAATTTGTTAGAATACTCTATGTGCTTCGCTTATATCTTTTGAGTTATATAGTTTTGCTCTAGTACTTCACTTATATCTTTTAGAGCACGGTGGTGGATTTGTTTTATAGAAACTATTGATCTCTCATGCTTCACTTAGATTATTTTGAGAGTCTTAAATAGCATGGTAATTTTCTTAAAATCCTAATATGCTAGGTATTCAAGATTAGTAAAATTTCTTATGAGTGTTTTGAATACTAAGAGAAGTTTGATGCTTGATGATTGTTTTGAGATATGGAGGTAATAATATCAAATTCGTGCTAGTTGAGTAGTTGTGAAATTAAGAAATGCTTGTGTTGAAGTTTGCAAGTCCCGTAGCATGCACGTATGGTAAACATTATGTAACAAATTTGAAACATGAGGTGTTATTTGATTGTCCTCCTTATGAGTGGCGGTCGGGGACGAGCGATGGTCTTTTCCTACCAATCTATCCCCCTAGGAGCATGCGCGTAGTGCCGAGGTTTTTGATGACTTGTAGATTTTTGCAATAAGTATGTGAGTTCTTTATGACTAATGTTGAGTCCATGGATTATACGCACTCTCACCCTTCCATCCTTGCTAGCATCTTCGGTACCGTGCATTGCCCTTTCTCACATTGAGAGTTGGCGCAAACTTCGCCGGTGCATCCAAACCCCGTGATATGATACGCTCTTTCACACATAAAACTCCTTATATCTTCCTCAAAACAGCCACCATACCTACCTATTATGGCATTTCCATAGCCATTCTGAGATATATTTCCATGCAACTTTCCACCATTCCGTTTATCATGACACATTCATTATTGTCATATTGCTTTGCATGATCATGTAGTTGACATAGTATTTGTGCCAAAGCCACCATTCATAATTCTATCATACATGTCACTCTTGGTCCATCGCATATCCCGGTACACCGTCGGAGGCATTCATATAGAGTCATCTTTTGTTCTAGTATCGAGTTGTAATCATTGATTTGTAAATAAATAGAAGTGTGATGATCATCATTTTCTAGAGCATTGTCCCAAGTGAGGAATTATAAAAAAAAGAAAAAAAAAGAAAGATAAAGGCCATAAAAAAATGAAATGAGAGAAAAAGAGAGAAGGGACAATGTTACTATCCTTTGCCACACTTGTGCTTCAAAGTAGCACCATAATCTTCATGATAGAGAGTCTCTTGTTTTGTCACTTTCATATACTAGTGGGAATTTTCATTATAGAACTTGGCTTGTATATTCCAACAATGGGCCTCCTCAAGTGCCCTAGGTCTTCGTGAGCAAGCAAGTTGGATGCACACCCACTTAGTTTCTTTTGTTGAGATTTCATACATTTATAGCTCTAGTGCATACGTTGCATGGCAATCCCTACTCCTTGCATTAACATCAATCGTTGGGCATCTCCATACCCATTGATTAGCCTCGTTGATGTGAGACTTTCTCCTTTTTGTCTTCTCCACATAACCCCCCTCATTATATTCTATTCCACCCATAGTGCTATGTCCATGGCTCGCGCTCATATATTGCGTGAAAGTTTATAGGTTTGAGATTACTAAAGTATGAAACAATTGCTTGGCTTGTCATCGGGGTTGTGCATGATGAGAGCATTCTTGTGTGACGAAAATGGAGCATGACTAAACTATATGATTTTGTAGGGATGAACTTTCTTTGGCCATGTTATTTTGAGAAGACATAATTGGTAGTTAGTATGCTTGAAGTATTATTATTTTTATGTCAATATGAACTTTTGTCTTGAATCTTTCGGATCTGAATATTCATACCACAATTAATAAGAATTACATTAAAATTATGCCAAGTAGCACTCCACATCAAAAAAAATCTGTTTTGATCATTTACCTACTCGAGGACGAGCAGGAATTAAGCTTGGGGATGCTTGATACGTCTCCAACATATCTATAATTTTTGATTGCTCCATGCTATATTATCTACTGTTTTGGACATTATTGGGCTTTATTATCCACTTTTATATTATTTTTGGGACTAACCTATTAAGCGGAGGCCCAACCTAGAATTGCTGTTTTTTGCCTGTTTTAGGGTTTGGAAGAAAAGGAATATCAAACGGAGTCCAAACGGAATGAAACCTTCGGGAACGTGATTTTCTCAACGAACAAGACCTAGGAGACTTGGACCCTATGTCAAGACACAAAAGAAGAGACCACGAGGTAGGGGGCGCGCGTACCCCCCCAGGCGCACCCTCCACCCTCGTGGGCCCCCTGTTGCTCCACCGACGTACTCCTTCCTCCTCTATATACCTACGTACCCCCAAACGATCAGATACGAAGCCCAAACCCTAATTCCACCGCCGTAACTTTCTGTATCCACGAGATCCCATCTTGGGGCCTGTTCCGGAGCTCCGCCGGAGGGGGCATCGACCACGGAGGGCTTCTACATCAACACCATAGCCCCTCCGATGAAGTGTGAGTAGTTCACCTCAGACCTATGGGTCCATAGTTAGTAGCTAGATGGCTTATTCTCTCTTTTTAGATCTCAATGCAATGTTCTCCCCCTCTCTTGTGGAGATCTATTCGATGTAATCTTCTTTTTGTGGTGTGTTTGTTGAGATCGATGAATTGTGGGTTTATGATCAAGTCTATCTATGAACAATATTTGAATCTTCTCTAAATTCTTTTATGTATGATTGGTTATCTTTGCAAGTCTCTTCGAATTATCAATTTGGTTTGGCCTACTAGATTGATCTTTCTTGCAATGGGAGAAGTGCTTAGCTATGGGTTCAATGCTGCGGTGTCCTTTCCCAGTGACAGTAGGGGCAGCATGGCACGTATTGTATTGTTGCCATCGAGGATAACAAGATGGGGTTTTCATCATATTGCATGAGTTTATCCCTCTACATCATGTCATCTTGATTAAGGCGTTACTCTGTTTTCATTAACTTAATACTCTAGATGCATGCTGGATAGCGGTCGATGAGTGGAGTAATAGTAGTAGATGCAGGCAGGAGTCGGTCTACTTGTCTCGGACGTGATGGCTATATACATGATCATACCTAGATATTCTCATAACTATGCTCAATTCTGTCAATTGCTCAACAGTAATTTGTTCACCCACCATAGAATACTTATGCTCTCGAGAGAAGCCACTAGTGAAACCTATGGCCCCCGGGTCTATCTTCATCATATTAATCTCCCAATACTTAGTTATTTCCTTTTATTTTACTTTGCTTTTATTTTACTTTGCATCTTTATCACAAAAATACCAAAAAATATTATCTTATCATATCTATCAGATCTCACTCTCGTAAGTGGCCGTGTAGGGATTGACAACCCCTTATCGCGTTGGTTGCGAGGATTTATTTGTTTTGTGCAGGTACGAGGGACTGGTGTGTAGCCTCCTACTGGATTGATACCTTGGTTTTCAAAAACTGAGGGAAATACTTATGCTACTTTGCTGCATCATCCCTTCCTCTTCGGGGAAAACCAACGCAGTGCTCAAGAGGTAGCACTTGACGTCCACTGCAAGTCCTCTGGATCACGTTTGTTCCAAAAATCACGCTCCCAAAGGTTTCATTCCGTTTGGACTCCATTTGATATTCCTTTTCTAGGAAACACTGAAATAGGCAAAAAAACAACAACTTGGGTTGGGCCTCCGGTTAATAGGTTAGTCCCAAAAATAATATAAAAGTGTAAACTAAATCCCATTAACATCCAAAACTGATAATATAATAGCATGCAGCAATCAAAAATTATAGATATGTTGGAGACGTATCAGACCCGACGGCGGTTCAGGGCAAGTAAGATCAGATCGAAAGCTAGGTCAAGCGGATTCGCTCCCTAGTAATCGAAACATAAGCAATACCACCCCAAACTGGATTTGGCCTTTACCTTCACCGCAGGGGGCCGAACCAGTATAAACCCTCGTGTCCTTTGTCTCGTTTTAACCCCTTTAAGCTTCCTAGCTGTGATGGCTCTATGATTAAGTCCTTTCACTAGTTCATCTGTCGTGACAATTCCACAACAGTTGGCGCCCATCGTGGGGCATGTGCACGATGGATTTGAGTTCTTGAAGGGCGGCTTTGAAGGGCTCAAGGGATACGCTGTGGGCCGGATGACCAAGAGTCGTCGCGGCAAGCTTTACATCGACGACACAGGCTGGGGCCCCGACGCAATCTCAATTCAGTACGGGTACCGGGTCCCCTTCGGCAGAATCCACGTCTTCATCGGTCAGATCGGCGAGCTAGGCCCTAAGCCAGACATCTACACCGACATCGTCGAGACGGCTCAGCGTGCGAAACCCGCCCGGGCTTAGCCCGCCATGAAGCGTGCCTTCGTGGGGTGCATCCACGGAGGGGAATTTTCTGAAGGATCTGTGCCTGGCGGTGAGACGGCCATCTACTCTGATGGTGAGTCGTCCACGGGTGAGACGGACTCATTGTATCAACTGCAAGACGGCTGGCTTGGGGGCTGTTCCGATGGCAGTAGTATTCCGGACCCCTTTGAGCTGCCGAGCAGAGCGGGGATCTTCATGGCTGGCATGCAACCCGTTCAAAACTCTACGGCTGCGACAGCAATAACCTCCGGGTCAGCGGCAATCGGGGCAGGAGGCCCTGTGCGCCTGCCGGCTCAGGTGCTGATGGAACTCATGGATAGGATGACAACCATGTTAACCGCCATAGTTAATCCGGCGGATCAGGCTCAACATGATGCAGAAGTGGCATGGTTACGTGAGGAGGTAGCACAAGCCAAGGAAAACCTAGCAGCGGAGGATGTCAGGATGGCCACAGAACGGGCGACTTTGGATGCTCGAGCTCAGCAGATTCAATCGGAGGCTTTCCAACTTACGATGGATCTGAACGCATCAAATGAGGTCATGAGGAGAAGGCACCAGAAGGCTCAATCCCGTCTGCCTCTGACTTATGACCCTAGAAACCTCTTTCGCACACCTGGTGCAGGCCCCAGTAACCCGCCGGAGGTAAACCGGGTTGCAACGCCCGGGGCTGGGACGCCGGTTCAACCACGGGTGATGGAACCTCCTCGTATGAATACTGCTCCACCCCATTATGTACCAACACCACCAGGTCATTATCCTAACCCTTTGGAGAACATGATCGCTACGGCGGCACGATTGGCGGCTCCCCCGGTGGAGGGCGATTCTCCGACGGTGATTGAAACCCGAAGGGTCAGAGAACTTCTTCAAACGGCTCTGGCGCAGCAGGTGGCATATTCTTATAGTCGAGACAGGTTTGATTCGACCCCTCGTCCAAGCCGGAGCCCAAGTTATAGCAGGCACATAGATTCAATAGCCATTTCAAGCAACGCCCGGCGTCGTGACCAGCTGTGCGGGCATGACCCGACGCGTGATGGAGCTCCTAACTTGGTTGACCAGGACAGGATACGCCAAGAGGCTGAGCAGGCGGCTCAGCGGGTGGTTACAAGTCTTTTCCGGTTTACCCGATGACTTTTATTGAGGCAGGCGTGACCACAAGGACTGAGGTGTCCCTTGCTTGGTACCGGCTCTGCATAATGAGCGTTTGCCCAAGGATTTCAAGGGGCCTTGAAAGGTGCCTAATTACACGGCTGACTTACAACCAGGAGGATGGATTGAAAGCTATGAGATGGCCATGGAACTACTGGAGGTCAGTGAAGCGGTAATGGCCAAGTACTTCACCATGATGTTGGATGGAACGGCCCGCACTTGGTTGAAGGGGCTTCCACCTAATTCCATTGGTTCATGGGCAGAGTTAAAAGCCCGGTTTATTCAGAATTTCAAAGACACATGCAAGCAGCCCATGTCAATCGTGGATTTGACTAATTGTAAGCAAGAGGAAGGTGAGTCCACGACCCATTGGGTGCGCCGGGTCAAAGCCATAATACATTCATCTGATAAGATGGATGCCAGCTCTGCAGTCTTAATGTTGGAGAAAAATTGTCGTTTTATGCCTCTGAAATAGAAGCTGGGGCGGCTCAAGCGCGATTGTAATGACATGGGCCAGCTAATGGCGGCTCTAGTCAAGTACGCCGACTCTGATAGTACCAAGGATCTCGAGTCTGACAATGAGAAGACAGGGAAGGGAAAGAAGAACGGCAATGCCAAGGGTCATCAGCATAACCCGGCGATCAAGGAGGCAATAATAAACGTAAGGCTGATGATAGCTCAGAGTTTGTGGCTAACACCAACGCACAGGGCAACAATCAACGACATAAGGGGAGACCACCTCCTCGGTCTGGCGGGTCAGGTCCCACTCTTGAGCAGCTATTAAATGAGCCCTGTCCAAGGCACGGTACTCAGCAGAAACTGACCACTCACCTATGGAAGGATTGTACGATCATGAAGGCTTTCAAGAACTCTAACATGTTCGACAGCAATCATGGGCCGGGCGGCGGCTCAGGTGGCGGCGGTTTTCATGGCCCGGGCGGTGGTTCAAATTCCAAATTTCAAGGCTCTCAAGGAAATCAAGGTGGCTATAATCAGCAATCTGGCTAGGGAGGTCAGCAGCAGTAGCAGTTTGGATATCAGAGCAATCCAAAGCAATTGAATAATGGATAGTATCATGTGTTCACCACTAGTTTGTGCAAACGGGACCATAAGCTTCACAAGAGGGTTGTGAACGCTGTTGAGCCGACAATTCCTCGTTATTTGAGATGGTCTGAGCAGCCTATTCTATGGAGTAGGGAAGATCACCCTCCCCGGGTTGACAATCCAGGTCACCTGGCCTTGGTGGTGGCACCTCGGGTTGGTGGATATAAATTCACTAAGGTGCTCATGGACGGAGGGAATAGCATCAACATCCTCTATTATGAGACTTTCCGTCGCATGGGGTTGACTGACAAAAATCTTAAGACGTCCAACACTGTTTTCCATGGAGTGGTGCCTGGTAAGTAGGCGTACCCAGTGGGTAAGATTGAACTGTAAGTAGCCTTTGGAGATGAGCATGATTCTAGGGTCGAGAAGTTAACTTTTGAGGTGGTCAAAATCAAGAGCCCGTATCACGCCCTATTTGGACGGCCGGCTTATGCCAATTTCATGGCACGGCCGTGTTATGTTTATTTGCAGCTTAAGATGCCGGGTCATAAGGGCACCATCACAGTGCATGGGAGTCGGAAGATCGCCTTGAAATGTGAGGAAGGCGATGTTGCTTACGCTGAATCTGTTTGTGCAACAGAGGAGTTGAAGTTCTATAAGGACAATGTTGACCCGGTGGACATGACGTCTTTGAAGAAGCCGACCACAGAACATGAGCCAGTGCTGAAGTTTAAGTCGGCTGATGACAACAAGCTTGTCGATTTTGTTCCAGGTGACTCATCTAAGAAATTCGGTATCAGTGCTAATCTGGATCCCAAATAGGAAAGCACGCTCACCGAGTTCATCCATGAGAACCGGGACATCTTTGCATGGAAACCTTCTGACATGTCAGGTGTACCGAGAGAACTCACTGAGCACACTCTCAATATTGATCCAAAATTTAAGCTGGTCAAGTAGTTTCTTCGGCGGTTCAATGAGGAGAGGCGTAAGGCCATTGGTGAGGAAGTGGCCCGGCTCTTGGCGGCCAGGTTCATTATTGAAGTTTTCCATCCAGCGTGGTTGGCTAACCTGGTGCCCGTTCTTAAAAAGAACGGCACCTGGCTTATGTGTGTGGATTACACGGACTTAAACAAGGCTTGTCCGGCTGATCCTTTCGCTCTCCCTCGTATTGATCAAATCATTGATGCTACAGTGGGTTGTGAGCATTTGATCTTTTTGGATGCTTATTCTGGTTATCATCATATCAAGATGGCAGTTAAGGACCAGGAGAAGACGGCTTTTATTACTCCGTTTGGAGCCTTCTGCTATGTGTCTATGGCTTTTGGGCTTAAGAGTGCCCAGGCGACTTATCAGCGATGTGTGCAGAGTTGTGTTCACAATCAGATTGGGCGCAATGTTCATGCTTATGTGGACGACATTGTGGTGAAGTACAGAGAGAAGGAGACCTTGATAGATGATCTGAAGAAAACCTTTGATAACCTCCGGGTCTACAAGATGATGCTTAACCTGGCCAAGTGTGTTTTTGGAGTGCCAGCGGGCAAGCTTTTGGGTTTTCTGGTTTCTAACAGAGGCATCAAAGCAATCACTTCTTTGGCTAAGCCGGCGTGTATCAATGATGTTCAGCATTTGGCGGGTCGTATTGCTGCTTTAAGCCAGTTCATAAGTCGGTTAGGTGAGAAGGCCATACCGATGTATCAAATGATGAAGAAGACAGACGGCTTTGTCTGGAGTGATGCTGCTAATGTTGCCTTTGAAGATCTGAAGAGACAGCTCGCTGAGCCGCCGGTCCTTGCTGCTCCTATTGATAAGGAGCCATTATTGTTATATGTGGCTGCTAACACACGTGCTGTTAGTGTGGCCATTGTAGTAGAGTGTAAAGAGGCTGGCAAGGAATATCCGGTTCAACGGGCGGTTTACTACGTTAGTGAGGTGCTTATTGAGTCCAAACTGAGATATCCACATTGGCAGAAACTCGTTTATGGGGTGTTCATGGCAAGCTGGAAGCTTAAGCAATATTTTCAGGGTCATCCCATCACTGTGGTTAGTTTTGCTCCTTTAGGAGATATCATTCAAAATAGAGAAGCCACAGGACGAGACGCCAAGTGGGCCAATGAACTTGGGCCTCATGGTTTAAAGTATGTGCCACGCACTGCTATCAAGTCTCAAGCACTGGTGGACTTCATCAACGATTGGACAGAGCTGCAGATGCCTGAAGAGAAGCTAGACAACACATATTGGACTATTCATTTTGATGGGTCCAGGCAATTAGAGGGCTCGGGGGCTGGAGTTGTTTCAGCTTCCCCTCGAGGTGACCAATTTTGTTATGTGCTACGGTTGATGTTTCCCTGTACTAACAATGCAACTGAGTATGAAGCCTTGCTCCATGGTCTTCGGATGGCTAAGGAGATGAGCTTGAGCCGGGTAAGGTGCTTTGGCGACTCAAATTTGGTGGCACAACAAGTATCAGGCAAGTGGGATTCCAAAGATCCTCTCATGGCGGCTTATCGCCATGAAGTTGATGCCATTGCTGGAAACTTCAAGGGTTACCAAGTGGAGCACATTGATCGCAGAAAGAATGAAGCGGCTGATGCTTTAAGCCGGCTGGGGTCTCAGCATAAGCCGGTGCCACCTAACACTTTCTTAGATATTCTGCATAACCCTTCTGTCAAGTTGCCTATGGAGGAAGACTTGGTTGTTCCAGACCCGGAAGCACAATTGGTGGCGGCTCTTCACGTCATCCCAGATTGGACAGTGCCATATTTGGCTTATATGACCCGAGGCGAGTTTCCTGAGGATGAAACCTTGGCTAGAAAGATAACCCAGCGGTCTAAATCAATAACAATTGCCAATGGTGAGTTGCATCATCGCAGTGTCGTAGGGGCGTTTCAACGTTGTGTCTCTCCTGAGGAAGGTCAAGAAATTCTTCGTCAAATCCATGAAGGAGATTGTGTCCATCATGCCGGTTCAAAGTCCCTTGTGGCCAAAGCTTTCCGTCATGGATTTTATTGGCTGACGGCTCATGCTGATGCGGAGGATCTGGTCAGTAAATGTGATGGTTGCCAGAAATTCTCACGACGGGCTCACGTGCCGACTCAAGAATTGAGGATTATTCCAATTACTTGGCCATTTGCAATCTGGGGGCTCGATATGGTTGGGCCTTTCAAAAGGTCCAAAGATAAAAAGACTCACCTTCTGGTGGCAGTTGAAAAAAATCACAAAGTGGGTTGAGGCAGAGCCGGTTAGTAAATGTGACGCAGCCACAGCGGTTCAATTCATGAAAAAGGTGATCTTTCGTTTTGGCTTTCCACACATCATTATAACTTACAACGACACTAATCTGTCCAAGGGCGCCATGGAGGAGTTCTGTCAACGTGAGCATATCCGGCTTGATGTTCATCAGTAGCTCACCCCGACACCCCCAATCCAATGGTCAAGCTGAAAGAGCTAATCAGGAAATCTTGAAAGGCATCAAGCCCCGGCTTATGGTTCCTTTACAACGGACGCCGGGTTGTTGGGTGGAGGAGTTACCCTCTGTGATATGGAGCATCAATACTACCCCTAACAGGTTTATGGGTTATACGCCTTTCTTCATGGTGTACGGAGCAGAGGTGGTTCTACCTAGTGACATCCGTCATGACTAGCCCCGCGTGGTGGCTTACGTTGAAGCTGATAACGAACAAGCCCATCAGGATGCACTTGATCTGTTAGATGAAAAGCATGACTTAGCAGCAGCCCGCTTGGCGATTTACCAACAAGACCCGCGCCATTATCGCAGTCGCCGAGTTAAGTCCAGAATCTTTCAAGAAGGTGACTTGATTCTCCGGCTCATCCAGGATCAAACTGATGCACACAACTTATCCCCACCTTGGGAAGGAACTTTTGTGGTCAACAAGAACTTCAACAACGGGTCATACAATCCTAATCGATGTTCGAGAGCACAAAGACTCACGTAAGTCGGAGGAAGAGACCCGCCGGCCGTGGAATATCGCTCATCTTCGGCCTTACTATACTTGGGCCACCAGCTCTCATGATGTACATATTTTGACGTTGTATATATTATGATAAGTAATAAAGCAGGGCCTCTATACTTTTCATCCTCATTGATCATATGTGTTCATCATCATAATTTCAAAACGACCAATTGGGGGCTGATCGTGTTCAAATCCAGCTTAACCCTTTGGTCCGGCTCATGATCGTATTCGGATCTAGCCGTTAAACCTCATGATCACTAGGGGGCTTCCTATTCAAACATAGGTTGTATTCAAACCAAAGAGAACATAGCTGTCGGTACCCTCTTGATCGGCACAATGCCAAACTCACTAGGGGATTCTTGATCGTATTCAAATCATAGCTTAACCCCTTTTGGGTCCGACTTTGATCGTATTCGAATCAGAGTCGTTAAAAGACTCTAAATGTCATTTGGGGGCTTCCTGTTCAAACATAGGTCGTATTCGAACCAAAGAGAACATAGCTGTCGGTACCCTCTTGATCGGCGCAACGCCAAAGCCACTAGGGGCTAGATGATCGTATTCAAATCCTAGCTTAACCCCATTGGTCCGATTTACTGATCGTATTCGAATCAGAAGCCTCAAATTTTTCTCTCTATTTGGCTTAAGTTTTTTGAAAACAATCTTTGTTTTTGTCTTAAGGCTTTTTGTCCAGACCTAAGTATAAGTATGGTTTAAATTTAACCCGGCTTGGTTTTGGACGATAAGGTCGCCAGCGTACGACAGTCATCATACATGTGGAAGTGTTGGCTTCTAAAGGATTGGGTTATCACCCTTACTGTTCAGGTCACTTGAACCGGCAGTGCAAATTCAAAATCACAGGTATGATATTATAGTTGTATTTCAAAGCTATAATTCATAACAGTCTTATCTGTGTCTCTTCTTTCAATATTAATGGTTGTATGTAAGATATTATGACCTGCCCTGCGGTAAGCCGCCAAGGGTTCTTGTGATCTATTTCTATGTGGAGGACGGTTCAAAGACTCTTATGCATAAAGAAAACAGATGATAAGTTTTAAAAAAGGGGAGAGTATAAAGGCGGCGGCTTAACAATGTTGAGCACCAAAACATGCACGATGGCACGACAAAGCAAAGTCATTTCCACCCTATTACATGACTCGCCAAGTCCAAATGATTAAATTGTTTTTTCAGCAAGGTACAAATATGAGCCGCTTGGCGGGTCAATTCTCTTGTTGCCTCAAGCTTCCGGATCAACCATTTCCGCTCCTTCGTCCTGTTCCCCGTCCCGGAAGGTTGATGATGACCAGTCAATGCCATTCAAACTCAGCTTCATCATCAATTAGTCCGGCCGGGTCAACTTCAGGGGCGAAGGTATGCTTACGGATTGGAGGGATCAGGCTGGTCACTTTATAATGCGGCGTTGGAATCCTCTAATTTTCTGCGTCATAACCCGGCTGGTAGTTGGTGAGATCCGCCTCATCAACAATCAGGGTGGACACAGGGCGTATTTCCTTCACACAAGCAGCAAAGTCCTCCTGTTCAAACGATGTGCCATCCTCCTTAAAGCTTGGATATCCAATGGCGATGCCTACCGGGTGTAACTCTGGTAGCCACGCCTTGGCCCGACTTAAAGCGGCCACAACTCCGGCTCTTGCATATGATCGCTTTAATTCATTGAACCGCTGGGGCAGCACAGAAAGCCGCTTTAGCACATCCACCAAGAGTGTGGGGACTCGTTTGACAGGGCTATTGTGGGCAAGGCACGCTAAGATCTAGTATAAAGTTGTTCCACAGGCATGTAAACCGCCTTCAGCTTCACCAGCATGTCCTGGTTGAGGTTGGAGCTCCTGGGGCCTGTATAGCAATATCAGGTGAGTTAATGATAATTCATATGATCACTAGAAAGATTCCATATTTGACACTTGCAGGGCGACTTACCAAAGATTGTTGAAACCATCTGCGATAAATGGCATTTTAAGCCGGACAATTCAGTAGTCACCTCTTCAAGAGCCATTTCTGCTGTTTCAGCTCGTTGGGTTAAGGCAATTTTTTCTTCAGCCCAGGCCTTCTTCTCAACCCCAAACTCGGATTTCAATTTCTCTTGTTCAGACACACTGAATTCAAATTTGGAATTGTCCTTTTGAGTTTCAATCTCCTGAGCCTCTAAACGGTTCTTCAATTCAGACAGTTCCGATTGAAGGTGAGTAGTGGTGGCCTGTACAAATACCGGGTCAAAAATCATGAATATTAGCATATAATATTAAGTCCCAAGCACTTTGCAAGCAAGAGTACTTGGCACTTGGGGGCTAATGCATATTGCTGTTAAATCTACACAAGGACTATATTCTACACAAGCATGTGAAGGACTGGCTCATTCATGTTGATTAACCCAGCCCTTGGGGACTACGGACTAAGCCGGATTTTTTACAGGTTTGACCAAAGGATATTACTAATGCTTATATGTTTATTCTAAGTCTACAACATATTCATCATAAGCAATAGACTTGGGGGCTGGCATTGTAAGGATAATTCAGTGAAGAGAAGAGTTTATACCTCAAATCTTAGTTCATAAGGCGTCGTCTCAACGGATTTAGATGGTGCCCTATTTAACATGAATGCAGCCGTCTCTAAAGCATAACCCCAAAACGATAGTGGTAAATCAGTAAGAGACATCATAGATCGTACCATATCTAGTAAAGTACGATTATGAAGTTCGGACACACCATTACGCTCTGGTGTTCCGGGTGGCGTGAGTTGCGAAACTATTCTGCATTGCTTCAAATGAAGACCAAACTCGTAACTCAAATATTCTCCTCCATGATCAGATCATAGAAACTTTATTTTCTTGCTACGATGATTTTGCACTTCACTCTGAAATTCTTTGAACTTTTCAAATGTTTCAGACTTATGTTTCATCAAGTAGATATACCCATATCTGCTCAAATCATCTGTGAAGGTGAGAAAATAACGATACCCGCCGTGAGCCTCAACATTCATCGTACAACACACATCAGTATGTATGATTTCCAACAAATCTGTTGCTCGCTCCATAGTTCCAGAGAATGGCGTTTTAGTCATCTTGCCCATGAGGCATGGTTCGCAAGTACCAAGTGATTCATAATCAAGTGATTCTAGAAGTCCATCAGAATGGAGTTTCTTCATGCGCTTTACACCAATATGATCTAAACGGTAGTGCCACAAATAAGTTGTACTATCATTATCAAATCTGCATCTTTTAGCTGCAATATTATGAATATGTGTATCATTACTATCGAGATTCATAAAAAACAGACCACTCTTCAAGGGTGCATGACCATAAAAGATATTACTCATATAAATAGAACAACCATTATTCTCAGATTTAAATGAATAACCGTCTCGCATCAAACAAGATCCAGATATAATGTTCATGCTCAACACTGGCAGCAAATAACAATTATTTAGGTCTAAAACTAATCCCGAAGGTAGATGTAGAGGTAGCATGCCAACCGTGATCACATCGACTCTGGAACCATTTCCCACGCGCATCATCACCTCGTCCTTAGCCAATCTTCTCTTAATCCATAGCCCCTGTTTCGAGTTGCAAATATTAGCAATAGAACCAGTCTCATATACCCAGGTGCTACTGTGAGCATTAGTAAGGTACACATCAATAACATGTATATCACATATACCTTTGTTCACCTTGCCATCCTTCTTATCCGCCAAATACTTGGGACAGTTTCGCTTCCAGTGACTAGACCCTTTGCAGTAGAAGCACCTAGTCTCAGGTTTAGGTCCAGACTTGGGCTTCTTCACTTGAGCAGCAACTTGCTTGTCGTTCTTCTTGAAGTTCCCCTTCTTCCCTTTACCCTTTTTCTTGAAACTGGTTGAGGGAGTCCTGGATTACGGGGTCTCCGGACAGCCAGACTATATCCTTTGGCCGGACTGTTGGACTATGAAGATACAAGATTGAAGACTTCATCCCGTGTCCAGATGGGACTCTCCTTGGCGTGGAAGGCAAGCTAGGCAATACGGATATGTAGATCTCCTCCCTTGTAACCGACTCTGGGTAACCCTAGCCCCCTCCGGTGTCTATATAAACCGGAGGGTTTAGTCCGTAGGACAACATACAATCATACCATAGGCTAGCTTCTAGGGTTTAGCCTCTACGATCTCATGGTAGATCAACTCTTGTAATACTCATATCATCAAGAACAATCAAGCAGGACGTAGGGTATTACCTCCATCAAGAGGGCCCGAACCTGGGTAAACATCGTGTCCCCTGCCTCGTGTTACCATCCGCCTTAGATGCATAGTTCGGGACCCCCTACCTGAGATCCGCCGGTTTTGACACCGACATTGGTGCTTTCATTGAGAGTTCCATTGTGTCGTCACCGTAAGGCTTGATGGCTCTTTCGATCATCGGTAGCGATGCGGTCCAGAGTGAGGTTTTCCTCCCCGAACAGATCTTTTTATTCGGCGGCTTCGCACTGCGGGCCAATTCGCTTGGCCATCCAGAGCAGATCGAGAGCTACGCCCCTGGCCGTCAGGTCAGATTCGGAAACTTAAACTACACTGCCGATATCCGCGAAGACTTGATCTTCGACGGATTTGAGCCCGTGTCAGGTGCGCCGCACAGTCACGACGAGCACGACGTCACTTTGCCGTCGGACAGTGTTTGGGAGATCGCATCTGCAACTACTCCAGCTTTCAATCCAGAGCAAATCGCGCCATCCAAGGACAGAGGGATAGACCCCGCCATGGAGGCCGCACTCTCAGTGGCGATGGAGCCGGATACTGACTTCACCCCTTACGAGAGCCGTGTCGCCGAACCACTAGATTCATCTCCGGCCACGGACTCCAAGCCGCCTGCATCCGTGCCTATCGAATCTGACTGGGCGCCGATCATGGAGTTCACCTCCACGGATATCTTTCAGCACTCGCCTTTTGGCGATGTGCTAAATTCATTAAGGTCTCTCTCCTTGTCAGGAGAACCTTGGCCGAACTATGTCCGGCTAGAATGGGATGCGTACGACGAAGAAATTCGCTGCCCACCTACCACCCACTTAGTAGCCACTGTCGACGACTTAACCGACATGCTCAACTTCGACTCCGAAGACATCGACGGCATGGACGAAGATGCAGGAGACGAATAGGAACCAGCGCCCACAGGGTGCCGAACAGCCACTTCATCACATGACATATACATGGTGGATACACCCAAAGGAGGCAATGGCGAAGAGGCAGCAGAGGATGGCCCCTCCAAGAAGCAACCCAAGCGTCGACATCAGCGGCGCTGCTCTAAGTCCCGCCATAGCAAAAACAGCGATAACAGCGCAAGAGAAAACAACACTCCAGTCGACTCCAGAGGAAACAATGACCACATTGCCCCGGCGATAGAGCACGATCAAGCTGCAAGCGACGAACATAGTACGGATCCAACGTCCGAACACGGCGACGCCGAGGATAAACCTCATCAAACCCCCTCTCGGGAGGAAAACAGTCCGGACGAAGATACACACATTATCCCGGAAACGCACTTGGAGCAAGAGAACCTCTGCAGAAGGCTTATTGCCACAGCAAGGAGTCTGAAGAAGAAGAAGCAAAGGCTTAAGGCCGCACAAAATACACTCAATAGCAGGTGGAACAAAGTGCTCGACAACGAAGCAAAGTATGGTGGAAGTTACCACACAAAGAGCTATCCAAAGCGCAAGCTATTACCCGAATTCGACGATGAGGCCTAGAGGCCACACAGCCGAAAAATGAAACGGCCAACCGGCCGGATCCACCACCTTGTGACCGCGATAGAGCGGCTAACAAAGTCTCACATAAGTCAACACATGATCTACGTGAGGACTTGCGCCAAAAATCCAGTACGACCAGATCCATCTATGGATCTAGGAAGCGCGCTCCGGCACACAATCAAAACCGAATACTACAACCGTCCGAACGCCATGGCACATCCCAATACAGGGGTGCCACACACCCCCTATGTTTCACCGATGAGGTGCTGGACTACAAATTCCCAGAAGGATTCAAACCAGTGAACATAGAGGCGTACGACGGGACCACAGACCTTGGGGTCTGGATTGAGGACTTTATCCTCCATATCCATATGGCTCGTGGAGACGATCTCCATGCCATCAAATACTTGCCCCTCAAGCTTAAAGGACCAGCTCGGCACTGGCTGAAAAGCCTCCCCGAAAACTCAATTGGAAGTTGGGAGGAGCTCGAGGACGCTTTTCGGGCTAATTTTCAAGGGACCTACATCCGACCTCCGGATGCAGACGATTTAAGTCATATAATTCAACAGTCCAGAGAGTCCGCTCGAAAGCTTTGGAACAGGTTTCTCACCAAGAAGAACCAAATCATCGACTGTCCGGACGCCGAAGCCTTAGCAGCTTTCAAACACAGCGTCCGAGATGAATGGCTCGCCAGACACCTCGGCCAAGAAAAACCGAGAACAATGGCAGCCCTAACAAGCCTCATGACCCGCTTTTGCGCAGGCAAAGACAACTGGTTATCCCGCAGTAGCACCAGCGACCCAAGCACATCCGAAGTCAGGGATGGCAATGGAAAACCATGACGGAATAAAAACAAGTGTCGAAATAAAGAAGATAGCCCAGATAGTACGGCGGTAAACCCCGGATTCAGGTGCTCTTGACCAGGTCAGCGGAAAAAGCCTTTCAAAGGCAGCAGAGACGGACCGTCTGGCCTAAACAAGATTCTTGACAAACTATGTCAGATTCATGGCACCCCCGATAAACCTGCAAATCACACCCACAGGGAATGCTGGGTCTTCAAGCAGGCCGGTAAGCTAAATGCCAAACATAAAAGGGAGGAGACATCAAGCGAAGACGAGGACGAACCTCACCAGCAAAGCACCGGAGGACAGAAAAAATTCCCACCAGAGGTTAAAACAGTAAACATGATCCATGTGACGAAAAGGAGAAGCAAATATGCACTCCGAGACACACGCGCCATAGAGCCCGTCACCCCTAGGTCCAACCCCTGGTTGGCCTGCCCGATCACTTTTGATCGCGGGGATCATGCGACAAGCATCCGGTACAAAGGATTGGTTGCCTTGGTGTTAGACCCAATAATAAACGGATACCATCTCACACAAGTCCTCATGGACGGCGGCAGTGGTCTAAATCTGATATATCAGGACACAGTTCGCAAAATGGGGATAGACCCAACAAAAATAAGCCACAGTAATACTACCTTCAAGGGAGTAATACCAGGCCTAGAGGCCTACTGTACGGGCTCTCTATTACTAGAAGTTGTATTCGGTTCTTCCGACAACTTCCGAAGCGAAGGTTAACTTTCTACATCGCTCCATTGCAAAGTGGCTATCAGGCACTACTCGGAAGAGTGGCTTTCGCTCGTTTTAATGCAATAACGCATTACGCTCCTCTCAAGCTTAAGATGCCCGGTCCACGTGGCACCATCACAGTTAGCGGAAATACCGAGCGTTCTCTATGCACGGAAGAATGTGCGGCGGCTTTAGCCGCCGAGCACTAGACGGCCTCACCAACCAGAAAAAGTGACAGGTCGTCAAGACCACGGACACGGTTAGACGAGTCTGGTGCACCACTACATATACATGAGATTGGTTTGATGGTCAAACCCTCCTAAATGGTACCAGGGGCTTCCCGCGTGTAATCAGGGCTAGTCCGGCTCAACTTGACTTATCTTGAATTTTAATAGTTTATTGATAATAACCAATTTTTCGGCACGGCAACTTTCACCTAAGTTCTTCTCTTTTACATATGACAATCGTGCTACACCCGTCCAGGACACGGCACAACGGAGACACAGGCACAGACATGCAGCAGGGACCCGCTCAAAGGTTTCTTTTCAGATTAAGACCCTGCGTAAACCTTTTTTACTGTCTCTTGTTGTTCACATCCTCCGGATACTCAATACAACCGAGAAGGATGCTGACGTTATTGGCATGTGGCCACGTCAGGATATTGCATGTACCTGGACACTCGGGGTTTATTATTAAGGGCATCTTTCAGCCCGGCATATGTTATAAAGACCAAACACCTTAGGGAGTGTTCGGCGTCGCGAGTTTGGCCTTATATGCATCAGCTACGAATCATGTCTTTGGTCAAATGTTGGGTTTGCCCGGCTCCCACATTTTGGTACCTTTCGTTCCACTATATCGGCTAAGGTAGCACTGGGAGAACTACTGCGATTGTGCCCTGGTTCATCCGGATGAGCACCTCAGTAGAGAAAGCCGAAAACTGACTATCATGATAAAGCGCGAGACTGGTCAACCACTCGATGACTCAATGGAATCTTCGGTATTCCTCCGCATTAACGAAGGGCCGTTTCCCGGTCATGTACATACGCGCCCTGTATTCGGACGAGCGCAGAAGTACCAGGGGCTATATAGTAGCCCCACCATCAAACTCCTATGGCTAAGTGAAAGTGTTAAAGCAATATAGTCCGATTGCCTCGTTTGCTGCGCTACCACCTCCTTCATGGACCAAGACGTTGGATCAAGTGTGAATACGCGTTTTTTGCGAACACCCCCGCATTATATGCGTGGGGGCGGAAACCGACGACTGCAAACTTTCAGGTTATATACATATATACATAAACGGCCGCACATGAGGCATCATAATACTTTCAGGCAAAAGTATAAACACGGCCTTGATAACTCAATAAAACATTGTTTTTACAATGGGAGTACATGTCACTAGAACATAATATTCTTCGAGCACTGAGCCTCTATCGAACGAGCGCCTTCAAGAACTTCTTCAAAGTAGTGCTCGGCAGCCACTCGGCCCACGGCCGAACCCTGTGTTGCAACAGTGGTGGCCTCCATCTCTGCCCAGTATGTCTTGACACGGGAAAAGGCCATCCGCGCACCCTCTATGCACGTCGACCTCTTCATAGCATCGATGTGTGGCACAACACCAAGGAATTGTTGCACTAAACTAAAGTAACTATTCGTCCTTGGCCCTCCCGTCCACAGATGATCCACCACAGACCTCATGGCAAGTCCGGACAACCTATGGAGCTCGGCCCACTCGGCCATTCGCTCATTCAACAGAAGCGGACGCACTGGAGCATGGAACTGTGACCAGAACAGCTTTTCCACTTCACGATCTTTTTGATCCTTGAAGTACTCGGCCGCATCAGCAACACTTGCCGCCAAATCCACATAGGCGTCCGCAGAACTCCATAGTTGATCAAGAGGAGCATACTTCGGATCTCCAAAACTTAGTCCGCAACAAGAAGGGCTTCCCAGCCACGATATCCGCAGCTTGATGCAGGTCCTCCTTCGCCGCTCTGATTTTGGAGCAGGCTTCCTTGGCCGCTACCATGGCCTTCTCTAGGTCCGTCGCCGTCGCTCGGCTTTCTTTTTCAAGAAGCTGGTAACGGTCAGCGGCATCTGTCAACTCAACGGCCATCTAGGCTATTCTTTCCTTGCTCCGGCAATGCGCGGCCTGTTCGGCCCTCAACTCTTCAACCGCCTTTAGAGCGGCCGCATCGCTATTCCTTGCTTGTTCCTTGGCTCGGGCAAGCTCCGCCCGAAGGGTCTCCATGGTGGCAGATCCATCTGCAGTCACAACATATTAAAGATACTGGCATCATGCTCCTCTTACTATGTGTTGATCACCGGAAAAATCACTTACCCTGTGCCTTGTCAAGCCGCTTGTTGACAAGCACGATGTCGGCATCTGCCGCATCAAGTTGCCGCTTTAGCTCCGCAAACCCATCAGTCCGGCTAGCCACCGGAGCTTCAGCCACCTGCACATAAGGTGGTCTGGTTATTACCTGGGACTATAATCCTCTGTTTGCCACCGTTTTCGACGAAAACCAGAGTCTCAGGGGCTACTATCTACATAGGGCACACCTAACATGTACGGTACTGTCAAAAAGATACACTATTTCACGTACCTCAAAGTCTTTCAGTAGACTCATAAAAGCTTCATGCAATCCGCTTTCAGCGGATGAAATCCTTTCAATTACCGTACCCATTAGTGTACGATGCGCTTCTGAGATGGCCGCTTGCTCCAGAAGATCCTTCAGTGCATCCGACCGCACACTGTACGGTTCCGGACTCTCTCTGTTGCTCTCTTTAGGAGCCGAATACTGAGGACTCTTGGGAGCCAAAGGATTACCCTCTGGCCTTGGCGGATCAGGACAGACCCTCCGCGACGACACTTCAGGGTCGCCCGCCTCATGAGGCGGGCTGACAGGGGGAGGCGTTTTGCTCTCCATCATCTCCGGAAGAAGATCCCCCGAAGATGAACTCTGTCGAGAAGGGCTACGATCCGAACTACAAGATATAAGCTTCAGTTATTGTCTCCAGAAGTAAGGTAGGACACTTTCACTATTAAAATACCTTTTGATTACTTACAGCTCGGTAGAGGGCTGATCCCCGTGCGGACACCGTGCAGCAAGAATACCCTCCGAGGCAGGACCCTCTGGTGAAGATTTCTTCTCCCGTTTGGAAACCTTGGTTTCTGGATCTTCAAAGGTGATCCTCTTCCTTTCTCGGGGAGAGGGAATGTCAGATTCTTCTCCTTGGTTATCCTCCCTCGCGGAGGCGCTCATTCCCCCGGTTGGGACGAGTAGCGAGTGAGGCCCGCTTTCGGCCTCTTTATTTCCCACTTCATCTTCCTTTGAGGGCACCTGATGAGGCGCCGGCTCGAGCATTCTGTCCAGTACTGGATTGGCCAAGCCTTCGGGAAGGGGGGCCGAACACCTGATCATCTTTGCCTTTGTTATCCAGTACTGGTCAAAGAGCGACTTTTCAGAATGATGTCATGATAAATAAAAGGACAACGTGTTCGGCCATGGGATTACTTACTTGGGTATCAGGGCGGTTGCAGCTCAGACCCGCATCCTCGGTGGTGTCCGGACACTCTATTTGGGGTCTGAAGAACAATTTGTACATCTCTTCGAGCGTCATGCCGAGGAAGTGCTGAATAGTTCACGGTCCTTCCGGGTTCAATTTGCACATACAGAGGGGTCGACATTTGCAAGGCTGGATTCGACGAACTAGCATAACTTGAATTACCATAACCAGGCTGAAATCTCTCTCAAAGAGATCTCGGATGCGGCTCTGCAAATATCGGCACATCCTTTGCTGGACCCCAGCTCAGCCCCCTGCTGATCCATGACGTCAGTTGTGGTGGGGGGCCCGAGCGAAAGGCAGGGGCGGCTACCCACTTGGCATTTTGGGGAGCTATGATATAAAACCACTCCCGCTGCCACAAACTGGACATCTCTGGGAAGGAACCCTCTGGCCATGGAGCATCAGCGCTTTTGCTTATTACGGCACCTCCGCACTCTGCATGCCGCCCCTCGATCATCTTCGGCTTCACTTTGAAGGTCTGATACGTCTCCGTCGTATCTATAATTTTTAATTGTTCCATGCCAATATTATTCAACTTTCATATACTTTTTGGCAACTTTTTATACTATTTTTGGGACTAACATATTGATCCAGTGCCCAGTGCCAGTTCCTGTTTGTTGCATGTTTTTGTTTCACAGAAAACCCATACCAAACGGAGTCCAAACGGAATAAAAAACGACGGAGATTTATTTTGGAATATTTATGAATTTTGGGAAGTGGAATCATTGCGAGACGGTGCCCGAGGGGGGCATGAGGTAGGGGGGGTGCCCCAGGGTGTCAGGCGCGCCCCTGACCCTTGTGGCCACCCCGTAAGGCGGTTGGTGCCCTTCTTTCGCCGCACGAAAGCTAATTTCCGGATAGAGATCGTGTACAAAATTCAGCCCATTTGGAGTTATGGATCTCCGGGAATTTAAGAAACGGTGAAGGGCCAGAAAACAGAACGCAGAAACAGAGAGAGACAGAGAGATAGATCCAATCTCGGAAGGGCTCTCGCCCCTCCCACGCCATGGGAGCCAAGGACCAGAGGGGAAACCCTTCTCCCATCTAGGGAGGAGGTCAAGGAAGAAGAAGAAGAAGAAGGGGGGCCCTCTCCCCCTTGCTTCCGGTGGCGCCGGAGCACTGCCGGGGCCATCACCATCACCGCCATCTTCACCAACAACTTCACCGCCATCATCACCAACTCTTCCCCCCTCTATGCAGCGGTGTAACCTCTCTCTTACCCGCTGTAATCTCTACTTAAACATGGTGCTCAATGCTATATATTATTTCCCAATGATGTATGGCTATCCTATGATGTTTGAGTAGATCTGTTTTGTCCTAATGGCTATTTGATGACCGTGATTGGTTTGAGTTGTATGTTTTATTATTGGTGCTGTCCTATGGTGCTCTCCGTGTCGCGCAAGCATGAGGGATTCCCGCTGTAGGGTTTGCAATATGCTTATGATTTGCTTATGGTGGGTGGCGTGAGTGACAGAAGCACATACCCGAGTAAGTAGGTTGTTTGCGTATGGGATAAAGGGGGCTTGATGCTTTAATGCTATGGTTGGGTTTTACCTTAATGAATCTTTAGTAGTTGTGGATGCTTTCTAGAGTTCCAATCATAAGTGCATATGATCCAAGTAGAGAAAGTATGTTAGCTTATGCCTCTCCCTCATATAAAATTGCAATAATGATTATTGGTCTAGTTATCGATTGCCTAGGGACAAATAACTTTCTCATAACAACAAACTCTCTACTAAACCTAACTTAGTTGTGTCTTTATCTAAACAGCCCCTACTTTTTATTTACTTTCTCTTTACCATCTTGCATACCTATCCAACAACACCTACAAAGTACTTCTAGTTTCATACTTGTTCTAGGTAAAGCGAACGTCAAGCGTGCGTAGAGTTGTATCGGTGGTCGATAGAACTTGAGGGAATATTTGTTCTACCTTTAGCTCATCGTTGGGTTCGACACTCTTACTTATCGAAAGAGGCTACAATTGATCCCCTATACTTGTGGGTTATCAAGACCTTTTTCTGGCGCCGTTGCCGGGGAGCAATAGCGTGGGGTGAATATTCTCATGTGTGCTTGTTTGCTTTATCACTAAGTAATTTTTATTTGTTGTTCTTAGTTGTTTTCTATCTTTAGTTATGGGTAGGAAACGTAAAATACCAAAAAAAATAGTTGTACCTACTGAACCGATGGTTGAAGAACCACTCAAAATCTATCACACTGATGAAGCTTATTACTTGGATCATCTTTGATCCCTATGAGCTCGTGCTGAAACCCCAACTAGCTTAGTTGAGGGCAAATCCTTAGATGAGCATGCTTGTTATGTGCGACACCGTATATCTGAAAGAGGGAAACGTTTATTGGATGAAATTCATCGTTTGCAATGCTATGCTTGGAATTTATGTTATATATATATGATTTTACTTCTTGTTCTGAAAACCCTAAGAAACACCTTCCCTACCAATGTGAGTTTATTCATAATGGAATCTTATCTTCGTATGCTAAGGGTGCTTATAATTACTATGATGTTCAACAAATTGAAGAATTTGTTGCTTTTAAGGGTGCTTACGAAATTGCTTCTTTGATTGAAAAGTATGGTGCTACTCTTTACGAATCTGAAATTTTTTCCATACTTAAGTATTGATATGATAATTATGCTTCTAATGCCTATGTTAAACCATATATCGAGGTCTACTCCGCTGTCCAAGAAGAGATTAATATTTTGTAGGAGTCTATGGAAGAAGAAATTGATGAAACTGTGAGCTCATTGGATGAAAAAGATGAGGAGGAGAGCGAAGAACAAAAGGAGGAAGAGTGGATTAGTTACCCGTGCCCACCTTCTAATGAGAGTAACTCTTCAACTCATACATTGTTTAATTCCCCTTTGTGCTTACCGAAGGATGATTGCTATGATGACTATTATGATCCCATTGATTATTTGAAATATCCCTTTTTGATGATGCTTGCTATGCTTGTGGCCAAGATGCCAATATGAATGATGCTTATGGAGATGAACTTGCTATAGTTCCTTATGTTAAACATGAAATTGTTGCTATTGCACCCACGCATGATAGTCCTATTATCTTTTTGAATTCTCCCGATTACACTATATCAGAGAAGTTTGCTTTTATTAAGGATTATATTGATGGGTTGCCTTTTACCGTTGCACATGATGATTTTGATAAGTATAATATGCATGTGCTTGCTGCTCCTACTTGCAATTATTATGAGAGAGGAACTATTTCTCCACCTCTCTGTGTTTCCAATATGATAGAATTGCAAGAAACTGTTTATAGTATGCATTGGCCTTTACTATGTGTGCATGAATTGTTCTTTTATGACATGCCGATGCATAGGAAGAGAGTTATACTTCGTCATTACATGATATATGTTACTTTGTGCTCACTACTAAATTACAAATCATTGCTAATTAGAATTGGCTTTGATATACCTTGGGATCCGGGTGGATTCACTACTTGAGCACTAGATGCCTAGCTTAATGGCTTTAAAGAAAGCGCTGCCAGGGAGACAACCCGGAAGTTTTAGAGAGTCATTTATTTCTTTTGAGTGCTTTTATATAGTTTAAAAATAACAAAAATAAAGAGGGGAACCCAAAACTTTTTCAAAAAGGAAAGTGAAAGTGATAGAGACAAGCATTGTGAAAATGGGGGACGTCCTTGAACTTTGTTCATGCCCATGGGAACTTTGTGAATCTTGATTACAGAAACTTTTCAACAAAAATAATTATCCCCTTGTAAAATTCCATTGTATTATAAAAATAATGTGCCAAGGTTTGCCTTTAGGATGGTTACACTGCTTGTTGGTTTGTGCGGTGCGGGACAGAAACTTTGGCTGTAGTGCATGATTTTTAGTTTTTTACTGGAACGTCAAATGGTTCTGATTCTTTTTGTACTTTATTTATGTACAAATTTTTTATTTTTCCTAATTTTTGCAGATTTTTTCAAGTATCATAGGTATGGTTAATGTTCAGATTATTACAGACTGTTCTGTTTTAGACTGATTCTGTCTTTGATGCATAGTTTGCTTGTTTTGATGAAACTATCGAATTATATTTGTGGATTAAGCCATGAAAAAGTTATATTACAGTAGACACAATGCAAAAACAAAATATGAATTGGTTTGCAACAGTACTTAGAGTAGTGATTTGCTTTATTATACTAACGGATCTTACCGAGTTTTCTGTTGAAGTTTTGTGTGGATGAAGTGTTCGATGATTGAGAAGGTCTCGATGTGAGAAGAAGGAAGAGAGGCAAGAGCTCAAGCTTGGGGATGCCCGAGGCACCCCAAGTAAATATTCAAGGAGACTCAAGCGTCTAAGCTTGGGGATGCTGGGGAGGCATCCCCTCTTTCTTCAACAAATATCGGTATGTTTTCGGATTCGTTTCGTTCATGCGATATGTGCAAGTCTTGGAGCGTCTTTTGCATTTAGGTTTTTCTTTTTCTTTTTATGCACCATGCTGGTATGAGATACTCCTTGGTTGATTTATAGAATGCTCTTTGCACTTCACTTATATTTTTTGAGTATGGCTTTATAGAATGCTTCATGTGCTTCACTTATATCATTTGAAGTTTGGATTGCCTGTTTCTCTTTACTTAGACAACCGCCATTTGCAGAATGCTCTTTTGCTTCACTTATATTTGTTAGAGCACGGGCATATCTTTTATAGAAAGAATTAAACTCTCTTGCTTCACTTATATCTATTTAAAGAGATGACAGGAGCTGGTCATTCACATGGTTAGTCATAAAATCCTACATAAACTTGTAGATCGCTGAATATGATATGTTTGATTCCTTGCAATAGTTTTGCGATATAAAGATGGTGATATTAGAGTCATGCTAGTAGAGTAATTGTGAAATTGAGAAATACTTGTGTTGAGGGTTGCAAGTCCCGTATCATGCACGTATGGTGAACCGTTATGTAACGAAGTCGGAGCATGAGGTGTTTATTGATTGTCTTCCTTATGAGTGGCGGTCGGGGACGAGCGATGGTCTTTTCCTACCAATCTATCCCCCTAGGAGCATGCACATAGTACTTTGTTTCAATGACTAATAGATTTTTGCAATAAGTATGTGAGTTCTTTATGACTAATGTTGAGTCCATGGATTATACGGACTCTCACCCTTCCATCATTGCTAGCCTCTTCGGTACCGTGCATTGCCCTTTCTCACCTCGAGAGTTGGTGCAAACTTTGCCAGTGCATCCAAACCCCGTGATATGATACGCTCTGTCACACATAAGCCTCATTATATCTTCCTCAAAACAGCCACCATACCTACCTATCATGGCATTTCCACAGCCATTCCGAGATATATTGCCATGCAACTTTCATCATCATCATATACATGACTTGAACATTCATTGTCATATTGCTTTGCATGATCGTAAGATAGCTAGCATGATGTTTCCATGGCTTGTCCGTTTTTTGATTTCATTGCTACGCTAGATCATTGCACATCCCGGTACACCACCGGAGGCATTCATATAGAGTCATATCTTTGTTCTAGATATCGAGTTGTAATATTGAGTTGTAAGTAAATAAAAGTGTGATGATCATCATTATTAGGACATTGCCCCAGTGAGGAAGGGATGATGGAGACTATGATTCCCCCACAAGTCGGGACGAGACTCCGGACGAAAAATAAAAAAAAATAAAAAAGAGAAAGGCAAAAAAAGAGAAGGCCCAAAAAATGAAAAAATGAAAACAAAAAAATGAGAGAAAAAGAGAGAAGGGGCAATGTTACTATCCTTTTACCACACTTGTGCTTCAGAGTAGCACCATGTTCTTCATATAGATAGTCTCTTGAGTTATCACTTTCATATACTAGTGGGAATTTTCATTATATAACTTGGCTTGTATATTCCAACGATGGGCTTCCTCAAGTGCCCTAGGTCTTCATGAGCAAGCAAGTTGGATGCACACCCACTTAGTTTCAGTTTGAGGTTTCATATACTTATAGCTCTAGTGCATCCGTTGCATGGCAATCCCTACTCCTCACATTGATATCTATTGATGGGCATCTCCATAGCCCGTTGATACGCCTAGTTGATGTGAGACTCTCTCCTTTTTTGTCTTCTCCACATAACCCCCATCATCATATTCTATTCCACCTATAGTGCTATGTCCATGGCTCACGCTCATGTATTGCGTGAAAGTTGAAAAGGTTTGAGAACGTCAAAAGTATGAAACAATTGCTTGGCTTGTCATCGGGGTTGTGCATGATGTGAATATTTTGTGTGGTGAAGATGGAGCATAGCCAGACTATATGATTTTGTAGGGATGAGCTTTTTTTGGCTATGTTATTTCAATAAGACATAATTGCTTGGTTGGTATGCTTGAAGTATTATTATTTTTATGTCAAAGGATAGACTATTGCTTTGAATCACTCGTGTATTAATATTCATCCCATGATTAGACATATGATCAAGATTATGCTAGGTAGCATTCCACATCAAAAATTATCTTTTTTATCATTTACCTACTCGAGGACGACCAGGAATTAAGCTTGGGGATGCTGATACGTCTCCGTCGTATCTATAATTTTTGATTGTTCCATGCCAATATTATTCAACTTTCATATACTTTTTGGCAACTTTTTATACTATTTTTGGGACTAACATATTGATCTAGTGCCCAGTGCCAGTTCCTGTTTGTTGCATGTTTTTTGTTTCACAGAAAACCCATACCAAACGGAATAAAAACTGACGGAGATTTATTTTGGAATATTTATGAATTTTGGGAAGTGGGATCATTGCGAGACGGTGCCCGAGGGGGGCACGAGGTAGGGGGCGCGCCCCAGGGTGTCAGGCGCGCCCCTGACCCTCGTGGCCACCCCGTAAGGCGGTTGGTGCCCTTCTTTCGCTGCAAGAAAGCTAATTTCCGGATAGAGATCGTGTCCAAAATTCAGCCCAATTGGAGTTACGGATCTCCGGGAATTTAAGAAACGGTGAAGGTCCAGAAAACAGAACACAGAAACAGAGAGACAGAGAGATAGATCCAATCTCGGAGGGTCTCTCGCCCCTCCCACTCCATGGGAGCCAAGGACCAGAGGGGAAACCCTTCTCCCATCTAGGGAGGAGGTCAAGGAAGAAGAAGAAGAAGGGGGCCCCTCTCCCCCTTGCTTCCGGTGGCGCTGGAGCGCTGCCGGGGCCATCACCATCACCGCCATCTTCACCAACAACTTCACCGCCATCATCACCAACTCCCTCTATGCAGTGCGTAACCTCTCTCTTACCCGATGTAATCTCTACTTAAACATGGTGCTCAAGGCTATATATTATTTCCCAATGATGTATGGCTATCCTATGATGTTTGAGTAGATCTGTTTTGTCCTAATGGCTATTTGATGATCGTGATTGGTTTGAGTTGTATGTTTTATTATTGGTGCTGTCCTATGGTGCTCTCCGTGTCGCGCGAGTGTGAGGGATTCCCGCTGTAGGGTTTGCAATATGCTTATGATTTGCTTATGGTGGGTGGCGTGAGTGACAGAAGCACAGACCCGAGTAAGTAGGTTGTTTGCGTATGGGATAAAGGGGACTTGATGCTTTAATGCTATGGTTGGGTTTTACCTTAATGAATCTTTAGTAGTTGCGGATGCTTGCTAGAGTTCCAATCATAAGTGCATATGATCCAAGTAGAGAAAGTATGTTAGCTTATGCCTCTCCCTCATATAAAATTGCAATAATGATTACCGGTCTAGTTATCGATTGCCTAGGGACAAATAACTTTCTCGTCACAACAAACTCTCTACTAAACCTAACTTAGTTGTGTCTTTATCTAAACAGCCCCTACTTTTTATTTACTTGCTCTTTATTATCTTGCATACCTATCCAACAACACCTACAAAGTACTTCTAGTTTCATACTTGTTCTAGGTAAAGCGAACGTCAAGCGTGCGTAGAGTTGTACCGGTGGTCGATAGAACTTGAGGGAATATTTGTTCTACCTTTAGCTCCTCGTTGGGTTCGACACTCTTACTTATCGAAAGAGGCTACAATTGATCCCATATACTTGTGGGTTATCAAGGTCTTGAGCCACAGGCCGAAGTTAGGGCTAGTGCGAAGGAAGGCCTCACATACGATGATGAACAACGAGACGTGAAGGAGGGAATCTGGGGCCAGATCATGGAAATCCAGCCCATAATAGAACGTGAGCCCCCTGACAAAGGGATCCAAAGTGAGGCCTAGTCCTCGGAGGAAGTGAGAGATGAACACAACACTCCCGTTGGGTTCGGGAGTGGGGATGACCTGCCCTCGGGCGGGCAGCCTGTGCGAAATTTCGATGGTCAAATATCTGGCCTCTCTCAGCTTCTTGATGTCCTCCTCTGTGATAGAGGAAGGCATCCACCGACCTTGGAGGTTGGATCCGGACATGGTTGAAGGTCCGAAGAGCCTGACCTGAGCTTGGGGTGTTGGAACTTGAGGCGGGGGAAGGATTCGATTGAGCACGAGAGGAAAAAAGGACAGGTCTTGGCCTCTTTATAAAGAGGGTGAATGTCAAGCGTCCTCCTCGCGGCCGTTTTGGACTCGCCTAAAATCGAGGAGTCATACAAATGGGCACAAGTGGGTTACCCACGTCTGTATTGATGAGAATCCCGTGATAAGGGGACACGATCTCTGCTTTGACAAGACGTGCTAAGAAAACCGCCTTGCAATATGTGCAGTGCTGGTTGGAAAAACGGTTCGGATGATGACCGGGCCATGACTTGACGTCGTGTTGTCAAAATGCGTCAGCAGATTAGATTTGTGGAAATATTATTCTCTCTACAGTGGTATGTGGAAATTGTTTTGTAGAGCCGGACACTATCCTTGTGTTCAAAATCTTCTACGGAGTATTCGGAGGAGGAACCCGCCTTGCAATGCCGAAGACAAAGTCTACGCGCCAGACTCATCGTCATTGAAGCCTAGTTCAGGGGCTACTGAGGGAGTCCTGGATTAGGGGGTCTCCGGACAGTCGGACTATATCCTTTGGCCGGACTATTGGACTATGAAGATACAAGATTGAAGACTTCCTCCCGTGTCCGGATGGGACTCTTCTTGGCTTGGAAGGCAAGCTAGGAAATACGGATATGTAGATCTCCTCCCTTGTAACCGACTCTGGGTAACTCTAGCCCCCTCCGGTGTCTATATAAACCGGAGGGTTTAGTCCGTAGGACAACATACAATCATACCATAGGCTAGCTTCTAGGGTTTAGCCTCTACGATCTCGTGGTAGATCAACTCTTGTAATACTCATATCATCAAGAACAATCAAACAGGACGTAGGGTATTACCTCCATCAAGAGGGCCCGAACCTGGGTAAACATCGTGTCCCCTGCCTCCTGTTACCATCCGCCTTAGACGCACAGTTCGGGACCCCCTACCCGAGATCCGCCGGTTTTGACACCGACACTGGTGGTCTTATTGACCATCAACACTTGATGCTCCTTCTTGATTTCTACCTCCGCAGCCTTCAGCATTGCGAAGAGCTCGAGAATCGTATTATCCATCCCTTGCATATTATAGTTCATCACGAAGCTCTTGTAGCTTGGTGGCAGTGATTGAAGAACTATGTCAATGACACTATCAACAGGAAGATTAACTCAAAGTTGAGTCAAGTGGTTGTGATACCCAGACATTCTAAATATATGTTCACTGACAGAACTATTCTCCTCCATCTTGCAGCTGTAGAATTTATTAGAGACTTCATATCTCTCAATCTGGGCATTTGCTTGAAATATTAACTTCAACTCCTGGAACATCTCATATGCTCCATGATGTTCAAAACATCGTTGAAGTCCCGGTTCTAAGCCGTAAAGCATGGCACACTGAACTATCGAGTAGTCATCAGCTTTGCTCTGCCAGACGTTCATAACATCTGGTGTTGCTCCTGCAGCGGGTTTGGCACCTAGCGGTGCTTCCAGGACGTAATTCCTCTGTGCAACAATGAGGATAATCCTCAAGTTATGGACCCAGTACGTGTAATTGCTACCATCATCTTTCAACTTTGCTTTCTCAAGGAATGCATTAAAAATCAATGGAACAACAGCACGGGTCATCTATCTACAACAACATAGACATGCAAAAAACTATCAGGTACTAAGTTCATGATAAATTAAAGTTCAATTAATCATATTATTTAAGAACTCCCACTTAGACAGACATCCCTCTAATCATCTAAGTGATCATGTGATCCATATCAACTAAACCATGTCCGATCATCACGTGAGATGGAGTAGTTTTCAATGGTGAACATCACTATGTTGATCATATCTACTATATGATTCACGCTCGACCTTTCGGTCTCAGTGTTCCGAGGCCATATCTGCATATGCTAGGCTCGTCATGTTTAACCCGAGTATTCTGCGTGTGCAAAACTGGCTTGCACCCGTTGTATGTGAATGCAGAGCTTATCACACCCAATCATCACGTGGTGTCTCGGCACGACGAACTTTAGCAACGGTGCATACTCAGGGAGAACACTTATACCTTGAAACTTAGTGAGAGATCATCTTATAATGCTATCGTCGATCTAAGCAAAATAAGATGCATAAAAGATAAACATCACATGCAATCAATATAAGTGATACAATATGGCCATCATCATCTTGTGCCTGTGATCTTCATCTCCAAAGCACCGTCATGATCACCATCATCACCGGCTTGACACCTTGATCTCCATCGAAGCATCATTGTCGTCACGCTAACTATTACTTCCACGACTATCGCTACCGCTTAGTGATAAAGTAAAGCAATTATATGGCGATTGCATTTCATACAATAAAGCGACAACCATATGGCTCCTGCCAGTTGCCGATAACTGTGTTACAAAACATGATCATCTAATATAATAAAATTTAGCATCATGTCTTGACCATATCACATCACAACATGCCTGCAAAAACAAGTTGGACGTCCTCTACTTTGTTATTGCAAGTTTTACGTGGCTGCTACGGGCTGAGAAAGAACCTTTCTTACCTATGCATCAAAAACCACAACGCGGTATAGCGATTGCTTTTTGATCTTCAGAAAGAACCATGTTCATTGAATCCGATTCAACTAAAGCTGGAGAAACAGACACCCACTAGCCACCTATGTGCGAAGCACGTCAGTAGAACCACTCTCGTGTAAGCGTACGCGTAATGTCGGTCTGGGCCGCTTCATCCAACAATGCTGCTAAACCAAGAATCAACTAGTGATGGAAAGCAATATGTATATACCCACGCCCACAACTCCTTTGTGTTCTACTCGTGCATATAACATCTACGCATAAACCTGGCTCGGATGCCACTGTTGGGAAACGTAGTAATTTAAAAAAAAATCTACGCACACGCAAGATCATGGTGATGCATAGCAACGAGAGGGGAGAGCATCATCCACGTACCCTCATAGACCGTAAGAGGAAGCGTTATGAGAACGCATTTGATGTAGTCGTACGTCTTCACGATCCGACCGATCCAAGTACCGAACGCACGGCACCTCCGAGTTCAGCACACGTTCTGCTCGATGACGTCCCACGAACTCCGATCCAGCAGAGCTTCACGGGAGAGTTCCATCAGCACGACAGCGTCATGATGGTGATGATGTTTTTACCAACGCAGGGCTTCGCCTAAGCACCGCTACGATATAATCGAGGTGGATTATGGTGGAGGGGGCACCACACATGACTTGGAACAATCAACTTGTGTGTCTTTGGGTGCCCCCGCCCCCGTATATAAAAGAGCAAGGGGGAGGCCGGCCGGCCTTGGTGTGCCCCAAGGAGAGGAGGAATCCTCCTCCTAGTAGGAGTAGGATTCATCCTTTCCTAGTCCTACTAGGAAGGGGGGAGAGGGAAGGAACGAGAGGGAGAGGGAGAGGGAAAGAGGGGCCGCGCCCCCCTCCCCTAGTGCACTTCGTACTCCTCATGGGAGTGGGCGCGCCACCTCCTAGGCTGCTGCCCTCTCTCTCCCCTCAGGCCCACTAAGGCCCAATACTTCCCCGGGGGTTCCGGTAACCCCTTCGGCACTCCGGTTTTCTCCGAAACCATCCGGAACACTTCCGGTGTCTGAATATAGCCGTCTAATATATCAATCTTTACGTCTCGACCATCTCGAGACTCCTCGTCATGTCCGTGATCACATCCGGGACTCCGAACTACCATCGGTACATAAAAACACATAAACTCATAATATCGATCGTCACCGAACTTTAAGCGTGCGGATCCTACGGGTTCGAGAACTATGTAGACATGACCGAGACTCGTCTCCGGTCAATAACCAATAGCGGAACCTGGATGCTCATATTGGTTCCTACATATTCCACGAAGATCGATCTTTATTGGTCAAACCGCATAACAACATGCGTTGTTCCCTTTGTCATCGGTATGTTACTTGCCTGAGATTCGATCGTCGGTATCCTCATACCTAGTTCAATCTCATTACCGGCAAGTCTCTTTACTCGTTCCGTAATACATCATCCAACAACTAACTCATTAGTCACAATGCTTGCAAGGCTTATAGTGATGTGCATTACCGAGAGGGCCCAGAGATACCTCTCCGACAATCGGAGTGACAAATCCTAATCTCGATCTATGCCAACTCAACAAGTACCATCGGAGACACCTCTAGAGCACCTTTATAATCACCCAGTTACGTTGTGACATTTGGTAGCACACAAAGTGTTCCTCCGATACTCGGGAGTTGCATAATCTCATAGTCATAGGAACATGTATAAGTCATGAAGAAAGCAATAACAACAAACTAAACGATCATCGTGCTAAGCTAACGGATGGTTCAAGTCAATCACATCATTCTCTAATGATGTGATCCCGTTAATCAAATGACAACTCATGTCTATGGTTAGGAAACATAACCATCATTGATTCAACGAGCTAGTCAAGTAGAGGCAAACTAGTGACACTCTGTTTGTCTATGTATTCACACATGTACTAAGTTTCCTATTAATACAATTCTAGCATGAATAATAAACATTTATCATGATATAAGGAAATATAAATAACAACTTTATTATTGCCTCTAGGGCATATTTCCTTCAGGGAGGGGGTCAATCTCCATCAACATCTTCACCAGCACCATCTCATCTCAAACCTTAGTTCATCTCTTGTATCCAATCTTTGTACCAAAGCCTCAGATTGGTATCTGTGGGTTGCTAGTAGTGTTGATTACTCTTTGTAGTTGATGCTAGTTGTTTTATTCGGTGGAAGATCATATGTTCAGATCCTTTATGCATATTAATACCCCTCTAATTATGAACATGAATATGATTTGTGAGTAGTTACGTTTGTTCCTGAGGACATGGGAGAAGTCTTGCTATAAGTATTCATGTGAATTTGGTATTCGTTTGATATTTTGATGAGATGTATGTTGTCTTTCCTCTAGTGGTGTCATGTGAACATGGACTACATGACACTTCACCATTGTTTGGGCCTAGAGGAAGGCATTGGGGAGTAATAAGTAGATGATGGGCTGCTAGAGTGACAGAAGCTTAAACCCTAGTTTATGAGTTGCTTCGTAAGGGGCTGATTTGGATCCATATGTTTCATGCTATGGTTAGGTTTACCTTAATACTTCTTTTCTAGTTGTGGATGCTTGCCCAAGGAAGGGAAGTACCCAATCACCGGTCCACCCACATATCAAATTATCAAAATACCAAACGTGAATCATATGAACGTGATGAAAACTAGCTTGACGATAATTCCCATGTGTCCTCGAGAGCGCTTTCCTTTATATAATAGTTTGTCCAGGCTTGTCCTTTGCTACAAAAAGGATTGCGCCATCTTGCTGCACCTTATTTACTATTATTACTTGTTACCCGTTACAAATTACCTTATCACAAAACTATTTGTTACCGATAATTTCAGTGCTTGCAGAGAATACCTTACTGAAATATGCTTATCATTTCCTTCTGCTCCTCGCTGGGTTCGACACTCTTACTTATCGAAAAGACTACGATAGATCCCCTATATTTGTGGGTCATCAAGGAGCACGAAGATGAGAACCGAAAGAGACGGCGAGGATCGACCGTCGTCCTTCTTTGCATTCCTCAAAACCGCCATCTGGGAACGAGATGTTGATGCAACACTACTTCGCGAACAATCCAACATATTCGCCGCACCTCTTCCACAGAAGGTACCGAATGCACCGATCCCTCTTTGTAAAAATAGTGCAAGCTCGCGAGGCCAATAGTCAGTATTTTACACGAAGAAGAAATGTCGCGAGCTTGAAGGGATTTAGTGCATATCAAAAAATCTCGGCAACTATGCAGGTAATTGCATACGGCATTCCGGCTGACTATGCCGATGAGTACCTTCGCATTCGTGAAGATACTATAATTGAGTCAGTGCGTTGGTTTGCCAAAGTGACCATCCGTGTCTTTGGTCCTGAATATCTTCGGGCACCAAACAAGGAAGACACAAAAAATTTGATGGCATTAAGTGAGAGAAGAGGTTGGCCTGGCATGCTAGGAACCATTGATTGTATGCATTGGACTTGGAAAAACTGCCCGAAGGCATGGCAGGGAATGTATTGTGGCAAGTCTCGTGATGCAATAATTGTGCTAGAGGCCGTAGCATCCGAGGATTTATGGATTTGGCATTGCTTTTTTGGTATGTCGGGAAGTCTCAATGATATCAATGTGTTGCAATGGTCGCATTTGTTTGCTAGGCTTGCTAGTGGTGATCTCCTGCTTGTAACTACACTATCAACGAGCATGAATACACAAAGGGGTACTATCTTGCAGATGGTACCTACCCTTCTTGGTGCACATTTGTCAAGAGCATCAAAGTCCCCAAAACTAAGAAATAATATGAATTTGCAAGGGTACAAGAGGCAGCCCGAAAAGATATTGAAAGAGCATAGGGTTTTGCAATCTAGGTTTGCCATTGTTCGTGGTCCTTCTTGTTTTTGGGACAAGCGATCCTTGAAAAACATCATGACATGATATGTTATTCTTCACAATATGATTCTCGAAGATGAGAGAGGCATGAACTTAGAGTTCTTCTATGATAATGTGGGTAGTCGTGTCAAACAAGCTAGAGACTCTAACCGCATTAGAGCATTTCTTCATACCTACCGGGAGATTTGAAATGCAAACACCCATTTTCAGCTTCAAGAGGATCTCATTGAGCACCATTAGCAAAGGACTGAGCAGTAACGCACTCCATTTTTGCATTATTTCATTTAACTCATGTGTGATTTGTATTCGGGACAAGTTTTGTATTGAATTATTTAGTTTGCTTTGGTGATTTCAATAATTATTGTAATTTGGTTGATTGTTGTATTGTAATATTGACATTTTATCCTATATTGAATTAATAATTCTGAATGTGTGGCATATGTGTCAAATTCAGATAAAAACCCATCCGATTTGCGGGCCGGCGCAGGCAACGGCCGAGCAGACCCCGCATAGCGAAATTGTAAAACGGAATATCCTTTTTTCGCGAATTGTAAACGAGTTTTGCGGGTCGGCGATATACGGAGTCTGCTAGAGATGCTCCAAGATCCACACACATTTTGAGATTTAGTTTGACCATCAATTAGACCTACAAAATTATACTACACCATAAAATAGTATAGTACTGAACACTCTTTTGAATGCAGACCGATGACGTATTTTGTTCCAACATACAACTCAGTTTTTTAGGGATCAAAATTGGACTACAAATATGTGTGGGTCACATAAACGTGAAATGATGGTCAGTAACAACAGAAACAAAATTCATCTAAAAAACTAGAAGAAGAAAAAATGCAAAAAAAGAAACATAAAAGGGATCGTCATCCCCGACGCTTTCAGCAGTTTCTGATTTGCTCAACCAAGAAAGTAATAAAAAAGTTAACGAAACTAAAAAAATGTTGTATATGTTAACAGATAGCCTAATTATTGTTTAGATATTGTTGATATCTCTAACAGATCTCGGCCTGATCTTGCTATTCTTCTTGTGCAAGACATGAGCTGTTTGTAAGGCTATTTATAGCAACTATTCCAATCAATGAAATCAGTTGCCCCAAACCGAGATTACTCTTGTTGTTCGTAGTTTAGGCTCCTTCATGGTATCAGATACCTAGATCGCATCGCATGCTCTCCAGCTTCCGCCGCCACCTTCCCTCCCGCCGCCATGAGCTCGATCGGCTACACCTCCGCCTCCTCGGACTCCGACGATGATGTCTTCGAACAGTTCGGCATCCCCGTCGCAACTCAAACCCTTCCCACCCCGCAGCTGCAAGCTCTCCGCATCCGTGATCACGTCCTCGTCACGTTGGATTATGAGAAGGAGAACTACGGCATCTGGAGCCGCCAATTCCTCACCGCCCTCTCCAAGTTCGGGCTTTGGGATCACATCGACGGCTCCCCCGCCCAGGGCACCTCCGACTGGGTGCTCAACGACTTCGCCATCGTCTCGTGGTACGACGCCACGGTCACGACCTCCACTCTGGCGATCGTGGAACCGCGCAACGCCACCGCCGTCTCTCTTTGGCGCGCCATCCGCAGCGTCTTCCGCGACAATCGCGACACGCGCGCCATCTACCTCCGCGACGAGTTCCACAGCTTCAATCAAGGGGACCTCTCTGTCGTCGAGTACACCTCCAAGATGAAGGAGATGGCCGACATGCTTGGCGACCTTGGCTCTCGCGTCCGTGATCGCGACCTCGTCCACAACGTCCTTCGCGGCCTCAACGAGCAACTGCAGCACGCCGTCCCGCAAGTGACGCGCGGTCGCCTGCCGTCCTTCATCAAGCTCCGCAACTTCCTGCTCTTGGAAGAGCGGCGCCTCGGCCACCGTGCTCGCATCGTCGCCCATAACGCCCTCCTCGCCCAGGCGCACCTCGTGTCTCAGGCCGCCGGCGCTCCCCTGCCGGCCTACACCAACCCTGCTCCGCCTTCCTACTTCAACCCGACGCCAGCGGGCTTCTACGGCGCAGGCGTTCCCCACGCCGGCCCTCCCAACGCTCCCGGTTAGGGCAAGAAGAAAAAGAAGAAGGGGGCCGCTCCCAGCGCCTCGGCTTCGTTCGCCCCTCCCGCCGCGGGCACGCGTTCACCTGCTCCGCACCCGCCTGCACCTGCCATCGCTGGCACGTTCCAGGCCTGGGCGGGTCCCGGCATCCTCGGGGCCGCTCCTGGCGCACGTCCGCCTGCCCTGGCCGCTCCCCACGGCCTCGCCGTCCACGCCGCGCTGGCCGCTCCTCCGGCTGCCCCTCCGCCCCAGTGGGATCAGTCGGCCCTCATCGCCGCGCTGAACCAGATGGCCCTCCAAGCGCAAGCAGGACAAGGCAGCGAGTGGGTCCTCGACAGCGGTGCTTCCTCTCACAAGGGCTCCGGTTCCGGTATACCACTCTCCCCTCGCCGTCCCAATTTGTCGGTGATGGCTCCTTTCTTCCTATCACCAGTACTGGTTCCGTTCACTTTCGAACACCCATTCGCCCTCTCTCCCTTCTGAACATTCTTATTTCTCCTAAACTCATCAAAAATCTAGTGTCTGTCCATGCTTTTACACGCGATAATTTTGTTTCCATTGAATTTGACCCTTTTGGTTTCTCTATCAAGGATTTGGCAACGAGACGGGTTATTCACCAATGTAATTCCACCGGCGACCTCTATCCCTTCGTGCAGACGCCCCAATGCTTCCTCGCCACCGTCTCTGCAACTTTGTGGCACCAGCGGCTTGGACACCCCGGCGTTGAAGCTTTGGCCAATGCATCAAATATTTCAAATTCAGTTGTAATAAAAGTTTACCCATGCACTGCGATGCATGTCGTTTGGGTAAACACACTAGACTCCCTTTTGCTTCCTCTACCACCAAAACATCTGCTGCTTTTGAGCTTTGTCATTGCGATTTATGGACTAGTCCTGTATTAAGCATCTCAGGTTTTCAATATTATCTTGTTATATTGGATGACTTTACCCACTTCACTTGGACGTTTCCTATTCGTAATAAGTCTGAAGTTCATGCTCTTCTTGTGGCGTTCTATGCATATGTTTGCACACAGTTCTCATCCTCCATTAAAGCTTTTCAGACCGACAATGGACGAGAATTCGACAACACTGCAAACCGCGCTCTTTTTACCGGCCATGGAACTCTTCTTCGCCTCACCTGCCCATACACCTCCCAACAAAATGGCAAGGCCGAACGTATCCTTCGTACACTCAATGATGGTGTCTGCACTCTCCTTATACATGCATCCATGCCATACCCATGGTGGGCTGAGGCTCTCGCCACCTCCACATACCTTCTCAATCGCCGCCCATGCAAAGCCAACATCATTACCACTCCCTACGAGCTTCTTCACGGTCGTGCCCCCGATTTTAAGTCTCTTCGCGTGTTTGGCTGCCTGTGCTATCCCAATCTTACTGCCACCGCACCTCACAAACTCGCACCCCGTTCTACTCCATGCGTTTTTCTCGGCTATCCGGACGGGCGCAAAGGGTATCGCTGCTATGATCCACTGACTCGGCGCATTATTTTCTCACGACATGTTACCTTTGTGGAAAAAGTGTTTCCTTTCAGCTCCCTGGACTTCAGCATCGCCCCGGCATCTCCATCACGTGACAGCCACGACGCTCCTCCGGCTTACGACGATCATATGGCACCCCCTGCATGCCATAGTAACGGGCCATGCAGTCCGCTCCCACGCGGATCGTCCTCGGGCCGCTCTTCTTCACCATCCACGGCTCGCGGCTCGGCCTCCTCAGCTCGTGGCTCCGCGCCTCTGACGCCCGATGCCGGCTCAGCCCGCGGCTCGGATTCTTCGGCTCGCGGCTCGGCTTCGGCATGCGGTTCTGCGTCCCTGACGCTGGACGTCTGTGCTATGCCCGACGCCGCGCCTTCCAGCTCGGCGCCTGCTTCGTCGCCTCCCCGCCACCGCATGGTCACTCGCGCTCGGCATGGCATCTTCAAGCCGAACCCTCGCTATGGCCTTGTCGCCACCACGACGGTGTCGCCCCTCCCATCCTCCGTCCGGGAGGCTCTCCGCGACCCCAACTGGTGCCAGGCGATGCAGGAGGAATTCGATGCCCTCTCGTCGAACACCACCTGGACGTTGGTCCCTCGGCCTCCCCACACCAACGTCGCCACCGGCAAATGGGTCTTCCGGCACAAGACCCGCGAGGACGGCTCCCTCGAGCGGTACAAGGCACGCTGGGTCGTTCGTGGTTTTGCCCAACGTCCTGGTGTCGACTATGGCGAAACTTTTTCGCCGGTGGTCAAACCGGCAACGATTCGCACTGTGCTCACTTTCGCGTCCTCCCGTAACTGGCTTGTGCACCAGTTGGACGTGAAGAATGCCTTCCTCAACGGCATCCTCGATGAACAGGTCTACTGCTACCAGCCGGCCGGTTTTGTCGATGCTCATCGCAAGGATCACGTCTGCAAGCTCGTCAAGTCTCTCTATGGCTTGAAGCAAGCGCCGCGCGCGTGGTTTCAGCGCTTCGCCACTTTCGCCGTCACCATTGGCTTCACCGCCTCTCGTTCTGACGCTTCGCTCTTCATACTACGGTGGGGCACTAGCGTGGCGTATCTCCTGCTATATGTTGACGACATTGTCTTGACGGCTTCTTCCCCGACACTGCTCCACGATCTCATTGCCAAACTCATGGTCGAGTTCGCAATGAAGGACTTGGGGCCCTTGCACTTCTTCCTCGGGATCCGTGTGCGTCGTACGTCTCGTGGCTTCTTCCTCAGCCAGGAGCAGTACGCCGAGGAGATCCTCCAGCGCGCCGGCATGTTGCAGTGTAAGACCGCCACCACACCTGTCGACACCCTTCCCAAGGTTGCCGCCGATGCTGGTGACCCGGTTGCCGATCCCTCCGAGTACCGAAGCCTCGCCGGTGCCCTTCAGTACTTGACCATGACGCGTCCTGATCTTGCATATGCCGTGCAGCAAGTCTGCTTACACATGCACGATCCGCGTGACGGTCATCTCGCCATCATCAAACGTATTCTCCGATACGTCCGCGGCACTACGAGCTCCGGTCTCCTGCTCCACAGCTCCTCTCCACTCGACATCGTCGCTTACTCGGATGCAGACTGGGCAGGCTGCCCGGACACACGGCGCTCTACCTCTGGTTACTGTGTTTATCTTGGCGGTGCTCTCGTGAGCTGGTCTTCCAAGCGCCAACCCACTGTCTCGCGCTCGAGCGCCGAGGCTGAGTATCGTGCTGTTGCCAATGCCGTTGCTGATTGTGTATGGCTGAGGCAACTTCTCGATGATCTCGGTTCACCTCCCTCCAAAGCCACGGTGGTCTTTTGTGATAATATCTCAGCGGTGTACATGTCTACCAATCCAGTTCATCATCGACGAACGAAGCATATTGAGTTAGACATTCATTTTGTGCGCGAGAAGGTGTCTCTTGGCGAACTTCGGGTCGTTCATGTGCCTACTACTCAGCAGCTGGCTGATATCATGACCAAAGGACTTCCTACGGCGTTGTTTCAGTCATTCCGGTCCAGTCTATGCGTTTTGCCTAGCGCCAACGTATCGACTGCGGTGGGGTGTTAACAGATAGCCTAATTATTGTTGAGATATTGTTGATATCTCTAACAGATCTCAGCCTGATCTTGCTATTCTTCTTGTGCAAGACATGAGCTGTTTGTAAGGCTATTTATAGCAACTATTCCAATCAATGAAATCAGTTGCCCCAAACCGAGATTACTCTTGCCGTTCGTAGTTTAGGCTCCTTCAGTATATTATATATTGACAAGCGCATTTGTCATGCGCTCCATCCGATCTTGATGGCCGTGCTGCTGATGATCAGCCTCGCACTTGGATGTCGATTGACAATTTTTGGTTTGCTAAGGGCATTTTCAGCCGTTGGCCCCCCAGGGGGCGCCTAAAATCGCCGTCTGGGGGTGAGCCGGCGTAAAAATTAGGCCTGGGGCGAGTTGGTCCCCAGCCGCCGGCACCAGGGCCGCCCCAGGCACGTTTTAAAATAAAAGAAGTTCGGCGAAGTTCGGCTTAAACACGATAAAATTCGGCCAAACACGGTAAATTTCGGCCAAACACGATAAATTTCGGCACATTTCGGCGAAGTTCGCGGATTTTCATTACACAACACATATACATAAATTAATCTAAAGGAAAAACTGGTTGAAGTCGCCGCCGTCGCCGCCATCGTCGTCGTCGGCCTTCTCCTCCTTGACGCGGGCGCCCCTGCTGGACCCTTGCCCGGCGTCGCCATGGCGGACTGGTGGTGGTGATGGGTAACGTAGCAGAAATTCAAAAATTTCCTACGTGTCACCAAGATCTATCTATGGAGAAACCAGCAACGAGGGGAAGGAGAGGATCTACATACCCTTGTAGATCGCGCGTGGAAGCGTTCAAGAGAACGGGGTTGATGGAGTCGTACTCGTCGTGATCCAAATCACCGATGATCCTAGCACCGAACGGACGGCACCTCCGCGTTCAACACACGTACGGAGCAGCAACGTCTCCTCCTTCTTGATCCAGCAAGGGGGGAGGAGAGGTTCATGGAGATCCAGCAGCACGACGGCGTGGTGGTGGAAGTAGCGGGATTCCAATAGGGCTTCGCCAAGCGCTGCGGGAGGAGGGAGATGTGTCATGGGAGGGAGAGGGAGGCACCAGGGCTTAGTCTTGCTGCCCTCCCTTCCCCCCACTATATATAGGGCCAAGGGAGAGGGGGGGCGCAGCCTTGGCCCTTCCTCCAAGGAAGGGTGCGGCCAGGGAGGAGTCCATCCTCCCCAAGGCACCTAGGAGGTGCCTTCCCCCTTTAGGACTCTTCCTTTCCCTTATCTCTTGGTGCATGGGCCTCTTGGGGCTGGTGCCCTTGGCCCATATAGGCCAAGGCGCACACCCCTACAGCCCATGTGGCCCCCCGGGGCAGGTGGACCCCCTTGGTGGACCCCCGGACCCCTTTCGGCACTCCCGGTACAATACCGATAATGCGCGAAACTTCTCCGGCGACCAAAAAAAGACTTCCCATATATAAATCTTTACCTCCGGACCATTCCGGAACTCCTCGTGACGTCCGGAATCTCATCCGGGACTCCAAACAACTTTCGGGTTACCGCATACTAATATCTCTATAACCCTAGCGTCACCGAACCTTAAGTGTGTAGACCCTACGGGTTCGGGAGACATGCAGACATGACCGAGATGACTCTCCGGTCAACTAGAGGCTTACTAGGGACATGGTGTTGTCTATGTATCCACACATGTATCTGAGTTTCCTATCAATACAATTCTAGCATGGATAATAAATGATTATCATGAACAAGGAAATATAATAATAACTGATTTATTATTGCCTCTAGGGCATATTTCCAACAGTCTCCCACTTGCACTAGAGTCAATAATCCAGTTCACATCGATATGTGATTAACACTCAAGGTCACATCCCCATGTGGCTAACACCCAAAGAGTTTACTAGAGTCAATAATCTAGTTCACATTACCATGTGATTAACACTCGATGAGTTCTGGGTTTGATCATGTTATGCTTGTGAGAGATGTTATAGTCAACGGGTCTGAATCTTTCAAATCCGTATGTACTTCGCAAATCTCTATGTCATCTTGTAGATGCAGCTACTACGCTATATTTGGAGCCATTTCAAATAACTGTTCTACTTGGAGCTATTCTAAATTGTTGCTCCATTATACGTATCCGGTATCTCTACTCAGAGCTATCCGGATAGGTGTTAAGCTTGCATCGACGTAACTCTTTACGTCGAACTCTTTATCACCTCCATAACCGAGAAACATATCCTTATTCCTCTAAGGATAATTTAGACCGCTATCTGGTTATCTACTCCTAGATTACCTTTGTACCCTCTTGCCAGACATGTGGCAAGGCACACATCAGGTGCGGTACTTAGCATGGCATACCATATAGAGCCTATGACAAAAGCATAGGGGACGACCTTCGTCCTTCCTCTTTCTTTTGCCGTGGTCGAGCTTTAAGTCTTAACTTTATACCTTACAACTCAGGCAAGAACTCCTTCTTTGAGTGATCCATCTTGAACACCTTCAAGATCATGTCAAGGTATGTGCTCATTTGAAAGTACCATTAAGCGTTTTGATCTATCCTTATAGATCTTGATGCTCAATGTTCAAGTAGCTTAATCCAGGCTTTCATTGAAAAACACTTTTCAAATAACTCTGCATGCTTTTCAGAAATTCTACATCATTTCTAATCAACAATATGTTAACAACATATACTCATCAGAAATTCTATAGTGCTCCCACTCACTTCTTTGGAAATACAAGTTTCTCATAAACTTTGTATAAACCCAAAATCTTTGATCATCATCAAAGCGTATATTCCAACTCCGAGATGCTTACTCCAGTCCTTAGAAGGATTGCTGGAGCTTTGCATACTTATTAGCATCTTTCAGGATTGACAAAACCTTCCGGTTGTATCACATACAACCTTTCCTCAAGAAAATCATCGAGGAAACAATGTTTGACATCCTATCTGCAAGATTTCATAAATAATGCTAATATAATTCCAACAGACTCTTAGCATCGCTACGAGTGAGAAAGTCTCATCGTAGTCAACTCCTTGAACTTGACGGAAAACATCTTAACGACAAGTCGAGCTTTCTTAATGGTGATACTTACCATCATTGTCCGTCTTCCTTTTAAAATCCATATGTACCTAACAGCCTTACGACCATCAAGTAGTTCTTCCAAAGTCTACACTTTGTTTTCATATATGGATCCTCTCTCGGATTATATGGCCTCGAGCCATTTTGGAATCCAGGCCCACCATCGCTTCTCCATAGCTCGTAGGTTCATTGTTGTCTAGCAACATGACTTCCAAGACAGGATTACGTACCACTCTGAAGTAGTACGCATCCTTGTCATCCCACGAGGTTTGGTAGTGACTTGATCTGAAGTTTCATGATCACTATCATAAGCTTCCACCTCAATTGGTGTAGGTGTCACAGGAACAACTCCCTGTGCCCTGCCACACACTAGTTGAAGAGACCGTTCAATAACCTCATCAAGTCTCCACCATCCTCCCACTCAATTCTTTCGAGAGAAACTTTTCCTCGAGAAAGGACCCGATTCTAGAAACAATCCCTTATTGCTTTCGAATCTGAGACAGGAGGTATACCCAACTGTTTTGGGTGTCCTATGAAGATGCATTTATCCGCTTTGGGTTCGAGCTTATCAGCCTGAAACTTTTTCACATAAGCGTCGCAGCCCCAAACTTTTAAGAAATGACAGCTTAGGTTTCTCTAAACCATAGTTCATATGGTGTCATCTCATTGGAATTACGTGGTGCCCTATTTAAAGTGAATGTGGTTGTCTCTAATGCCTAACCCATAAACTATCGTGGTAATTCGATAAGAGACATCATGGTATGCATCATATTCAATAGGGTGCAGTTATGATGTTCGGACACACCATCACACTATGGTGTTCCAGGCTGTATTAGTTGTGAAACAATTTCCACAATGTCTTAATTCTATGCCAAACTCGTAATTCAGATATTCATCTCTATGATCATATCATAGATAGTTTATCCTCTTGTCACGACAATCTTTCAACTTCACCCTGAAATTACTTGAACCTTTCAATAATTCAGACTCGTGATTCATCAAGTAAATATACTCAACATCTACTCAAATCATCTGTGAAGTAAGAACATAACGATATCCACTACATGCCTCAGCACTCATTGGACTGCACACATCAAAATGTATTACTTCCAACAAGTTGCTTTCTAGTTCCATTTTACTGAAAACGAGGCTTTCAGTCATCTTGCCCATGTGGTATGATTTGCATGTCTCAAGTGATTCAAAATCAAGTGAGTCCAAACGGTCCATTTGCATGGAGTTTCTTCATGCATATACACCAATAGACATGGTTCGCATGCCTCAAACTTTTCAAAAACGAGTGAGCCCAAAGATCCATCAACATGGAGCTTCTTCATGCGTTTTATACCGATATGACTTACATGGCAGTGCCACAACTAGGTGGTACTATCATTATTATCTTATATCTTTTGGCATGAACATGTGTATCACTACGATCGAGATTCAATAAGCCATTCATTTAAGGTGCAAGACCATTGAAGGTATTATTCAAATAAATAGAGCAACCATTATTCTCCTTAAATGAATAACCGTATTGCGATAGACATAATCCAATCATGTCTATGCTCAACGCAAACACCAAATAACAATTATTTAGGTTTTAATACCAATCTCGATGGTAGAGGGAGCGTACGATATTTGATCAACCTTGGAAATACTTCCAACACATATCGTCATCTCACCTTTAGCTAGTCTCCGTTTATTCCGTAGCTTTTATTTCGAGTTACTAACACTTAGCAACCGAACCGGTATCTAATACCCTGGTGCTACTAGGAGTACTAGTAAAGTACACATTAACATAATGTATATCCAATATACTTCTATCGACAGTCTTCTCATCTACCAAGTATCTAGGGTAATTCTGCTCCAGTGGCTGTTCCCCTTTATTACAGAAGCACTTAGTCTCGGGCTTGGGTTCAACTTTGGGTTTCTTCACTAGAGCAGCAGCTGAATTGCCGTTTCATGAAGTATCCCTTCTTGCCCTTGCCCTTCTTGAAACTAGTGGTTTCACCAACCATCAACAATTGATGCTCCTTCTTGATTTCTACTTTTGTGGTGTCAAACATCGCGAATATCTCAAGGATCATCATATATGTCCCTGATATATCATAGTTCATCATGAAGCTCTAGCAGCTTGGTGGTAATGACTTCGGAGAAACATCACTATCTCATCTGGAAGATCAACTCCCACTCGATTCAAATGATTGTTGTACTCAGACAATCTGAGCACAAGCTCAACAATTGAGCTTTTCTCCCTTAGTTTGCAGGCTAAGAAAATCGTCGGAGGCCTCATACCTCTTGACGTGGGCACGAGCCTGAAATCCCAATTTCAGCCCACGAAACATCTCATATGTTTCGCGACGTTTCAAAACGTCTTCGGTGCTTCAACTCTAAGCCGTTTAACTGAACTATCACGTAGTTATCAAAATATGTATGTCAGATGTTCGCAACATCCATAGACAACGTTCGAGGTTCAGCACACTGAGCGGTGCATTAAGGACATTCTATGAAGCAATGAGGACAAACCTCAGTTTATGGACCTAGTCCGCATAATTACTACTATCAACTTTCAACTAAATTTTCTCTAGGAACATATCTAAACAGTAGAACTGAAGCGCGAGCTACGACATAATTTGCGAAGACCTTTTGACTATGTTCAGGATAATTAAGTTCATCTTGTGAACTCCCACTCAGATAGACATCCCTCTAGTCATCTAAGTGATTACATGATCCGAGTTAACTAGGCCGTGTCCGATCATCACGTGAGACGGACTAGTCATCATCGGTGAACATCTTCATGTTGATTGTATCTACCATACGACTCATGCTCGACCTTTCGGTCTCTTGTGTTCCGAGGCCATGTCTGTACATGCTAGGCTCGTCAAGTCAACCTAAGTGTTTCGCGTGTGTAAATCTGTCTTACACCCGTTGTATGTGAACGTCAGAATCTAACACCCGATCATCCGTGGTGCTTCGAAACAACGAACTGTCGCAACGGTGCACAGTTAGGGGGAACACTTTCTTGAAATTATTATGAGGGATCATCTTATTTACTACCGTCGTTCTAAGTAAACAAGATGCAAAAACATGATAAACATCACATGCAATCAAATAGTAGTGACATGATATGGCCAATATCATATAGCTTCTTTGATCTCCATCTTGGGGCTCCATGATCATCTTGTCACCGGCATGACACCATGATCTCCATCATCATGATCTCCATCATTGTGTATCCATGAAGTTGCTCACCAACTATTACTTCTACTACTATGGATACCGGTTAGCAATAAAGTAAAGTAATTACATGGCGTTGTTCAATGACACGTAGGTCATACAATTAATAAAGACAACTCCTATGGCTCCTGCCGGTTGTCATACTCATCGACATGCAAGTCGTGATTACTATTACAAGAACATGATCAATCTCATATATCACATACCATTCATCACATTCTTCTTGGCCATATCACATCACATAGCATACCCTGCAAAAACAAGTTAGACGTCCTCTAATTGTTGTTTGCATGTTTTACGTGGCTGCTATGGGTTTCTAGCAAGAACGTTTCTTACCTACGCAAAAACCACAACGTGATATGCCAATTGCTATTTACCCTTCATAAGGACCCTTTTCATCGAATCCGATCCGACTAAAGTGGGAGAGACAGACACCCGCTAGCCACCTTATGCAACTAGTGCATGTCAGTCGGTGGAACCAGTCTCACATAAGAGTACGTGTAAGGTCGGTCCGGGCCGCTTCATCCCACAATGCCGCCGAATCAAAATTGGACTAGTAACGGTAAGCATATTGAACAAAATCAACGCCCACAAATACTTTGTGTTCTACTCGTGCATAGAATCTACGCAATAGACCTAGCTCATGATGCCACTGATGGGTAACGTAGCAGAAATTCAAAAATTTCCTACGTGTCACCAAGATCTATCTATGGAGAAACCAGCAACGAGGGGAAGGAGAGGATCTACATACCCTTGTAGATCGCGCGCGGAAGCGTTCAAGAGAACGGGGTTGATGGAGTCGTACTCGTCGTGATCCAAATCACCGATGATCCTAGCGCCGAACGGATGGCACCTCCGCGTTCAACACACGTACGGAGCAACGAAGTCTCCTCCTTCTTGATCCAGCAAGGGGGGAGGAGAGGTTGATGGAGATCCAGCCGCACGACGGCGTGGTGGTGGAAGTAGCGGGATTCCAACAGGGCTTCGCCAAGCGCTACGGGAGGAGGGAAATGTGTCATGGGAGGGAGAGGGAGGCGCCAGGGCTTAGGTCTTGCTGCCCTCCCTTCCCCCCACTATATATAGGGCCAAGGGAGAGGGGGGCGCAGCCTTGGCCCTTCCTCCAAGGAAGGGTGCGGCCAGGGAGGAGTCCATCCTCCCCAAGGCACCTAGGAGGTGCCTTCCCCCTTTAGGACTCTTCCTTTCCCTTATCTCTTGGCGCATGGGCCTCTTGGGGCTAGTGCCCTTGGCCCATATAGGCCAAGGCGCACACCCCTACAGCCCATGTGGACCCCCGGGGCAGGTGGACCCCCTTGGTGGACCCTCGGACCCCTTTCGGCACTCCCGGTACAATACCGATAATGCGCGAAACTTTTCCGGCGACCAAAACAAGACTTCCCATATATAAATCTTTACCTCCGGACCATTCTGGAACTCCTCGTGACATCCGGGATCTCATCCGGGACTCCGAACAACTTTCAGGTTACCGCATACTAATATCTCTATAACCCTAGCATCACCGAACCTTAAGTGTGTAGACCCTACGGGTTCGGGAGACATGCAGACATGACCGAGATGACTCTCCGGTCAATAACCATCAGCAGGATCTGGATACCCATGTTGGCTCCCACATGTTCCACGATGATCTCATTGGATGAACCATGATGTCAAGGACTTAATCAATCCCGTATACAATTCCCTTTGTCTAGCGGTACGATACTTGCCCGAGATTCGATCGTCGGTATCCCGATGCCTTGTTCAATCTCGTTACTGGCAAGTCTCTTTACTCGTTCCGTAACACATCATCTCGTGATCAACTCCTTGATCACATTGTGCACATTATGATGATGTCCTACTGAGTGGGCCCAGAGATACCTCTCCGTTTACACGGAGTGGCAAATCCCAGTCTCGATTCGCGCCAACCCAACAGACACTTTCGGAGATACCTGTAGTGTACCTTTATAGCCACCCAGTTACGTTGTGACATTTGGCACACCCAAAGCACTCCTACGGTATCCGGGAGTTGCACAATCTCATGGTCTAAGGAAATGATACTTGACATTAGAAAAGCTTTAGCATACGAACTACATGATCTTGTGCTAGGCTTAGGATTGGGTCTTTGTCCATCACATCATTCTCCTAATGATGTGATCCCGTTATCAATGACATCCAATGTCCATGGTCAGGAAACCGTAACCATCTATTGATCAACAAGCTAGTCAACTAGAGGCTTACTAGGGACATGGTGTTGTCTATGTATCCACACATGTATCTGAGTTTCCTATCAATACAATTCTAGCATGGATAATAAACGATTATCATGAACAAGGAAATATAATAATAACTTATTGCCTCTAGGGCATATTTTCAACAGGTGGCGCATCATCGTCGTTGTCGTCGCTGTCGCAGATGACGACGACTCCGCCTTTGTCGCGGCCGCGTCGACGTTCCGCGAAGCGAAGCAGGGCGGCGCGCTGGCGCTCCTTCGCCTTCTCCAGGCGCTCCTTCTCCATCGCTATGGAGTCCCTGCGCGCCCATTCCAGGGCCACTTCGTCGTCGTCGAGCTCCGCCGTTACAGGCGCGGCCGACTCCTTCTTCACCGGCGCAAGCCCCGGCTCCGTCTTCATCGGCGCGAGCCCCGGCTCCGTTTTTGGCTTGACGAAGCGCGGAGGAGGAGCCGACGAGGAGGCGCGCCGGCCGCCCTTGTTGATGACGATGCCGGCGCTGCGGGTGCGCCGGCCGAGCGGCGTCTCCGCCGCGGGCTTGGCCTTGACACCGAGCAGGGCCGGAGTGCCGGAGGAGTGCGATGAAGATCAGGAGGAGGAAGAAGAGGAGGAGGACCCGAACCTCCCCTCCTTGGCGCCCATGGCCCGGCGCGTCGGTGCTGCGCCGGGGCGGCCGCCCTCGCTGGGTACGCCAACGGCGGGTCGTTGCCGCACTCGAGGTACGTCAGCACGCCCTCGAGTGTGCGGCCGGGGACGCCCCACCACAGGTGGCGCCCCTCGCTGTTCTGCCGGCCGCCAACCACCGGCGCGTCGTTGATGGACGCCAAGCGCTGCTGCTGGCGG